>NC_091821.1:489380434-490107934 GCF_038994185.2 Dermacentor albipictus
GGACGCGCCTGTATGCATCGGGAGTTTCTGGAATGTTATCGATGTTTCCATCCGCTGTTTTTGACCGAACCTTGTGTAACCTGATCGCATGTGTGCGCGACGCGAATGATGCAGAACTTTGTGGAAGGTACGCGGGTCCTAGCGCTTACTCTGGAACATTCGACGACTGATATATAAAAGCCGACGCGCTTGACCCGCTGATCAGATTTTCGACGATCGCCGACCATGTTAGCCGCTGTAGTTGTGCTATAGGTGTAGCCTGTTCTTGTGGGCACAGGCTCGCCAAATAAAGGTTAGTTTTGACTTTCACAGCATTGCTACTGTGTTCTTTAACGTCACCACCACGTGACATCTGGTGGAGGCGCTTGTGCCTTCATGTACCGACCGCCCCCGCAAACCCGTGATCCAGGCCCGAGGACAAAACCAACATCGCCCAAGATTAGCGTGCTAGCCGCCGACTGCAAGGACTTCCCCCGGAGTACAAATTTCTGCCTGAGACGACAAAGAAAATCGTGGCCAAGACAACGTCAATGGCTGCCTCAGCGTCCCCCGTTATCCTGCAACAACCTCGGGACCCACCGACCTTTCATGGGGCAGCTACTGAAGACCCGGAATCGTGGCTGGAGACCTACGAACGATTCGCGACTTTCAACAACTGGGACTCCGACGACAAGCTGTGGCATGCATACTTCGCCTTAGAAGGCGCCGCCAGAACGTGGTTGGAGACCCGGGAGTCGACCATGTCAACATGGGACCTGTTCTGTAGCGGCTTCCTGCGCACCTTTACGAGCGCCGTGTGTAAGGAAAGGTTCGAAGCAATGCTGGACGCCCGAGTGCAGCTACCTAACGAGAACGTTGCCATCTTTATGGAAGAAATGAGCCGTCTGTTCCACCATGCCGACCCCGATATGTCCGAGGAGAAGAAAGTCCGCCTACTGATGCGTGGTGTAAAGGAGGAGCTTTTCGCCGGAATGGTATGAAGCCCACCGAAGAATGTCGACGAGTTTCTTCGTGAAGCCAGTAGCATCGAGAAGACACTGAAAATGCGGAACCGGCGATTCAACCGCCGCACGAACTCGACAAGCTACGCCGGATTTCAGTTACTGGCCACCGACGACCTGCGCAAGTCTATCTGAATGGTCGTGCGGCAGGAGCTACAGAAGCTGTTCCCATCATTACAGCCTCAAGTGGCTTCGATTGCCGACACCGTACATGAGGAGCTCAAGCAACAACGGCAGGGCCCAGTGGCGACACAGTTCCGTCGTCCACCGCCATCCCCGCCGCCAGCACGTCAACCCGTCGCCCCACTCGGCATTCCAAGGAAGACTGACGTTTGGCGTGCCCCCTACCAGCGTCCGCTTTGCTATCACTGCGGAGAAGCCGGACACATCTACCACAGATGCCCATACCGGGACATGGGACTCCGAGGGTTCGCCGTTAACGCGCCGCGACCACAGATTAGCGAACGACCTCGCGATATCGCCGACTGCCTCACCGCCACTCAGTGGAGCCCTCGACGACTGTCCCGTTCGCCGTCACCAGGCCGTTGCCTGTCGCCACAGCGCCGATCATACACTGGCCTAGCCCGGGGCCAGTCAGCAAGCCAATATCCGGATAGCTAAAAGCAGCAACCGATGGAGGTGCGGTTGCTGTTCGTCCAACTGACTAAGATCTTCCGCCGCCGACAAAGACGCCGAAGAAACTACCTCCCCGACGAAACGACACGCTGCCGTCCCGACGAAGTCTGGAAGTAAAGAATACGACGACGAAAGACAACCTGACGGCGCGACGCAGCCGTGATTCGACGCCAAGACCGAACTGTAACGCAAGACAAAGAACCACCGGCCTCGACGTGCTTCTCGACGGCCACGCAGTCACCGCCTTAGTCGATACAGGAGCCGATTACTCCGTCATGAGTGGACACATCGCCGCCCAGTTGAAGAAAGTTAAGACTGCATGGGAGCGCCCCCAAATTCGAACCGCTGGAGGACACCTCATTACCCCGACTGGAATCTGCACGGCAAGAATTACCGTTCATGACCGGGCTTACCTTGCCACCTTCGTTATCCTCCAACAGTGTTCATGAGACGTCATTCTCGGCATGGACTTCCTGAACCAGCACTATGCAATCGTAGACATGAAGTCGAAATCTATAACGCTGTCGGAAGATCAAACGATACTGCCGGAGAGCTCTCGTAGTCACCACGCCTTGAGTGTGCTCGAAGACCAAGTGAGCATCCCGCCGCGCTGTGACATTATTATTTCCGTCGGCACCGAAACAACCGCTCACGTAGAAGGCGTAATCGAGGGCGACGAACATGTACTGCCCGAACGTGAAATTTACGTCGCAAGAGTAATCGCTCAACCGCACGGAGGGAACGCAGAAGTTATGCTAACCAACTTCAGCCAAGAGTTCAAGGACATCGACAAGGGCACTACAATCGCGTACATCGAGGAAATTGTGGAAACCAGCAATGCCTTTGTCCTCTCAGATTCTGTCGCATCTCCCCCGATGAGCATAGTCCCGGAACCAGACTTCAACGTCAATCCAAGTCTTCCTATGTGTAAGCACCAACAGATCGGGAAGTCTCCTCCGACGATACAAAAACTGCTTTTCGACGTCGTCGAGGATTCGACAAACACCAGTTGCAAAGCATCGCATAATAACAGAAGAGTGCGCTCGACCACTCCGCCAGAGCCCTTACCGAGTTTCGAAGAGAGAACGTGAAGCTCTTAGGCAACACGTCGATGAAAGGCTGCGCGACGACATTATCCAGCCGTCCAAAAGCCCGTAGGCATATCCTGTAGTGCTGGTGAAGAAAAAATTACCGACGATTACATTACTTCCTAATGCGAAATTTGAGCGCAGCAAATAAGCTGTTTCACCTTTTCGATAGATTGAGGCAAAGAAATCGAGCAACACATGTATGCGCTATCACAGAATTTTTTTTTATTTTTCACACGTATTCCTTTAACAAAGACTCCATTAACAGTTCTTGACAGTCATGAAGGAAGCTTTGTGGTCGGAGAAATAGACTGATATATGTTCGACTTGGTACACCAATGCTTGATTCTCAAAGACGAGATCTATACAAGTGCCTCGCGAGGTTGTCACAGCCGTGGGACGCGTTACGAGCGAGAGGAACGGGATGTTCTCCCGCATAAGTGTTAGGAAATTGCTGTTTGTCTTTATGTCAACATTAAAGTCCCCCACTACTAACATCGGTGTGGATCGATGGACGGTTAATGCGAGTTGCAGGAAGTGCACGACGTCTTTCGTGAGTGCGGTAGCGGACTCACGAAAGCGGTATCAGTCGGTCGCTGCTAGCGCTGGGGGGATGAAAGGGGGGCGGAGCTGGTTATGAGGCCGACGACAACGCGAAACCCAGGAACGGACGCCAAAGAGCCATTTGTGTAGCCAGCCCTCCTCCACAGTCTCTCCTCCTCCCTTCCATCATCCTCCCTCGCCCGGAGAGCCGACAGCGCGCATGCGCGGCGGCGGAGCAGCGGCGCATGCGCGGCGGCGGAGCGCGGCGGCGGAGGCGAGCTGGTTACGAGGCCGACGCCGTCGACGACGACGCCGACGACGACGACGCCGACGACGACGCGAAACCCAGGAACGGACGCCTAAGAGCTGCGCTCTAAAAGGACGGAACCCTACGCTTCTGCGTCGATTATCGTCGACTGAACAAGATCACGAAGAAGTACGTATTATACCCCTTCCACGGATAGACGACGCATTGGATCGTCTCTGCAACCCTAAATACTTTTCGTCGACGGACCTCAAGTCTAGCTACTGGCAAATAGAACTCAATGAGAGAGATCGCGAAAAGATCGCCTTCATCACGCCAGACGGCATTTACGAGTTCAAGGTCATGCCATTTGGACTGTGATCGGCACCTGCGACGTTTCAGCGCGTCATGGACACGGTGTTGGCAGGATTGAAGTGGCAGACGCGTCTTGTTTACTCGGATGACGTCCTTGTCTTCGCCGGAAATTTCGATAATCACCTTAGGCGTCGTGCGACAGTATTAGAAGCCATAAAGTCATCAGCGCTCACTCCGAAGTCGGTAAAATGCCGCTTCGCTTACGATGAGCTTCTGTTCCTAGGCGACGTGATCAGCAAATCTGCAGTACGCCCCGACCCGCAGAAGACAGCTGTCATCGCAAAGTTCCCGCAGCCAATCGAGAAGCAGGCAGTGCGCAGATTCCTTGGCATGTGTGCCTGCTATAGACGCTTTGTCAAGGACTTTTCACGCATCGCGGAGCCGCTAACACATCTAACGAAATGTGATGTCTACTTCAAGTGGGAAACGCCGCAGGCCGACGCAACTCAAGAACTCAAACGACACATGCAGTCGCCGCCGGTACTTGCACACTACGACCAGGCCGCTGATACCGAAATCCACACTGACGCCAGTAGCATAGGCCTCGGTGCCGTCCTAGTCTAGAGGAAAGACGGACTTGAACGGGTGATATCTTACGCTAGCCGGTCTGTCAAAAGCTGAAGGTTATTATTCTACGTCTGAAAAGAAATGCCACGCCATCATTTGGGCTACAGCAAAATTCCGCCCTTACCTCTATGGCAGGCCATTCAAAACCGTCAGCGACCATCACGCGTTGTGTTGGCTAGCTAACTTAAAGGACCCTTCAGGACGGCTGGCGCGGTGGAGCCTCAGACTGCAAGAATATGACGTCACGGTAATATACAAGTCCGGAAGAAAACACTCTGACGCCAACTGCTTCTCACGCGCCCTCATCGATCCCCCGCCGCAAGACGACGAGGACAACGACGCCTTTCTTGGAATAAAAAGCGCGGAAGTCTTCACTAAACAGCAACGAGCAGACCCGGAGCTAAAAGGCCTCGTCGAGTATTTGGAAGGGAACACCGATGTTTTCCCTAGGGCATTTAAGCGCGCGTTGTCTTCGTTCCCGCTACAAAACAATCGGCTCGCGAAGAACTCACCAGTCCGCGCCAGCTAACTTCTTGTTGTACCGTCAGCGCTGCGTCCAAAAATACGGCACGCCCTACACGATGATCCAACCGCTGGGCACCTCGGATTCTCCCGGACGCTGTCGAGGATACGGAAAAGGTATTACTGGCCGCGTCTGACCGCCGACGTTGCCCTTTACGTCAAGACATGTCGAGATTGTCAGCGACGCATGACACCACCAACAAGGCTAGCAGAATTACAACAGCCGATCGAACCTCCTCGCCGACCATACGAGCACATTGGGATGGATTGGTGGGGCCGTTTCCGGCGTCAACATCCGGGAATGAGTGGGTCGTCGTAGCGACAATCTCACCCGTTTTGCTGAAACTAATGCTCTACCAAAAGTCAGTGCAGCCGAAGTGGCGAAATTTTTCGTCGAGAACATCCTGCTGCGACATGGTGCCCCAGAAGTCCTCATTACCGACAGAGGAACGGCTTTTACAGCAGAACTCACCTAAGCCATTCTGCAATACAGCCAGACAAGTCGCAAGAGGACAACTGCCCACCACCCGCAGACGAATGGTCTCGCGGAGCGCCTGAGTAAAACCCTCGCCGACATGCTAGCAACGTACGCCGATGTCGAGCACAAGACGTGGGACGCGGTCCTGCCGTATGTAACCTTCGCTTACAACACGGCGGCGCAAGAAACAACACAGATCACGGCGTTAAAGTTGGTTTACGGCAGGAGCCCGACGACGACGCTCGACGCCATGCTGCCGCGCGTCACTGATGAAGAGAATGTTGACGTCGCTACCTATCTCCAGCGCGCCGAAGAAGCCCGACAGCTCGCCCGCCTGCGGATCAAGAACCAGCAGCGTACCGACAGCAGACACTACAACCTCCGATGACGCTACGTCCAATACCAGCCCGGTGACCGCGTTTGGGTTTGGACCCCGATGGCAGAAGTGGACTCAGTGAGAAACTATTGCGACGTTATTTCGGACCCTACAAGGTCACCCGACGTATTGGTGCACTTGACTATGAGGTCGTGCCAGACGGCATTCCGCATTCACAGCGGTGCCGCGCACGATCTGAAGTTGTCCGCGTGGTGCGCCTTAAGCCCCTTTACGCACGCTGACGAACTTCCTTACTTTGTTGTTTCTTTGCTACGGGGGTTTTGTTTATTACTTTCGTTTGTTTGCAGCGTCGGGTCGACGCTTTTTAAGAGGAGGGTATTGACAAGTGTACTTGTTTTTCGATATCAGGTGACATGTTTCACCACCTAACAAATGTTATTGCACAGCGCAGGACGCGCCTGCATATATCGGAAGTTTCTGGAATGTTATCGATGCTTCCATCCGCTGTCTGTGACCGAACCTTGTGTAATCTGATCGCATGTGTTCGTGACGTGAATGATGTAAATCTTTGTGGAAGGCACGCGGGTCCCAGCGATTACCCTGGAACATTCGACGACTGATGTTTAAAAGCCGACGCGCTTCACCCGCTGATCAGATTTTGGACGACCGTCGACCGTGTTCGCCGCTATCGTTGTGCTATAAAAGTAGCTTGTTCTGGTGGGCACAGGTTCGCCCAATGAAAGTTAGTTTTGTCTTTCACGGTATTGCTGCTGTGTTCTTCAACGTCACGACCACGTGACAATATACATTCCATCTCTTACCCTGAATGACAGTTACCCTGAAGACTGAATGACACTCGCACTGCAGTTACCGTTCAAACTCATTCTGTAATAAATCGCTTTACTGTTTAAATTTGGCGCTTCTTCAAGCCAATGGGTCCTCTGGCGAGAGGGTGCACAGCCATTCGCTCCTGCCGTGTTATATAACTACCCATCCCTGAACAAAATACTGCTTTGTCGCACCTCCATTTTTATATGTGTTACAAGTGAATGTGTTGTTAAAAGAGACTACCATCTAGGCGCAGTCACTTGAAACTTGTTGATACGAGGCCGGTATATTGAAATGAAATTTCCTAAACGTTTGCCCATTCAGTTACGCATGTGCATCACCGTGAAGTTCCACAGAATGCTGAAGGTGCAATGTCCAGAATTCCTGAGTTTGTCCATGCTGCAAGGCAGGATATTTTTTTTTTATTTTTTAGCATTACACAGACATGCGCATGCTTGTAGTTATGTTGTCCAAGGAACAAAATATGAAAATGAAAGCGATGGTTTAACAAATGAAGAACCCATTGCTACGTTTTAGGAAGGAAAAGCAGAAAACAATATTTGTAGAGCACGTCTGAAAAATCGAAAACAAATATCGAGTTTTGTGTTTCGGTGAACTGTTGGGAAGCTGTCGACCTCACTCCTACGTGGCGTTAAATGAAATTAACACGAAGGGCGGCATCGAGCGGCTGCGAGCTTTACACGGAGCGATAGGTGCCAGCGATTAAACCACTCGGACACGGCTTCCAACGTTCCCGCAGTGATACGCTAGGGTTTTTATTGATACTGCGTGAATTTGCACAACTGGGTTTCATAAATCGATTTTGGAAATATTGTTACGCCATGTGTAGGGAGTCTCAATGGGCATCAATCGAAGGCTGAGTCTTGGGATTACACACACGCTGTAGAAGCTAATACGATAGCAGCATTACTTTTATCACAGCTAGAGTTATTGTCTCGAACATGGAGTACAAGTTTTTGTCGTTTGCATAGGCTTCCATGGTGGAATCTCTAACCGCTCCGGGAAAAAATTCGAGCTTTCTACAGCGTGATCACTGCAATTGTCCCATATCCCATGTCTTCTAGAACATGTCGGTCACCTGCCTTTTTCGATAATCGACCTGTAGCTTTAATTGTTCGCGAAAAACCCGCTCACTCCATTGAAAATGCGCTAGCTGCTTGCCGCGGCCGTTTGGGGTGCTAGTTGGTACGTGTCCACAAAAGCAGGATATGAGAAGGAAACAGAACTGGCAAAAGCAATCTTAGGATGACTGCGATGGTAATGCATTTAGCATTGAATCAATATGTCGACACAGCGTATTGGCACAGTTGAAACGAGTTATGAAAGAGGCGTGCACTGTAACGATGCTCCTCTTTCGAGCTTTCTCAAAGGGATAGTGAATAAAAAATTTGTCGCCGAGATTTCTGTCTCCAGTGATAGCTGTCGCACCGAGAGCGACCAAAACAACACTCTTTCTGAAGAGAAGTGAGCGAAAAGTAATTATTTTAGTGAATAATTCTCAAATCACAGCCCCTACCGGCCTCCTCCGAAAGCTCTGACAAAACCGGACGTCACGTCACGCTTACCCACCTCGAGGCCCATTGCGAGCGATCGTCCACACTGAGCGCGCAGTGGCGAGTTGACGTTTGCAGCAACGCGCTTCTTTTGATCGACCGTCCTATACGTACCGCTTCCTCGTGTGAGCTGTTCGAAAACCTCGTCTTCCATCTCGTGGATTTGTGGTTTGATGTGCGGAGCAGCCGTGTCAACGCCGCAAAATGCCGAGGGTCTGCTGTGCGCATATGAAAACGGCAGACAGCGGTAGTCTTTTTCTCGCGTACTTGTTCACGCTGTAGTTTTGCGCACAAGTCTCCTTTGACCGTAATTTGTCGTTTGTACGACGTTCTGAGCCAGATGTTTGGCCAATTCTGCCAGAATGAATCGAAATCCGCATCGTCTGAAGCGACGGCTGACGAAAAACAATTCGCCGACATGAGACTGGTGGCACCATCTCGTGTGCACCAACGGAAGGGGTGCTCACCGCGATGAAACAACGTGACGCTGAAACCGCTGCGCATTTACTCGTTCACTCCGTGGATAACAGGACGTTCCCTGCTTACACAGGCGCATTTCAGTCACTGCACATGCCTGGCTTCAATACTCACCCGTTGCTTCATCGCATCTATTCTCAAAACAGCTACTTGCGCGCATCAAGCACCTACCGCGCATGAATCGGCAGCCGACTGTTATGCTCACGCCGCCGGCCACACCTGCTCCGATGGCGTAGGTACAGGGAGGTCTACACGCGTCAATATCTTCAACGATTTCTACGTTTCTTTTTGTACAGTGTGTACTCACGGCACCTGTGTTGTGCATTGGTGGCTTTCATGTTTTACGCGCTAGCAGCTAGTCATCCAAGCGGGCGGAGCAAGCCGCTTTGAGCAGAACGCAGAGTAAATTCCTTACGTCGCTTGACATTGCATAGCCTGAGGCATAAGCGTCCTCGCTCTGTTGAAGCCAAACATGGCAAAGCATTTGCGTGACTGAATCGCGCTGGGCGCACCGCCACGGATGCAACACTGTCAATGAGGCGTGCGCCTCTCGTCTCGCTAACTCATTCGTGACAGGTGCAAGCTTGCGATCCGAGCCGCAGGAACCGAGTTTATATGTGGCTTCCACTTCTGATGCCGCCCCTGATCTCTCGAGGCGAACGCGTGTACATGGAATACACAGTGTAAACACCACTTTGCTGGTCCAGACTCTCTCGGCACCGCGGAGGGGGACTGCTGCGGCGGGTCGTCGTCAATTTCGATTGACGACGCGGACGGATCGTAGGCATACGCCTTTATCGTTCGTGGTCGTTCAGTAGGCCGCTCATCCAAGTCGGAGTCATAAGTTCTGCTCATGCTATTGCTCTCACTAGAACTTTGTATTTTGCACTGCGCAGTGCGAGGAAAACAAAACTGCGCAGCCGGCCAACTCGCTCCGCGGCTGCTGAGGGTAGGTGTGACGTCAGATCCACCGGCTTGTTGTCGGGAGCGCTTTGCGAGGGACGCGGTGGCCGCTCATAGAGAGTCAAAAATAAAGCCATCCGCTCAAAAGTACCCCGAATAATGACTATATACTATAGGAATCGGGTCTTAGGAATGCAATTGTGGGGCTTTCTCTATATTCTTCGATTTTTATTCTGTATCCCTTTGAAAACACTCGGTGCCTGTCTAGCACCGTTGCCGGAGAGCCTGCGCGTGGTCTCCGAACTGTATGGAGCGCCTGTGTGCGACAAAGCTTAGAAACACGTAATGAGGCAATCGGGCTTTTTTCTCCAGAACACATCTCCCCCCCCCCCCAAAAAAAAGAAAAGCTGTCTAAGTCTTTCTTGTAGCCTAAGTGCTGGCCTACATTCACGCAATGCTACACATTCCAACGCGTGCATCCTTCTTTTTGTCAAATTTTCAGTTTAGTGACTGGCAGAACTAAACACCAACAGTCCGCAAAGAAATAACCAACTTCGTTGACGTTAGTATAAATTTCATTGTCACCCAGTTAGAACACAACCCACGCGCGACGTACGTGAATCGGTAAACATCCTGGGCCTCATACTGACTAATCACCCAGGAACTTTATCAACCCTTACTTATCTCCAGTGAAATTAGTGACCGCGATATTTTACATGCTATTTTCACCTTCATCCAGGAATCGCGCCAAAGGATTGTTGAAATGATTGGCCTTAACGATCACGCAATTACAGCGAAATTAATAACCAATTGTTGGCCTTTTCACCAAACTTCGAATAAGGTTTTCACGACCGATGAATTTAGGATAACTGGCTGACTTTGAAAACCATAATTAGGGAACTAAGAACCAAATTTATTCCCACCATTACATGTTGCGCCTGTGATAACAAATTATGCTTTTCCAAGTCCTTGAACACACTGGAGACAAAAAAAGCGACTTCTCCATGCAGTAAAACGAAACCCTAGCGCATGAGACAAATACTACGAGGCCCAGTCAAAGCACATAAAGTCCATTTGTAATTCCAGTCGCGTATTTTTTTACACTGTGCTGCCGAAGATCCTCACCAGTAATCCGAGAAAGTTCTCGCAAGTTCTAAGGCTTTGTCGGGCGCCCATCGTCGCACTTACCAACACACCTGGATAAGAAGCGAGCGAAGTTGAATGTGCAAATATATTTCAGGCCGCCTTCTTGTTCGTCTTCACAAACGAAACTGATATGCCATCTGTCCCAACTGGCCACCCGAGATCGATTATACCGTCAATACCATTTTCTGCGCACGCAGCACCTGTCATGATAAATATCAAGACGCAATCTTCTGCCTGTACTAACGAAATCACGATCAAACTGTTAACGCAATCACTTTCTGCAGGTAGCATATGCAGCGATCGGAAGGTGGGGAAGGTCGTTCCATTCTTCAACTTCTGTAACAAAGAGTCACCCCTTAATTATCGCCCTATTTCTTTAACAAGTGTACCAATCAAAATCATGGAACATGCCGTCTATTCTCAAATAACTGACTTTCTTGACTCCAATAATTTTTCATTCATTGTTACGCGGTTTTCCTAAGAATCTATCCTGGGAAACAGGATTAGCTATTTTCGTCCATCACTTGCATGTGAACCTTGATTCTCAGCTTCAAACAGACATAATCAGGCCTTCTTTGTTAAACTTAGATCCTAAGATATTGCAGTAGATATAGGAATTTCTGGCTAACCGCACCCAATTTATTCACGTTCATAATCAAATCTCTAGTTTTCTAGTAACATCAAGCGTTACGCAAGCGTCCGTCCTCGGTTCCCTCTTATTTTCATTATACATTGATGGTGTATCGACGCATGTCTCCTGTAACGTCCCTATCTTTGCCGATGACTTTGTTATTTATTGCACAGTTAATACCTTTTCTGATTGACTAGCTCTCCAAAGTGACTTAAATTGCGTCCAGGACTAGTGTAAGCAATGACTCATGGAACTAAACCCCGATAAATGAGAACTCGTCTCATTTGACCGTAAACGTAATCATCTCTTGTTGCCTAATACAATCTCACACGTAACGATATAATTACACAGTCTCATAAATACTTCTACGTCATGACGATGATGATCATCATCAGCCTGTTTTATGTGCACTGCAGGACGAAGGCCCCTCCCTGCGATCTCCAATTACCCCTGTCCTGCGCCAATCAATTCCAACTAGCGCCTGCTAATTTCCTAATTTCATCGCTCCACCTCTGCCATCCTCGACTGCGTTTCCCTTCTCTTGGTACCAATTCTGTAACCCTAATGGTCAAACAGTTATCTAGCCGGCGCATTATATCACCGGTCCAAGTCCATTTCTTTCTCTTGATGGAAATTAGAATATCGTCTATACCCGTTTGCTCTCTGATCCAAACCGCTCTCTTTCTCCCTCTTAACGTTATGCCTAGCATTATTCGTTCCATTGCTCCTTGCGCCGTCCTTAACTTGTTTTCAAGCTTCTTTGTCATTCTCCAAGTCTCTGCCCATATGTCAGCACTGGTAAAATGCACTAATTATACAGCTTCATTTCCATTGATAACGGTAAGCTTCCAGTCAGGAGCTGGCAATGTCTGCCGTATGCGATCCAACCCATTTTTATTCTTCTGTGAACTTCCTTCTCATGATCAGGGTTCCCTGTGATTAATTGACCCAGGTAAACCTACACCTTCACAGACTCTAGAGGCTGACTGGCGATCATCAACTCCAGTTCCCTTGCCTGGCTATTCAACATTATCTTCGTATTCTGCATAACAATCTTCAGCCCCACTCTTACACTCTCTCTGTTAAGGTTCTCAATCATTTTTGTAACTCGTCTGCATTTTTGCGGATTAGAACCATTTCATCGGCAAACCAAAGGCTGCTGAGACATTCGCCGTCGGTCCTTACTTCTAATGCTATGTTCAGACTACGTTCGTAAGGCGCCGATTTTTCGTAACATACGTAAGCGGAAGCGCAACAAGCGTATGCGTCTAGTTCAGACTGCGAACGTAAAGGTACCAACGTGCGCAATTCTCGCAAAAATCGTGGGTGAGAGTGTTGAAGGGTCGGCAACATTTACGACTGTTATGTTACGACCGTTGCGACACAGCCAATGACCGATAAGTTTTCGGCTTTCAACAACCGGTGACGACACTTCCGTCCTCCCGTCTGCAGACAGCTCCGGGCGCGGAAAGTGCCATTCCGCCATTCCGTGCGCACGATTGGCTGTGTTCGTGAAAATTTTTGCAGTGCGCCTTGCGAGACTGTTTTCAGTTCATCTGGTTTATCCACCGAGGAAATCGATGGCCGCAGATGCGTGCTCCGAACTTCGATGAGTGGTCTCATTAGGTTTTCAAGGAAGCGGAACTGCTGGGGCGACATGCGCATGATGTTATGAAACATCGCAGCGTCACCAACTCGGAGCTTGGCGAAAAGGTTGTGAAAATCGCCGTCCGCGGCCCTTTCGAGAAATACTTGCCGCACCCAAACCCTTCTGCGTCGCCTTCGCCGTCTTTGGGCGATTGAATACATGACTATAAGTTTGTTTTGAGCGTGAATTTCTTCGATCTCGGCCAGCGCTCGCATGTTGGCAGAAGCCATATTGGACCGCTGGTGACGTCCATTCTGCAGCTCCAAATTTGATTGGCCTGTTGTAAAAGCCGTAATTTAGGCAGCAGTAAATGTGAACAAAGGTGCCGGCTTAACTGCCGTAACGTTTTTTACAGCCGTTACGTTCGATACGCCAAAAGAGCTGTTACGCGCGTTACGACCGTAGTGTGAACATAGCATAAGCCTTCCCAGTTTCATAGCTTGAATACTTCTTCCAAGCACGCAGTGAATAACATGGGAAAGATTGTGTCTCCCTGTCTGACCTCTTTCTTTATAGGTACATTCTTGTTCTTCTTGTGTAGAATTAAGGTGGCTGTATAACCTATGTAATATTTTCCAAGGTATTTTTGTAAGCGTTCTGTACTCCTTGATTACGATGTGCCTGTGACTGCTGGTATTTCTACTGAATCAAATGCCTTTTCGTAATCTATGAAAGCCGTATAGAGAGGCTTATTGTACTCTGCGAATTTCTCGATAACCTGACTAATGACATGGATGTGATTCATTGTAGAGTAGCCCTTTCTGAAGCCAGCCTCTTCCCTTGGTTGAATAAAGTCCAGTGTTGCCCTTATCCAATTGAAGATTATTGTGGTAAATATTTTATATACTACGGGGAGTAAGCTCATTGGCCTATAATTTTTCACTGCTTCGCCGTCTCCCTTTTTGTGGAATAGTATAATGTTAATTTGCACACCTCGGCGTAACGTTGTCTTATGATCTAACCTGGAACACACATGTCGCTAAGGTCTTATCGTCTGTTGGCAGAAGTCTTGGATTCGTAAAACGCAGTCCGCGTCACGCGCCACAAAACATAAAATTTGTTGCCTACACGTCACTGTTCTCTAGGCTAGAATATGCCTTTGCCATCTGGAGCCCTAACCAAAATCAATGCAAAATCTTGCCACAATATTTATTAATTCATTTTTGTTATTAATTTAACGCTAGTATGTTAACAACACCGGCTTGCCGGTGCCGCATCGCTAGAATTTACTTGTTACAAAAGTTTTTTTTTTCAGCTCACTTCATCATCAACCGTACCTGGGTTACCGGCACGCACTTTACTCCGCGTTGGTTATCCCCTACAAGTCACCTGTACACATGGGCACACTACCACTATTGCCTCATCATTCCACGGTCAGCATCGACCTGTAACGACCTTCCACGAGACATCGCCGCAATTATCTTCCCATTCACAATTTTTAAATGTATAACTAGCATATCTAAGAGAGAGCAAACGCGGAATTAGGCGTCTTTTCCTTGTGTATTTAATATGCTTTGTATTTGTTACCCCTACCTTATAGAATACCCCAATTCTGGGGGTCTTTAAGGCAATAACGTTAACCGGCACACATTTCACTCCGTATTGGCCATCCCCTTCAAGTCATCTGGCCACACGGGCACACTAGCGCTTTGGCATCATCATTCCACGGTCAGCGTCGGCCTTGAACAACCGTCCACACGACATCGCCGCAATTACCTTCCCATAAACAAGTTTTAACTGTATAACTAGAATATTTAAGAGAGAGCAAACGCGTAATTGAACGTCTCTTCCTTGTCTGTGTATTACGCTTTATGTTTATTACCCACACCTTATGTGATACCACAATCGAGGGGGTCTTTAAGGCAACAAAGTTGACCGGCACGCATTTCACTCCGCATTGGTCATCCCCTTAAAATCACCTGGCCACGCGGGCGCATTACCCTTTTGGCCTCATCATTCCATGGTCAGCATCGGCCTGGAACGTCCTTCCACACGACATCGTCGCAATTACCTTCCCATCCACAAGTTTTAATTATAGAACTAGCATATGTAACAGAGAGCAAACGTGTAATTAAGACCCCAATTCTGGAGGTCTTTGAGGCAATAAATGTACGTGAAGTCAAACGTCACATAGGCACCGGCTGCCGTCTTTTCTCGCAGTTGGAACCCCCCCCTTCTGAACGGACTGTTCGCCTGGCATTATGTGGATGTTCGAGTAGCATAGGCGGCGGCAGCACCACCGTTCGTAATGGAACGCAGCTGTGGCCCCCTATCACAGCCTTGGGGGTAATTTTTAGAGCGCAGCTCTTTGGCGTCCGTTCCTGGGTTTCGCGTCGGCGTTGTCGTCGGCCTCGTAACCAGCTCGCTGACGAATCTGCTCCGCCGCCGCGCATGCGCGCTGTCGGCTCTCCGGGCGAGGGAGGATGATGGAAGGGAGGAGGAGAGACTGTGGAGGAGGGCTGGCTACACAAATGGCTCTTTGGCGTCCGTTCCTGGGTTTCGCGTCGGCGTTGTCGTCGGCCTCGTAACCAGCTCCGCCCTCCTTTCATCCCCCCAGCGCTAGCAGCGACCGACTGATACCGCTTTCGTGAGTCCGCTACCGCACTCACGAAAGACGTCATGCACTTCCTGCAACTCGCATTAACCGTCCATCGATCCACACCGATGTTAGTAGTGGGGGACTTTAATGTTGACATAAAGACAAACAGCAATTTCCTAACACTTATGCGGGAGAACATCCAGTTCCTCTCGCTCGTAACGCGTCCCACGGCTGTGACAACCTCGCGAGGCACTTGTATAGATCTCGTCTTTGAGAATCAAGCATTGGTGCACCAAGTCGAACATATATCAGTCTATTTCTCCGACCACAAAGCTTCCTTCATGACTGTCAAGAACTGTTAGTGGAGTCTTTGTTAAAGGAATACGTGTGAAAAATAAAAAAAAATTCTGTGATAGCGCATACATGTGTTGCTCGATTTCTTTGCCTCAATCTATCGAAAAGGTGAAACAGCTTATTTGCTGCGCTCAAATTTCGCATTAGGAAGTAACGTAATCGTCGGTAATTTTTTTCGTAAATGTTTGTTTACGTTGTAATTTATTGTTTATGAAAGGAATAATAAAGAAGCTATGACCTATGAGAAATATATGAAACAAGGGTGAACACTGACGGCAACATTACGCATACACCAAAAAGTCTCTCCTGTGACTATCAGCTTGAGGCGCCTTTAGCAGCGAACATAATAGCTGGCAGCAATAAATAAAGAAACCAGCCCATACATACCGTATGCGACGCCGTCGTACTTATCAGTACATCATCCTTGTACGACAACGTTAAAGAATATAATGAGGAGACTGCGGCAATGATGTCAGCTCGACGGTGAGATACGTGCTTGACAGGACCTCGGTGCTGCTTTCAGTGTGCGTCAACAGCAAGGTTCGCATTAAATGCAGTTATCTGAATCAGGGTTATTAGGATGGGGTTGAAATTCCCGGCGACATTACGGACACTTGGCCCTAATCTGAGCAGGCCATAAGCGTTTGCGATTTTAATAATTGGCAATTGCTGTTACTCTGCGATAGACACCGTCTTCTATGACAACAAACCGATACTGGTATGAAAGTTTAAACGCGAGGTATTGTGCGACGGGCCATGTGCCTGCTCTGTCATTCTAACCAGCAGTCAGCGTTGACCAGAACACCGTCCAGGTGCCGCATTCACCTGTTGCACACACTATGTTTAGTCCCTTGGCTCATAAAATTAATAGGGAAACACAGTAGTGCAATTATTTGTTCGTTTACTCGAAGGGTTGTGCCAGGGCAGAGCCAGACGAATTGAGGCCATGTCTTGTTTCCTTTGCTCTGCACGTTAGCCCACTGCATTAGTATTTCGCCTCACGTACGGCGGAAGAAGCCACTCGTATAGACAGCGGAGTCGAACGATGCCGCAGCACCCCGAAGAAAATTGCTGGAGACCCTTCCATCTGTGCCTTGTTGACGAAGCGTGCCTAGGGTACTAATCGCCCAGCGTATCTCACCGATATAGGCGAGCAGTAACAGCAGTCGCTGTTGCTGACATTGTAGGATGAACTACGCATCGAAACTGTGGAGCGTATAGTAAAGCTGGTCACCTGTAAATAAGTATAGGTCCAGGAAATTTGTGTTTAAAAGTGTAATAACAACCCCACATAAATTTGTTGCTCGTTTTATACGTGCTAATCCAATACAAGCGCTGCCGGATAAACTGTAGCAAGCGCCGCTGCAATAATTTTCGCTTTTCGATCTCTACAACAAGCGCCAAGTTTTAGTACCATGGAATTGTGCATTTCTTTATGACCTACATCGGTGACGTGTTAACGAAATGAGTCCGCGACCTTCTACTCAGCAGCACAGCGATACAGCCACTGTGCCAACGCGGCGAGTACGCGCCTTTCTCGTGAAGGAAGAGCTGGCGCACACTCATTCAATACTACGAAATAGAATTGCTCGAGGTGCTACATAATTTTACGAATTGTCTTGGCACCTTTTTTAATGTGCTTAGTCTACTTTTAATAAGTCGGATATTCGCAACAGTAGTGCAACGATAATAAGTACGCTATCCTATTTCGCACTATCATTGACATACGCTTTGACACATGCGCTAAATATACCAGCCATTCCTTTTCAGTGAGGTCAATGGTTTAATCAAATATTTGAAATTCGCGCGTTTAAGCCGGAATATAATCAGCGCGTGATTGCTGTAATTCCGCAGGGGTAAGGAGCATGTGCATATTCTTAACAGTTATTCACACAAGGAAACGATGAGCACAAGGTGAAGAATGCAAAGCGTACATTTGTCCGTCAGACCAGAGACCAATACTGTGTGTTATGTTCACTCTGATTTTATCTACGTCCCATGCACTTTTTACTTCCTCAGAGGGAAAACCGGAAACTTGCGTGTCTAAACCCTGTATCCAGAAATTCGTCTTAACTTGAAGCCCACGCTTGACTTGATTTAAATGACGCCTGTCGTGAACGTACCAAAAGAAACGCAATGAGCTTCTTGGCCACGTTCGCACCAGGCGTCATTCATATTAAGTCAAGCATAGGCTTCAAGTTAACATGCATTTCGCAATATGGGGCCAAGTAAGCATAGGTGTAGCAAGCATGAGACACAGAAAGGAGCAGCAAAATTCTGGAAGGTAGAAGTAATTATTAAAGAGAAAATAGCAAATCCACCCAATCGTAGCAATTACTACAAAGGAATCTCATACGGATCCCACGGGAGAAAAGTCTTGCAGTTGAAGAAAGATTTGTCCTGTTCCGGGACTCAAACCTGGGACCACCGCCTTTCCGGGACCGCCGGAAACCATGTGAGCTATGTGAGCTAACTAGACAACCATGTGAGCAACCATGTCAGCTAACTAGGCAGCTAGTAGGTGACAGGGGGAAGTCAAAGTTATCTGCAGCTCGAAGAAAAGGCAAGACTTTGAAGGAATAGTTTTGCGGAAAACCGCGAGATGGAGCGAAGTAATCAAGAAAGGGAAAATGGGACATCCACCCAATCGCAGCAATTGTTACAAAGGAAACCCATATGGATTCCTCGAAAGAAAAGCCTTGCATTTGAAGAAAAATGCGTCATAGTTTGAGACTCGAGCCCGGGACCACGGCTTTTCCGGGACAGCCGCTGTACGACCTGAGCTAAACAGGCGGCTAGCAGATGGCAGAGCGAAGACGAAATTATGTACAGCTCGATGCAAGGGAAAGAGTTTGACGTAAAAGTTCAGCGGAAACTCGCAATGTGGAGAGAACTAATAATTAAAGGCCAAATGTGACATCCATCCAATCGTAGGAATTGCTACAAAGGAAACCCACGCGGGTTCCTCGAAAGAAAACCCTCGCAGTTAAAGAAGAATTCGTCCTGGTCCGGCACTCAAATCCGGGATCACCGCTTTTTCGGGGCAGGCGCTCTACCCTCTGAGCTAACCAGGCGGCTAGCGGATGGCAGGGCAAAGCGATCGCGATTTTCCCATTTTATGATGAAGTGCTTGCGATTCTTCACGGTCAAAGAAGAAATTGTGAGAAACATGGATCAGTTACGCACCACTAAGCATGCTAAGGAAGTGACATTGTCACGTTTAAATGGCAGGCTTGATTTCTTGGAATCGTCATTTAAGCACCTTGCTTCAAGCCATGAACAACTAGCTGCTGTGGAATAACAGGTGAATGCGATTGGTGAAAGGGTTGCTTCTATGAAAAGCAAGGTTGATTATCTAGAAAACTCCCACATGAGGAATACTAGTATCAATCGTGGCGTTTCTGAACCCAGTGAGGAATGACTGCACTGAATGCATGACTCTGTAGCAGCTGTTTATTTAAAGAACCGACTAACCTGGAAGTAAAGGGGCTTGAACATGACAGCACTTGGAAAGATGGTTCAACAACGAAACCCGGCTTTAATACCGAAGCTACCTCACTATCGCCATAAGACACGTATACCAGGAAACAATCCGAAGCCGCAAAGTTCTGCATGAACCATAATTTAGGGAGGATTTTTCCGAAAAAGTTCATTCTAGAAAGAAATTATGGCAAGTATACCAAAAAGCAGAAATGTGTGCTGCTAAGCTGCTGTTCGATGAACAATCAGTGGACAGGTAACGTTATGCCTGGGGTGAAAGGAAGTCTCATAGGGTCATCCTTGATACTGACACTGATACTTCACTTACACTAATAAAGGCGAACTGCAGAAGCGCTCTGGATAAAAAGCTTGGTCTTGAGCATTTGATAGCCACATGTGAACCACACGTTATTATCGCTAGTATCGCGGTATTTTTCTACGCCCTGATCCCGGAGAAAGTCCAGATTGAAAGAATACGATGTACACTTCTTGTTATGCACTGCTGAAAACCAAACCACTCACCTCCTAATCAAGGGCGAAAGAAGAAACGGAGCAGTGCAGCCGCACATAAGGGAAGCGACGGCCATGTTGAAAAATTCGTGGGGCATCCAAGCGGAACCACATACAGCGCGTCGTGTATGATGTATGCAAAAAACGCTGTGCATGAGAATGAACAAAAAAAAAAACATAACACGGTCTCTTATGTTACCCCGAAGACGACTTCAAGGTGAGAGTCCAAGTGCTGATGCATTGAAGACGGACACATTACGTTCGATTGTTTTGTTGCACTTAGTCCATTACTGGATTTATCCTCTTAATTCGCTTACTTGCCCTCCTATTTCGCTTAGTCAATCCTCTTAATTCACTTACTCATCCTTTTAATTCGCTGAGTCTATTTCGCTTAGTCACCTCTACTAATTCGCTGAGTCATTTTCTTAATTTGCCGAGTCATCCTCTTGTTTACAAAGAGTTGATTTCAACAAGCGACAACAGGAACACTGAGTTACAATGAGGGCGAAATTCCACTAGGACGATAACATATACAGAGTATGAAGCAGTGTATATTGTAAGGTACCGCTTTATTCCAGCCGAGCTCGTGCTGCTACTACGAGGATCAAACTGTGTTGCTGGTGAAGATATATGCAGATTAAGTAGGTGTAGAATGGATGATGATATGCGGAGATGATGAAGTTGAAAATGAGGCATGTGTTGCGCTCACACTAATTCCCTCTCACTGTCGAAGCGGCCGCCTGGCCGCGCGTAAGTATTATAAAATGCTTCAAGTATATGGTTTTAAGCGAGAGACGTACACTATCTCTGTCCCACGTCAACGGTAATCCGACGGCTTTCGAAGGGGCGAGACGCGGTGATTGACAGGGGAAGTGAGCTCAGTGAACGTGTAACGTCCAATAAAACGTGTGACAATTTTTTTTCGCATAAGCTGGGAACGCGCACAGGAGATCAAAGAAGAACTTCGTCCCCAGGAGGAAAATTCACAGGGCGGTAAGTGGAGTCGTAACAAGACTTCCGAGGGTCCTGGGAGATGTCGGTGTTAAGGCGGGTGAGGCGACGGCAGTCCATGAGGCGAGAGAGAAACTGCTCCGAAAAAGCAGCTTTCATTTTCTCTTCCCGCTTTCCCCCAGTTCATGTCTTGCAAGGCCCTTCTAAATTATTCACTAGTTATACAAGGAGCCTCTGTAACCTCCTCATTACTAGTACGAATGGAGAAAGCGTGCCTGCTCTGGGTACGGTACAGGTCAGTATTCAATCCTTCCGCTGCTGTTGCTACATCTTTGAAAGTGCTGATGATATTACCCTGCTAATCTTTCAGTCCATAGGTCTTGGCGTGTCCTATGTTAAGTTTTATTCTCACTGATTTCATGCTGCCTTCATTTTTTACTGCTTCGTCAGCCTTTCTCACATCATATTTTCGAATTTCGCTTGCTTTGTCTTTGTTGATCAGCTTTGACAGTTCCGCGAATTATGTCTGATTTCTAGAGCTGCACACTTTTATTTTTGGTTTTTTCTTTATTAGGTCCTTCGCTACTTGGCATAGTAGAGTATAGAGTATAGAGTGACAAAATACTGTTGGTTCTTCGGACCATGTGCGTCCTCAATGGGGTTTTGATGCTCACGTTTCAATAGGCGTTATCTCTAGCAACACGTGTGCCTTTGATAGCACATAATAAGTATTCAAATTTATGTGCGATGCAAGTACAAATAGTTAGATTATGCGTGTTTGAGGTATTGTAGTACTTGGGATGAAATGAGTACTAATTGTGATACTTCGAAGCGCTGGCGTGAAGGTTTACAACTATAAAGTAGTGGACTAGAAATAACTTGAAGCCTATATTCAAGCGGGTTTGCATTTGTCAGGGCATTTATAGGAGGTGTGCTAGCTCAAACCTTGCTTATAGGCTGTTAGCTGCTTTCTCTTCAGGAAAAATTTAGTTTTTGCTCAATTACACACATTAATTTACTTTTGCGGAGGCCCATACAAAGAAATGCTTTCACGCTAACTTGTAACACCACTTCGCACCCATATTTTTATTTAGTAGGTGTGCGTTGCAAACCTGCAGATCATGGTGATCGATCTCCGTTTTCTGGAGTGGGGGGGGGAGTGCCATGACTCGTGGGTGTGGCGGCAGAACCCTCTGCGCAGCCGTCGCACATCACAGCTGCAACTGGTTGAATAGCTGCTAGGTAAGCGAGGGAAATGTGTACGTCTTGCACGCAGAGAGCTCATGACGCCATTTTTACACTACAGGAGACTCTGGGTATGCCTGGAGCCTTGGCTACTGATGCCAGTGCCCGGACACGCTGCTGGCGATACCCTCGAGGGCCGATTTAACAGGGAACACGCCTTCATGCGCAATGTTGTGGAGAGATTCATCGGGGTACTGAAGAGCGGGTTCCACTGCTTGCAGCGCTACAGGACGATACCGTAATCATTAGTGATTGTGCTGCTCTCCACAACATTGCTTTGTAGGCAGGAGAAGCGCTGTTTGAGGGCGCCGACGTGTGCCCGGATGGGCCGCCTACCGCAGCTGTTCGCAGAGTACAGGGTGGGCTGCCTGACGAAAGACGGGTGCTACGTGGGACATTTATTTAAGGGGTAGGCAGCAGCGCAGCGATGTGGTTAACCCGTTCCGAAGTCTACGGAGCGCGCATGCTATCCACCTCGCACCACTACCTCCTTCAGTTCCGTCAGCATCACAGGACTGCCTGGCGAGTTGTCTTGCACAACCTACTGCTAGAAATGTGCAATTTAGCGGGGCGTCAAGAGTAGGCATCAATAATGGGTGTTTCTGCGGGATCAGACGTGATTAACATAGAAAAATTAGGTGTAATCTGCTAGGTTGCAAATGTAGCTACACATCTGCATAATAAGGGAACAGAGGTGCGCTAAAAGCAAAGTAGTATGGTGATGTGGCTTCTGTGAGGTATTTCCTTCAGTTATTGATCGTATGACATGAACAGCAAAGTTGTTGCAGCTGCTGCCTATGTATATGCACCAGCGTTTTCCTTGAAGACTGGAAGAGAATTAATACAAAAGTGCAAATACTTCATTGTCTCTTGTTACAGCTTCAGGTACACCTAACGTTTTAACTGAACAAACATGCTTCTTACTTTACATGCCCCCATTAGAGCACAACGCGGCCCTCGGACTCGAATGAATAATGTGTCTACTTCAGTTTCATTCGTGTACATATTCAGCTGGCCATCAATCACTCTTGTCAAACGCAACGCATCCCGTTGCGTTCAACAAAAAATACAATTTCATACGAGATTTTCCATGTGTCTCGGTTGCAAAAGGAACAATTCAGTCTAACTGGTTTGAAACAGTGTCATACGAAACGTATGTTTTATCATGACACACCTTACACCCTTGTAACAGCATTATAAGCACGAGACTGCAAATCTGCATGCTGCATAATAAGCAGTAGGACCACGAATGAGGAAGGTCAACAGAAAATATCACAGGTACCAAAGTACAAAGCCAGCAGAAAGTTGTATAGAAATGCAGTGGCTTTCAATGAGGAGGTAACGTGTTCAGAAATACCAGAGAAACGTGTAATTATTGCATCGCATTTGTCGATGCTCATGACATCGCAAAAAAGAAACAGACAGATCAATTCTACCATGCACGTGTGTCTCAAAATACAGTGAGCTCGAAAGGACATTGTTTTTTTTTTCATTTAAAGGGTCGCACCAGCTCTCAACATGCACCTGTCATTTGAGGTGATTCAGCTAACAGTTTGCTGGAGTTACAGCAGAGAACAAAAATAAAATGAAAAAGAAACAATTTGGCACAGTAGCACTATTCCAGCTGAAAGTAAACATTGCACTGCCCGCTTGTGCCTTTCGTTTGTGTAGCTCCTCGCTCAACAAAAACGGAAAATAAATTCTAACGGCCGCTTGACCAGTGCCTCCTTGCAGCCTGTTGCTAGAGAGACGTGCTGAGGGCCTGCGCTACGACCGATGTGATGGAGCTCATGCAAGTTCCACCATGTTGCTACACCAGGCGCTTCATAGCAGCAGCCTGGCGGTCGGCCGCAGCTCTCTGTTCGCTGGCCTCGTCGGCGAGACGTTCCGGAGCTGCGGCCTGTCGAACAGCCGCCTCTTTCAACTCTCGAAGTTCCCGGTAACCAAGAAATATGCCAAAAATGTTATGCTCGACAGAACATACGCACAGCATTTTTCTCTCCCTAGAATATTCACTGGCTCAACCGCATCTGCAAACGGTGTGGAGTTAGGCGAACAAGCAAAGCACTTTCTTTATTGAAAGACAAATGTTGCTCTGAAACTCATATGCTGTGATCTCTTCAATGCATCTCTCAAGGCGAACCATTATTAAGTTTGCGACAGCATGGTGATTATTCACTTTTCATGCTTGTAGAATTGACGCAGTTCTATTGATTATACAATGTTAGCTAAAGTCTTCCGAAAGGGTTTTTTATCGGTGATGGCTACAGTACTTTAGGGAAGGCGGCTGCACTCCTCAGATGTGCGGGGGATGACAGATTAAAATATCGGTGTAGCATGAATCAATTCTGAGCTTACTGCGATTATCAATGCGGTTTGAAATGTACTGAGGCTGCAGCATGAAATCGACGTAAAGTGTCATGCGATGGAAAATTTTATGAAATAGCGAAAGACGGGCTACTAATTTGCGGTGGTTGCTAGTAAAATACGTGCTAAGTTAATTTCATTGAGGTCATACTCGCCGTGCAGTCTTAGTTAGAAAGAGTACAACGAGTAGGTTTATTTTGCGCTAGTTCAAGTAAGTAATAAGATTCACGCGACAGGGATCTTATATAGCCGATGCATATTCAAGTTTCGAGCGTATGAGTGTCTGTAAAGCTGTAGTATTGAAGTGGATGGTGCTTTCGAAAAGTTGCACCGTAAGCACTCTAGCATGTGATCAGCATTGTTAATAGCATACTATATATTAATGCTCGAATTTAGGTTATTTCTCAACTGTACACCAAGATATTTATATGACATGAAGAAATCTAAGGGAATGTTAACATGGTAAGTGCTTGGATTAGAATATGGTCTGGATAGGTGCATTATTTTACATTGCTTAATTACAAATGTTTCACGTACAGTTTGCATGACGTCATTAATTAGGCTATCCTTGCACCATAATGATAGCTAGGAAAATTAACTCCACGCAACCGGCCTACTTCACGCTTCAAAAACAAACAAATCCCTAAAAACTATTTTTTTCTTCTTCAAACAGCAAATGACAAACCTGAGCGTAGCGTGTTCCGAAAAGGTTTTTGTAATATACTCGCAGTAGGTTTGGCTTAACATTCAGCATGACAGAGCACGAGCAAGAGAAGCCGCAGCGTGGGAATTTGTCTTCGTCACGGCCCTGACACATATGCTTGCTTGTTGAAACGGTGGCTCCAAGCTGAGGTTTCGCTAGCTTACCTTTGTTGCCCCATTGAAGTGTTGATCTCCTTGCAACATTTTTCTTTGTTTTATTACGCAAACCGAGCTTGCGTTTTAAACCGGAAACCTTAAATTATATTTTTATGGATCCATGAGCATAGATTGCGTTTGCTTACATGTTTATTTTGTGTCTATTTATTCACACATCTGCAGAAGTCTTTGTAAGCACTGTTGTCTCCATAACGTTTGAGGCTCTCCTGCGAGTACTTCACTTGTGTCAAAATTTTTACTGCCGCACCTGAACACCAAATGTGGAAAAGAAGTGTCAGGAGTGGGCAATATGTGGTGCAAAATTTAGCATGATGTTTTTTTCCCTATACTACGGACCTCTCGCCAATGTGTCATGAAAACTATGGGACATTGTAGCTCGAGCTTGCTGACGGTACACCTTTTCCGAGCAGTTTCTATCTTTCTTTTTTTAATCTAGCTGAAATCTTCGAACGCAGAGAATATATTGTAACGTATCTTGAAGACGGTGTCTTACAAAAGACGCTTCTGTTTAATCGCGGGCCTGGAGAAGAACGTGCAGCTCACGCGCTTCATCGTCTTTCATGGCGCCGACCTTTGCGCGCACCGTCCCGCGGTGCGGGAGCCCCATATCATTGTGTCAATTGCCCCCCCCCCCTCCTCATGCGAAAAGCGACCGTCTCGGTCAGGTTATTTTAATAAAGTTTATCTATCTATCTATCTATCTATCTATCTATCTATCTATCTATCTATCTATCTATCTATCTATCTATCTATCTATCTATCTATCTATCTATCTATCTATCTATCTATCTATCTATCTATCTATCTATCTATCTATCTATCTATCTATCTATCTATCTATCTATCTATCAAAAAGTTCTTTCGGCGACAAGAAATGGCACTCCGCAAGGTTCTGTCATCTCTCCGACGCTTTTTAACCTTGCGCTAGCCGGCCTAGGCAAGCAACTGGATCAAATTGAGGACGGCAAATACACGATATACGCAGATGACGTAACGCTCTGGGTCCCGGGAGGTAGCTTGGAATCAATTGAAAGCGCTCTGCAGCAAGCGATCGACGCGATCGAGGAATACCTCACTCCCACCGGCCTGCGATGTTCGCCTGCGAAGCCGGAGCTCCTCGCATGTTTCGCGATAGCTTGCTACCTGAGCATATACACAGCCTACTTCAATGTCACTTGGATGCACACCCTTCGCTCTGTGTTACCTTGCAGTGGATACCTGGGCACCAAGGAATGGGGGGGAACTCCCGAGCTCATGAGCTCACCCACGTAGTTAGTTTCCCGGTACATCGTACCTATGGCCATGCGAATTTAACCCAAGGGAACACAGAAAGACTTTGCACAAGGAGCGCACATCACTTTTAAAGCAACTTCGCGCCAATGCCGTCATCTTTATTACTCCCCCTGCTAACATCTCGCGAGAAGACAGCGATATTCTCCGAAGACTTCAAACAAACTCAATAGTGACTCCTCTTTTCCGTCAATATATTCAAGGCCTACCTGGGGCACCAAAATGCCCGAACTGCATGCAATATCCGTCCCTATATATATAGAGCATTGTCTATGGCATTGCCCTCACACTCAACCCAAACTGCAGTGAGCCCTGTCTAACATTCCCACTAACACCAAGCCACGATCATGGACGGACTGGCTCACTCCACCACCCCATGCAACTAACATTCTCCTGCCGGTGCTTATCCAGCACGTCAGAGACGTGTTGGGTGAGGACTGGTAGCCGACCGACCACGGTTCATCGCCGGACGCTGGCGTAAAAATAAAAGTTTTTTTTCTCTTTCTCTCCTCGTCTACAAGGCATCGAGGAGTGGTCCCAAACAAAAGAATGAAATCAGAGACACACACGCCATTACTCTCAGAACAAAAGACGGAGGACCCATTCCACACGTCAGCAAAATCAGTCCTTGGGAAGTTCATTGAGAGCAACGGCTCTAACGCCGCGACAGTGGAGAAGATCGTGACAAAGTCGAATAATGTCTTGAATCTCATACGACGCGTAGCAAACAGACAACACGACCTTAGAGAAGAAAATCTCCTCAAGCTAACACACGCCTTTGCGCTATGCTACTTCACCTACGAAGTGGCCATGCACAGATGGACGGTAGCGGATTAGGAAAAACTCAATGTACATCTGAGGAAGCTAGTCAAACCAGCGCTGGGAATCCCCAAGAACACCGAGACAGAGCTCCTGCCGCAACTGGGGGTACACAACACCCTTGAAGAAGTCGCCGAAGCTCAAGAACGGGCTCAATGGACAAGACTCTCTGGAACCAAACCGCATAGAGAAATCCTAGCCAAACTAGGTCATAACACCACAGTAATCAAGAATCTATATCAAAGCGTTCCGACGGACACACGCAACTCCTACATGGTTCGCCCACTCCCGCGGTACATGAACCCCGCGCATCATCAAGCCAGAAGGCTGGCACGCGGATCGTTAATCCTGCGCGAAATACGTGAAAAGAAGATCCTAGCCTGTTGCGTTGACGTGGCACAGTACCCGACCAGGAAGCCCTTCGTTGCCACCACGATCAATAAGCAAGGTCAAGTCAGAAACGCTCTCATAGTCAAGACCCACAAGTCCGAGATAGCAGAACAGGTCGCAATCGCACTCGTGCTCACAGGCCCGACTACCACCCACGTCTACAGCGATTCACGATCGGCCGTCAAAGCCTTTCAGGAAGGAGCGGTTGGAAGCCAAGCACTATAAATAATCAATAGATCCGCACCGCTGCAGCATCCCACCATCTGCTGGTTCCCTGCACACCTCGGAGAGATCGAGGGCGCCCCTCGCAATCTCAATGAGATGGTTCACAGGAGCGCTCAAGACCTAACCCTCCGCGAGGCCACCTATTCCGGTCGTGACCATCAAAGCGAGAATCGGGACCCACTCTCCATATATAACGAGATAATAAAGCACTTTTATCGAGACCGCAGAATATAGAGCACACCTCACAATATGCTCACCAGGCCTCAAGCCCTCACGTTCAGAATGCTTCAAACAAACACGTACCCCACGCAGAACAGACTACATTACTACATGCCTGACCTATACGAAACATCATATTGCGAAATTTTCCATAGCACACTATACGTACATCACCTGCTTTGGCCGTGTGGTCGGACCCACGCAAACAAGGATCAAGATTGCGCCAGGCTACGTGAAGCATTACGCAGCACGGACCTGGCAGAGCAGCTCTGGGCCGTTCAGCGAGCCCACGATGCGGCCAGGGAGTTACAACTCCCGGTCCCAATGTGGGAGTAGCACGCTTTATGGGACCTTGCGCCCCGCAGCTCGCAGGGCCTTTCATTAAAGTTATTCCATCCATCCATCCATCCATCCATCCATCCATCCATCCATCCATCCATCCATCCATCCATCCATCCATCCATCCATCCATCCATCCATCCATCCATCCATCCATCCATCCATCCATCCATCCATCCATCCATCCATCCATCCATCCATCCATCCATCCATCCATCCATCCAAGAAATGGAGCTCATCAGGTGCATTTGGGCGTTCACCTACGCACATAGTAGGGTTTCATGCGCACTACATGAACAACTTCCGCGCGAGGATGACGACGGAGCGAACCGGGCTCAGAACTGCAATGGATGACTTCGTAGGTCACGTCACTGAGACGGCGTGTAACCTTGTACGGACCAAAATACCGGCGGAGTAACTTTTCCGAAAGTCCACGGCGACGGATGGGCGTCCAGACCGACACGAACGCGCCGGTATTGTAATGGACGTCGCGTCGACCCTGGTTGTAGCGAAAGGTGTCGGTATGCTATTGACTCCGGATACGATGTCGCGCAAGCTGGCGTGCTTCTTCGGCTCTTTGTACGAATTCTTCCGCCTGTTCGCTGGTGGGCTATTATCAACCAGAGGTAGCATGGAGTCAAGTGTTGACGTGACGTGGCGCCCGTATACAAGTTCCAACGGCGTAAACTGTGTAGTCTCCTGTACAGCAGTGTTATACGCGAAGGTTACATACGGTAAAATCTCATCCCACGTCTTGTGCTCTCCGTCGATATACATGGAGAGCATATCAACCAGCGTTCTGTTCAGACGTTCAGTTAATCCATTGGTTTGCGGGTGATACGCAGTGCCCTTGGAGTAAGAGCAATGCGTCAGCTGGAGAACGTCCTCCATAAGTTCGGCTGTAAATGCTGCACCGCGGTCGGCGATGAGAACAGACGGTGCACCATGTCGTAGGACGATGTGGCGTACAAAGAACTTGGCCACTTCATACGAGTTTGCTTGCGTAATAGCTTCGGTTTCGGCGCACCGGGTTAAGTAGTCGGTAGCGACGACTATCCATGTGTTGCGCGAAGAGGTCACTGGAGAGCACGTTGTTGGGCGAGTCGGTCGTACATACTTAAAGAAGGGAATTGCGCTAAAAAAGACACGGACGAGTAAGGACCGGCGCCCGTCCATGTCCTTACTCGTCCGTGTCTTTTTTAGCGCAATTCCCTTCTTTAAGGTCACTGGAAATGGCCCAAGTAGCTCCATTCCTATTTGTTGGAACGGTGCTTGAGGAGGAACCACAGGGTGGGGAAAGCCAGCTGGTTTAACTGGTGGTTTCTTGCAGCGCTAACAATCACGGCACGTCTTGACGTACCGTTACACAGAAGGAAAAAAGCCGGGGCCAGTAATACTTCTGGCGTATCCTTGCTAATGTCTTAGCGAATCCCAGGTACTTGGCTCATCATGGCAGGCTTGCAAAATGTCTTGGCGCAGCGCCGAGGGCACGACAAGGAGGTACGTATTTGTACCGCTTCCGCAGTTTTTCCTCTAAAGGACGTTGTTGTGCAAAGAGTACGATGATAAGCCGCGCACGAGCGGCCGACGTAAGACACCTTCAGCTACTTGAAGGTGCTTGATTAGCGGCAGCAGCTCAGGGTTAGCGCACTGGTGCTCAGCCATCTCTATGGCGTCGATAATGCCGACAAATGGCATGTCATGGTCAGGTACCGAGGACGTCGTAGGGAGTGGTGCGCGTGACAAACAGTCGGCGTCGCTGTGCTTCCTTCCAGATCGGTAGACAACTGTAATGTCGTACTCTTGTAAGCGCAGGCTCCAACGGGTTAGTCGGCGTGAAAGATCTTTGAGGTTGGAAAACCAGCACAGGGCATGGTGATCGTTGAGAGCCTTAAAGGACCTACCGTAAAAGTAGGGTCAAGATTTACAAATTATCCACACAACCGCTAAACATTCTTTTTCAGTGGTTGAGTTGTTTCTCTCAGCCTTGGTGAGACTGCGGCTTGCTTAAGCAATGGGGCGTTCCGCACCAGCTTGCCACTGCACAAGAATTGCGCCGAAACCCGTATTGCTGGCGTCAGTATGAATTTCAGTGTCAGCGTCTTCGTCGAAATGAGCAAGTATTGGGGCCGCTTGCAAGCGATTGCGCAATTCATTGAACGACCGCTGCTGCTCGTCCGACCAAATGAAAGGGACATCGTCGCGTGTGAGCCGTGTCAGAGGCTCAGCAATTCTCGAGAATCCCTCGACGAAGCACCTATAATATGCGCACAAATCAAAGAAGCGTTGGATTGAAGACGGAGTCTTGCAAAAGACGCTTCTGTTTATTCGCGGGCCAGGAGAAGAACGTGCAGCTCACGCGCTTCATCGTCTTTCATGGCACCGACCTTTGCGCGTGCCGTCCCTCGGTGCGGGAGCCCCACATCATTGTGTCAATACGTACGTAACGCATCAAGCAGCACTGTACTCACCTACAGGTACGAGGGTAGCCCAGTATAAATATCGCTCGTTCTCTCTGCTTTAGAGGCACGTCGAACACGATGAGAGAACTTCGATCAATTTCAGCTTTCAATTCTATTAAATAAATGGATAGCTGTGTTTCTGCAAGTTGTAAACTCAGTGACTGACAGAATTAGGTCCACCTCACCTGCACGAAAATTAGGAACATGTACCGCTTCTTTCACCGCTGGCAATAGGCAATGTAAGCGTATTTGTTTAAAGTGTGTTTTCTTTTACCAGTTGAGGCATCTCGGTGACCTGGCGGCATAAGAAACATATCTGCAATCATGCTAGAATACCGTATACAGGATTACCACTGTTATGTCAGGTTCTTGGAAAAATATCGTGCAGTCAAGGGCATCCTTGGTGCGGATAATAGACAAGGCCGTTTGTACACAAAATGCAATCTTTTCACACTACTCTGATCAGATCAATTATGCTATATTTACAACACATGCAAAGACACTCGGAAAAAAAAAACATCGTTGTAGCTAGCAGGAGCGTATAGACAGGGCGCGATCAGAGCTGTACCGTCGCTTGAAATGTATCTCTACTACGCCCGTTAATGACGTGATAAGACATAGAGCCACAATTAAAAGCACAGGTCCACCGGGAATAACTGCGTCGGCCCAGATGGCGGGGCAGTTGCCGAGGATGTGGCAGTCGACGTAACGCAGGGCTTTTTGTCGGCGCTGACCTCAACACGACGCTTGATAGTCGTGACCAGAACGGTCGATGAGCGGGTCCCATCTGCGTTCTCCGGGAGTCGTCGCTAAGGCCGGGTGCTGAATCAGCGCTTATGAAAGGTTGGTGAAAAGGTCGTACCCGCGCTCTTGGGGAAGTGCCGGTCAGGCCGGGGCACGGGAGCAGCACTTGGCAACGGTCAGTGGGCCCCAGGTTGTAGGGCAGGCCCGGGTCCTCTCTTCTGACCGGCCAGTCGGCTCTACCCACCCGGCTCAGTTCGTCCATCCGCGGACATGCTCGCAACAGTCCGGTCTATTTGAATAGCAGGGCTGCCTCCTGGCTCCTCCTAGGCGCGCTTTTGTTTTCGCCGCTCCACGAACCGGCACCGGCTCCTTGTCGCCAGTCTCGCCAGCCCCCGCAGCGCACGATCTCCTCTTCCGTCTCTTCTCCTGTGTTTTTTTTTTTTCATTTTTCGCCACCTATTTTTTCGAGCTGTGGCTTCTTCCCTCTTGGGCTTACGTCACTTTGGTCAAGGAAGTCTCACAAAAACAAGCTCAGCATCAAGCGCACGTCACAACCACCCCGAAAGCGGTCGCTCCCGACCGAAGCGTTGAATTTTCACCCAGTGACAGGAAAGCGCCGCGGGACCTCGCTAGGCAATGGAGGCACCACCGCGGTCTTCGCACTTCCACATTCTTGGAACCTCAGCGCAGGCCCTGTCATGAAATCGATCTGCGCTGGGTACACGGGTTAAAGAATTTAGACATGCCGAGGGCTGATGGTTTCGTGTGCGCTGTGTTCTCGCCGTTTAGCTCGCGTTGAAACGATAGGCAGCACGAAGGGTAATTCGCTCACTGCTGCTACCCCATCTCCTCCCGTCAACGGTGTGAAATCGAGAGTTCGCGGTCATCGAGTGAAGTTTATTCATGGTTCTGCGCACGTGACACCATGCTTGTTAATTCAGCTACTAAGAGAATGCTTTCAAGTTTACACAGCCAATAAAACCACTATCCTTAGGTCGTATAGCTGTCTAATAATTAGCTATCACAATCACTGCTTCGCCTGTAGGATGGAACTGCGACATTTTTCTTCAGCCAATGAAAAAAAAAAGCATGAACCATTCTACTCTGTGGAGGTCGATCACCTGCGAAGCTGCTTAGCACACGACACATATGTGACACAGAGCTTTGAATGAAGCTACGAACACATTTGTTGTCTTGATCGATGGTCATCGTCACGAAAGGTACTCAGACACCAGTAGATTGGAAAGTTTGATTAAGCTTTGCCTTTAAGAGTAGAGCAGGATAGCATTCCAAGATACCTGAGTGCTTCTGACGCTTTCCGGCAACTCGAGCTTATGTAACCGTCAAGTTTTCCTGGAAATGCTGGCGGCAAACGTTATGCACAAAGGCGAATATTGTGGTTCTTTTTTTATGGTGTTTGAAGGAACCGAGCGGTCAGCGCCGCACCTACATTTAGACAGGCACCAAACGGCACCCGGAAAAGGGGCTCGTGTTTCAGTTTCCCGGTAGCAGAATTACGTTTTCTTGCACATTCAAGTTACCATGAGAAACCATCATGTCTGTAGGTTTCGTGTAAGTCGTACATAACAAATTTTCTGACGCACTTTAGTTTCAGAAATTCATTTCGTAGACTAATGCATCTGCGCCACGCGGAGGGCTTGCGTGCTTCACGATGCGTGGTTCGGGATGATTGCATTCACGCAGAAGAGAAAAATTTACTGAAGCCTAGCCATAAACAGCTTCGTCGTAACAGCCGACATCACGGGTACGTTGGAACGCCAATACATATTCGAGAAATCGCGGATGCATTGCACGCTACCATTAACTTTCTTTTTCGCGAGCTAGCTTCCCATTACTGCTGCGAAGGGCCAGAAAAAGGTTTTTTTTTTTTATTTGAGAAAGCGCGCAGCTCCACCTAGCATTCTTATGAAAGCATAAAATTGCTTTTTGCAAGACTTGCGCTTCTCAACACGAATTTGAAAGCATTTCACCTCGCGAAAGCGAACCAACCACCCAAACGGGGGATAACGGCGGCTATGCAGCCGCTATATACACACACTCAGCCCTCGGACTGAGTGTGTGTCTGAGTGTGTCTGAGCTGAGTGTCTGAGTGTGTCTGCGTGTCTGAGCTATATACACACACTCAGCCCTCGGACTGAGTGTGTGTCTGCTTTTGAGTTTCAATACAAAATGTATAGTTGATTGATTTATGAGGCATCCACCGTCTTCAGAGAAAGTTTTATGAATCGCTCGCGCTACACCTCCGGAGGGAGGTTCAAGCCTTGAGCCTGCGTCTTGCCAGGTGCGTGATCTTGCATGACTTAGTTTCGCACGAATATGTTCGTTTTTCATCCGCCTCGCCCGTATAATGAGTGCGGGCTCTCTACTACTTAGCCAATACTGGTAGCGTGGCTTCACCCTAGCCAATGACGTGGCGAGAAAAAAGAAACGTACAATACAGGAAACTTACAAAATAGGGGCGCAGTGCTCACTGATAAAATAAAGACGGCACGTGCGTGATCTATATCCACCATCTCAATCAACTAGCATGGATTAGGCAAGATATAGGGCAGTCGGTCAAGAAGTGGGTCAGTTCACAAAGCACTTTTATGTTATCAAGTTTTCGCCCAGCGTGAGTTCAGGCAAATGTATTATTAGGCAGATTTGTTAGTTCCCTCAAGTTTTAATGATACAGCCAGCCTAATAACGTCGTTCGCGCGGCGAAATATTTTTTAAGGTTGTTTGTATAAAACGCTAATAATATACGCTCATAATATTTGGATCAGCGTGCAATGTAACAGTTACAAATGACGTAAGAAGAAAAATAATATTGATTCATGCAAAAGTAGAATCCTTTTATGTTAATTTAAATGGTACTGAAGGTCAAAAGCGTAATATCAATGCAAACACTTGAAAATAAACCAATTTTTATTACATCTATGTATGACGAGCTCTGCTTCGCGACATCTTTGCGGATTTCAATGTTTTCTTTCTGAGAGATTAGGTTGGTTGGATATTTCAGCTTTCGAAAATTGGATGCCCCTGAAAGTGCATTTGCGATCGAACGGTGCAGTGAAACGTCGGACTTTAATGCAGACGGAGCGAAATATTCGTCACAGGAATCTAGCCCGGCACTAGTGTAAATTTCACAAACAAAGTAGACGAAGCACTCACAGACGCTCTTCAGCGGAAGACCTTACTATAGAGACTATGTTACATAACTCCACGGGGATAAAGACTAGCTATACCGCTTATACGAAGTGCCTGGTTTCTTATGCATTAAGCCTTAAACAAGAAACAAAGTATCAAACTTTCTATATGCGCGAAACGAACTGTATGTTAGTATATATTGCATTCCTAATAAACGAGATTGTGATGGATATTGCCCAAAAATTTTAAATATTATACTCACTCCAGATATGCAAACACTACGTGTTCTAAACATTTAAAAACACTTAATTTAATTGTTTGCAGTGCACTATTTCTTGCGTGACTCTTCTCGCGTATAAACGAAAGCCAGAGAAATGAATAAGACAAGATGGATGCGCCGTTCCAGGATCTCAGCCCAAATAAATGAAGCTCTTATTTCGAGCAGTTCCATTAGGAATTTCAGCTGAATTCAATTTTACGACACGCTTGAAAACGTTGCCAGAACAGAACATACCAGTTTGAGGCATTTTCCTGACATTACGCTTTCCAGCAAGTGTTGAATTATTTTTTTAGAAAGATTGCAATTATTCCGCTTGCAGACATCTTCGCCGCGAATCCGTTGCGAGATCAAAAAAATTGTGACCCGGTTCTATCTCAGTGGCAATCGGAGCTTTCACGGGACAGTGGGCTAGACTCTGCGCATTACACGTAACACACGTATAAGATACTCCAGAGAAGTGCGCATAAGAAAAATTATAGCGAAGTCCATCGTTATTCGGAAAACCTGACATTTCGCATACCGCATACCCGTCACTCATACCCCGTAGTTAGCGTATAAGTCCGAGGAAAGCCGATCAGAATCGCGTAGCATATAAAAACCGAAAAATACGTGGGGTCAATATTTATTTATAAGGATCCTATTAAAGCAAAAAAAAAAACACTACAATTACGCGAAACTTTCAACGGAGCGTTTAAAAGTCCACTTATTTGTAATAAATCTACATTCTAGGTTATGTAGAGGCTTCTCCCAACAGGGGAGAATATGGCGGTCAACGGCTGTATATTTCTCATGGGCCCTTGATAATAAAACCTTTTGCAGGTAATATAAGCGGTGCACATACATTGAATGTCGCTTGCGAATTCACTACACAGTTTGGGTACACATTCGCTAAGTTTTAGCACGAAGTTATGTATCGGCCTCTCATAACTGTCGCCTAATCCGGCGCTTTTAGCGAAATGCACCCATAAGGCATCTGGGTGCTTCAATACGGAATCTATTATAAATATCGTAATTAACCCGCACGCTTTGAACTTTGGAAGGACATCACCCGTAACGTGCCTCTCAGTTGCACCAAAAATACCCAAAGTGCGCGTTTAAGTTCCGCCTTGTTGGTAAAACATGGTTACAATCGAGTAATTGCATTGACACACAGAGACAAGCAAGTAGACAAAGAGCGCTAACTTCAAGAAAGCGTTTATTAGAGACTGGCGCACATACATATTTACGCATGCGTACCACCCTGAAGCGGAAAGAAGATTGTGACAGGTGCGCTATATCACGTTCGAAAATGACCATACTTTCCTTGCCAAATCTAACAAAAGGTGTGTTTACACATTCCACACTTGCATTCTGCTAGTCTTGCTCCTTTAAAATACAGCTTAGCGAGTTAATCTTTCTTTCTCTACACAAACAGGCATTTCTGAAAGAATTGATCACAACTGTATGTGCTAAAACGCAGAACAAGCCACACTTCTCGTCTTTTCTTTATATTGCTACGGAACAGCCGCCACAGTGTGGCTGCACTGAGGAGGAAGAAGACGACGTGGGCCCCGCTTGACATAGCGTCGCCATTTTGGCCTTCCGTTAGCTTCCCTGTAAATAAAGTGTACAGAGCATTGGGCTTCACCGATACGTAGCATTCATTTGGTGTAGGTGGACGTTCCCCGTAGCCGTCTTGGAGCTTCGCAGTGGTCGCAATGGTGACAGTGCAACTTCGGCTCCTGCTGGCGGCACTTCATCTACTCAACCGTCTCCGCCTGCAGCCCCGACCTACGTCACCGTTTTCCCCCTTCGAGATCCTGGTGTTTTCAGCGAAGTCGGCAATCCTGATGTTGACGACTGGCTCCACCTATACAAAACGTGTCAGCACCAGTCACAGGTGGGTTCCGACTATTATGCTTGCGAACGTTCTTTTCTACCTCAACGGAGCTCCACTTGCATGGTTCGAAACTCACGAACAGGAGATCTCGAGCTGGGATCTCTTCAAAGAGAAGCTCCGCGACCTTTTTTGGCAATCAATTAATTCGGTCGCCAAGTCAATGCCAAGAAAGCCCTTGCCACACGTGTACAGACGTGGACCGAGGCCTACGTGTCGTACATTCTCGATGTCTTGGCCCTTTGGGCCAAGGCGCACCCGACCATGTCTGTGGACGATAAAGTTAATCACGTCCTCAAAGGCATTGCTGACGACGCCTTCAATTTACTGGTGTTTACGAACGTCACCAACATCGATACGATCCTCAAGGAGTGCCGCCGTCTCGAGCATGCTAAAAGCCGCCGGGTATCCCAGCACCTCACGCGACTTCCCAACACAGCTGCTAAGTCATCCTGTGACGACCTTTTCCACCAGCCGTCGCGATGTGACAACTTGACCCGCATCATTCGTCGTGAGGTCGAAGCGGCACAACCGGCGGCCCCTTGATTCCCGTCACCTGATCATCCTCCGGTGACAATTTGCTTGATCCAGGCCGTCGTCCGTCAAGAGTTGTCTAACGTCTGCCTGCAATTCATTCGTTCCGTACGCTCGGAACCTCTCTCTCCACGCAAGTCCCCACCGCGCTCTTCTTACTCCTCTTATGGACAGCGCAACCCCTCCGTATGGCGAACCGTGGACGACAAGCCGATCTGTTTTAACTGCCGACGCATTGGACATATCGCTCACCACTGCCGCAGCCGCTGGATTTCTCCGACGCGCTATTCTCCTGATTACCACACCTCGCCCCTCTAGCGCATCCTTTTCCTTCGCCCCTTCTATGCCCGCTCCATCATCTGACCCTGCGACACCTTTGACACGACCCTGCTACTCCCGCTCACCTTCTCCCTCCCATCGTCAATCTCGTTCGTCCCCGTCACGCCGTACTCCGAGCTACTCGCCGTTCCCCCGAACGGAAAACTAGACAGTGCAGCTTCTCGAGGTGAAGCTGCAATGACGACATTGGCACGAAATCCTCGCTTCACCTTACCCACGAACAAGAATCTTTTGGACGTTCTCGTCGACAATGTTTCTGTGTGCGTGTTGATTGACACCGGGGCGCATGTATCTATTATGAGTGCTGTTCTACGCCGTCGGCTCAAGAAAGTTCTGACGCCCGCCCCGAACCGAGTGGTACAAGTCGCCGACGGAAGGACTGCCGCTACTGTTGGCATGTGCTCTGCCCGGCTCACCATTGCTGAGAGACACACCGTCGTTCTCTTCACCGTCACCGAGCATTGCCCTCACGAACTCATTGTCGGTCTGGATCTCCTTGCCAATCATTCTGCCTTCATTGACTATTCGGCCGGCTCACTTCGCCTTAACGTGCCTCTTCTTGCCGACCCTGTGGACCCGCCTCCAAGCTGTTTGAGCTGCATGGATTTTATTCGCCTACCGCCTTGCTCTGTGACACACGTCAACTTGTTGTCCTCGCCAGCGGTACCTGACGGTAGTTAGGTGGTAGCACCAATTCCGGCAGTTACACTTACACGTGGTGTTACCGTGCCGCACACTGTGCTGACAATTACGGGCAACCGCACGTGCCTTCCACTTGTCAATTTCGCGCTAACCGCGCAAGTTCTGCCTCAGGAGATTTCATTGGCTATTATTAGCGCTTTGCAGGATGATGATATCGAGCCATTCACAGCGAAAGATCGTCAAAGCTCAGCCCATACCGTGATGTCATCGCATGGTACTGACGTCGATAGTGAGAAGATGGTTTCCTCTGACCTTACACCTGTTCAAGCTGAAGCTCTTTGCCGCGTTCTTGAAGGCTATCGCGACATCTTTGACTTTGACAATCGACCCTTAGGTCAAACGTCCTTCCTGACCCATCGCATTAACACTGGCGATGCGAACCCTATTCACCGACGTCCATATCGTGTTTCTGCGTCCGAACGAGCTGTTATCCAACAGGAAGTCAAAAAGACACTTTCAAAGGACATTATCGAGCCTTCCTGTAGCCCCTCGGCTTCTGCCGTCGTACTTGTCAAAAGAAGGATGGCACGTGGAGTTTTTGTGTACATTATCGCCACCTGAACAAAATCACAAAAAACGACGTGTACCCTTTGCCACGTATTGATGACGCTCTAGACTGCGTGTACGGTGCCACCTATTTTTCTTTTATCGGCTTACGGTCTGGCTACTGGCAGATATCCGTCGACGACATGGATGGCGAGAATGCATTTGTTACCCCTGACGACTTTATCAGTTCAAGGTGATGCCTTTCGGTCTCTGTAATGCGCCCGCCACCTTCGAACCAATGATGGACTCTTTGCTTTAGGGGTTCAAGTGGTCCACCTGTTTGTGCTATCTGGACAACGTCATCGTTTATTCTCCCACATTTGACACACATCTAGACCGTCTTTCAGCAATTCTTGACGTGTTCTGCTGCACCGGTCTCCAGCTAAACTCGTCAAATTGTCACTTCGCTGGCCGCCACATCACCGTCCTTGGACACCTCGTGGACGCCAGAGGCGTGCGACCTGATCTGGACAAAATTCGCGCTGTTACGAACTTTCCTATTCCGAACTCTACCAAGGACGTTCGTAGTTTCGTAGGGCTGTGCTCTTATTTCCTATGCTTTGTGCAGGATTTTCCGACCATCGCACGTCCCCTTACCAACCTGTTGAAGAAAGAAGCCACATTTTCTTGGGGACCTGACCGTGCTGCATCTTATTTGCAGGTCACTATTCTTCTTACCACGCCTCGAATTCTGGCCCACTTTGACTCGTCTGCCTCAGCGGAAGTTCGAACTGATGCCAGTGGTCACGGCATAGGAGCAGTGTTAGCACAGTGCTAGCGTGGACATGATCGCGTTATAGCTTACGCCAGCCGACTTCTATCACCCGCCGAGCGCAATTATTCAATCACAGAGCGCGAGTGCCTCGCTCTTATGTGGGCTGTTGCGAAGTTTCGTCCAAACTTATACAGACGCCCCTTTTAACGCTTCAGCGTTAAGGAGCTCGTGTCGCAGAAAAGCCGGTGTCGTCGGCAACGGCGTTGGTGTCGGCGGCGTTGGCCGTGAGCGATAAATCCCAGCAGGCACTTCATGAATAAAAAACTGGCTGTGGCTTAGCTAAGGTCAAGCCCTGGATGCGAAGCATACTAGCCTTTATTTTAACGCGACAGCGTTAAGGAGCTCGGGTCGCAGAAAAGCCGGTGTCGTCGGCGTCGGCTCAGGTGTGCGGCGCTTGCTCAGGCGCACATTTCGTTGTCGCGCCGAACGCTGCGTTGCTCGACGCTCACCGCGTCCGATGCGGGGCGCGTAGTCGCTGCGCCGTAGCAAAGCCACCTAGAAACATTCTCTGTAGCACGCCGCAACCTTCGCTTCTCATTCCAACGAGCAGCTCTGTCTCCAGGAGGCATCTCACCTCGTGAGTGTCTAGCAGAGGCAAGCGCAGCTGCTTTTATACCGCCGCGACGCCGCGACCTACGGCGCGAGTCCGAGCCCCGTTTCTCCTCTGTCGTGACGTCATGGTGTCACGTGGTCAGCCTTGAAGGCGACGGCGCGAGTTGGAGCCCCGTTTCTCCTCTGTCATGACGTCACGGTGTCACGTGGTATTGACGGCGACACCGCCGCGCCTGAGGAGCTGGGTTGAGCTCTAGTAATATGCTTCGCATAAAAACAACTTGCAAGAGGGGCTGGGTGGGAATCGAACCAGGTTCTCCGGACTGTGAGACGGAGACGTTACCGGTGAGCCACGAGTTCGATGCTTCAAAGCGGTACAAAAGCGCCTCTAGCGAACGCGGTGTTGCCTTGGAAACGAGCTGTTTCTAAGGCTAAGGCGTGCGTCGCTTGCTCAGGCGCACATTTCGTTGTCGCGCCGAACGCTGCGTTGCTCGACGCTCACCGCGTCCGATGCAGACCGCGTAGTGGCTGCGCCGTAGCCCATTGTCTTACACCCCTTGGCGGGTGGACGGGAACAGTGTCGCGTTCCACTCTTGAAGGCGAAGCTTAAGCGTCCTCCAATTTTTGTGTCAGCACTGATCACCACGCGCTCTACTGTCTATCCTCACTCAAGGACTCCACGGGACGCCTCGCTCGCTGGGCGTTACGGCTGCAAGAATATACCTTCTTCGTGGTATATAAGACGGGACTCTTGCACCAGGATGCCGATTGTTTGTCCCGCTGCCCTGTCGACGAACCGGCTGATGCGGATTCCATCGCTTGCGTTTTCTCTGTGTCCCAGTTGCTTGAAATCGGCCACGAGCAAGGCCGCGATCCTTCATTACGAGCCCTCATCAACCATCTGGAATCAACGCCCAGCGACGCCTCTCTCCGGATATTTCTCCTTAAGAAGGGGACATTATACCACCGCAATCTCGATCCACATGGTCTCGACCTTCTGCTCGTAATTCCATAACACCTGCGTTCGACTGTCCTCCAACAACTTCACGACGCTGCCTTGGCTGGACACTTGGGCGTCTCGCGCACATATGACCGCGTACGCCGTCGATTCTTTTGGCCTGGTCTTGCCCGCTCCGTGCGGCGCTACGTTGCCGCTTGTGAGCCCTGTCATCGCCGGAAGAAGCCCTCCGCATCTCCAGCTGAATGTCTCTAGCCGATTGACATCCCACCGAACCCTTTTTTCCGTGTTGGTCTAGACCTTCTTGGACCATTTACTCTCTCGGGCTTCGGAAATAAATGGGTTGCCGTCGCTACTAATTATGCTACGCGGTACGCAATCACCAGAGCCCTCCCGACAAGTTGTGCTACTGACGTTGCTGACTTTCTGCTTTCTGACATCATTTTAGTGCACGGTGCTCCGCTCATTTTAGTGCTCGGTGCTCCGCCCCAATTACTCACTGACCGCGGCCGCAGCTTTCTGTCCGCAGTCGTCGAGGACATCCTCCGCTCCTACTCGACAAAGCACAAGTTCAGCACGTCCTACCACCCACAGACCAACGGCCTCACGGAGCGCCTCAACTGGACCATTACTGACATGCTTTCGAAGTACGTTGCGACCGACAACCACGACTGGGACATTCACACACCATACGTGACGTTCGCGTATACTTCATCGCGTCACGACACCGCCGGCTATTCACCATTCTATCTCCTACAAGGCGGAGAACCTGCGTTGCTCTTAAACACTTTGTTGCCCCTGGCCACACGTTCAGCCACTGAATACGCCCGCCACGCGACGCCCGCTCGCCCGCACCCGTCTCGAGGCTTCACGGGAGCTTCAGAGACGCCTCAATGATTGCCACCATGGTGACCTGCACTTTACTCCGGGTTCTCTGGTGCTTCTCTTGTCACCTATTTGGTGTCTGGGCCTTTCCGAAAAGCTGCTGTTGCGCTACACTGGCCCATACCGTGTGGTGCGACAAGTGATCGATGTCACGTATGAAGTCAACCCCACCGACCTGTCAGCGTCATCGTCGGCTGCAAGTGACATCGTTCACGTGGCGAGACTAAAGCCATACCATACACCTTTCACGGCGGACGTGCAGATTAAGCACCGGGATGGTGCTTCTACTGCCGGGGGTGATGCTAGGGAAGAGCTTCCACAATGTGGCTGCAGTGAGGAGGAAGAAGACGACGTGGGCCCCGCATGATATAGCACCGCCATTTTGACCTTCCGTTAGCTTCCCTGTAAATAAATTGTATATAGCATTGGGCTCTGCTACACGTATAAATATTATACGTGTAGCCGAATTACAGATTACACAATACCTGCAGTTGCGAAACCGTCGTTTGTGACGCTTGCTATAGCCACACCCTCTGTCAGCGGCAGGATTGCTGATTGTAGAGAACATAAGTATCTGACTTGCGACGAGCAAAAAAAAAAAAACCTTGCTATTGCACGCTCTGCTAGCGTTTTTTTTTCAAGTTGGCCAACAACAGCAAATCAATATGTTCACCTTAGATGATTGGAGTGTCTGCAGGGTTACAGAAAAACGACTACCAGGTAGATACTTAGCCAAATACAATTGAACGTGAAAGGGTTACTTCTCTTCTGAGAGACGGATACACTGACCGAGAAAGCTTTTCATCATGCCATGGCCGCACAACTTCCGAAGCGTGATAGTCAAGGCATATGGACTAACAGTTCTTATTTTAGCTACTTGGAATTGAGACAAACTGCAAAACACTTCGTGGCCACGTCACATGTATGGCCAGCAGGGTCAGCGTTAAATATAAGCACAATGGCAGAGTACATTGCCATGATCTTCGCAGAACGAAATTCATGGTTTAGAAGAATGGCCTAAAAACATTGTCTAAACTTATGCAGCAAGTTCACAGCATCGGACTCGTTTCATTGATTGTTTCAGGTAATAACAACCGTGTAACCGTAAGCTCATCTACAAATTCCGAGATCCTTGTAGTCATTTATGCCTATACGATTCCAACAGAGAAAACTTTATTGAAGATGATCCAGATTTGAAAATTTCGTTCTCGACTTAGCTGCCCCATGTTTCAGGTTTACTCAGCAGAACATTTGAATACAGTTGTTTGTTGACTCGAGTAACGCATTCTCTTGCAAGAAATTATAGAATTCTTTAATCACTACTGAGAAAAGATATACACGCGACGGCTTACAGTGTGTGAGGCTTGTAAATTTTTCGCCCAGAACGTGTCGTAAGATCTTAAACAGTTGAGCTCTTTTTTAGCAAAACTAATGGCGTCGAAGGCTGTCACGTGCATGCCTCGGATACAATTCCCGCTTTTCGTGTGCTAGCAGTGACAGAAACGTTGAGGAAATTATTCTTGTTGTCTTCTATGCCTTGTAAAATGCGAGAACAATTACTCCCATCACACAAGTTTTCATGCTTCTTCATTTGATTTTTCACATACACATATCGTCAGGGCAAAGAAACACGGAGAATTTTTCTTGGCTCCGTGTTCGCGGTTGAGCCTAAACCCTCCGTGACTGGTGACTCCGTGATTGGTGCGATGGATGCCCCTGCCGGAGCCAGAGGATCAGCAAGCCCGGTACCACTCTGAATTTTTCTGCGTAATCTCCATCAGTAAGCAATTTGTTTCGAAATCGCCGTTTAAGTAAGCCGCCTCCATCCTTGAAGAAGATAGGATGCGCTTGCTTTATGCTAATTAGGAACGATTTCCTGTTCTGTACAGTGAACTAAAAATTTCCAACCCTGTCGGCTTCATTCGGTGTGAAGTTGCGCCAATATAACGATCTAAAAGACAGCGAGATATTTGATCTGCGAAGGGCTCATTTTTACGACGGCTGTTAAGGCACTAAAATAAGCAGGAAATATACTCTGAACGTGTTTTCAGTGCGAAAACGCATAGGCATGAATTAAAGGTGATGTGACTTTTCTAAGAAAATGTGAGGAAAAATTTGCACAAGTCTTGCTCATTCCAAATCTTCTCAATGATGAAAGGATGTGCGCCTTCTCATTAGCCACAAGTAAAGGTCTGTGTTATTCCATGCCACATGACGCGTAGCTGGAGTGCACTCCAGCAGAACATGGGCGAGAATGTGGCAGCCACTCCGCAAAAAATCGACATGCTATATTTATTTGCGGAATGTTCCTTAATTAGGGTGTTCACGACTTCTCTAAGAGCAGCACTGGTTTGGTGTATAAGCGGGAAAATCGCTGAATTTTCGTCAATGTGCATAGCAATCTTTGCCTATTTTGCCAGTTTTGAGCCTACCCATCTATCTATCTATCTATCTATCTATCTATCTATCTATCTATCTATCTATCTATCTATCTATCTATCTATCTATCTATCTATCTATCTATCTATCTATCTATCTATCTATCTATCTATCTATCTATCTATCTATCTATCTATCTATCTATCTATCTATCTGTCTGTCTGTCTGTCTGTCTGTCTGTCTGTCTGTCTGTCTGTCTGTCTGTCTGTCTGTCTGTCTGTCTGTCTGTCTGTCTGTCTGTCTGTCTGTCTGTCCGCCCGTCCGTCCGTCCGTCCGTACGTCCGTCCGCCTGCGGCGATCCAGTGGCCCCAGTTGTCGCTAGCTTAAACCACTAGGCATTCGCCTGTGGTCGTCATGCCGTGGTGGTCATTGCATCGTCATTTCAACTTCGGTATCCATCTCTCCTCATATGGTCACTCCCACACCCTCCTCGCCCGTCAACCCTAGTCATGCATTTGTTGTCAAACCATCAGTCTGATGCCGCCGTGGTTGTTCCATCGTTCTCCCCGAGCTCCTCATCCGACTTTTGTCATACGATCGTCGTCACGACATCGTTGTCGAACAGTTGTCATACATTCGCTGTCATGACATCGTCGTCCTTGCATCTTCATTTTCGTTTTGTTTTCTTTACGCCTTCGTCTTCATGTACTCTTCGTGTTGCAGCCGTATACAATGCATCATCGTCATACACTCGTCACCATCCCATTGTCCTCATGCCATCGTGATCACGCTGTCGTCGTCATACTATCGTCATCTCATCTCTGTATGCCGCCATTTTATAGCGTCTTTTTTGTTCTATTGATGTCGTTATTTCATCATCATTTCACTGTCCTCGCAGCATTGTTGTGATGCAGTCGGTGTCTTGCCGTCGTGTTCATGACAGATCATGATAGGTATCGCTTGAGGCGTCGCGCGCTCCCACCACCGGCCAAGCAACTCAATAAAATGCAAGCGGTCGCGTTTCGGCGACTTCAGACAGACACATACCCACGCCCAAAGTACATTAACAAAATCACAGGGGGCAAGGAAAGCGACCAATGTAGGCTCTGTTCAGAAACAGGAACACTCACACACATAATGTTGGAATGCACCTCGCTCCCGTTTTCTCATCCCCCCGTCAGCAGCGAGACTGACTGGACAGCCTGGCTCAGTTCTGGGGACGTCGACCGGCAGTTTGAACTGGTGGACTGGGCGGAGAAGGCCAAGCAGGCCCAGGGCCTTACTTGAGCCCAATCCCTGAGCCACGTCCCCCTTTACCATTCCCTATTTCAATAAAGTTTATCACCACCACCACCTTGGCCTCTTCCGCACTTACGACGGGATTCGCCGATGCTGCTTTTGGCGAAGCTTTGCCGGCTCGGTCCGGAAATACGTTGCGGCGAGTCAGAAATGCCAGCGCCCAAAAACACCATCGACGCTCCCGGCAGGGTGCCTACAACCGCTCGGCATTCCTTCGGAGAAGTTCTGTCGCGTTGGCTTGGATTTACTTGGCCCTTTCCCTCTATCCACGTCTCACAACAAGTGGGTCGCTGTAGCCACAGACTACGCGACGCGCTACCCCATCACCAGAGCGCTTCCAACGAAATGCGCCACAGATGTCGCCGATTGTCTTTTATGTGACGTCATTCTGCAGCATGGGGCTCCGCACGAAATGTTCACTGAACGTGGTCGGACATTTCATTCTAAAGTCATTGCGGACATCCTGCAGTCCTGCTCAACCAAGGACAAGCTGACTACGTCTTACCATCCACAGGCTAATAGTGTCACGGAGCGTGTGATTCCCACCCTAACAGACATGCTTGCAAAGTATGTCTGGCCCGACCATACTGATTGGGACCTATGTCACTTTTGCATGTATTTTTTTGCGTCACGACACTGCCGGTTATTCCCTATTGTTTCTGTGGTTAGGCCGAGAACCCGCATTGACACTGTACGCATACCTTCCATCCGCCGCAGCAGATACCAGCGAGTATGCACTTGACGCCATCACCAGGACAGGTCAACACGTGAAATAGTCCACGCTCGCCTCTTGGCCTCACAACAGAAGCAGCGGCGTTTGTACAAACGCCAACACAGAGACGTCCACTTTTCGCCTGGATCTCTCGTACTCCTGTGGTCCCCGACTCGTCACGTTGGCCTGTCAGAAAAACTCCTGTCTCAGTACACAGGCCCATGTCAAGTGCTGCGTGCCGTGACATCAGTTACGTACGAAATCGCCCCAGTCAGTACCGGCGCCTCATCTGCCCCGAATTTCACTGACGCTGTGCACGTCGAACCATATTACTCTCCTTTTATCACCGATGTATATACGCACCGGGACGGTGCTTCTGCCGCTGGGCTATAATGATACATGCATATTGCCTGTTTCTTGTGAACGATGCCCGCGGGCGCCCCGACGAAGAGCACGAAAGCTCTACGGTTTTCCAGCTGTCGGTTGAACTGCCAGCGCTGTAGTTATCATTTGTAAATATACTTTGTAAATAATCATTACTTCCTGATGCCTCGTTCACCCCCACCCCCCCATAACATTATTTTTATTTACTGCAGCCCTTTTAGGGCTATGGTAAAAGTGGGGAATCATACAGTTGTCTACCATACAAGAATGTGCAACGTAGGCAGCACGCCAAGGATAAAAAACAAGAATAAGAAATAGATCAATGATATTCAAGTTTAACCAAGAATTCGTTCAATGGAAGAGAACGAATGACACCAGGCAACCAGTTCTAATATTCAATGGTTAAGGGAAAAAATATGTTTAAACGCTTGAGTTCGTGACCGATAGGGTACAATATTAGGATGGTGATCCCACCTAGGTGGGGAAGGTTCAGCAAATTTTATGTATTTACTAAAGGAAGAAGTGTTTGGCGAGGTAATGAGTGCAAGAGCTTTAGGGACTCTTTGTTGCAACGGAGGCTGAGAGTAGTTAGATTTAGCTCCAAAACTTTCGAAGACGGAGAAAAGTTCCTATCGTATCGGCGGTACATGAATCTGATTGCTTTTCTCAGCAATTTCCAACTTCACGGTACTTGATTTGTTATGAGGATTCCATACCACAGAGGTATTATCAAAAAGTGCGGGGATAACTGTTCTGTAAGTGATTACTTTAACTTTTAAAGGAGCGGTGCGCAGAGTACGCCCTAAGTCCCCTAGCTTTTTAAGTGCTTCATTACAAATATTATTGTTATGATGAGACCAGGACATGTTATTAATAAAATAAAACCCAGGTATTTATGTTCAGACACTTTTTCCAGTACGCAACCACTAAATGCACAAGGAACTGTGGATGGAAACATACGCCTACAAAATTACATGTACATGGTTTTCTTAAAATTCATAGTCATTGTCTGGTTTTACATCATTGGCGGAAACGATCAGAGAAATCGTTAAAAAGAATATGATCTTTAGGTGAAGTGATAGTTTGATAAAGCATGCGTTCCTCTGCGTATAAACTTATAATAATAGTAATGTTACAATTTAGATCATTGATGTACAGCAAGAAGAGTAGTAGGCCCCAGGACGCAACCGTGCAGCACACCGGATTTTACGTCAACAGCAGAAGAGTTAGTGTTCGTAAATTAACGGCGTTGTGAACGGCCGGTGAGAAAACTTGCAATCCATTGAACAAGAGAAGGATTGTTAAATATTGAGTCAAGTTTGCATAAAAGTTTGGAGTGAGTAACTGTAGAAAGAAGTTCGGAATGGTTATTAAAGGTAGATTCCATTTGGTTTTGAGTCAAGTTAGCATAAAAGTTTGGAGTGAGTAACTGTAGAAAGAAATTCGGAAAGGTTATTAAAGGTAGATTTCATTTGGTTACCTAAATGAAGCGAACTAGCAATGTCGTGAATAAATTCTACCAATTGAGTGGTAGTACAGTAGCCACGTCAAAAACCATGTTCAAAGTTAGATAAAATATTGATATTATTAAGGAAGTCTGAAATCTCTCTGTGTAGTATGTGCTCCAACATTTTGCACGAGTAGGACGTTAGAGAGATCGGCGTATAATTCAACAAACAGTGTCTGAGGCTAGGTTTATAAAACGGAATAGCTATTGTTGTTTTCGATGACGAATGGACTATGCTATCTGATAGGGATTTCCTGAATATGAGCGTTAGGTAGCGAGAACACCAGAAAGAATAATGATGAAGAAAAATATTAGGAATATCATCTGGGTCGCAACTCTTTTTCGTATCCAGGTGCAGGATCATATTAAAAACACCTTCCTCCGAGACAAAGGCATCTTCAACAGGGGAATACACAGCACTGCTGTAAGGAGGAATATCGCGGTTGTCTATTGTGAAAACAGATTGAAAACGCTCACTGAATGCTTTAGTGATAAGCTTCGGATAACTAGAGGGTACATTGTTAACGATAACAGTATTGCTAGCGCTTACTTTAGGAAAAATTGTGCTCCAGAATTTTCTAGGATACCTGCCCAATAAATTGTTTGGAGTAGAGTTTTAATAAACATCTCTAGTTTTATTTGACTTAATGCGATATTCCTCTTCACTAGTATGAAAATGTCCTGTAGCATAGATGTCATCCGCCCGCTTTAGGTGTTTGAATCTGGAAATACAACGGGACATGTGTAGTAATTGCCTAGTCATCCAAGGGACTTTTGGTTCTTGTTTCTTAGTTTTGAGAGGAACAAGGCTTTGGATGCATCTAAGGACCATACTTTGAAAGAACGAAACTAATATGTTAACACCGCAGGACAAGCTAAGCTGTTCGAACTGTTCAAAAGAATTACGTAACACATCAGCAATAGAGACGTCATCAGCGCGATTGAAGTCATGACAAGTAGTATAAATACATCTAGATGCTGGGACTTTAATAGAAAGGGACTCTAGTACAGCTTTGAGATCCGACAAACCATCTACAACTTCGCATTCATACCCGTCATCAGGAAAACAGGCACTTAGAAGGTTCAAAACGGCTGCCCCTCGCATGCTGCAATCAACGATCTGCTTTATACCAAATGAAAGTAAAACGTGGATCAACTTTTTGCACAATAGGGCATCGTGACTAATTCCAAATAGACTTGGCCAGTCTATATCAGGGGCATTGAAGTAGCCCATTAATATAACATTCGCAGAAGAAGCGTTATGTTCGTTCATGAAATTGCACAATGTATGAAGATCTGTAGGGGATGATCCTGAAGGGCGATAAACAACAGCAATTAAAAGCGTTTTCATATGAAGATTAACCTCACAGCAAACTGTCTTAAGCTCATCAGGCCCTTCAAGCACAGAAAAGTTCAGGTCAGGCCGCAGGAACAGTTCCACACCGCCGCCTCTTCCACCTTTGCGGTCATTCTGAACTACAATAAAACCGGGTGGTGATATTTCTGACTCACAGATTTTGGCGTCTAACCACGTTTCGGTGACTCCGACTATATCAGGCAAGTAGCTCGTTGCTAACCATAAGAAATCAGAAAATTTATTTATTAAACTTCTGTCATTAGTATTCGAAAGCAAGGGGTTATCACAAGAATTGGGACAGATTGGTGATGGCGATGCCCTGGGCGATGACTGTGAGGAGCGGCGTCGGCATGGTCTGCGGGAGAAAGAGTCCTTCTCGGCATAGCCAAAGCGCCTGATACCCACCTCGCGTTAGCGTTGGCATTTGTTGATTCTTGCAGGCAGCTGAGCGCTGCTCTTGTTGCTGTGCCGCTGTCGGTTTAGGAGAGGACGTGTTGGCTTGCTGTGCAATGGCGTTCCCTGCCGTCTGCTTCACCTCCGGCGCAGGTCGGCCTTGCATTGCACTATTTTCGGGATCGGCCCACGTAGGGGCACTTTTATGCCTGCGCACGGTCATGATCCTGGGGGAACAAACCTTTAACAGCTTCGCTGTAAAACTGCGCTCAATTACAGATGCTTTCGTTTGTGCCGTCCTACTAGGGGCGGAGGTATCGTAATATTTGCCTCAAGTAAACATTGTTACAAAACCAAGTTGAAGTTCAGGTTTATTGCCACAAACAGCGAACTAGTTGCCGTAAAAAAAAACCTGCCTCTATGTAATCCTTTCCCACATGTAAATGTTTACTTTCGTGAGGAGGTCCATAACATACGTGCCTTAAATTCAATTATAACAAGCTGCTGAGAAGAGCTACACTTGGCTGGCTATTTTCATTGACAACATGGTTCACGGGGCTACAAAACGGACCAGTGTGGTAAGAGACCGTGGAAAGGAATAGTACATAACAGGCTGTCTTGCATGAATAGTGGAGTAGTTACTTTTCACCGAGGGCAGTCCCACTCTGTTTTAAACCTCACGCTTTCTGGAATAAGTACTGGTGTATCATCGTGGTCAACAGCTAATGGCACCACGAACAGCAACCTCGTCCTTTTTAGGCTTGAATGGATAAGCCCGCTAACATCTTCGTAGTCTCATGAGAGAACTTGCAATAGTTATTTTTGTTTTGTCACTTCTTTAAAAGCAGCGTTTAGTTTAATGAGACATCTAACTTTGAATCCGTAGGCTGATATTTATGCCAGGCATTTCAGGATTCTTGAAAAAGGTCTATAGTTCTAATGCCTTCAAATAAAAGATACAGCCCATAGCAAATTGTGCATCAATGAATGTGCTAAAGAATGCAAGTCGAGGCAAGCTGCATGAAGAAATCTCCTACATAACAAGTGCCCAACGCATTGGCACGTGTACAGATACATAGCGGACACACTTAAGCGCGCAGTTTAGAAAAAAAAATGTCGTGTATATCATCAAACATTTTAATTTTCTTTCCCAGGCACGCAAAACAGGGTCCTCATTCCGCTTTCGGGGAATGAGGACCCTGTTTCACTCGGCTAGTCAACACTCACGTGTTGTCTAGCCGAGTGAAATTGCTGAGTTCTTGGAACAAATTACCAAAGTGCTGGAGAACCGTTCTTCCTCTTGTCTTTCTCTTCCTTCTTTAAGGCTTGGCTCTGTGGACAATTTACTGAAGGTGTGACTACCTGAACTGACAACCAACACTGGTTGTCAGTTTCCTCCTCGAGTCCTGTGGGCAGACGGGTTACCGTGGCAATTATAAATTTCTTTATAAGGAGCACTCTGATTACTTCTTGGCTATTTTTAATCATTTTATAGAAAAGGCACGGACACAATTTCATTGAAAACTGTTTAAGAAAAAAATTATTGCGGAAAAATCAAGGTAGCAGATATGCACTGGAGAAAATTTGGGCTATTTATTTGACGTCATACCTTGTTAGGCTAAAGGGAAAGAATACTGCACGTATAATTCATGAAGTTCGCAAATACCAGAGAACTGTGGAACCCTTTCCAACTTGGTTCTAGAGAAGCCTTCTCCATTTGTTGTTCGCGCACTGACATAGAGAGTCCAATTCACTTTGCACAGCGCCTGGGGCAATGCCCAGTACTGGTCATGCTAGATCTTATTAACGTTTACAACTGTCGCACATTCAACATTGTTCGACAGAATGAATGCTCTTGATCTTCCTCGGCATGTAGTTTATCAGATCAACGGTCGAGTTCTTGGGGGAGAGAGAAGCCTTTTGTGTAAAGCATGCTATCGCCTTCAGAAGGTTTTGGCATACTGACTCCGTTGTTCTTCAATGTATTACTTAACAATATCTTCAGTCATCCTGACGTAAACACATATGCTTACGAAGAAGATATTGCGTCCCTTACTTTTGCGGATGCTATTAAATCTGTGTACGAAACATAGCAAGATTTTTTCACCGCACTTGAACAGTGGCGAGAAAGAATTCACCTGTCCCTAAACTTTATTAAGAGTGCCGTTCTTTTCTCCCGATAAAGATTATGGTGTATTTATCTCTATTTTATCAGAATGAGCCTATCCCTCAAGCTGAGAGGACTAAGTACCTTTGAGTGATTTACCTTAGTAAACTAAATTGGCTACCGCACATAGAATATGCTGCTACATAAGGAGGCCGTGCTCCCGGCATAATACAACTGAGCAAGAATGGTTCCGGAACAGAGTGACACACTGCTAATGATATACAGCATGTATGCAGAGCCAATATTAGAATTGAGGCGTGTTTTGTTCTCCGGAGGTTCCGCTTATAGGATCTGTGCCCGTCTTCTAACCGAACGGGACCCTGCTCCCTCTTTGCCTTCACTTACCGAAATTCACAGCGAACGCTGAACTGAACGTGAAATCATGAGTGCCTTCGTTAACGGCGAAACTTCGACTCCTAACAGACTTAACCTTCCTGCGACTACGTAACTCTCATTTTAAAGGAAACCGAGGAGTGGTTATTAGTCATCCTATTACATTGTTAATGTGCGTTGGCCCAGTTTTCATGCGCCGCAGCTCGTTTTTGCACAGGCACTACTCGAACCCTTAAATGTAATACTACGTGAGATAACTGCAGGAAATTCTACTACCGCCTCCCCGGAAATTATTTTGGATAACATCTACCAAAATAATGCAATATTTTCACTTTCACGAATTATCAATGACTTACTGCATGATCACTTCAGGCATGTTCAGACCAACGTTATAACAGTGGTAGATGCCCCACAGAGCAGTCAAAAGGCAGGTGTAGGAATGTGTTCTATTAAACTAGGTTGGTATTTTTTATTATATTTCTTTATTTCACTCCTGTTTACCTAGCAGAATTCTTAGTTGTAGATATAGCACTATGCCGATTGTGTTGTATATGCTGCCATCTAGTGAAAGCGGGAAGGCATAGTTCCCCGTGTCTGCGCGTGGTCGGTGATCTGGCAGCGCGTGCTTGTTCTTGAGATAGAACGAGAGCCCATTAAACGTGTGCGTATGTGACTCCTCGTCTGGCCGTCTCGCTCTTCCTTTCTGGCTACAACATGGTGTCAGAAGAACAGGTTCGACCAGCGGACATCAGCTGCTAGTTCTCCTGCGTGCAAAGGACAATGCCAGCAACGAAACGCCAGTCAGCTGCCCATTATACGCACATCTCAGTACTCATGCAATGCGACCCCTTAACGTTCGAGGCCATGGCGTCATTCGCAATTGAACCACGGCACGCCTTCAACGTTTCGTCGCCGAATCAGTGGCCGAAGTGGAAACAAAGATTTGAACGTTTCCGAACCTCTTCAAGGTTGTGCGTTAAGCCCGAGAAGCGTCATGTGTACTCGCTACTCTACATCATAGTCGAGTGAGCCGAGGAAATCTACGCCACTTTTGCTCTTTCTGAAGAGAACTCCATAGAAATTCGACGCAGTCGTGGAGCAGTTCGACAACTACTTTATCCCGCGACGCAACGTAATCTGAACGAGCCAGATTCAACACCAGAGCGCAACAAGACAGTGAGTCGGCCGAAGATTTCGTTACTGAGCTTCCCACACTTTCGAAAGACTGCGAGCTCGGCGCTCTTCGAGAAGAGTTCGTGCGCGACCGCCTCGTATTTGGGATAAAAGATAAGCAGCTATCCGCCAGGCTACAGCTCGAAGCAGACCCAACTTGTTAGAAGGCTCTTGAGCCCGTCCGCTAGATCGAGAGCATCCGTCAGGAACAAGTCGAGCTCCGCCAAGACGTACCATGTGTGAACAAAGTTGCGTCTGCTCCCCAATCCACTTGGCGTACTTCTAAACAGGACAAAAGCGGCAGCTATTCACATGGGCGCAAACGAGCCCTCTTCATCCTTCGCTAAAAATAGCATGCAGAAACCATGCCTTTGGTGCGGTAAGGAGCGTCACCCTCGTACTCTGTGCCCACCATTCTCGGAAGTCTGCAGGAATTGCCGTAAAAAGGGTCATTACGCCTCCGTATGCATGTAACGGCGCCTCGATTTTGTCGAAACGCAGCAAGTCAATTTAGAAGCAGGATTCCTCGGAGAACTCAAGACGTCAGATGCTGGAACGTACGAGACAACAAAGCTGGTTCAAAATCAGCCAGTAGATTCCAAAACTGGCACTGGTGCCGACGAAATAGTTCTCCCGAAGCAAGTATTCTTGAGGCTCAAGGACAGACCTTTTCTCTCAGCTCCTCCTCGCCAGCTACATGGTCCAGACGGAAAACTCCTTCCAGCCGCAGGACTTGAAGCTTATCTACCGCGACCGTACGACTACTCAGGATGTCTACGTCTTAGATTAAGTCCTCATTCCGTTGGTAAGCAAGCCAGTGATCAAAGAACTCCGGATGTTGACATTTGTAAACACCATTGCTGAGAAAGTGAATGCGAAAGAAGAATTTCTAGCGTTGTTCCAGGGACTCGGCAAGCTGCACATGGAACACGGAATTCATCTGCAAGCAGGAGCGAAACCTTTCGCACTCAACTCTCCCAGGCGCATCCCACTTCCTTTATACGAAAGGACAAAGTTGGAACTACAAAGAATGCAGAAACTCTGCGTCATGTCACCTTTTGATGAGCCAACTGAGTGGTGTGCACCAATAATAGTCGTCCGAAAACCCCCTGGAGACGTGAGAAGTTGTGTGGACTTCACAGAACTCAACCGCCACGTTCTGAGAGAATGGCATCCTATCCCTTCCGTGGAGCACACTCTCGGACTTCTTCATGGTACTAAAGTGTTCGCCAAACTGGACGCTAACTCTGGATTTTGGCAAATTCCACTTTGTGAAGATTCTAAAAAGCTCACCACGTTCAGCACACCTTTTGGACGCTTCTATTTCAACAGGGGGTCGTTTGGAATTACGTGAGCTCCTGAACACTTCCAGAAACAGATGTCATGCATTTTACAAGGTGTCAGTAGGGTTGTCTGTCACATGGACGACATCCTTATCTGGGATTCGAATGAGCATGAATACAACAAGACACTCAGAAATGTGCTGCAGCTACTAGTCAAGGCTGGACTGAGATTGAATGAAACCGCGTGCTTGTGTAATATCCATCGCCTCACGCTCCTTGGACACTGGCTAGACCAAAACTTAATGCGACTCTACGAAAAGAAAGGTCAAGTCGTTACGAAAAAGGAGAGACCAAGAAACAGGACCGAGCTGCAGAGAATTGTCGGAGTGGCAGCATATCTTGTGCGATTTGTTCCCAATCTCTTTGAAGTTCTGCAACCATTTACTCTTTTGCTGTCAAAGAAGCAAGAGTTTGATTGGGATGCTCCACAACAGCAGGCGTTCAACAGATGTAAGTCGGTGCTCTCGTCTCGCCCTGTTCTTGGAGTTTACGATCCATCGAGACAAACGATCATCACGGCAGATGCATCTTCCTTCGGGCTTGGTGCATCAATCCGGCAAAAGCAAATGAATGGCTAGTTTTCTGTTATCGCTGGTGCTTCAGGATTACTCTCCGAGACCGAGAAGCGATACGCTCAATACGAGAAAGAGGATCTCGCTTTAGTTTGGGCATAGGACAAGTTCGGCGATTATCTTGTCGGTAAGCCGTTCAAGCTGGAAACGGACCATAAGCCGTTGGTTTCCGTCTTCACTTCGAAGAGCCTTGACGACCTGAGACCCAGCTTACAGAGGCTAAAGAAGAGAATGATGCGATACCAGTACGAGATTGCATACGTTCCAGGCAAAGACCTTCTAGCCGCAGACACTCTTTCCAGAGCGCCTCTAAAAAAAAAATAGAAGGCACAGAGCTCGAAGAAAACGTACAAGCTTTCGTATACTCCTTGAAAATCTCTTTTCCCGTGAAAGAGCACTGCCTTCAATGGTTAAAGTCCTCCCAATAAACAGACCCTATTTGTGCACAACTTCACCGGTGGAGCAAGAAAAGAGTGGCCCTCCAAGCGAGATTTACAAGTGGACCTAACACCTTTCTACGGGCATCGACACCAGCTCACTCTGGAGAATGATTTACTCTACGCTGCTCGAGTTGTCGTCCCTGCTTCTTGCCAAAACAAAGTCCCATGAGTCTTACATGGGAGACTCTTCGGCATAACAAAGACACTTTCTCGAGCAAGAGATTTTGTCTGGTGGCCCACTACAGTAGCTGGTCTCACGTCCTTGGTGAACCAATGTCAGCCATGCGTTGAAACTCCAAGTAACAGGAAAATACCACTACAACGTTCCAAATTTCCAGAAAGACCCTGGAAACGCATTGCAATAGACTTGTTTCACTGTAAGAGTCATTGGTGGTAGATATCGACATATTAATATTCAAGATACCGTGAACTGACTCGGCTCGAGAAGCTTACGTCCGCAGCTGTAAACCCCTGCAAGTCATTTTTAGCACGCTACGGGATTCCTGAGGAAGTGGCTTCCGACGTCGGCCCACACTTTTCGTCGACTGAGTTTTCACTCTTCGCTCAGGACTACGCCTTCAAGCACATTACCTCTAACCGTTACTATTCTCAGAGCAATGGACTTGCTGAGGCCGCGCTAAAAATCATTAAGACTTCCATGACAAAGACGACAGACGCCTACTTGACGCTTCTAGCTTACAGGTCGACTCATTTGAAGAATGGGTATAGCCCTGCGGAACTATGGGTCGTCGGCCAGGAACCAAGCTTTCTCTTACGTCCACCAAGCTGACACCCCAACTGCCGGATCAAGAGAGCCTTCGCAAATTCGAGGAACAGTACCGCAAACGTCAAAGAAAAGACTTCGACTGACGGCACCGATGTCCGCGACCTGCCGGAGCTATTCTACGAAGACGGCGTCTGGTTGACAGACCTGAAGTGCAAAGCGACAGTACACGCCCCAGTCGATGAGCATCGGTCCTACTGGGTTAACACCGACACTGGTGCTGTATGCAGGAACAGTGCCCAGCTAGTTCGCTATTCCCCGGCTAAAGCCAACGCAGAAAATGATTGTATCAGTGACGGTGTAGCAGAGGCCCGTTCGTGTTGCCAATACATTTACCACGTGCATACTAGAAGTTGGAGGTGTGTGAAGCCGCCTGCTGCCGTGAGCTTCGCTTGCTCTGTTGGGGAGATGTTGTATATGCTGCCCTCTAGTGAAAGCTGGGAGAGATAGTTCCCCGTGACTGAGCGTGGCCGGTGATCTGGCAGCGCGTGCTTCTTCTTCTTCCTGAGATAGAACACGCCTGAGAGACCACTAAACGTGTGCGTATCTGACTCCTCGTCTGGCCGTCTCGCTCTCCCTTCCTGGTTACAACAGATTATTACCGACTCACACACTTTGTCTTGCTAGCTTGCAACGTCTAATGACTCAAGCATTTTGCAAGCAAGATATCTACTGCCTCCGTCTCATTTCTGTTTCCTTCGTTTAATCTGCATCATCATCATCATCATCATCATCATCAGCCTAGTTACGCCCACTGCAGGGCAAAGGCCTCTCCCATACTTCTCCAACTACCCCGGTCATGTACTAATTGTGGCCATGTCTTCCCTGCAAACTTCTTAATATCATCCGCCCACCTAACTTTCTGCCACCCCCTGCTACGCTTCCCTTCCCTTGGAATCCAGTCCGTAACCCTAATGACCATCGGTTGTTCCTCATTACATGTCCTGCCCATGCCCATTTCTTTTTCTTGATCTCAACTAAGACGTCATTCACTCGCGTTTGTTCCCTCAACCAATCTGCTCTTTTCTTACCCTTAACGTTACATCCATCATTCTTCTTTCCATTGTTCGTTGCGTCGTCCTCAGTTTAAGTAGAACCCTTTTCGTAAGCCTCCAGGTTTCTGCCCCGTAGGTGAGTACTGGTAAGACACAGCTATTATACACTTTTCTCTTGAGGGACAATGACAACCTGCTGTTCATGATGTCAGAATGCCTGCCAAGTGCACCCCAGCCCATTCTTATTGCTCTGCTTATTTCCGTCTCATGATCCTGATCCGCGGTCACTACCCGCCCTAAGTAGATGTATTCCCTTGCCATTTCCAGTGCCTCGCTACCTATTGTAAATTGCTGTTCTTTTCCGAGACTGTCAAACATTACTTTAGTTTCTTGCAGATTAATTTTTAGACCCACTCTTCTGCTTTGCCTCTCCAGGTCAGTGAGCATGCATTGCAATTGGTCCCCTGAGTTACTAAGCAAGGCAATATCATCAGCGAATCGCAAGTTACTAAGGTATTCTCCGGTAACTCTTATCCTCAATTCTCCCCAATCCAGGTCTCTGAATACCTCCTAGTTTGGGTATCTGGGTAGAAATGTTTCCCTCTGAATGACTGGTCCTGCTCATTGGCAATGATCGGTGACCCTATAGTTTGTGCCATTACACCTACCAGCTATGTCACTACTACTAAGATTCGGAGATTAGCGGCAAGGAACAATTTGTGCAAATCTGGCTGGGCCTGAGATTCCCACTACCAGCACCTACTGTTCCTCCCAAGCAATAAATTCTGCTCGAAACGTAATTTATAAGTTGCTTGAGTGAGTCTACGTGGCTCCATCCTGACACTAAATTTCTATATACACATGACAGAAGTGCCAAACCGGCGCGTGAGATTGCATGAGCAGTGGCGGGTATCAATTGCAGCGGCATAATTTAGCCTTCCCAAAACAACCCGCTCAACATCATAAGATCGTATGATTGCCATACTAAGAACATCACAACAGAAGTAAGTCTCTAATAGGATTTTCTAACGTATTGCATTAGTCTATGACAGTGCTTATACATCCTTTCTGCCACGGTGCACCGTCGCATGCACCTTGCATGGGCACGTGGGATGTCTGTTCTCGACGAACCCTTATCGCGTATTGCTCAGAGCCCTTTCCTTAGAGGCCTCAGCCAGGGCAAATAATTTACTTCCGTTCAGGCCCCCTGGTGCTTTTTTACTGCGAAGCTGTCTACCTTACGGACTTGTATGAGTGAACAATATGCGCGCTATCCTCGGAGGGGGTATCTAGGCTGTCTAACGTTCGTAAAGTGAACAAAAATATGGTGGCGGGAGCGCTGAATAGGGGAGAACGAACGACAATGCGGCGGAGGACACGTGATTTCACAGCGCGTCGCGCTAGCAGGGTGGGGGAGTGCAGCCTCACTGGGCGCTGTTCCTGCCCGCCCTATCTGCTGTCGCCTGCCCACAGTACAATGGCTTGGCACTTGGGGGAAAACACGGGGATGTGCACCATGGGGTCGAAGAACTGGATTGTGCATTGCAGAGGTGGGCCGTTGCAACCATTGCAACTCCAAGAAAAATGGGGAAAATGGGAAGATCCAGCATTGTGCGCACTGCAGAAGAACAACCCGAGTACGAGCAGAAGCGTCGACAGTAGACGCGACTGTAACCAACAAGAACGTGCACGTGCGAAAGCGGAGAATTCGGTCAGTGACTTTTCTTCTGAAGAACGCAAGCAAGAGCAGATGCGAGAGTCTAATCTTCGGCGCCGAGCGCAAGCCACCGATGAACATCGCGCATCGGAGTCCGCTCATAAGGTTCAAGCTTGGTCGTTCGAGTCTGCGTTCAAGCGGCACATGCGTGAGCTGCGACCTTTTGCGAGCACTACCGGAGTGAATTCTATATTCAAGAAAATGTTTCTGGACACGGAGTTCGGCCATAGTTGCTCCTTCTACGATCGGCAGCTTTGCTGGCTAATCCACCACCATATGAATGGCTCGGTCCAAAATTGTTTTTCTTTTTTTTTTCAGTGTCAACGTTGCTCACGGCTGTTGACTTTTCCGTATCTATGGAGGACGCGTCGGTGCCGGTGACGATTCATGCACGTAGTCATGTCACAAAAATTACTGATCTTTTCCTTTATCGAATAAACAATGACTGTTCAAGTGAGCCGCTTCACTTGTGAAGCTTAGTTGCTGGGCGCAGTTATTACTCAGCGGATGCCTTAAGTCTGTGACTTCTGCCATTTAATAATGTGTTACGGTAGCAGACGCGATTCCACAAATTTCCCGATTCCCTCGCGTGGTGGTGCGCCCAACAATGCGGTAAAAAATATTATTGAGCACGCACTGAGATTGCCGCTAGGGGTCCGAGTCGACAAGACAGAATACGCACGGGCTCCGAAAGGTTTCTGTGGTTGTGGCGGAAAAAGGCAGTTCTTGACTCTAGAACTACCACACCTAACACCGGAAGGTCGACAGACTACGCCGACATCGGGATTATCCAAGGTGGCCGATTTTTTGAGCCACAAAGACAGTTTTAGTACACTGCCACGCAGGCGTCCAGGCTAACCCTAACTAGGTAGGTCTACGACGCCACTGTTCCCACCACTTCGACGGGAACGACGCCTGACTAGGGCGCGGTCGGGCCCCCGCTTCGCCGCGAGACGCGAAGGTGGACGTCGTAGAAGTGGAAGGGGAGACAATTTCATCGGAAGAATATGATGACCAGGGCTGGACTGCGGCTCACGAACGCCGTAGTAAAGCCAAGAAATACCCAGACCTCGATGAATGTTCCAAGAACATTGGAGACTCGACGGATTCAACGGCGTGGAAAACCGCGAACACTCGAATTCTACAGCCACCTATGACCCCGAGGCAAGCACAGCTACCAGGGGATGACTACAAGATTGTGATCCGACCGAGAGGTGGGCTCGACATGGCGCAAAAACACCTTGCGTACACAAAGGATGGCGTTCTGCTGGCAGCCACGCTGACACCATAAAATGCCAAAGAAGATACGCTACGAACCAATCCAAGACAAAACACCACGATCATGAGCGTGTCGAAACTAGAGAATGCGAAACGCTACAGCCAGATACGGGAAATCCAACTCGGTTCGAACACCTACAGTATGGCTGCTTATATTACTGAGCCGGAGAACACCTCCAAGGGAGTCCTATATGGTGTACCAGAATACGACACGCCTGTGGACGTTGAAAAAAGCCTAGTGAACTGCAGAAAACGGACTATACTACACGCAAGACGCATGAGATGTACTGATTCGGTTGTGATAGTGGTTGAAGGTACATACGTACCACACTACGTGTACTACCGCGGAGCTGAATACCGATGCCTACTATATCGTAAGCAGTATGAAACATGTGCCACCTGTGGTCGCCTCGGCCATGGAGCGGATGTCTGCCCGACACCGAACAACAAGAAATGTCGTGGATGCGGAACTCTCAATCCACCCGAAGATCATCAGTATGAGCCACGATGCTTCATGTGTGGGAAGGGAAACCTTACGGGATACAAAAAGTGCCATGAACGATTCAAGACCCCATATATTCTCATAAAGAGACAGTGGAAACAACAGCAACAATGACAACAGGATCAACATCAAGCGCAAAAGATATGGCGTACAATAGCCCGAGTCGGTCCAGGGAGTGGTCGGGCAGCACCGAATCGCACGAAGGATCGATATGGACCAACAGCCACGGCAGCAGACGCCGCCACAGGAGCCGCTCTAGCTCCTTCCCGAGATTCCCTGGTGGACGCGGTGGCGGCCGGTCCAACTCCAAGTCCCGGTCCAGGTCACGGCCCAGGTCTGAGTAGAGATCGAGAGGATCCCCACTACACGCAACACCGGAGGGCTCTGGCGGCGATGACGGCAACAAAAGTTGGAGGACGCTTAAGCTTCGCCTTCAACAGTAGAACGCGGTAGCATTTAGGCAGCCCGTTCCCACCGCCCACTCATTCGCTCGGCATGCTCTTGGGGCACACGCAGCGTTCGGCGCGGCAACGAAACGTGTGCCCGAGCAAGCGGAACGAATCAAAGAACTCGGTGTCTCGCAGGGAGAAACGATCTACGCGAGCCAAACGTCGTGATCGGCACTGACAGCCGGGCCACAACGCGCCATGAAGGCGGACGCGATCATGAGGCTGACGCCTCGATAGGATCGTCCTCTATCTCGCTTGGGAGCACCACGCAGACGCATGACTCCTCGGAAGCAGCTCGGCACACATCGCAGGGGACGCTTTCCCATCAGACATGCTAGGGCGCAGCGATCACGTCAGAGGAGTCCGGCATCGGACGCTGCACCTAGCATTCGCGCTGTGAGCGGAAAGAGGAGCCGCGTCGCCTAAACACGTGTGTTCGAGTGACGCACGCTGGCAGTTGGAAGGGGAGAGAGCGAGAAAACGTAATAAACGCAAGAGTATTGGGGCATCCTCGCACCGGTCCCCGCACGGCCCTAAGGGGAGAAGCGGGCGAGTGGCGCACCACGTGTCGGGGCAGCGTAGCACATTGCGAGGAAGAGTCTTCTGTGTTTGCCGCAAGATGGCTCTACGTGTGCGCAGAGCGCAGAAGAAATGTAGCGGAAACATACTTCGCTACTCGTGTAACTGCGACTTCTGTAATTTACATGCTAATAATTACCGATATACACCGTAGTATAAGTTTCTACGGCACATTTCTAAGCCAGCACCGCATACGCTAGAGGCGCTTTTATCCCGCTTTGAATCGTCGAACTCATGGCTCAGTGGTAGTGTCTCCGTCTTACACTCCGGAGACCATGGTTGGATTCCCACCCAGCCCATCTTGCAAGTGTTTTTTTTATTTATGAAGTGCCTTCCGGGATTTATCCCTCACGGCCAATGCCGACGACACTGGCTTTTCTGCGACACAAGCTCATTAACGCTATCGCGTTAAAATGCAGGTCCGCTGGGCAGGCACCGCCTCTGGCGGTGCTTCTCCGTCATATATAACACCTAAAATTGAAGGGTCCGCCCTGGAGCAGGAAATGGTCAAAATTAGAAAATTACTACCGCAAATTACTCGTGAAACGCTAAGCAGAGGGAAGAAATTCAACAATTAAAGCAAGAAAACGCTAGGCTTCAGCAGAATAGAACACACTAGCCGAGTCGCAGCCCTACCGCCAGTACGGCACAGACGCCTAGCCGCGAGTCAACGCCTGTTCTCGCGCCAATGACAGGGATGCCGCCCCACAAAAGAAAAGCTGAAGACGCGACAGACGCGCAAAGCAGTATCTCAGCGTTCTACAAAGAATAGAAAATACAAAGAGACAAAGAAATTCTACAATGAATAGACGGCATGAAACCCCATTAAGAGTTGTTGAAAACGCGCAAAAAGACTAGAGGCCCGCGGGAGTGAGACCAGTAAAAGCGACTACTAAACCACATCATCGACCCGTAGTGACAGAAGCCAGTAAAGTCAACGCGGGGAATCGAACAATTAAAGATGGCTCCGCTTAATAAATACATATTATAGCAATGGAACTGCCGCGGGTATCGGCGGAAACGGGGACACCTGCAGCAGTTCATAAGTAGCAAGGAGGCCCCAGGCGTCATCGCCCTGCAAGAAACGGGGGGACTGGCTAAATTACCCGGTTACAAAGCATATGATGCTTCCGACGAGAAGGCGTCCGTTACAACTCGTACATAGAAACCTTATGGTCATAGAACACAACACTGGCGTGACTGGCGTAGACCACGTCCTGATTGAAATCATTCCCACGCGCAAGGGAGAAAGAAGCCTTTTCATCTTAAATGTGTACAGTAGCCCTCGACACATGCTGAGGTTGGGCCCGCTTTTTCGTAAATCCTTAAATTTAGCAGAAAGACGTGTAATGGTAATTGGAGGGGGGAACTTTAATGCACCCCACGTGGCTTGGGAATACCGTTTGGAGAACGTCAAGGGTCGTAATATATGGTTAGACGCTCAGCAGGGGGGTCTTACTCTCGTAACAGATCCACAGGCCCCCAGTAGAATGTGTAACAACATGAGCAATGGCACCACACGAGGCCTAACTTTTACAAAGAACACACCCCATGTAAAATGGATGAACACGCAAGAAAGCCTGGGTAGTGATCACTTCATTGTAGCAACAACTACTGTACACGCAATCCCATCATGAAATAAAGGCAGGAAAATAACGACTGTCGAATGGGACCCCTTCCGCAAAATACGGGAGGAGGAAGCTGACGAAGTCATACACGACATGAAGATCTGGACTGAAAAACTTCATCAAAGTGTGAAACGAGCCACCAAGACTATTCCGGAAAAAGCGGGGATAGAGGAGGCAGACAGCAAACTCCTACATATGTAGGAGGCAAAAAGCAGCCTGCAGAAACGCTGGAATCGGCAAAAACTTAATAGAAACCTGAGAAGGAAAATCGCCATGGTCAATAAGGAAATAGAGCACTATGCGAACAGATTAAGCCGTCAAAATTTGAAGGCCGCCTGCAGCGCCATGCAGAGACAGATAGAGCTACCTAAAACCCGGAATCTTCTGCGTGACCTTTTAGATCCGGAAAACAGCAAGTTCACCCAACGACTCTGCCTGCACAAAATAATTCACAGATACAAAGGCACGGAAGAAGAGCGTTTACAGGAACTACAAAGGCTATACGTAGGAAATACAACCAAAGAACAACAGCATCAGTATACTGGTAAGGAAAACCCGGATCTTGACAGCCCCATAACCGAGGCTGAAGTTCGAGCTGAACTCATCAGGCTCAACAGGAAATCTACACTAGGCCTGGATGGAATAACCAAGATCCCGCGAAATCTGTACGATGAATCTCTCTCGGCCCTCACCAAGTATAAGAACAACTGCGGGGAACAGGGTAATATTGCAGGCCAATGGAAAACCGCCCACGTTATAATGATTTCAAAGCCGGGAAAGTAACTTCAACTTGAGAATCTCAGGCCTATATCGTTAACGTCGTGTACCGGCAAGCTCATGGAGCACGTCATCCTCACGCATCTAACTAATTACATGGACGATAATGGCCTTTTCCCGCACACCATGATCGCGTTTAGACCAAAACTGTCTACGCAAGACATTATGTTGCAAACCAAACACCAAATAACAGACGCGGGACCTCAAACGCTGGATACCAAAGCCATCCTTGGTCTTGATCTTATAACGGCCTTTGAATATATCACCCCCAGGGCTATTTTAAAAAACATACAATTACAAGGCCTAGGAGTGGGGCAACACACCCATGCGCATGTTAAAGACTTTCTCTCTGACCGTATTGCGCAAATCACAATCGGTGAAGTGAAATCCAAAGAGATAAAACTCAGAAGGCGGGGCGTACCACAAGGATCAGTCTTATCGCCCTTTCTTTTCAATGTAGCTATGATTGGCCTGCCAGCAGAACTAGAAATTATAGAAAGATTACAGCATAGCCTGTACGTCGATGATATCACCCTTTCGGTAACAGGTGGAAGTGATTGGCAGATAGAGGAAATTCTCCAAACAGCCATACATGCGGTCGAGAAATATGTCGTGGATAAAGGATTGAGATGCTCGCCGCAAAAATCAGAATTATTTCTGTACCGACCGACACGCAGGGGACGTAAGAGTTCTACACATAAACCAAACATCATGCCTTTTGTAAATGGCAGCCAAATACCTATCAGCGACAGGATTAGAGTCCTCGGAATCCATGTATCAGCGTACGGTCACAACGGGGAAACAATCAGAATACTAGAAAACAGCGCACAACAAACAATGAGACTAATTAAGAGAATAGCTAATCGCCATTATGGGAATAAAGAGAAGAATCTGGTTCGACTAGCCCAGGCTTTTGTCATTAGCCGCATAGTATATGTAACCCCTTACCTAAATCTCCAAGTAGCAGAAAAGACAAAAATCGAAGGCATCATTAGACGGTCATTCAAACAAGCCGTAGGTTTGCCGATAAGCACATCGAATGACAGGCTACTAGCCTTAGGTGTCCACAACACGCTCGAAGAACTCATAGCAGCCCATACGACAGCGCAATACGAAAGACTAACACAAACGCCTAATGGCAGACACATACTTAACAAGCTTAGAGTAACATACGCATCGCAGTATGCCACTAAAGCAGACGTTCCCCAAGACATAAGGAAGGAGCCTATTATTCCACCACTACACAAAAACATGCATCCCGAACACCCCAGGCAAAGGCGGAAGAAAAGGGCAAGGTCTAACAGAGGAGATTCCAACGCTCTCAGGACGTGGTGTACGTTGACGCGGCACAGTACACGATTAATCAGAAAATGTCTATCGTTGCAGTGAACTCGGAAGGTGATCTTAAGGTCAGCGGATCTATTAAAACCAACAGAGCCGAGGTGGCTGAGGAACCGGCCATTGTTCTCATAATGGCTTCCACACTGGCCACGATAATAGTAAGTGATTCTAAAACCGCCATTTTAAATTACGCAAATGGGCGCATTTCGCCGGAATCACAACGAATCTTGGCAAAGTTCCGCGGTCAGCGGGTTGTCCATATCATAGGGCGTTGGCGCACTTCTCCCACCCTGGCATTGAGGCGGCCGACACCGTGGCTCGAGGACTCACAAGCCGAGCCACTGGGGCACCGTGGCTGGGGCTGACGGGCGACCGGATAGATGGCTACAGGGAGATAACTAACCATTAGAGATTGTGGAGGGTGCATTTCCTCCCGCACGTCCATCACTTAATACGCAGCAGGCAGTGGCATGGCGCCTCTTTCAAACAAGTACGTATCCAAATCCGGTGACTTATAATCATTATTACCCAGACCAATATTCGGCCAAATGTAAATTTGGCAACAAAAGGCTGACCAGGATCACATTACCTGGGCCTGTTCTCGGGTGCCGCGACAGGGCCAAAAAATTAAGTATCGGAAGCAGTGGGAGACCGCGTTGCTCAGCTCGGACCCCAAAGACCAACTTTTGGCCGTCCAGCAGGCCGAGGATGCCGCTAGAGCTCAAGCGCTCCTGGTCGCCATCTAGGTGGGGTTGCCACCTACGTTATAAGGTTCAGTTCATAAAAAAGGAGGTTATTCTTAATGTATATGTTACGTAAGCATTCCCAACTGAATACTGCAGTACATAAGTGGAAAATGAGCTTGTGATAAAGTACTCATGTAAAGAAAGTAATTTGGACGTTCTCATCCCAATAGCGGAAACCACGTTACAAACGAAAAAAAAATTTATCTGTGACGATGGAGTTTCACGTAAAGTACGGTAATTATCTGTTATCCTAATTTATTGTACAACTTTGTGGCTAATGGGAATGCAGAGTTTGGTTGCAATTTTTCATTACTAATTTGTGTGTTCAGCGTTAGCATATAGTGACAAAAAGCACGAAACTCCACTTTCGAGATGCTTGAGCATTACTTCTTGAAATCGGTGAGAAACGTTCACCCTGGCATGCTAACTGGGTCTCTTGTATGTACAAATTTCTTTAGGCTTTATTTTTCCGCAGGAAAATCACTGAATCGAACACGCCGCCTGCCGATGTATTCATGTCAAATAACGTGCGAATTTCATTGGACAAACTGTGTTTGTAGTGAACATTTCTTATTCTGTGAGGAAAACCTTCGAGTTAAATGAAACTTTGTGACTATTCTCTCGTTGTGTTAACTTTGCTACAACTTGATAATGCCATAGGTTTCTTGTACTTCTCTTTCTTTTTCTGCGAAAGTGTTCTCCTGGCTTTTAAAGCATGTACACCTTCACATGCATTGCACACCGTAGGCCTTAACTGCATTGTGTACTGCATTTTTCTTACTATTTTTGTTTGCACTGAGTGACATTTATTGTGCCTCACAACCGCACAAACAATAATAAAATCATGCAATAAGCCAAGCGTTGGCCCCCACTATAGTGCATGTAAGCGGCAAAATAATATCTGTCGGTGCATAAAAGCTTACAAAATGCATGAAAAATCTTAACAATTATACAAAGTATAATAAAGGTATTTGGGAATAAGGTAAAAGAGCTTAAACCACAGCTGCTTGCTTTCAACGGCCACGTGCGTCCGAACAGCAACAAAGCGTAGGACCTCCTTTTAGCAGAAAACGGCAACATTTATTTTACGTAAATATAAAGGTACAAAGCCACTGCTGTCAGGCAGAAAGAATAGCAGAAAATGTAATTTCAGAACCATGCTCCTGCTCAGGGAATCGTCGTTCTGCTGCGCTGTGCCAGTCACGGTGACAGAAAGGCACCGTGGCAGGCATAGCTCAGCAAAGCAATGAAGCTACACCGACTAGGCCTTTTTAAACGGGTGCACACATGGAGGAAGGAAAGCTTAGGAGAGGCCCCGGCCAGCACGGCCGTGTTGGAGAAAGTGTGGCGGAAGTCACGTGCTGCTTTTTCCCAAGGAGCCCTGGGACTGGAACCCCAAACGTCTACGTTGCCATAGCAACCGCGCTCCTGAAGCCATCGCTGCTGCTCTCGGCCTCTGAAAAGCGTAACAAGATTTTCCAGCCTATGTCTTTCTCGCAGCACATTATGCTCACGAGACGAGTTGACTTGGGAGCGTGGTGTGTAAGCTTGAAAGTTTTCTTAAGGGTCTATGAGTGTTAGTGTCAGCCAGCAACAATGATGCTCAAGCAATCAGGGCGCGGGTCTTCGTGGTCTTCTTCAGCGCGCCGCGGAAAAGCACAGGAGCCTGTCTGCTTCACTAAAACTGTTAGAGAAGTTTGGTAGGCTTTGTTCTGGCGCGCGTTCGCAGCCCACAGTTCCGGTGCCTCGTACCAATGTAAGTTCAAAGCTGGCGCCTACGTGCATCCGCGAGCTGATTGGAGGCGAAAATGTAAATGGCAAACCAACATCACTGCATTTCCAGCTTAGAAAACGTGACGTGAGGGCCTCTTTTATTTTGTTGATTTCCATCGTGTTGAGTACAGGAACCCAAGCAGCACTCAATGCTGCATCCGCACGACAGGACGGCTGCGCGGACGACTGTACTTTAGAGTATCACTCTGCACAAGGTTGCGGGTTATATTTCCTGCTATGGCGGCTACATTATGAATAATGGCGGAACACTGGCACGTTTGTGCACCTACATATGTTAAGGTTAAATGATTCCTACTTGTACGCATTATTGCAGAGCCCGCTTTACCGGGCATCCAGCTTTTCCAGACATCAGCGTTTAGTTCGCCTGAGTGCCAACACGTGGCATCGTGACCTTAAACTTTTCAAACTTCCCGCGGCGACGTAGCGATGACGTTAGCAAAACAAAAACAAAAGAATTAAAACATATCCTTGCGCGCTCAACTTCACAACAAAGCTCGTCCCGCCGGCGTTATCAGTGTTCTTAATAAAGCTTAGCCACTCGTCGCCTGGAAATGGCTTACCGAAAGGGCCGTAAGTCGCGATGAGCGATCATTCATTCTGGGCTTCTGAAAGGCTTCTCCGAAGGTAGCCATGGTTTTTTTTTCTTTTATGCTACGGAGCAAACTGGCTGGAGTAACCGTCGGAAGCACTCTGCGGCAGCTTTCGTTAAGTCGGCAAACATTCTTAGCGTCCGAACCTCGCAGAGCGTCTACGAGGGACGCCGCCGTGGATGGCTTTTGATTTCCACCTATCAAATTTTGTTAAGGGGCCCCCAATTGTTTCCTTAGCGACTTTATTATCCGCACTCAAGGGCTGCTGCAGCAGCTGCATATGGAGATGTGCTTAACTATTGGAATGGATACAGGAATATGTTGGTTTTGCATTTTAAGGCAAAAGGCACTGCACAAGAATCCTGCAAACTGTCTCTGTGTCGTCGCCTGTTCGCATGCTATGGCCGAAGCTGCTCTCAATATTACGTCACATTTACTAGCAACCGTGCCAAGTACACATTTGGGCATTGTGTAGACATTACTTGCAGTTAGTTGTCAAAGTACTGTCCTGTGACAGTTTGCCACGTGCGTGACAGAAGACAGCTGTTTAACATTATTGTGCAGCAATGCGCGTGGTATTTGTCTGTTGTGCATATTGTCTATAATGTTGCCGTTCCGAATTTATAACATAGCCGCAATGTAGACTAACATACATCGAACGCCTAAATACCTGCCGAACTACGCAAAGGCCTCGCGCACAATTCCTCACATTTACTTGTGTTCCAGGCTGCGCGACTGTGAAGGATATCATTAAGGAATGCTGGCAGCTCGATGAAAGTGACACTTGGCACATGAAATAATTTGTTCGCATCCTCATTGTGCGAGAATCGGTACCAGTCGTCGAAGGACTACACTCAATGTAGAGTGCATTGTATTTAATGTGATGGAGTCCGCGTCCCAAATTTCAGAACCGACTCCCCCTGTAGGGACTGACGACCAGGCATCTCGCTTCTATGTGCAGTCTCCCGACAGTTATCGCGCGCTGGAGTAGGCCACAGGACCCACTGGATCTTTATTCAAGACTTGCCGACAATTCTCGCCTTCTTTCGCTCCATCAGGTATCAGCTGAACTTGTCCTACAGCCAATGTATTTGTCTCGAAACTTGACCACCCTGTCAACGTTGTGGTTTTTTATGCGAAGCATATTACTAGAGCTCAACCCAGCTCCTCAGGCGCGGCGGTGTCGCCTTCAATACCACGCGACACCGTGACGTCACGACAGAGGAGAAACGGGGCTCCAACTCGCGCCGTCGCTCGCGGCGTCGTCTTCAAGGCTGACCACGTGACACCATGACGTCACGACAGAGGAGAAACGGGGCTCCCAGTCGCGCCGTCGCTCGCGGCGTCGCGGCGGTATATAAGCAGCTGCGCTTGCCTCTGCTAGACACTCACGAGGTGAGATGCCTCCTGGAGACAGAGCTGCTCATTGGAATGAGAAGCGAAGCTTGCGGCGTGCTACAGAGACTGTTTCTAGGTGGCTTTGCTACGGCGCAGCGACTACGCGCCCCGCATCGGACGCGGTGAGCGTCGAGCAACGCAGCGTTCGGCGCGACAACGAAATGTGCGCCTGAGCAAGCGCCGCACGCCTGAGCCGACGCCGACGACACCGGCTTTTCTGCGACACGAGCTCCTTAACGCTGTCGCGTTAAAATAAAGGCTAGTATGCTTCGCATCCTGGGCTTAACCTTAGCTAAGCCACAGCCATTTTTTTATCTGTAAGTTATCGTTAATGTTTAAGTTAGTACTTTCCTGACATTTCCAGCGGTTTCACTTTTCCCAAGATGCCCGAATTAAAATTCGTAAGCGTGCTTTGGCGGCTGCCAGAGCAAAAACTTACGCAAGATATGTAATACCTTGTATGTGCACAAAAATGCAGAATTTGATAAGTTCATCATTCATATGTTTTATAGTGTGATTATAGATAACTGGTAGCATTATAAGTGATAATGAACTATTGAAACAAAAAGAATTGATCAGATAGAACGCCCGTATGATCAGATTTGTGCATATTCTTAGGGTTACACCGGGCTCCAGTCAATTCGCATGCTAAAGCCTATAGTAGGGTTGGGTCAAATACCTTTCCTGGCTGGGCCAACTTGAAATTTCGGTGCTGGCCAATTGAAATGTCGAGGTGGGCCTACTGAAATTTGGGACTAACCCTACGTAATATTTGGCGGGGGTCCAACTTCAAATTTGGGTGTGGGCAAACTTGGATTTTGGGGTTGCCCAATTTAAACTTGAGGGTTCGACCAACTTGAAACATAGAGGTGGGCCAACTGAACTTTGGCGCTAGGCCAATTTGAAATTACGGAATGGGCTACGAGAAATTTGTGAGTGGCCAACTTGAAATTTGTGCGTGCACCAACTTAAATTTTGAGATTGGCCAACTTAAAATTTGGTAAGGCGCCACTTGAAATTTAGGTGTGGGCGAACTGCAAATGTCAAATTTTAGGGTGGGCCAGCGCGAATTTTCGGGGTCTGTTAATTGGAATTTTGGGATACGCTTACGCATATGTCAGTGGAGTTACTGCATACTTTTTTCCCGCCGCTGTTCATATTTGTAGGCATTTTGGAAAGACGTGATAACTATAGCACGCAACCTGACCATGCTCCTCAAAAAGTCATTTAATTTACATCAGGCCTTCTGCAAGCTTCTGCTTACTTACCGTTCATCAGCCTCCTGAATTCACTCTTAATTTTAACCCATTTTGACAACTACGATGCCACGGAAGTCCACAATGATGCAACGGCCATGGGATTGAAGCCGTTTAAATCACCTTTACCGTTGACACGGCAGCCGCTTTTTCGCACTTGGAATAAAACTATTATTAAGCGAAATTCGTAAGCATATACATAAATTCACAGTTTAAAAAAATTGTCTGTATTTCTTGACGTGCAGTCGCGTGTCTTCATGGTGTCATCGCGTCCTTTGCGGGATTTCATCAACTGCGAGACCCAAATTGGCCGACTCGGCCTCCTTGTTTCTGTCTTCAGGAGTAGCCTTACCCTTTTGCCAAGACGACAATGGTGTATCCAGTTTGCTACTCGCATACAAGACTGTTTTTTTCAGCCGGTTCATTATTGGCGTCCTCCACAGGAGTACTGCGAAGGTACTTCGTTTTTACTTCACTGTACTAATAAGTGAGCCTGTGTTCGAATTCTACTCGTTTAATAATATTGTAGACTTGCTATCACTGTCGCACGTAATGTAAACAGAATACTCAGGTACCCTCAAATGAAACGCTTTAAATTCTTGCCTGAGCAGCCCCCCATTGTGATGAAAATAAACATAACTTGAATTCGTTTTGCCCGAACTAAGGGCTGCAATAAATTCTTACGTCATTCTCTACAATGTTAATAAGAGCCGTACTAGTTAATCTTCTAATGCCTCTATTAGCAAGCTTGCTTTCGGATGATGTAACATTGTACCGTAGAAATGCCCCCCTGCTGTATCTGACGGGTTACGTGTTGCTGTTGAGCACACAATACGGACAGTCATGCGCAACTTCATGATGACTTGGCCGCAGGCCACCATGGCATGCCACACATGTATGGCTATGCTGAATCATTTAAATTGGCATATGCGCTTTTGTGCGCCGTTACGTCGCCGCATATTAACAATGCAATTAACAAGATGCGACCGCTCAGAAGACTAGATGCGCGTGGTGAGGTGCCTTGACTGATCACACAAGCGAACTCACTCGTACCCCCTTAGCAATTTAACACCGCGACCAAAAAAGTATATGTGGCAGCCACGCCTCGATCGCCTGCTCATCATCAGAACCGGTTGTGTTTGTCAGTTGACCTAATGGCGCCCTGCAACTACGTTCGTACCGTGAGCCTGGGACCTTAATTACGTACTTGACCACTACATAGAACCAATATTGCACATAACTTCCTTGTGTTTTCGGTTCTTAGCGACCCTCAATCGCCTACAACTGCAGTTTTAGACATCGCAAGTAGAAAACATAAACAACTTTCAAGCGTACAAACGGATGCGCACAAAAGGACCCAGTAACGCTTCTGCTACTCTTTTTTTTCTTTTTTTACCAGTGTGAAACATTCGAGTGCAAATTAAAGATTGCCGGATGTTTTACTTCTGCGTCTTTCTTCCAGAAGCCTTCCGTCCGAGCAGTAATGACTCTTTCAGTACAGCGAAGCAAGAATAAACAGCTCATACCATATAAACTTTGAAGGGATTATTAAAATCTTCCAAAATAATATATAATAATGTTGCTTGAAATATAAACCCTGTCAGCCGGCGAAAGGCCGATTTTAGCAGGCCAACAATATGCTAAAACTAAAGGCGTATGAGAAGCGTCATATTCCTCACATTTGTTGCCTGAATTCCAACATGTATCAAATGAACAAAATAACAGTGCGCGATGTCCCAACTTCAATGCCAGACTTTTCTGTGTCACATTGGCGATGTTACAGTGGCATTGGCGATGTTCTTAACCAGAGCAGAAACTGTGGCGAACATGGTATGCATGGAATCTATAGAGTGTTCAAAATCAAGCTTTATCGTTTTCTTGAAATTCGGCACTGGGAGACACGTGAAGAGCACCTGCGCCCATAGGTTATGTGGTCATGAGGACAAAAAGTGAGATGATAAGTAACGCTGTCAGCAGCCCAATTAACTAAAGTTGAATATTTAACTTTTTGTTGAGTGCAGTAAAAATGTATGTTTTTATCGAAAAGTTAGAGGCAGTCGTGCTTCTACACACTATCCGTTGGAAGAATTCTTCTGGCGTGTCTGTTCTCCGAGATATCCGACTGCAAATTTTAATTTTCGTTTGCATGATTACGCATTCAAACGATTCAGAATCGGCGCTAGGCTCTTCCCTGATCGGACGGGGCTGTTGCTTGCGGCGTTTAGTCTGACAAAGGGGCGGAGGCATTGGCAAAGATGATAGCTGACGCACTTCGCTCTCGGCTGGCGAATAAAAAATCGAAGGACCCCTAACTGCTGTCGCGACGCGCGATCGCGCAGTCTGGAACGACGGCAGCAGCTGCCTTGTTCAGATAATGGCGCGAGCGCACAAGCTGGAGGGCAGTGCGCGTGCGTAACGGTGACTACACGAGCGGGCAATGTCGTTGCCTGGGCTACCCAAATAAACCGACGGCTGATTTTCAAGTACTGTAAGTTTTGTTGAAATCAAGAGCAACAACACCACGGCACACTGCGCTGTCATATCTTGATTTCGCCAGCCGAGAGGGGAAGGGAACAGTTATCATCCTTGCCTGCGTATCCGCCCTGTTGTCATACTAAACGCCGCACGCAACAGACGCATCTCATTAGAGACGAGCCTGCGCCGATCCTCAGTCTGTTGCCATGGGCAAAGAGAATCATGCAAAGAGAATTAAAATTTGGAATCGGATGTCTGGAAGCAGAGACTCCGTAGAAGAATTCTTCCAACTGACACTGTGTAGAAAGATGATTGCCTCGAACTTTTCAATACAAACATACCCTTTTAGTGCATTCAACGAAAAGTTCATTACTCGACTTTATTTAATTGGGCTGCTGACAGCCAAAATTATCATCTAACTTTGTGTCCCCCTGGCCACTTAACGTATTTGCACTAGTTGCCTTCGCATGTCTTCCAGTGCCCAATTTTAAGAAAACCATGAAGCATTTTGAACACCCGGTACAGTGCAAATTACATTGTGCATGGAATTTCGTTGGGCTTATTGCCGGATTAAACTCGTATTGATGGTTTTTTTTTTCAATTATTTATCTATCCCGTAAGGCAGCCCTACTCGCCATAAAACAAAAGTGTGAAAGACATTGATTGATTTGAAAGGAGGAACTTTTTTTTTCTTGCGCGTTAGGAAAGGTCATTGGCAGTGTAGTACCGTTATAGTGCACGGAGAGCATGCGACAATAAAAAAATATAAACGAAAGCTGCGTTATATTTGTGTTATGAATCCGAATAAAGTGCGAGGGGCATTCCGAGGCGAGAAACCTCGAAATGAATCTCCTGTTATATTCGCGTAAGTACGCTAATAAAATACTGCGCTTATGACAAGGCATCCAGTTTCGTAAATTCCTGTTTGGAACTACCTGCAACACATACAATATATTGAGTACAGTATCGCCCCATGTCCACAACCATGTGACAGCGCTCACCAAATACGAAATAGTCTTTTTTCTCATTTTTACGTGCCAAAACTACTCTCTGATTATGAGGCACACCGTAGTGGAGGACTCCGGAAATTTTGTCCACCTGGAGTTCTTTAACATGCACCTAAATCTAAGTACCACGGGTGTTTTCGCATTTCGCCTCCATCAAAATGTGGCCGCCGTGGCCGGGATTCGAAATAGTGATGGCACCATTTAAACAAACAGTGCCGGACGAGAAGTGTACCCAGTCTTGATGCAAGGTGTCTGATAATCTTTCACGTCAATTAGTATGTAAACAGAGCTGAATGTTCATTAAGCACTCATCGCACAAGCTTAGTTTGTATTGAGAGTCGGTTCATAATTTAATAAAGTGGGGAAGTGCGATTGACGAAACAGCTTGCCGAAAGCGTTCTCAAAGTCTGGGGCAATCAATCGACGCAGGAATATTTTCTCTTTTTTTACTTCAGTGTCACACATCCGTGGACTGATATACTTCTTAAAGCAGTTAAATTTTATTTTTCATCGTGGAACCGCAAACGCATGGAGCGCCATGCGTAAACCGCAGCCACCTATGCTGGAGGCGCGGGCTCTCACAGAGAAGCTGTACATGGCTAGACGATTGGTCCGTCCATCCATCGGTCGCCTGTACGCCGAAAACCTCCCTGGCGCAACCCCATGCGCATGCGCAACAAGAGAAGACTGAGAAAGAGAGGTGCGCCATTAGCCAACACCACCTAGATAGCACAAGGCCTGTTTACTCCGATCCATGACGTCACGCTACCTGGCCCGAAATTTTCATTCACAAGGCTGCCGTGATCAAAGTGGTGCCGTCAACATCCCTTTTGTCTACTTGAAAACATCCCCTTAGATTCTATGGCAGTCAGGCCTGGGAACATGACGTCATCAATCGGAGTGAGATGGATTTGTGCTATCTAAGTGGTGTTGGATTAGCTGCGCTAGCAGTGATGTCGTAGCTCTTCATCGCAGCCGAGCGCCCGCTCAGCAATTCTTCCTCCGGTTCCGAAAAGGTTAAGCCAGGCGTCATAAGTACTCCTTATGCGTAGGCAGCTTTCGATCAGCAACGCCGTGAGCAGAACCGAGAACGAGCTCGTCTACGCCATGCCGATTGTGCAGTCCGGGCACAAAAGCAGGCTTGTTTAGCCGAGTGCGAGCAGCAACTGCGCACCAAGGATCAGGCAGCCTACCAAGCTGTCGTTTAGTGATCCGTCGCGATTAAACCAGTATTAACACCGGGTCACACTTTTCAGCTGCACTTGTTAACCATCTGTATGGATTGCATGGGCGATAATTCTTTTCCATCAAGCAATGCGGCCGCCAGCGACTTCACTCGATCCCCTGGGCGGCGCCTGGTACGGTCAATAGAGAAGTCTAAGTATATAACCTCCTTGCGTAGAAACGACAGCATGATTATGTTGGATATGTTTGGCAAGAGGCCGAAGGCGGCACACTGTCTTCTAACGCGTTCCTATGTTTGCGTTCGTGTACATTAAGTTACGTTTAAAAGGAACGAGCACCGTAACATGCCGCACAGGTGCTTGCGTAGAGCTTATGTAAGGCGAAAAACTCTATTATAAGCTGTATGCTCTCTAACTTGGGCAGCAAAGCCATGTTTATAGTATTCCCGCAATTGCAAGAGCCATGAGTATGACCAGTGTAACTGCAAGAGTCATGGTATGGTCATAAGTTGTTGCAACAGCGCATTTCTAATCCACAGAGCCTGCCACTAAGGAATACGCGACGAGGTATGGCCGATGAATAAGTAATTGCCAATATTGAAAGTCACGGAGACATTTATTACTAAGAACGGTGGGCGCCTATTCCAGTCTGAAGAATCCATGCTGGGCGGTGTCTGCAATCACTTACTCGCCACGTCACGCATTTGAACTAGAATTCAACCGATTTCACGAACTCTCGCTTAATTCTCTTGACCCTAAACTGCGACTTCCCTTGCCACTCGGCCTCCACCTTTCCCTCTTTTTGTCTCCCGCTCTTTTCAGAATGTGCTGAGACATGCTTCCACCGGTGTTTGCTCCTCCTTTCTCTCAATTAATTCATTCATTCATTCATTCATTCATTTCTAATTTACGGCAGGACATAGCGTGTCTTCATCTTCATAACCACCCTCTCTCACACCCAGACTATCCTATTGCAAAACAATGTTGCTGTGCTGCAAATGGTTGGGCGTCGCACGTACAATTTTCTAGGAATGGCCAGCAGCGCGGCGGGAAATTTCGGGTGGGCGGCGAGACACCTTCTCTGCCATTTTTACAATCAGTGCTCTGCTCCGTGAGCTACCATTATCCGCTTCGACGGCACGCCACTCTCGGAGACAAATATCCTGGGAACTTGGGCTGAGCGTTTGTCGATGTACAAGGGCACAAAAGACGAACTGCGCTACTTGAAAGCACCTGCACTGTGTGTTGTGCACTGTTCACTGTCGCTAGTTCTTCATTCTTCTTCTCACCTTCATTTTCTTTATGTTTCTGACTTTGAATGCGTACGGTTATATATATTTGAATGCGTATATATATATATATATATATATATATATATATATATATATATATATATATATATATACATATACATATATATATATATATATATATATATATATATATATATATATATATATATATATATATATATATATATATATATATATGTGTGTGTGTGTGTGTGTGTGTGTGTGTGTGTGTGTGTGTGTGTGTGTGTGTGTGTGTGTGTGTGTGTGTCATGTTGGTTTGCACCCCGTCGGTTACATTTCGCTCCTCGAAGGGCAAGATGGGTGTCGATTGAGCTCCAGAACAGCGCTTTGCAATGTAGTGAACGCGGTATCAATCATGGATCCGGGACCTCACAGAGGTGTGCCGTAACGCCTACTGCATTTCTCTCGCATTTACTGCTGAATTACCATTCAATTTTTTTTCCTTCCCTTTCTGTAGAATAGCCAGACTGGCACGTCCATGGTTAACCTCCCTGCCTTTCCTCTTCAATTCTTTGTCCTTCCCTCTGTGATGTTGCGTTTTCCTTTGTCGTTGCCCTGCCTGATCTATCTTGGGACTAAGTACCAAATTAAGGAACCTAGCTGGGCTGGTCGCAACTGGGATTCGTGATGCGTCGATTTAAAATATACGTTTCTTATCTAAGCCTAAATCACAGTAATATAGGCCAAGTGAGATACGGTAGATCGTGGGTTTCGACTAACGATGCTCGTTGCGCAGAACTTTCGTTTTGTGTGCGTTTGCGAACGGGAGTGAATGGCAGGAGGGTAACACGCCTTCCTGAAACGAAACATTCGGAATAAAACTCTGACGGTCGGACATATATCAAAGGACCACGATATGAACCACCTTCAAGTCGGTATCAGCTTGAAAGGGGGGAACTCTGATGAAACATTGTCAAGCGGATAGCCTTTTAATTATCGCAAGGATATCTTTATTGAACTTCTTTACCATAAGGTGAACTTCTTTACCTTAATTTTTTCTATTATTAACACCTCCTGTTAATATAAGGTTGCTGTCTTTTATAGGCTCCTGAACTGAAAAGTAAGATATCAAAAATACGTTGTTGCGTTAAATGTGTAAATGCAAACCCAACAAAAGTCCTAGTCCATTTCCCAGTATTCACTCAATGAAGATGCAGCACGCCTATACTATCAGGTTGTATAGAGGTGAAGAACGAGGCAGTTCCAAAAGATTGAGTCACGAAAATAACTCATTATAAGGACAGCTTGCACTGGAAAAGAAAATAACACTCAAAGCACAACGATGGCTACGCGCAAAGTAGTGCTTCCTCTGAATCTGATCTAGGGATCAAGGCATCGGTTCATCAGATTGGAGCGCTCGTACATTGCAGCGCGATCTCGGGTCCGCATATGTGAGTGAGAATTTGAGCCAGTATTTGCTTCACGCGCGCCATCTGATAAGATAACGCTCTTTAGATATTGAGTCCGTGATGACATTCTGGATATTAGCAATATATGTAGGCGCGTCTTGAGCTAATTGATAACATTGGAACAGTGGTTGCACGCTAAAGAAAGCTCATCTAATAAAAACACAGTGTACAGTTGCTTTAAATATTAGCTGACCATAGTGCTCGTAAAAAGGGCGCCCGAGACCGCACAGCGGCGCCGACGTACCAACAGCGCAAGAGCTACACATTTTCCGAATACTGGTATTTAGTGAACCAGTATTTCACTTGTCAATATAGCCCTGTATTTCAGGGGTCAATTGCGCCACAGGCACTGTGTCGGAGCTCATATTTCACGTGACTTTACGTATGTCAGCGTTAATTGTCATACTATCACAGTCTTTTCTACTTTATGTCTTAACATTAGAAAGCCAAAATATATGCAGCAAAACCCTAATTCTAATTCTTCAGTACTTTTAGTTCTATCGTACATGTCTGCCCTGCTCCATATGTTACAACGTACTAAAGATATATCTAATGCTTTTCGCCACGCAGTTTTTATTCCTGATGATTCCAGGAAAGCGAGCCTGATGCCGCAAATGCTCAGAATATCTAAACGGGAGCGCGCACACCTTGAGTGATGTACCGTAGCGCTGAGGTGCTTCTTGTATATAGTAGCGGAATCGGTCGTAAAAGCAGAAGTGCACCGTTGGGTACATGCGTTTAGGTTCACGAACTATTCAAGAGGGAGCTATTGAAGGTATTCAGCAGTGTCATGAGGAAAGAAAGAGCCGAACGACTCCTTGAGTCCAGGATCCAGCTGCCAAATGAGCCCATCCGTGTTGCGTCAAAGAAATGAAGCGCCTATTTAGCCGTGCCGACCTCGAGATGACCGAGGAAAAGAAAGTTAAGTTTTTAATGCGCGGCGTAAAAGAACAACTCTTTGTGCAGCCTCGTCCGCCAGCCGCCAAAAACAGTCGAGGAGTTCATGCAAGAAGCCAGCACGATTGAGAAGACCCTCGACGTCCGGGCTCGGCAGTACAACCGCCCGCCCTCTGTGCAATCCGTCCGGACACGACGACCACCACCAGCGACAACTTGCGGCAAGTGATCCGCGGAATGGTTCGCGAGGAGCTACGCCGATTATTGCCATCTTCCGCACAGCCGCAAGCAGCAACTCTCATGGATGTGGTACGGGAAGAAGTGCAACAGGCACTTGGCACCCCGACGGCCACAGAACCCCAGGCCATGACGTACGCCGCTGTAGTACGCACTCCTCAGCCCCAACGACAACCACTACATCCTTTCCGACATGAACAACTTGTTCCCGGACACCGCCTCCCTGCCCCCGCCCGCCCAGCCTACGAGCAACGCTCAAGCCCCAGGAAATGCAACGCCTGGAGGACTTCCGAGAACCGGCCGTTGTGCTTCCATTGCGGTGAGGCCGGCCGTATTCTTCGTCACTGCCCGTACCGACGTATCTGTCTTCGAGGATTTGCCGTTGACGTCCCACGACCACGCTTCGGCCAACATCCGCAGGAAGTCGACGAGTACCTGCGTCGAGAGAAGTACACGCCGAACCGCCTTTCACGCTCACCATCACGGTCAACGTCGTGCTTTGCGTCGCCACGCCGCAGCTACGCAGTCGCGGTACGGGGAAGGTCTCCGAGCCCCCGTAGGGGAAACTAAAGACGGCAACCTCTGGAGGTGAGGTTGCTCACGAACGAAACGCCGAAGATCCTCCACCGACAACGCTCTATGAAGACGCTACACCCGCTACGCAGCATGAAGAAGCCACACTCGCTGCACCGACGCCGCAGAAAATGACAACCCCGACCACGACGCGAACTGCCTTCGAAACGACGCCTCCATCCAGAAACGCTTCGGTGATCGACGCCGAGGGCGACGTGCAATGCAGGAGCCAAGACATCCGACTTAGAAGTGGCTATCGACGGTAGGAAAGTCACTGCTCTAGTTGACACAGGAGCCGATTCCTCAGTGATGAATGGAACATTCGCTGCGCAGCTGAGGAAAGTCGCGACCGCTTGGGATGGCCCACAAATTCGCACCGCAGGTGGCCACCTCATTACGCCATCAGGACGATGCACAGCGCGAGTGACTGTCAAAGGACACACCTGTCCTGCGACCTTTGTTGTGCTACCGCAATGCTCCCGCGAAGTGATCTAGGGCTTGGATTTCCTTAGTGAGCATCAGGCGATCATCGACCTGTGATCCAAGCTGATTACACTTTCGACGAACCAGACCATCCCTTCGATGAGAACTCTGGGAAATCACTGTGCCCTGAGCATCCTGAAAGAAGAAGTCAGCATCCCACCCCGTTTAAGCGTTATCGTGACCGTAGGTGCCATGAAAGCCATTAACTCTGAAGGCATAATCGAGGGGAACAGGCAGTTGCTTCTCGACCGAGGAATCGGTATCGCAAGAGGCATCGCGCATTTCCGCAACGGCCAGACCGAAGTACTGCTGACTAACTTCAGCGAAGAATACCGGCACATTAACAAAGGAACGGCGATTGCTTTCTTCGACGAAATATCCGACGTACGGGATTCCTTCGCCCTCTCCGACCCATACGCAGAAGATTCGTCTGACCATGAGAACTCGCCCACTTTCGACATCAACCCAGGCCTGTCCCGGAACCGACAAGACCAGATCCGCAATCTGCTTCAAAGTTACAGCCAGTGTTTTTCGTCATCGCCAAAGGTGCGACAAACGCCAATTGTCAAGCATCGCATCATAGCCGACCAGCACGCCCGACCTCTACGTCAAAGCCCCTACCGTGTGTCGCCGCGAGAACGACAAGCCATCCGGAACCAAGTGGAAGAAATGCTTCGCGACGACGTCATCCAGCCATCAAACAGCCCATAGGCTGCACCGGTTGTTCTAGTGCGAAAGAAAGACGGCGCACTTCGATTCTGCGTTGATTACCGCCGCTTAAACAACATAACAAAGAAGGACGTCTACCCCCTCCCCCGCATCGACGGCACACTGGACCGGCTTTGCAACGCCAAGTATTTCTCATCGATGGACCTGAAGACCGGCTACTGGCAGATTGAGGTCGACGAAAGAGATCACGAGAAGACAGCATTCATCACTCCTGATGGGCTCTTTGAGTTAAAGGTGATGCCATGTGGTCTCTGTTCCGCACCAGCGACGTTTCAGCGGGTGATGGATACAGTGCTCGCAGGCCTAAAGTAGCAAATTTGTCTGGTATATTTAGATGGCGACGTTGTCTTCGCCTCGAACTTTCAAGAACACCTCAAAAGACTTCAGGCAGGGCTCGATGCTATCAAGTCGTCTAGCTTAACCTTGAAAGCCGATAAGTGCCACTTTGTTTATGCAGAGCTGCTGTTTCTTGGCCACATCGTTAGCAGAGAGGGAGTACGCCCAGACCCGCAGAAAACAGCCGCTATTGAACAGTTCCCACCGCCGGCCGATAAGAAAGCTGTGCGCAGATTCCTTGGACTGCATGTGCGCATATTACCGGCGATTTGTGAAAAACTTCTCGCGCATCGCCGAGCCTCTGACCCAACTATCGAAGGCAAACGTGCCATTTAAATGGGAAGCGCCGCAAGCAGAAGCCTTCAAAGAACTCCAGCGCCGTTTACAGTCTTCACCGATCCTCGCGCACTTTGATGAAATCGCTGATACTGATGTGCATACCGACGCAAGCAGTGTGGGCCTAGGCGCCGTCCTCGTTCAAAAAAGCGATGGGCTGTAGAACGTCATGGCATACGCTAGCCGCTCCCTTTCCAAGGCCGAGGCTAACTATTCCATGACTGAGAGGGAGTGCCTTGCCATCATCTGGGCTACGTCGAAATTCCGCCCCTACCTGTACGGACGACCGTTCAAGGTGGTCAGCGATAACCACGCGCTGTGCTGGCTTGCCAGGAGTTTGACGTCACCGTGGTTTACAAGTCCGGAATCAAACACTCTGACGCCGATTGCCTCTCACGAGCCCCTGTAGATGCGCCACCACCGGATGACGATGAGGACGCCTTCCTGGGACCCATCAGCCCCAGCTCTTTTGCTCAGCAGCAACGCTCGGACCCTGACTTAAATGCCTCATAGAGTACTTGGAAGGCAACGTTTCTTCGCCCCCTGCCTCACTGAAGCGAGGACTTTCTTCCTTCTGTGTACAGAATGATGTCGTCATGAAGAAGAACTTCGCAGCGAACAAAACAGCCTACCTCCTTGGTGTACCTGCTTGTCTCCGCGAAGAAGTTCTACAGGCTTCCCACGACGAGCCGGCAGCGGGACATCTCAGGTTTACTCGCACTCTCCGCCGCATTAAAGAAAAGTATTACTGCCCCCGCCTTTCTGCCGAAGTCGCACATTATGTGAAAACCTGCCGAGATTGTCAGCGACGAAAGACACCCCCCACCCGACCAGCAGGATTCCTGAATCCCATTGAACCCCCCGCAAGACCCTTTCAGCAGATCGGCATGGACTTGCTTGGCCCGTTCCCAAAGTCAACGTCTGGAAATACGTGGATCATCGTAGCCGCCGACTACCTGACTCGCTACGCCGAGGCAAAAGCCCTACCTAACGGAACAGCAGCAGAAGTCGCCAAATTTTTCGTGGAGTGCATTCTTCTGCGACACTGCACCCCCGATGTACTCATCACGGACAGAGGAACAGCATTCACGGCGGAACTAACGCAAGCCATCCTGCGTTACAGCCAAACCACCCACCGGAGGACAACTGCATACCATCCGCAGACCAACGGACTGACCGAGCGCCTAAACAAAACCATCGCCGATATGCTCGCCATGTATGTCTATGCCCAACACAAGACCTGGGACGTCATCCTGCCATTCGTCGTCTTCGCCTACAACACCGCAGTGCAGGAGACCACCCAGATGACGCCTTTTAGGCTCGTCCACGGAAGGGAGGCCACGACCACGCTAGACGCCATGCTGCCCAATGTTACAGAAGAAGAGAACGTCGATGTCGCCACCTAAATTCAACGCGCAGAAGAAGCTTGAAGGCTTGCCCGATTACGAATCAAACACCAGCAACGAACCGACACCAGACGCTACAACCTACGAAGACGCAACGCGGAATACAAGCCAGGAGACCAAGTCTGGGTGTGGACGCCCATTCGGCGCTGTGGATTGCGTGACAAGCTTTTGAGCCGCTATTTCGGCCCATACAAGGTTCTTCGTCGGCTAGGTGAACTGGATTATGAGGTCATCCTTGACGCCATGACTGCATCCCAGCGACGCCGCGTACGACCAGAAGTTGTTCATGTCGTCCTCCTGAAGCCCTATTATACGCGCTAATGGGCGCTGCATTTTTACACTCTGTGTTTATTTTCGCACAGTTCGTTTTATTTGTTGCTAGTGGCATCATTTCTATTTATGCATCGGGTCGATGCCTCTTTGAGGGGGGAGTAATGCCGCGAATCTATGCAGTGCTCGCTCTCTCTTCAAGTCTGCCGCCACGCCACGCAACGCAAGACGCGCTGCCGCCATGCGACGCACGGCGCGCCCAGTTGAGACGCGCCAAGACGCGCTTTAAATTGAGCGCAGACGACAACGGCGGGCATTCTGTTCGACGACCGCCGAGCACGCTGGTCGCCTCGCCGTCGCCGCGTAATTCAGGGCATTGTGGGTGCAAGTCCGCCCAATAAACAGTCTTCTTTCGAGAAACTTTTGTCCGTCCTCATCGTCCCTGCGACTGCCGTCACCACTACGTGACAATATATGCAGCAAAGCCCTAATCCCAATTCTTCAGTACTTTTAGTTCTAACGTACACGGTCATCCACTTCCAATTTGAACACGGCTCCGGGCGGCCGGCGAGGGCGGCGTAAAGCCCCTCAATTTTCCAAAAGTAGCGCCATTCTTAGATCATTCCGCCACCCCGCTCACCCAGGAGCTTCCTCCTCCACTCCTCCTGTCGCCGCGGCCTCCTCCGCCCCCCATTGGCCAATCTGTGTCACGTGAAAGCAGGCCCCGCGCTTTTGTATATTTTTTTTCTTTCCGGCGCAGAGCAGGCGCCGCGCTTTTGTATATCTTTTCTTTCCAGCGCGCTGCGACCCCCATTCTTGGGCCTGCGCGACGAAAATACGGCAGGCGGTTTGAAGGAGCGCGGTAGTTTTATACAATGTGTTAGGGCCGAGTGCTTAATTGCGATGCCGTGCTGCTGCGCCTACGGTTGCCACAACAGACCCAGTGACGGCAAAAAGCTTTTTGCTTTACCATCCGCCGGGCGCAACGCAAAACGAAGAAAAGTGTGGATTCACAAGATCGGGCGGGCTGACTTCGAGCAAGTGGCAAAGAACGCGCGGGTTTGTAAAGTAAGGGCCACGGCTCCTCCAACCTCTTCTTTTGACGCCCGTGTCAAAACGGGCCCGTGTCCAGTGCATTGGGGGCGCGTTAAAGAACCCCAGCTGGAAAAAATTTAATCCGGAGCCCCCATTATGGCGTGCCTTATGAGATCGTGGTGTTGGGATGTAAAACCCAACAATCAACTTTTTTTCTGTCTTGTGTGCCTTGACTGTTCCAGTTAACGCAACAATGCTTCCTTGTGAAAACTTACAACGCAAAAGAATACAGACGCACGTAGTATACAGAGATAAAATTAGCACTTCAACAAAAGTGTTGCTGGTGCCAATGAGGGGAGGGGGATAATTATTTTCTGAACCTCTTTCCAGTTGTCCCATCAAGTTCCTTCTTTTTTTTCTATCAAATTCTAACCATTTGCACTGTAATAAATAAATAACGATTTTATATGCTGGTGCGTTGTTCAAATTATCTATACCGCCTATGTGTGAAAACGTTGCTCATGGCCACCACAACCTGTGCATGAGCTACGTAAATCTAAAAGGCGCGGAACAGAAACGGCCCTGCTGCCAGGCATTGCTGACCGCAGACAGTCGGAATCTCTCACGCGCCGGCCGAACAAAAGCATCTTGCCGGTACGTAAATTAACCTACGAAACCACGTGCACCTACTTTCACGCTGTCAAAACCTGAAACTCTGGTAATTACTCGCGTGTCTGAGCACACCGCGTGCTTGCGTCGTGTTTCAGCAACACGAACTTTCAACGTGCGCGCCCTTTACGCCTTAAGTACGCCTTGAATAATGGTGCTTTTCTCTATTTCTTCCGCAAATACGACACGACATTCTTAAGGCCAGTTACCGACTGACAAAGCAAGATCTAGATTGAAAAAAAATTACCGACGATTACGTTACTTCCTAACGCGAAATTTGAGCGCAGCAAATAAGCTGTTTCACCTTTTCGATAGATTGAGGCAAAGAAATCGAGCAACACATGTATGCGCTATCACAGAATTTTTTATTTTATTTTTCAGAAAGAACTGGCAGATAATTTCGCAGTGGCGAACGGCAGCGGCAATTTCGGCTCGGGCGGTGCACATATCCGCCGCCACCGATCTGGCTCTCTGATTGCCACCGCACAGGGGTTGCATTGGAGGAGGAGCGAGACTCGCAGGAAGAGGGCGGGGGGGGGGGCGGCGTGTAGACCCAGCGGAAAACGATGGGGGCAGAAGCGCGCGCAGCAAGCGGACAACACGATAAAGGGAGGAGGGAAGAGATAGCAGCGACTGACTGATGCCGCTGACGCCGATAGTGAGTCAACCCCAGCTGCGGAGTTGGTTTCAGGGACAACGCCGCCGATGCGGAACAGGGGGGGGGGGGGGGGGGCGACGGTGTTCTATGCAGTCACGTTATCTTGACTCTCTAGCGGCGTCAGCGGCATCCAGCGGTATCAGTCGGTCGCTGCTAGCGCTGGGGGGATGAAAGGGGGGCGGAGCTGGTTACGAGGCCGACGACGACGCGAAACCCAGGAACGGACGCCAAAGAGCTGCGCTCTAAAACTGCTCCGCAGGACTCGAACGAACTTTTCCGCGGATTTCCTCCCGTAGCGTGTTAGCCGTCGTCTGCTACGGCAGGCCCACCACCGGCGGCGCCACCGTCGAGGCCTCGCCGAGCGGAGGAGGAGGGAAGTGAATGGCGCTACTTTGGGAGATTGAGGGGTTTTAGGCCGGCGCTCTGCGGAGCACCGCTCGTGGGCGCCGGGGTAACTAACGCGCCGCGCACTGGCAGCCACAGCGTGGCCTCAGCAGCCAGCACACACTAGTGCGGGCGCGCTGTAGCAGACGACACGGCTGCGGCCACGCTTGTGGCGGCCAATGCGCCGGCGAGTAGAGAGTTTTAGCTTGAGCGTTTTTACGGCCAGCGGGGGGGAGCGGGCGAGCGGCTACACCAGCGGAGAGGCGCGCGAGAAAATAGTTTTAGCCGGGCGGATCACCCGTCTTCTCGAGCGGAGTAGAGTCACTTGCTCTGCTGCTCCACCTATTGGTCACAATTCGAGTTAGAGTGAAAAGAATATCAATTAAACCTGCTAATAATGCGCTGAAACTGTTTAGTAAAGGTAGGTTGTGTGTTTTTCGTTAGTTGTTTGGTAAGTGTTACGTTTTAGATGTAAAAAAGAGCAGTCTGTTAAACAGAATATGTTCGCCAGAGCTGGCCAAGTCAAGTCGAAACAAAAGAAGTAAGCTGTTTCCGCGCGCATTCGCGAATTGTCGGCTGCTACTGCTGTTTGCATCATGCCGAAGAGCATACTACAGGACCCGCTGCTGCTGTCGCAACTGACCTGGACCGAGATTGGAGATGTGCTGTGCCTGGAGGTATTTGGAGAGACACGACGTGAGCCACTTTCAGTGCACGGACGTTTGAACATTGATGCTATGGACGATGGCGTCTTTAGGACGTATTTTCGTTTCGAGAAGGAGCATATAGGCAGACTTCAGCGTGCCTTGCGCATACCCGATAAAGTCGTAACTGCGCAAAGGGTTGCGGTTCCCGGAGATAAAGCCCTCTGCATTACCCTACGACGGCTGGCATATCCCAACCGGCTGTGTGATCTTGAAGATCTTTTCGGGCGGCACAGTTCAACGTTGTCATCACTGACGAACGAAGTTTAGCGCCACATCGACGAGCGGTTTTTTCATTTGCTCGACGATGTAAATAACCATTCCTGGCTCAATCTCGACACGCTGGAGAAATTCTCGCAGGTGAGTTGCAATTACACCAGAATCAATGTCAAGGTTGTCAAAATTTGCAATTACAAATTTACACTCAAAATGTCACTTAAAATTTTCAGGCCGTTCACGCAAAAGGTGCCCCGCTGACAAACTGTTGGGGGTTCATCGACGGTACAACAAGGGCAATATGCCGGCCAACAAGAAATCAGAAACTTTACTTTAGTGGGCACAAGCGGTTTCATGCCTTGAAATACCAATCCATAATGTGCCCCAATGGAATCATTTGCCAATTGGATGGATCATACCCGGGCAGCAAGCATGACGCTGGTGAGTTATAACGAACACTTGAAATCAAGGAAGTGTGTTCAGTGCAATAATGCGATGTCGCACATTGTTTTCTCCTCCCATACCAGCTGTTTCAAAACGGGTGCTGATCATTTATAATTCCCTTCTACTTTCAGGTAACTTCGGGATTAGCAACGTATATTCGAAGCTAGAAAGGCTCGTTCAAGGGCGTAACTTCTGCATTTATGGAGACCCCGCCTATCCACTGCGACCTCTTTTGCTGAAGCCATATGGTGGTGTGTCCATTACACCGGAACAGTGCGCGTTCAACAAAGCTATGAGCAGTGTAAGGCAAGCCGTGGAGTGGGGATTTGGAAAAATTGCAGGACTGTTTGCCTTTGTTGACTTTAAGAAAAATCAAAAGCTGTACCGCCAGAACGTGCCGCGTATCTATAAAGCTAGTGCGCTTTTGGCAAACTGTCATACATGTCTGTATGGCGCCCAGGTATCGCACTACTTCGGCCTCGATCCACCAGATCTTGAAACTTACCTTACTCCTCGGTAGTTTTGCCATTCACACATCTTTCTGAAATGTGTTTTATTGAAGCACAAGATGTACAACACCTTTCCAGGACAGTTTTCTGGCTATTCATGTCATGCGCGATTTGCGCTCAAGAAATCAAAAATCGCTTTAGTCTGTTCGCTTAACATCATCTCTACCTTCTCAAGCAGTTTCTCATGTTCTCTGTCATACCGTCTCACTTCAAGCTCATGTTTTTTCTCCTCCAAGTCCAATCTGCGCTCCTCTAGAGCGAGACGCCGCACTTCATTTTCAATTTTTTGTTTCTCAATTTCATGCGCTTTTATGCGTAACTCGTAGTCATGTTTTTCTCGCATAGTTAACAGCTGCAGGCCGATGCTCTGTAACCCTCGGGTTCCTGCAAAAACAGAAAAGCAGTTTTTTATCAACCTTAAATTCAGTTGAGCTTCTCCACTGGAGCAAAATAGTCACAAATGTTTCTACCAGACGTAGTCAGTTGACATGTAACATTCGCGGGTAACCGGGACTCTGTATACAGAACGGGTACCACATTATGTATACGTTGTATCAAAAATTAAAAGGACTGTTGCGAGGACAGTAAACAGTTTATAACCCCTGTGTTTCTGCTTGTCTGCCATTTTTGTTTTGTACGTCTAGCAGAGTTCCTCTTGCAATGTAGCCTGTGTACTAACTGGCAGAATAACAATGAATACATCATTTGTTTCGGTGGGTTTTTGGGGTCCTATACACACCAGATTGCAAAGTACATGCGGAAAGAGAAATTTCTTGACCGTGTGAAAAACAATGACGATTGCGTTTTTTTTTCTCCACAATTCATGTCAAGACCACAATGGGGCAGGAAAAAGACAAACGCGCGTTCGGCGATCGGCGGTATGTTAGAGTAATGTGACTTCTAAAAAAGTATAGTGAATATGTTCAATCTGAGCGACACAAAGATTTTCGTGCCGATGGCGCACTGAATAAAAAATTAACGGATGGTGTTTAATATCCTGCGATACCATCATAAGACATGCTAGGTTGTAGCTGCCCTGGCAATACATAATTAGCCTTGATAGTCAATTTAATAGCCTATTTAGCCTACATAATTAATTATATCCTCACTAATTATATTGTAACTAACTATATGGTATATTACAGATTAATGAAGCGCTGCATAGGAGTCATCATACAACTCCTGGTACAGTGGTACATTGCGACCAATAAATAATTCGGCCGCCACCTGCCAAGGTGATCTACACTTGTCAAGTTCTGGTACAACCGCACATCAAACTATCATACAACGGCGTTTCAACCCAGCGAATCCTTAGTCTTTGCACAGTTAAAATATTCCTTCAAATACTACCTCTAGTGGTGACGGGAAGAACTTGTCGCCTAGCTGCAGGCTGGCGCTCTCCTCCTTGGTCCGTTCCATTTGTGGGCTGGGGCTGTGTTCCCCCGGCGGGGATGGGTTGCTGCTCTGGACTGACATTTGCAGAGTGCTGGCTATGCACTTGTCTGTGCACATGTTGCTCAGAACGGTCGCCACTAGTAGCAGCAGCTCCAGCAGCCGAGGTCTCTGGAGAATCCGGCTCGTACATAGTGAGGAGCAGGTGAGCAGCCGGGGATTCTGGTTCTTACGTGTAAAGAAAGGTAGACACAAAAATGTAGCAGCCTTCCTAGGAGCCGCTTTTCATGTGCACAGATAAGTAATGTATATCGTCTGTTAATTTTTACAAACCTCAGCATTTGCACAATTAAGTGAGCCCACATTAAAATCAGCGTTATTATGGTTGGCAATCGTCACCCTTCGCTTTGCGAACTCATGACGTTGTGGTTTACTTTCAGTTATTAAGTATGCTAAGTTCCCTTCGATGGAACCCACGGAACTAAATTTTTTATCGGGTTTAAGTCCTACGCTGAAGCCTGGCCCGGACCTAAGTGTTCAAGGCCAAGCCCGTCCCGGGCGCGTCTTCACAGTAAGGTATCAGGCAAATCGATCATATGACCAAATAGATCTCCTTCATGTCAATCAAGAACTCCCGCAAAAGAGCTCCAGCCGCAGTAACGCTTGGAGAATTTTAATGCAAAATGAGGTGATGAGGTGTGTTCAATGGGTCGAATTTTTGAACAGCTATCTAGCGGGCGCTCACACATAACCTATAATCGGTAAAATTTCCTTGCAGCCAGTGGTATAGCTTTTTTTAATGAACACAATTTAACTGATCAAGTGCACAGCTGAACTCAGCGCCTTTCAATAGAGACTAAAAATAAAAAAGGGAATCGACCTCGGCTGCATCAGCAAGGAGCAACACGTGAGTGCGGCTTTTCATTCCTGCTGCTGCATTACGAGAAATGTTTTTTTTTTTTATCACTCATCCGAGGCCGGCCGCGCGGCACTGACGGTGATCGACTCGGTTTAGAAAGACTGCATAAGCTTTCTCTCATTTCGCGTCAATTGCATTTCGATGTGTGTGCTGTTTTATTTACGAGCCATTCTCGACAGTAAGCGAGCTGAAAAATTCAATGCAGTTTGATTTGCCAATTATTGCGCGGGTTATGTTTGGAGGCTAATAGCCAAAGCAACAAAACAATAAGAACATTCACAGCAATGATCAGTGAAGTGAGCTCTAAAGACTTTCAATATGACAGGCTGAGGCACTCGACTGCTCTGACTCATCGGACTTATTTACAGTGCATAGAATACCCGCAACAATTACCACTCATAAGCGCTTTTATATTGCAGCAGAGAAAATCAAAAGCTACAACATGCAAGGTTAGAGGCACACATGGTAATACTTACCATGCCTTGATTCAGTTTCGCAACTTCGGTCGGCAGCCCCGCTCGGATTACTGCTGCAGCCGGTCGCTTCCTGCATCAACATAGCACCTTCCCGTGGATCCGTCAGGGACACGGAAGCTGAACACTCGGCTGTTGCGGGCCGTTTTCTCTTCATAATGCCCCCACTTCTTGGGGTTATCCTCGGCTCGTAATTTATTGTCCGCACGTAGTCCGAGAGGTCTTGAAGAATTTGTTCTTTCTCCGCGTATTGCTCTTCTGTACCAGACCTGATTAATGTGAAAAGAGCATGCACGTCAATTAACGGCTGCCTATCATGTGCCCGGTGTTTTAGTTGTGCAGAAATAAAACTCACCTTTTAAGGTTCTTGGCGTCCTGCTGTCGCCAGTATCCGATTAGCAAATCCACGCGGTTTTTTTTTTTTTTCCGCGCAGCGTAAGTTGGCGGCCCACCGCGTGGTTCACGATGCGCACAACTTCAATCCATTTATGGTCATCCCCAAACGGTCTCGTCGCTGCCACCTCACGCAAAAGGCACAAGTCTTCCTCAGCGGTGAAACATCTCCGGGCTTTCTTGACTTCTAAACGGGCCTGAGCTGCGGTCGCCGTCGACAACGCAGCACCGCCGGCGCTTGTGTTGACGGCTGCCATCTTGAATACCCATACACGCCCGCGCGCTTTTACGCACGCTCGCGCGCTGCCTATCGCTCCGCTGGAGAGGGCTTCCCAGCGGGCGTAAGCTGCGCTCCGTAAAAACGCTGGCCGGCCCAGCGACGTGCGCATGCGCAGTGGCGTCTGCGCTCCTCCGCTCCGCTCCGCTGGCCGTAAAAACGCTCAAGCTAAAACTCTCACCCCAGCGCCCACGAGCGGCGCTCCGTGGAGCGCCGGCCTCGCCGCCTCCCGGAGCCGTGTTCAAATTGGAAGTGGACGACCGTGTACATGTCTGCCCTGCTCCATATGTTACAACGTACTAAAAATATATCTAATGCTTTTCGCCACGCAGTTGTTTTTATTCCTGATGATTCCAGGAAAGCGAGCCTGATGCCGCAAATGCTCAGAATATCTAAACGGGAGCGCGCACACCTTGTGTGATGTACCGTAGCGCTGAGGTGCTTCTTGTATAATGTAGCGCAATCGGTCGTAAAAGCAGAAGTGCACCGTTGGGCACACGCGTTTAGGTTCACGAACTTGACTTGCGCCAAGATAACGGGTCCAACCTTTCACAATTAGTTTATGAGAATCCTAATTCACCATCAATACGCCGGCTGCTTTTACCTGCACCAAATAAAACCATTCAACCAATACAAATATTGATGACAACGTTTTGTCATGCGAGTGTTAAGAGTGACAACCTTTAAATGTGGAATCAGCTGCGAAGTTCTGTGCGTAATTTAAAAAAAAATAAATTAGGGGGTTTTACGTGCCAAAACCACTTTCTGATTATGAGGCACGCCGTAGTGGAGGGCTCCGGAAATTTCGACCACCTGGGGTTCTTTAACGTGCACCTAAATCTAAGTACACGGGTGTTTTCGCCCCCATCGAAATGCGGCCGCCGTGGCCGGGATTCGATCCCGCGACCTCGTGCTCTGCAGCCCAACACCATAGCCACTGAGCAACTAGGGCGGGTACGTGCGTAATTATTGAAGGTACGTTAATTACATTTTCAATAATTGATATGAAGTGGCTGAAGAAAATGAGTACCTTGGAGCCCGTCCTCGAGATCATGTAGCCTAGCGAATAGATTTTGATTAAACATCGTTCTTTACGAGCTATGCGAACAATTATTTTCCAATTAAACGCTCTTGGAAAGCGTAACTGGCGCATAGAAGGAATGCCTATAAAGTCAGCCTGACCGCAACTAGCCTTTTGTGATGTTAGCAACAGTATGGCTACGTGAGCATAATCCTGGTGGCCAGTCCGCTTTCTATTTTATTCGTGCTGTTTTTTCGGAGGCGAGCAGTTTAATCTTATAAAGCCAATATAGCAAAATAGGAGCGAACGTGTGCCGCAGAAAGCTTGCTTGGTCGAAGAAGCAAAGCAACACGCAGTGTTGTTGCAGATTTTGCACGTCGCTGGCATCGAGACAATGCGCTGCCGCCGATGGAAGGAAGATAACGAAAGTGAACAGCTCGCTAGCTCCTCACGGAGTCTTGCCGATGGTGACGGTGCCATCGTGACGAAATCCGGGGCGGCGATATTGATGGCGCAGGTGTTTATTTTTTTTTGCGTTGGTTTCGCTTTCCGAAGAAGATAATGCTGTAGATACAGTGTCATTCGTTCTTGCCTCGTAGATTTCAATACGGGTTTCAATAAACTCTACATCCCATTCATCTCAGAGAGCAGGTGTGAGCGGCGAAAGACAGCCTCGCTCGCTGGCTCACGCACGCACGCACGCACGCACAAACACACACACACACACACGCATGCGCGCGCGCACGCACGGACACACACACGGACGTACACACACAGAGATAGGGTACATGGTCGCCCGCATGGACATTAGAGTGATTCAGTTGAGCGTCTTTACGGTACGCCCAAGTCCGAGCTGCCCCGCTAAGCCACAGCGTAGCGGCGGGCAATTTTCACGTTTTAGTTATGCGTTTAGCGTAGCGGAGCGGACCTTCAGTTTTTGCAGCGCCCCCTGGACAAATTCAGGTTAATGAAAGAAAATGAGTACGCCTATTGGTCACTCTTATAAAGTAAGACGTACACATGTATATATATCACTTATTTCTCCATGAAGTATCTAGGCGTGCGTTTGTAGTTTGCTACCGTTCCATTTTATCCTATGAAAAATAAAGTGCCGTCTTGGGGAACGCCACGTGATAGCCAGCGCGCTTGCTTTCTGCATCCAATCCAATTCTTTCTGACGCCATCGCTAGCCAAAGCGCTGCGCGGCGCACTCCGCTCAGGCAGCTTCTAAAGGGCCGTTTATAGTCCGACGTAACGCGCGCGCTCGCGCACGCTACGTTACGTTGGCGAAAACAACTCCTTCTATAGACCAGAACACGCTAGTCTCGCACCCAGACTAACCTAACGCATACTCTCGCACCCGGGTTGCCCGGTCGACCGGCGCCATTTTGTATTGGGCTGCCAAAGTGTGTTCGCCGAAGACCAGTAGACATGGCAAGCGCCAGCTCTAGGGCTCCAAAGTGCGGAAATGTGCCCGTTCACACGGATCCAAAGTAGAAGAAGTCATCTGGGCATCACTGCGTCGTGTTTGGATGCCAAAACAACCAGCGGAAAAGGAGCAGGTTGCTTAGCGCTGTTTGCGAAGAGCACAACACACGTAGGGAATCGTGCCGGTGCGGTGTTTTCAGCCTGCGCCGATTTCCATCCGCAACGAAGAATGCCAAGCTGCGCCACCGGTGGATAGCTGCAGTGAATAGGAAGAACTACTAACCCAGTGAAAACGCACGAGTGAGTATTCGATTTGTGTATATTTTGGTGCCACGTTCAACTTTGCGCCCTACAAACGTAATAAGTGTAACACGTAGGTTTGCTCCGAGCTCTTTCTGGGCAACAAGCCTACAGAGCAGAATCCCGCGCCGGTGCTTCGCCTTGGCTATAACAAAAAGGCAACCCTTTTCGTGTTTTCATTCAGGCAGAGCTCCCGACGGTTAAGCGGAACAGTTGAGTTTGTGGTTGGCGATACTTGCAGCTGGTGCACGGAATGACCATTAAGCGTGAACGACAAGTTGTAGGCCTTGCTGGTGAGCGTTATTGCTAATGAAAGTAAACCGAAGTCTGCTCGTCACGTAGCATGCGTCCACAAAAACGTAAATGACGACTACTCGTCGCCGAAGGTGTTCTTGCAGCGCACCTACCTTTACGAGCTGGTGTTGCAGGTGTCATACGTAACGAATTCATTTGAGCCTCCTGAGCTCTAAACTGCGTGCGGGCTGTTATGCGGGGCAAAGCGCAAAATATTTCCGTTCATATGGCGAGGAATATAAGGTGCTTAATTATTCTTGTATTTTGTAACAAAATTTTCATCGTTCTCACTAGTTTTTTTTTTTACTGTTTTCTTTTCTAAGGGAGCGCCGACAATCCGATGGCCTCGCACAAGCGAAACAGGTCTGGTACCAGGTAGCTGCAGTTGGTGGGGCTAATTTCTTGGAATGCAGGTGCGGTTGTTGTCTTGTACCAAAGGGGTCCTGATGATACAGCTTTAAGTAGCGATGGTAATTTTACGTGCCCTGTCATGGTTTGTGCAACTGTACAACACCTGCATCTGTCATGCTCGCCCTGTTATACGGGCTTTGACTGCACGTGTAGTTGAACATTATAACTACTGTAGTACCTCATTTTCCAATGAGTGCAGGTTTAGCATCATATGCTCCTTGTTCGAGTGCTGTAGGCTTTTGTTCTGAATGTTGTACTCTTAAGTGGTTGCACGATACAATTGACCTGGTGTATTTTCTATTTCATTTTGAGAGGACTTTATATCTTCGCAACAGTGATGGCATGGGAAAGAACTACAGCCCTTCTTACTATAACATCTATTTTGTTTTCAATGTGCAGGTGGTAAAGGGCAGGCATCTGCTAACCAGGCAGTCAAACGACCTCGCCAGTTGGTTGCCAAACGCGGCCAACCCAGTAGAGACCATGACAAACAAGACCAAACTGAAAGTGCAGATGACAGTGTTCTGCGTGCTTTAATAATATATGGCACCAACACAGTGCTGTAAATTCCTTCACAGGTTACGTGCCAAAAAGCTCACACGTGTTCTAGCATATAGCGCGCGGTTTGTACAAACGTAATAGCGTACTTACCCGATGTATTCGCTTCTGCAGTCTGCACAGCACTCAGTGTGGCCATTGCGGACTGGCATGAGGTCTTGAAGTTTGATTGAACCCAGACAGCGAAAATGACAAGTTAGAAAAAACGCGAAACACGCCTTCCGCCCAGCTAAAAAGCCCAAGTTTCGCTTTCGCGCCGGGTCGCATCTCCCGGCGTGGCAGCCCAGGCCTGCAATTTCGCGGCGCTTGGGATAGATGGCGCGACCGGCGCTCATCAATATGGCGGCGTCCTTTGAATTCACGGTGTTCTGGTGTATAGTCCGACGCACTGCAGCGCCGACGTAACCGGCGGCTGCCAGCGGGCCCCGACGGGCCCGGCGCAAATTTGGCTCCTGCTCCATTCGCACGCCGGCGCCGCCGACTGCGTCGATCCACAATGCATTGCGCGCGAAGAAAAAGGCGCCAGCACAACTCCGCAGACGGCTTTTGCGGACGGCGCGCGACTTGGCGAAAGTTCTGCGCATGCTCCGAAGATAGCAGCCGACTGCGCGCGCGTTGAAGTATAGAGGGGATGGCATCTCGGCTGGCGCAGCGCAACCGACGTAGCGTGACTGACCGCGAACGACGCCCGCCCGCGCGCCGATAACGTCGGACTATAAACGGGCCTTATGCGAACCGTGTTCCTCGCTCCGTTAGTCCGCTTACAACTAAGCGGATGGCGTATGCGCATTCGCGCTTCCGCTCCGCTTAGCTGCTTAGCGGAGCGTAAACACGCTCAACTAAAACACTCTATTTAGAAAGGTCCATGCTTGCCCACACACAAACGCCTGTATGCTCGCATACGCATACACGCGCTCGTGCGCACGCAGAATCAAATATGCAGACACAAACACGCGCGCACACGCATATGTAAGTACACACGCACGTACGCTCAAGGCGTGCACGTGCATATATACTCACTCTCGTTCCCTGCTGCTTCACAAAAACATGCGCGTGCCAACAGACTGATTGACACTTCCTCTGCAATTACCGTTCAAACTCCACCTGTAATAAATCTTCTTGCGGTTTAAATGTCGCGCTTTTTCAAGTCAATGTGCGCTCTGCCGAGATTCTGCAAGACCATTGGCTCCTGTCGTGTGGCATAATCGCCCATTCCTGGCGAAAATAATGCTTCAAAGCACCACCATTGGTCCGAATATAAGCTCCACAAATGCATATGTTGTTAAAAGGGACTACGCTCTCGGTGCAGTCAGTTGAAACTTGTTGATATTATGCCGACCATATTGAAGTAAAATTTTCAAAAATTTTGCTTATTCAGGTACGCATGTGTGTTGTCATTAAGTTCCACAGAATGTTAAAGGTGCAGTGGTGCATAATTCCTGAGTATGTCTATGCTACAAGCCACGATAGTTTCTTTTTCTTTAGAGTAGCACCCAAAAAAAAGTAAATTATGGGTTTTACGTGCCAAAACCACTTTCTGATTATGAGGCACGCCGTAGTGAATGGCTCCGGAAATTTAGACCACCTGGGGCTCTTTTATGTACGCGTAAATCTAAGTACAGGGGTGTTTTCGCATTTCGCCCCCATCGAAATGCGGCCGCCGTGGTCGGGATTCAATCCCGCGACCTCGTGCTCAGCAGCCTAACACCATAGTGTAACACCAACACATGCGCATCCTTGTTGTTATGTGGTCCAACGAATAAAATTTGATAATGAAAGCGATGACATAAGAAATTAGCCCCCCATTGCTTCGTCTTAGAAAGTAAAAATAGAAAGTTTAAGATTTGAAGAGCACTCCTGAAAAAACCAAAACCCTACCTTGTCTATCAAGCTAAGTCCTACTGGCATTAAATAAAAATAGCACGCAGCAAAGCATTGAACCGTGGCCAGCATTATGCGGAACAATGGGTTGAAGCGATTAAATGACTCGGCCACGGCTTCTAACGATTCCGCAAGCCATATGCTCGGGTTTTTACAGATACCACGCGAATTTGCGCGAATGCGTTTCAAAAAGCGTTTTTGGGAACCGTGTTACCTCATGCGTAAAAAGTCGGGATAGGCATCAATTGAAAACCGAGTCTCCGGAATACATACACAGTAGCAACGTTTGCGATAGCAGCCGTAGTTTTGGCATAGCTATCGTTTTTGTCGCGAAAATGCAGGGAAAATGTTTGTCGTTTCCGCAAGGTGCTATTGCTTCATTTTTAATCGCTCTGGGAACGAAATTCTAGCTCTCCACAGTGTCATCACTGCATTTGACTCCTGTGGATTGTCTTCGAGAACATGTGTGTCACCTGCATTTGACTCTTGTGGAATGTCTTCTAGAACATGCGTGTCACTTGCATTTTTGATAATTTACCTGCAGCTTGATTTTTCGTGAAAAACCTGCTCGTTCCATTGAAAACATGCTAAATTCGTGCCGCGGTCGCTTGGGGCGGATATATCAGGAAAGCTGCATGTGTCTCGCACAACGGTGTTTTGCGTCAAACCCAGCAATTTAAATCTGCCTCACTGCATATGCCTTTAAATCTGTTGCTTGAATTGACGCGAGAATGATTGAAAGCGCAAGCGCCGAATAACTTTCGGTAATAGGACTGTCCGTGTGTAAAACCAATTTTTACACGTGCACGCGCGCGCGCACACACACACACACAGACACACACACACACACACACACACACACACACACACACACACGCACGCACACACGCAAAAAGATAAGACAGTGCAGTACGTTCGTACGTTTCACATTTTGTACCATAAGTCTCACTCTGAACACGCCATAGTCTATAAGCGGTCATAAATTTACGTCTGATGTTTCTTTTTCTTCCCAATTGCCAACACTAGTATCAGCGTAGAATAAAATACACACTCTTGATAGTAGCACCATCAAGCTACTCCAAAGGTGTGCTATTAAAGCTTATTCCAAGGAATGAAGCGTAATATTCTGAACAGCTTCTCGGCCTTAAGCAATATGAAAGCAAGCTGTCAGAAGATGGTGAGTTAAGTGAGATGTTTAACATAGAAGACGTGTAGCTCCAGTACAAAACCTTTATTAAAACGCACAATTCAAGAAATTCTGACACTATGTCACTGTATTTCGTTAATGCTTTGATGACTAAAGGCATTTTGCAGCAGCCTTCCTTCTGGTAGGTTTCCAAAGAGCTATATCAATGGCGGATATGCGCACTTGGCGGTGCACAGCGCAGGAAATTATTTAATTAAAATTTTTCGAAATAATCCACTGGCGGTCCTGCACACCCCAAGCTATTTCTTACCACTCCCTCTAGAGACAAAGCACTTACACTCAGTGACGATTGAAGAATTCTTGGAAATCTTTTCCCCAAAGAATTTGCTGAGTCTGCCACTTCGCATCGCCGTTTGAATGCGTTTTCATGCGCCACTCACAGACGTCAAGCGTATGCGTTTCGCTGCGCCAAAGAAGCGAACATCACGCCGCGATCTCAGACGCACCAACATGAGGTTTTCAGTCGCTGTTGTGTCTGGCGTGTAAGCCGAAAATTTCTCTTAACGGCTTTGCAGGCACCTTGCTACCACAACACATTTGTTATGATTGGCGACTATATTTCATTCGTAATTAGGTTGCGTGGTGTGCTGCAATCTCTCTTTTATGGTTCATAATATTCTCTTCATATATAGATGACCTTACAAAAGCACTAGGAAAATATGAAACTACTAGCTGCGCAGGTGACACTGCACTTGTGATTCTATGCCATCTATTAGCGAATATGAAGATATGACTAGCGCCGAAATCGCTTGCCTCTGACACTGGCGTTGCCATAATAAATTACCACTCAGCATTAGAAAAGCATAGTTGAAATATTCAGTACTGACGAAATGCAGCCTAGCCGAGTTACTCTCGCTCAATGCTCTCGCTAACCACAACATATCGCTGTAGCTTATTCACGGCTTAAACCGCAGCATCTAAACCGCCACATCAAAGGCAAATTTAAACCGTAACATGAAAGGCTCGATCAAGGACATATTGCAAATTATTTTCACCCCTTTCCTTCTTGATATTTACATGGCCTAACAGACAGGAAAAGATCAAGTTTGGGTAGTTGCTGCAACGTCCCATTCAATCATATTAGGGACGAAATGCGCAAACGTTATTATACAGCAGCTAAGATATTGAAGTTTTCACCTAACCCCGCCCCCCACCCCACCTGCCATGATGGCATAGAGGTTCCAGCTACCTGATTTCGATGGGCGAAATATACATAACTGGCCATGTACCGTGAATTGGGTGCAAGTCATAGAACTGCGGATAGTCGAAATTTTCTGGCGTCCCCCACTAAGACATTCCTAATATGATATCACATCGTGCATTTGGGGCGCAAAACCTCTGAACACATGTGTGTTTTTTAATTTCTTCCTACTGAAGATTAAAAATAGAGTACGCTTCATAAGTGGTACTAAACAATATCGTCAATATCGTCAATTTCCGTCAATGTAACACTTGCGCTTCAGCTTCATAGACGAAGACATTTCCGTATTGTCTGCTTACCTTTTACCGAGTTTTAAAATTTATTTGTTTGCATTTGTCTTTGTATATATATATTCCATTTTAAAAAAGGGCGGCTACATTAGCAGTTTCCATTCTTTGGGTAAAGAAAAAAAAACTTCTTAGTGCACATATCGTAGGAATGAAAGAACGTGTTCATGCCTATACATTTTTGCTGGAAATATTCACCTCGCTCTCGTAAAAGCGTACTGTCTCTTAGTTGCGTTCATTTGAAGAATGTTAAGCGGGGTATAGGAAAAGTATACGTGAGGGGGTCGCCGTAAGTTTTTGCCATCACCAGCTTAAAACCAGCTTTGAATGCCAAGCTGAAAGACATAAAGCTGCAGGCTTTCCTGACAACATGCTCTCAGGCTTAGCGGAATCGCTTGTTGCAGATTTTAAGAAAGAATAAAGGAGTCCATTGCAAGCTGCCTATGAGAATGAGCCGCCTACTGCAGAGACAAAATGGCACGTGAAATTCTTCAGGCCTTTCTTATTCGCGATGTGCTGAAATGTGTGAGTTCGCCTTCTATAAACTTATGTTGAATTCCAATGGCGGAGTCAGAGCAAGTTTTTCTGCTCGTTTCGGAGCAAGTTTGTTCCAATGGCAGAGTGAGGGCGGGAGTAAGGTGTTCCAATGAGAGAGTCGGAGGGGATTCAGAGCGGGAGTCACTCCGTGGAGCAGAAAAAGATGCTCCGCCAAAATCGGCGGAGTGGACCGGAACTCTGCGTGACGTATTTCCTTTACCACGTTTGTCTGCTGGGAGGCGCCACCGGTCACGACTCGCGAGGAAGCAAAAGCTGCTGCACGCTTGGCGAGATATCCATTCCGCACTTTTCAAAAAACAACAGGTGAACGGCGCTGAAGAGACAAGTGACCGGTGCGCCGGTGCTGGGAGCAAACAGCGGAAGGAAATGACAACACGCAAGGTATCCTGGGTAACTCTGTGATAGAACATCCGCTTCCACCTTGCTCCGGTGGCGCAGGTTGTGTTCCACTCGCGGATCCGGAGGCGTTGCTCTGCGCCAGAGTCGAGTGCTCGCTCGCGGAATCCGTCGGCTGTTCCGACTCCGCCATTGGAATTCAACATTACTAGATAATAAAGATCAGTATATCTTGAGATGATGCATGATCTTGCGCATGTACCTACGTGGGCATTTCACCCTCTACCTTTTACCCCTTCCCGCTCCACTCCGATTGTATTTATAATTCTGCCATCTTACTGATAAACTTGGTTGCTAGTGGGTGTTCTCTCCTGTCGCCTTCTTCGTTCCTTGCTACCATTTGCGGATAGAAAAGGATTTTTGCTTGCCTAAACAATGCATTTGGATAGTGTTCGACTACAGGCGCTACTTCCTGCCAAGCTTACACAAAGTAGCGAAGCGGACTGGGGTTCTCCTTTCCATTCAGAGGAGTGGACAGACAGACAGACAAAGAACTTTATTAATGGTCCTGAGGAACCGGCGTTAGGGTACCCCCCTTTTCAGGGAGTCCCCGTAGCCGTCGCGGGCCGCACCCACGTCGGGGTCGGAAGATCGTGGTCCTCCGCCCTGTCGCAGGCCCTCTGGACAGCCCGTAGTTGCTCTGAGAGGTCGCCGCTCTTAAGGGCTGCCTCCCAGTCGGTTAGAGTGGTTAGCGATGAGCTGCGTAACGCAGGGCATTGCCAGAGCATATGGGACAAGGAGCAGTACGCCTCCCCACAGTCTGGACAGTGGGGTTCTACGTTAGGCGCGAAGTGACTGAATCTGCCCCTGGAGGGAAATGACCCCGTCTGAAGCATGCGAAACGCCGACGATTGTGGTCTATTAAGTTTAGGGTGTGGTAGCGGAAAGGCCCGCCGAGCAAGTTGATAATGTGTCAAGACTTCGTGGAAGGTGAGAAGCGAATCGCTATACAGCCCTAAGTCGCCGCCCGTGAGTCCACCTGAACCGCCGCGGTGTGTAAGACCTCGCGCACAGTCATGGGCCAACTCATTGGCGTTAACAAGCTCAGAGTGTACATTGATTCCCATATGGGCCGGGAACCATTTGATGCTATGAAAACCAGCAGCCCCCTCGCTGCCGAGGATGGCCGCCGCCTCCTTTGAGATCGAGCCGGAGGCGAAAGCTCGGGCTGCCGATCTGGAGTCTGTAAAGATATTGGAACGTAGAGGGTCCTTCAGTGCTATAGCTATAGCAACTTGCTCGGCTACTGTTGAAGAAACCTTCCGCACGGATGCTGAATTAATGAGAGTGCCATTACAGTCAACCGAAACTACGGCATAGTGATCAGAGCACTCGTACTGGGCGGCATCAACGAAACATGCCAGATTTGGAGTGGCAGCAGCCGCTTTTAACAGGGAACGAGCCCTGGCTACCCGGCGCCCTACATTGTATTGAGGGTGGACGTTACGTGGCATGGGATCTACCTTGAACGTATCTCGGACCATGGGTGATAGGGTCACGTTGCGCTCCGTGATTTCCTGGTGACCGCATCCAACGGATTCGAGGATGCGTCTCCCCGCTCGCGATGATGATAGTCGAATTATTTGAGCCACTCGTTGGGCCTCGATCACCTCTGATAGGGTGTTGTGCATGCCTAGTTGCATGAGACGCGCGGTGCTGGTAGTGAGTGGTAAACCCAGCACGCGCTTGATGCTTTTGCGCATGAGGGCGTCAATTTTGGCCTCATCCCCTTTAGACCAGCGCAACGCGGAGGCTACATAGTTAACGTGGCTCATCAGAAACGCGTGGTAGAGTCTGAGTAGATTGCTCTCGCTTAAACCCCCTCTGCGGTTCGAGACCCTGAGGATAAGCCGAAGCATATTCTCCGTCTTCGAAGTAATGCGGGCTATAGTCTGTGAGTTGCCCCCGCGAGATTCCAGCAAGAGTCCGAGGACCCTGATGGTATCCACTCTGTGAATTTGTTGTCCGTCCTTCGTATGGAGGGCTATGGGAATTTGATCTAAGGGTGTGGAGCACCTAACCCCCCGTCGGGTGGGCCTATACAATAGAAGTTCGGACTTGGTTGGTGACAGACTCAGGCCCGTGTCTAGTAGGAAGTGTTCTGTGATGTCGAGCGCCTCTTGGAGCGCACTCTCAACTGCAGCGTCAGACCCTCCCAAGCACCACACGGTAATATCATCCGCGTAGAGGGCGTGACCCGTTCCTCTTACTGTGGCCAGTCTGTCCGAGAGGCCCTTCATGGCGATGTTAAACAGTAGGGGAGAGATGACCGCCCCTTGCGGGGTGCCTCTCGCTCCCAATGTAAATTCCTTCGATTTGATTTGCCCTATTTTGACAGTGGCCTTGCGATCCCTGAGGAAGGAGCTAACGTACGCATGGAATCGTGGCCCCAGGCCCAGATCTGAGATGGCGTCTAGTACGAACCGGTGCGAGATGTTATCAAAAGCCTTGGACAAGTCTAGAGCAAGGATGCCCCGAGTGTCTCTAGTGTCGACATCAATGATTTGCCTCTTTATAAGTAACATGACGTCCTGTGTGGAGAGTGCCGGCCGAAAGCCGACCATGTTGTGAGGGAATAACTCATTATTTTCTATATGCCTAGATATACGGTTGTGAATGACATGTTCGGCCACCTTACCCACGCAGGACGTGAGCGAGATGGGCCGCATGTTCTCCGGCCCAAGAGGTTTGCCTGGTTTCGGGATGAGCACCACTGAGGCTGTCTTCCAGGAGTCGGGGACTAGGCCCGTTTCCGAAATTTTATTGACCTCCCCGGTGAGCAGCGCAACTGATTGTTCGTCCAAGTTTCGGAGGAGCTTATTGGAGATGCCATCCGGGCCCGGCGCAGAGCGACCGTTGAGCGTTTGCAGCACCTCCCAGATTTCGGATTCCGTGAAGGGGGCGTCGAGCTCCCCCACCGCTCCCCCCCGATAACAAGGATAATCCCCGTCACCGGAGTGGCCCAGCGGAAGATACTTTTCGGCCAACTCTTGCAAGAGGACGTGTTCAAATACGCCCGCCGCCTTTTGATTATGAACTATGCGATCGATGGCTAGTCTCTGATTGCTTTTGGTTTGCGAGTCGTCGAGTAAGTGTTTGAGCAGGTTCCATTTGCCCCCCGTTCTCATCTGCCCATCAACCGAGGAGCACACTTCATTCCATTGTTGTTTGGACAGTTCGATGGAATGAGTTTCAATTGTACGATTGAGCTCCGCAATTTTCTTACGAAGCCGGCGGTGGAGTCTGTGCGTTCTCCAGCGGTGCAGGATGGAGTTTTTGGCTTCTAGGAGGTGTGCAAGGCGCGCGTCCATACGATCTACCTTTAGGTCGGTCTTAACCACCTTGGTCGCAGCTTGTACGTCCTTCTGTAGTCTTGTGAACAGACTATCGAGATTATCGTAGTCGGTCTGGTCCGCCTTCCGTATTTTCCGGAAGGCATCCCAATCCGTCACTTTAAATTCCCTGGTAGGGGCTGTGCTAATCGTTAGGGTAATCTCCACAATGAAGTGGTCGCTGCCCAGGTTCTCTTGCAAATTTTGCCATCCTGCTCCGGGAGCGTTCTTGACGAACGCCAGGTCCGGAGTGGTGTCTCGGACTACCGACGTGCCGGTTCGCGTCGGGTATTGAGCATCCGTAATCAATTCCAGTGAGCAGTCAGCAACTGCCTGGACAAGGAGATTGCCCTTGGTGGATTGGCGGGGGTATCCCCAGGCATTGTGGGGGGCATTGAAGTCACCCGCTATCACTATGGGGGCTCCCTTGCTCAGGGCCACCGCCTTTGTCATGATCGTGGCGAATGACTGCCGTTGATCCGACGGCGAGCTGTATATGTTTAAAAGAAAGACACTGCTCTTAAGCCAATTGTTAGGGGTAATTTCGACCATAATGATTTCCGCCCTAGTTCTGCCAATTTGTAATTTGTGTACTTGAAAGGAGCACTTCCGTGCGACCAAGGTTGCTAAACCCCGCTTTCCTTCCTCCCGTATCGATACAACCCGGTATCCCGGGAAGGTGGGCGCGTCATCGAGAGTTTCTTGTAAAAGAATTACGTGCGGTTTGACCGCCTGTGCCGAAACGAATTGCTGCAGCGGAGCTTTGCGCCGTTGGAAACTGGCACAGTTCCACTGCCACACAACCAACTTATTGGGATTGACCGCCATGGTGATTGCCTTGGATTGGCCATTCCACCGTCTTGTTGACGGGGACGGTGCCCGACGGGGCTCCCTCGAAGGCTGTCTAGCCGTAGCTAACGCGGCCTGTGCACTTTCCAGGGACGCCATCCTTTTAAGGAGGACAGTCACGCTTTCAGCGAGCTGCTGAATAGCCCGCTGCACGCTTTCTAAGTCCTTGTTATTGGACTCGGTCTCCATAGAGTCAGCGTCCCCCTCTGGGGGCGCGGCCCTACGTTTACCCGAGCGCGCCTGTGGTTCCCCTGAGGGGGGCACCGGTTGCTTCTCGACTTGCGAGGGGTACGACTTACGGAAAGACTCAAAGTCGGCCCTCATCTGCTGCATTTCTGCTTTGAGTCGAGCGTTCTCTTGCATGAGTTGAGCGACTCTGGGATCAACCTTATGCTCCGGCAATGCTACCTGCGTTACCTTTGAAGCCGGCGTCGTCTGCTTCGACTTGACACGATCAGCCCAGGTTGGGGTTTCCTGGATCCGAACCCGGGAGTTAGAGCGCCCTCGGGAACGAGAGCGCCCTCTGGAGAGGCTGCGTTGTCGACCAGAGGGCGTGACGGAGCGCTCCCTCCTGGGGGCTCCCGCCGCGCTGGAGCCACGTGGCCTGTTCTCCTTGGCCAGCTGTTGCTGCTGGTGCTTGTTGTTGGCGCGCTTACGGCGCCGTCGGCGTCTGCGTACGACGTATGGGACTTGAAAGCGCTGCTTACACGTTTTGTCCGCCGTAAGATGCGGGCCTCCGCAAAGGGCACACTTCGGCGAACACTGGTGGTCATCGGGTGGTGAGCTTAGTCCGCAGCCCCGGCAATCCTCATTGGTGGGGTTGGGGCAGACGTCCGCGCGATGTCCCAAGCCGCCACACGTGTAGCACACCTCGGTTTGGCGTTTGTAGAGCGTGCAGCGCAGAAAGCTGACGCCGCACATGACATAGTTAGGCACTTTCATGCCGTCGAAGAGGACAACCACTGTGGTGGTGTTCTTAATTCGTTTGACTTCCAGAGCCTTCGGGTTACGATGGTTGACAATCATGCGCTGGAGTTGGGCCTCGCTCATGTCTGCGTCGACCCCTCGTATGACCCCTTTGCAGGTGTTGTCTGGGGCCGCTATGTATGCGGCTACTTTGTAGAGTCCTTCGCTTATGCGGATTTGCTGGATTCCTGCATAAGCGGCGGCGTTCTTCTTCTCCGGGGTGGATACGACGAGAACGTTTTGAGTGAAATTAGGGCAGAATACGTCGCCCTAAGTTTCTGTGGGGGCTAGTGCAGCCGCCATGGCCAAGGCTTGAGCCAGCTTGATTTGGCTTATCTTCTTGACGTCAAGCCCGCCCCTTGGGCGGACAATAATTCGTATGTGCTCCCTAGGTAGTCTGGGGAGCCTCGACGAGGCTGCGAGACGTTGCAACACGCCTTGCGGGGCAGCCGTGCGGCAGCCACCCTTCGAGCCCATGTGAGCTCTCTTGCTCGTTGAAACTGGTGTTTCTTGCAGGGCTTTCTTGTGCTTGCCCAACGCTGTCGTCCAGCCTGGGCTGTTGGCTTCTTCGGGGGAGATTGCCTCTCCTAACACCATTTCTACTTCGGGCATAATGCCCCTCTTCGTCGCGTTAGGCCTAAGCCTACCCGCGCCTAGCGTCGCCGCGGCGTGGTCTACAGAAAAAGTTCCACGGCTTCCGCGCAAAGGCCACTCACCAAAGGAAGTCCTCAGAAGAAACCGTGTCGAATGGCATGCATTTCCGTGGTAGGTGACACAAAAAGCAGACCGAAAATATTTACGAAAGCGGGAGCCGATCTTTCCACGTCCGCACTAGTCGGCGCCTTCTTCTTCTTCCCCAGAGGAGTGGAGATCCCGCTTCTTTGACTTTCTCGAAATGGTAACATTTGAACCCACTCCTGAATGGGCTGATGTGGTAGATTTCATTCCCTTTTTTAGCACATGGAACGATTTCTTTGTAATTGTTCACTACTTGCACCTTTACTCCCAGCGACAAAAAACGTATTATTAACGTCTTAATAGCAAAACAAACAATGTTACGCACTATTTTCTCAGACAAACACAAACATACTTTCGGCGCTCTTATCTCACACGGGAGCTTTCACTTGTAGTCTCTCTAATTATCAATAATTCGAGTAAAACAAAGTGCAACATATTTTTACCAGCGTCAGCCGTAGTGGTCAGCGCAATTATTTGAGGAAACCGCAGGCAAGCAAATTCAGAATTCGTCATCAATGGATAGCATGCGCAAACCCGTAGCTACGCAGTGGGGATCACGAAAGCGCGGTACCAAGACGAGTGCTTCTAGAATGCTCCCACCAAAAGAATGCTCGCAGTAAATGCGTTTGCAGTCGAAGCTGATGTCTGTTGCATTCTTTTGCTTCACATTTATTGGCCCAACATGGGGCGTCATTTTCTAAGATCTGATGGCCCCTGCGTGATGAACGTGATGTGCTTTCGAAATTACCGTAAGCTCAAGTAGGGTGCCTTCTTTGGCGAAGTGGCCATTTCGGGCCTTCATACCTTTGTCGCAGGTCAAGCGCTAGCGCAAAACTGACATTTCTCGACAGCTTAGCTCCTTAACAAAAAGCAAAGGCCCTAACTAAAATTTGAAATACTACATTGTAACGATTAATAGATTATGGCTTACGGGAAGAGTATAGAGCGTGGTAAATTTCGCGCTCCTCATAGTTACAGCTGACGATGAAGTCATCTATGCCTTGATAGTTAAGAGCCTGATGATGTGAAACTTTAGAAATATAATATAATATCAATATAGTAAGTTTGCCATGCCCAGTTTATTTTCAGTGCTAACTATGACTGTTTTACAGGCTCGCATAATAAGTTGTGAGCGCTCTCTGAATATATGTCATTTCGTTCCAACTCCATTCTAGAATCCCGGGCTTCCATTGCCTTTCCGTTGCATTCAGGGAGTGTTGGAAAATCTAGAGGGACTCCGATACTCCCAAACTCTGGCGTACGCACAGCTCACACACTATTGACACGTTTACTTGTTTACCTTTCTCGGGTGACCCGATTTTCACCGGCTAACAAGGGTTAAACGTTATCGGTCGGCGCCGCACGTGACCGCATGTGTCGGAAGTTTCTAGAATGTTATCGGTGGTTCTATACGTTGTCTGTTGTCGGCGAAATTCTGTAGTACTTTTTCGAAGACCCGCGGGCACCAGCGATTTTTCCGGATTCTTCGATGACTCATCTAAAAAGCTGACGTGCTTGCTCCGCAGATCAGGTCGTGTATTCAGAAAACGTTCTTAAGCTAAAAGCGTCCGTACCAGCCAATAATGACGCAGGACATTGTATAAGCGAAGGTGGTTAGCCAAAGCAAAATAACACTTACAAATGAAAAGATTCCGCTATAGTTGCGCTTTGAACGCTACTTGCTTTTGTGGGCACAAGATAGCCATATAAAAAGTTAGCTTCGTGATTAAGAGCTCTTCGTTACGCGCGATCTCACGCACAACACGATTCGCGAACTGCTGTCGCCACATGATGAGCAAAGCAAGCCAGTTGATGCGCCGAAAATTCATTACACACACGCGCGCACACACAAACACGCACGCACACACGCACACACACGCGCGCTCACACAAACACGCACGCACAAACACACGCACACAAATGCAAACACACACGCGCACACACGCACGCACAGGCGCACGCACACACACACACAGTTGACGAGTTGCCATAGCGCTTAAAGGAAACCATGAACGAATTTCGTAGAAGATGGAAACAGCCACGACAGCAGGAAAAAGGCTTGCACCGACGCGCACCGGTTCTCAGTGAACGAATTAGAAACGACAATTTTGTGGTAAACGAACACTTAACCTTGAGTGCTGTTTCAGCTGTACTCTTTAATTGGGACTGCAGTCATTGCGTATAAGGCTGATACCAAGTGAAGACTAATCGAACGACCATGTTCATAAACGGAAAGGAGGTGTGCGCTGTTTATACCCACTTTTGATGGTGATGGTGCAGCATGTACATCGAATCTTCGATGTGCAAGTGGCATGAGAAGCAATCTAGCTCGTTTCGCAGGACTACATTTAGGACACACAAGATCTTTCATCGCAACACTCGACAGTTCTCTTCGTGCAACCAAGCAGTTACTAACTATGAATGCATTGTTCACTGCATCGCTGTCCTTCTCATACACTGATCAAATCAATCGGTCTCCCTAATGAATATGCTAAAGACATTACCAGATTGTTTTGTGAGTAGTGGTGAGTCAAGCAAAGTGCAGCAACAAGCAACGTGTCTCTTTGCATTTTTTTTTATAACCTGATGCCTGGGTTGATACGTTTATAAACACACGCGAGCAGCCTGAATATTAGCGGTATTTCTCTTTTGCTCTTTCAGAAACGTCGATACTGCAGAAAGCACGAACAAAGCAATCAAAATTATTCCATGTACTTCCTCCCAATGTAGGTATGCTCCCAATATTATTTCTTAAAGAGTGGTATTATTTTATTGTGATGTTTACTCGGAACATTTGCAGCTCATTTCAGCGGTGTAAAAGAGAAAACACACAAAAGCGCTGTTCTGAAAGCAGGGATAAAAGTGGCAAAAACAACGTAATTCTAATTTAGTGTGCTCCTTCGCAGCACGGCACCATTACACTGACGAGGTCCGAAAATGGTGGTGTTAAGCGCCCAGTGGACATACGAAAGTGGTGTGAAACACAAAACGCAGGAAGGATTTATGCTGATTACATCCCTATAGGACGACGAGAACTGGGTCATTTCGCGTGCTTTGACGATCGCTCCGCGGCCAAGGGACTACATCAAAGTTAAAGAATGATTTAGCCCTCTAGAAGCTCACCAATGTAATATTTATGTATCATGAGTCTTCTGCGCATATTTGCTTTCTCTTCTTTTTCGACACCATTTCGTGATCTAGGTCACAGGAGGAGATTACAATCGGGCGTTACATTTTTTTAAGTCTTCTGCCTTAGCCGGTAGTTTGAAACAGCCGCATGTATATATAGCCCTAAGGCGACACTAATGTAGAGATTAATAGATAGCTTCTTTCTTTGAAGGTTATATTGTGGTTATTCAACACTCCCAATTTTGAATGTTACGTCACATGCAGTACTTGTAACATCAATAAATAAATTAGATTTAACGACGCACACTTTCACTTTTAAAGAGAAGCCTTTTGAAGCAAGGCTTTCTTTGCCTACCACCCCATGGCTTTGCCTAGGCTGGTAGGTCGGTCACTGGCCGGGTTCTCGCCGAGTACACTTCTTCTTGCACCTAAAGGAAAGAAGGGCGTTAGCCAGCTGGAGTCAAACCTCGCTGTCATAGTGCCGCATTAGAATGTTCTAGCCTTTAGGACAGAGTTTTTGTTTTGCTATGTCCTGTAAAGCACAATGAAATGAAACAAGGGATGGAGTGCAAGACACATTTTTTGTACCACTGACAATGAACTCTGATGTGGAAAAAAAAAACAGAAACAGTGAGAAGTGTTCGCGAGGCCCTTTCGCCGGCGCTGGCCGCTACTCGGAAAGCCCGCTTTTGTATATGTTGCTGATCAGACATATACTGGGCTAAATGGAGCTCCTTTATTGCACGATGAGCACTCCACACGTTCAGAACTCCTTCGTTCCACACCCTCCCCTAAGGTCTGCTTAAAACCCCCGCTGCACGAGGTCCTCTCAAATACGTTTACGGCTGTCTCGAGCAAGAATCACGGTCCCGATGTCAAGGCAGGGTACAGGGACGCCTACAGCCATCGTTGTGTAGGACCTTCATAGTCATCGGTCCATGAGGCTCGGCAGAGTCACAGTCCACGGCGCGCACTCGAAGTCCTAAATCGGGGCCCCGTCACTCGTTGAGTAAACAATTGCTGCAGCCGCTGCCCGTGTCCCCCGCAGTGGTTGGCGCCCGCCACACGGATGTACGAGCCGCGGACGGAGACGTTTCGACCAACACTGCTACGTGAGTGCGAGGCTGCGTTTCCAAGAACACCGCATTCAAGCAAGCTGTGGCTTGGGCTGACCGCGGCATTCCGACTTCAGCTCGGTTTCGTTTATAGAAATCATCAACATCGAAGTCTGTGCGCTGTATTAGCGTCTTGTCAAGCGCATCGCGTCGCTCTGCCTGACACAGTGGAATGCGTTTTTATAGACAGTTGAGATGGCCGTCTTTCATTAGGATGTACTCCAAAGAGTGATGAGCAAGGAGCTATCCTCGCGCGCCATGATATCCGGTTTGTACTAGTTGAGAACTAAGGAGTTGTACCACGCGATGTGTTTAATGCCTCTAAGTCGGTACAGCTTGCAGAAAACAAGGATCCCTGTTCCAAACGTCGATTTACATATAATGTCGACAAAGGAAAGTCCCCACGGACGATGTGCAATGGACAAATGAATTGCACAAGAAAATGCTGAACCACCCGACTGAATTACTTTGCTGGAGGACTTGAGCTTTAAGCAGCCTTTCTTTCTTTCTTTCTTTCTTTCTTTCTTTCTTTCTTTCTTTCTTTCTTTCTTTCTTTCTTTCTTTCTTTCTTTACTAGAACATAAAACATACAGCCAAATATTTTCTCAGCCCGCCAAAGCAGTGATGCTTTTGAACGGGACTGGGCAGTGCTCTCGCCCAAATCGCACAGTCTTGAGCTCTAAGAACAGAGGAAACAATAGGAAGAGAGAAATTTAAAATGTTCAATAGCAAAATTAAATTTCTTGTATGCGCCACAAAGAGTAACCTATAGTCCGCGAAATCGCCGATGCTTTTATGCGGACAACTGTGTATTTGCCTTCAACAAGGCACAACACAAGGACACATTTTCGAACCCTCCTCCCTTCCATGCCCTCACCCTGTTCCTCCATCGCTCGTCTAATTTCTTGTATTTGTTCTTGCACGAGCCATAGTTTACGCAAAGACATATTGTTACGGGGTTACAGCAGAAAAGTAAATGTACAGCACATTCCTCTATTACATCATATACAGTTGTCAATGTGTTGGAAAAGTAGCTTTCAGCAAACACTATTGGAAAGTAAAAAAAGAAAAAATACAGATAGAAAGAACACAATACTCTAGTCTGTTTTATACAATTGCTAGCGAAAGTTTATCAGAAAATTCCTGCCACATGTTTTGCTTCTGCTTTTCCCAGTCACTTGTCAGAACTGTGTGACGCACAAAATCTTTTATTTTCCTGAATGACGATACTTTGGGAACTTGTATTTTATTGAAGTAGAACGGTACATAAAATGATCGCGTTCTTTTACTGTAGTTCGTGAATGCTTTAGCCCGAATGAATGTTTCAGTCTTGCGCAGATCGCGGGCTTTGACGGTTTTTGTTTTAAAGGATTCATCGAAATAATGCTTCGTAGGTATCACGGAGAGAAAAAGTTGTTTAACATCAAATACACTGTTCTGCCATCAGCTCACTCTGGCTGATGGAGTTGCTGTTTGTTCCGTATGCTATATTATTCGTTATTTTTTGTATTATTATATTTAATCCATTGAGCCTATATGGCGGAGCAAGTCCGTAGATCATAATGCCATATCGTAAGATGGTTTCCCCTAGAGCATTAATGTGAGTTTTGTTAACCGAACGTCACATACTCATCTGACTTTGTACATGACTGCACATACTGCTCGGAGTCCTTTAGCTACATATTCTTTGTGATGGACAAATGAGAAATATTCATCGAAAATAACACCAAGGTACTATATTTTTGTGGCATAGTGCATACTTTGGCAAGAGAATCCAATGCAGTATTCACTATGCAGGTATAGACGTTCAGTTAGCTGCACTTTTTTGTGCGGGCTGTTAAAGCAGATAAACTGTGTTTTTGCTTTGTTCACAAATATGCAGTTGTTCTCAAACCATGCCATTATTGTTCTCATATGTTATGTTCTCATAACTATGCCAAACCATCTAAGCACTACCGTTTGTATGTAGGAAGTGTAAACCATTACGCTACTATTGCACGTAAAGTTCTCTCGTGACAGCACCAACTAACTCTTTCAGATGGTCGCAACGTTTTTGATTGCGATCATTTTTTCACTACTGTTGCACATAGTCACAACTTGGGTTGTAGCAGAAGCGAACGGAACATTTGATGTCAGTGGCAACTAGGTCTTTGAGATGACCACCGCAAGTTAATGAGTGTGATTTTTATATTACAACACATAGCCACTTCCGAGGATCCAAGATGCCTGTCCGTGTATTCATTACGATTATGATTTGCATACCATGGCGCGAAACTACAACGGGGGTTGGTCAAGAAGACGACGCTACATATTCTGCTCCCTTCTAGCGTACGAGGTATGGTTCCTACGACCACGCGCTGCCGTTCGAAGCCTGCCAGTTACTGTTCTATTTGTCCTTTTTTTGCGCGGAAATGGTTAAGTATCGGGTAGTATTTAGTTAAATTTGGTTCCTGTTTTAATTCCTTTCAAATTAGGGCTTGAGTCAGTTTTATTTGCAGCAACACATCACAACCCACAGTGATGTACAGGAACTCTCCTGGGAAGGGGCATTCCCCCTCGACAGCCTCTCTCAAGCTTGGTGAATTACCATTGGAAACCTTTCTTATCCGCGGCATTAGCAGCGTTCCCGTCGCGTTGGTGCCCTTTGGTAGAGGCCCACTCAGAATAAATAACCCCAAAACAATCCAGAAGAAACTTCATGCTTTGACTCCTCGCTACGAGAATATCCTCGATGTCCGGCAGTTCGGTAGCGGTGGCATGTGTGAAGGTCGCAAGACCATGCTTGCGTAGCGGGTGTACTGAAGTGCTCGTTATTTCCCTCTGTTCCGATGAGTTCGTTTGTACCACACCATCTTGCATGCACCAAAGAACTCATTCGCGGTGTTGACTCTCATCTAACCCCATCTGAAACTCTGGAGAAGCTAGTCATGGCCGGAGTTGTAGCAATTTACTGCTGTAGTCGCGTTGTGGATAATATGGGTCTGAATCAGTTATAGCGATGTTCGCTTGTACATCGTGCCCATCTGAAATCATAGCATGGCTTTTTGTCTTAAGGATTGTACCTCTCGCTTCACGAGAGGTACAACCTGATATGCTGAAATTGCTGGAGTTTCGAACATAGTGCATGCAGGTGGAGGCAAATCTGTACTGCAAGTGCTGCATATGTGGAGAGGGCCACTCTCCACATATGCGAAGAAGTGTTGCCACTGTGAAGGTGCACGCACAGCAGACTATGCGGATCGTCCAGTTCGTGTGCAAGAAACACAAGTGCTAGAAGTTATTAACAAGAGGTGCTTTAGGAGGGCCGCTATGGCGGTTATCAAGGGGAGGCCACACGCATACGCTGGAGTTACCGCACGTCAATCTTCATTCACAGATACGACCTTTACGCAGACAGTTGGAGTCTTAGTGGAAAAAGCAATTACAAAAGCTACGGATCGATTAGTCGCCAGCCTCTCAGAATGCTTATGCCAGCTGATACGTACTCAGACGGTTAACCTGGTATATATAACTCCATCTCATCCTCCTGTAGCTTCGAGCCTACCAACTCCAAAAGAAGTAAACAACATCAAAAGAGGGAGCTTGCTTCCCTCAACTGACAGCCGTGAGACATGCAAATCTTGAAAGAGTTCAGACCAAACTCACACGTTAGACTTACACGTCACTACTGACTTTGAAATCGATGCTCGAGCTCGAAAACGTAGCCGGTCACCATTAAACCGTGCTTTCTTGTCAGCCCGGAATAAGAACAATGAGTCCGAGACTAATCAAGAAGTTCTTGATCAGCTGCTCAACCTGCTTCGCTCTGGTTTTTCGGTTAAATTTGTGCGTACCGACGCCCCCGTGGCGGATACGATATCAAAAGCGATGACGGACGTTCCGCCTCCTCTGCCGCCAAGGTTGGTGGCTGGCCTCCAAGCTGCAAGTCGGTCTGCTGTGACCGACCACCTCAATGCGACACTACCAAGGTCATCGAGCTACTCAGACGTCGACGACATGGATTCTGACGGCGGATATACCTAAGTCACAACTCGTCGGTTGAAGAGGAAACTTCGTAGGTCATCAAGCGTGAGTGAGCTTAACTACAATAAGCCGCCCACACAGCACGCGTACACAATCGCCTACATCCCCGTCGCTGCTACAGGCAACCTCAATTCCCTGAATAGGCGAACTCTCACAGCCTATCTCGAGAAGCTGGCTTCAGGGCAAATCAGAGAGGTCCGAATTAATCCCTGAAGAAACATACTGTTGATGCAACTACACGAACCATCCTCGACACTTTGAAAGCTGTAACTGAGCTAGGAAATATACTTGTCCGCTCATTCATCGTACATGGAGGCAGCACCACCACCGGTGTTATCTACGATGTCGATACAGATATTGATAATGACGATCTCCCAACGCTAATCTCCTCGACTGCCCATATCACAGATATACACAGTTTGGGACGGTCGAGGTGCATAAAACTCATTTTTGAGGGAGAGACCTTACCAAAACATGTAAAAGTGGGTTATGTGCGACATCCTGTCCGTCCATACATCCCTAGGCCCTTGCAGTGCCGTAAATGCCAGCAAATCGGGTATGTCAGTGCTGTGTGCGTGAACAAGATGACATGTCCACGTTGTGGTGGTGATCACGATGAGTTCACGTGTGCTCACTCTGACTTGAAGTACCCTAACTGCGATGAGCCGCACGAGGTAACGTCGAAGGACTGTCCTAAGTTAAAGACTGAAATGTCTGTGCTAAGGAAAATGGTACGAGATCGAATTACACACAGAGAAGCGGCTACCAAGGTCCACCGCCGCTAGAGGCGCTCACGTAATCGCAGAAGGAGATCAGCATCGACCAGAAGATCAGCATAGACAACAGGACAACCTGTACTCCAGGAAAAGTCGTCGCACGCTGCTGCTTGTGCTCTAACGTCAGAGCCACCTTTAACCACGTCTACTCTTCTGAACACCAAGGACACTACTATATGGCATTCCCTGCCATCTCGGAGTACAGATGTGCAGCCGGAATGCCAGCGTGAACATGCATCGTCGGATGGGCAAATCCATGCAATGCTTGCACAGATGATTCGTTCCTTGCGAATGCTGCTCACCGGAGTTCAGACGCCCATTGCCAAGGCTGCGGTGGAAATTCTCGAGGCACTAGAACCAGTGCTTGCTGCTGTATAAAAGCTAGCAAATGCAATGGCATCTTCAACTTCAAGGTTGTCACTACAGGAAAGGATAAGCGGTTCCGTAATATTCCAGTGGATCGCACGAGGCCGACGGGGTCGCCTGGGAGATTTTAAACAGAGAGTGCTCAAGCATCGGTTTCCAGTTATCGTAATATGCGAGCCGAATATGACATCGCCATTTAGACTCCCTGAATACGGAGAATTCGCGTCTGGGACAAGTGGAAATACTAGCGAAGTTTAACTATTTGTGCGATGTGACCTGACGTATTCGCTAAACCAAGTTCCGGTGCATAACAGCAACGAGTATGTCTCTATAACACTGAAGCTAAAGCGCCGGATAATCTCGATCATTGGTGGCTATATTTCTCCCAGGGGACGATTTGACTCTGGACACCTAAAACTTGTTCTTGACACTTGCCAAGGACCTCATATTATTGTAGGCGATTTCAACGCGCACCACCATCTTTGGGTGGTGGTGCGCGGATCACATTTGGATCACAAATATTCGAGGAAGGCAACTTCAAAACTCCAGAAGCAGCAATGATCTCACCATCCTGAACGACGGCTCACCAAAATTTCTGTGCGGAACAACGTACAGCAGCTGTCTCGATTTAGCTATCGCTTCAGGATGCCTTTCGTCTTCTGCTGCCTGGTGCACAGATGCTGAAACGCATGGCAGTGATCACCTACCTACCTATGTACAACTGAGATGATTTACAAGACTTCCAAGTTCTCATACGTGACGCACTGACTGGGATGCCTTTCAGAACAAGCTAGAAGAATCCTGCAACTCTATAGTTTCACCGAAAGAGATTGAAGAGCACAATACAGTAGCAATGCACGCAACAACATGCATCATCCAAACATCAAATTCAAGAACATCCGTTGACCTTAATATGAAGAGCTGCGGGCTGTTCGTCGTGGCGCGGCGAGGAAATACAGGCGAACTAAATTGATATCAGACTTGAGAACGTCACGCCGTGTGCAAAAGAAAATTCAAAGATACTTAGACAAGCTCGACAGACAACGTTGGAGGTCCTTTTGCACCAGCCTGGACCCAAGAAAACCGTTGTGGAAAATATGGCATGTTGTACGAGCACTACCATTTTCTCCACAACAGCTACGTCCCTTCCGAGCTTTGGCTATCATCGAGGCGCACAGTGACAAGGAAATCGGGGAAGATTTCTGCATACACCTTTCTGGATCTACAACATCGGTAGCTTCAGTGCTCAGGTGTGCGCCTCCAACAATGGACGATCGTCTCGACCTCCCATTCACGCTACAAGAGCTACGTGCAGCGATTTCCTCTTCAAGACACTCAAGTGCGCCTGGTCCTGATGGCATTACCTATACTACCTTGCGCCATCTAGGCCCTCGAGCGACTGCAGAGCTTCTGGCTTTATACAATCTCTCTTGGTCCTCGGGAACTGTGCCTGCACACTGGAAGAGAAGCAAAATCGTGGCATTATTGAAACCAGGCAAGACACCCCATGTTATGCTTTCCTACAGACCTGTAGCGCTTTCTAGTTGCATAGGTAAAACCATGGAAGGCATGGTTTTGACGCGCCTGGAGTGGTTTTTGGAGAAGCGCAATATATATCCAGACGCAATCACAGGTTTCCGAAAGAGTAGGTCGTCAATCGACAGCGTCATTGACCTAGTAACAACAGTTGATCATCAGAAACATCACCGTCTAGTAATGGCTGCTGTCTTTCTAGATATCAAGGATGGTTTTGACAATGTTCTACATGATACAATTTTAAATGCCCTAGAAGAATGTGGCGTCGGGGGACGTATGCATCAGTGCATAGCCAGCTATCTTCAAGGGAGAACAATATTCATGACAACTCCAGATGGTGAAACAATGAACCACCCCGTCTATCGTGGAGTGCCTCAAGGAGGTGTATTGAGCCCAACTTTATTTAATATTGTTCTCATTGAACTGGTCTAAGAACGCGCAGGCACAGTCTCGGTCTCTGTGTACGCAGACATCTGTATGTGGACCACGAGCTTAACGCGCTTGCAAGTGCAAACGAAGCTGCAACGCATGGTATAAATAACGTCGACATCCCTAAACAGTCGCGGACTGCAGCTCTCACCGGAAAAAAGTGTAACCATGGCATTTACACGGAAGTCAATGGCCTGCTACCCCGGTATGAATAATGGGAAGATTAAACCTTCAGTAACCCAATACAAGTTTCTCGGAGTCACCATCGACCGTGACTTATCTTGGTCGAAGCACCACTCTGGATTAAGAAGAAAGCTGGACATCTTGACTCAGATCATTCGACATATGTATGGGAAATCATGGGGGCCATCCAAGTCATTTCTTCTGCAGCTCTACCAGGCACTTTTTGTTGGCTACTTCCACTACAGCGCGCCTGTACTTTCTCGGATGAGTACAACTGCTGTACGCACGCTTGTAAGTGATCAGGCTCGCGCACTGAGAATTTGCCTAGGACTACCACGATGTGCGTCTACTTGGGGCACTATTGCAGAGGCACGTGCGTGCCCAGCTCGAGTTTATCTGCAACATGAGCCATTGCGAGTGGATCTAAGGCTACTGACTAGACACAGGAATCATCCATTCATTTACGAACATCACAAGCGTACGGTCTGTGTCCGCCTACTCAGACGCCGTGTTGTCGCAGCAAGACTTATTGCCGTCAGACTTCGAACCGTATGACATACCCGAAGTTCCACTCTGGACGATGGCAAAGCCAACAGTGAGACTCTCAATCCCTGGAATAACGAAGAAGTCGAAAATGCCGCTTGCTGGTCTCAAGCATTTCGCGCTATCATACATTGCTTACATGCATGGACATTACGAACATGTTTTTACAGCTGGTTCCGTGACACAGACCTCTTCCGCGGCGGCCTACACGCTGCCAGGAATGGGGATCGCACAACGGTTCAAGATAGGACACAGGACGTCGTCTACAGCAGCTGAGTTGACGGGAGTTCGAGAAGCAGTTCGCTGCGTACTGCAACAGAGTCTCGAGAAGTGGACAGTGTTCTGTGATTCAAAACCAGCACTGCAACTCATCAGCGATTATGACAGAACCGCATATAGTTCTCTGGTTTATGACATCACTTGCTGAGGCGTCTCGTACCGGGCACACTATCGTGCTGCAATGGATTCCTGGCCATTGTGGAATAGCTGGAAACGAAAAGGCTGACGCGGAAGCAAAAAAGGCGCACACTAACGGAACCATTACAAAAATTCAATTTACCCGGCATGACATTGATGCCTTGCTCCATACCTCCATTAAAACTTCTACGGCGCGACGTTGGGACAACCCCGAACATCGACAAGAGCGCCTCTATAGACTTAACGCTAGATTACAATTCCGGCTTCCACTTCGGTTGCGGAGAAGCCAGGCATGCAACACTCATTCATCGATTACGGCTGGGTGTGGCATACACCCACCGATACCATCACAAGATCGGACAACCACGGGACCCTGAATGTAGCGTCTCTCACACTCTCGAGACAATAGCTCACGTACTATGCGTGGGCCCTCAATATGCGGCCGAACGAAGAAAACTCAAATCTACTGTTAACACCTTGGGCTCGCGCCCCTTTTCAGAAGAAAAGCTTTTGGGCGCGTGGAGGAGTGTTGACCGTGCCCATCGTGCCATAAAAGCACTTTTGAACTTTTTAAGTGAGACTGGTTTAGGCGATCGCCTCTAGAAGCTGTAAGACGTGTAGCCAGCGCGAAATGTGTTTGCGCAATAACTTTTTGTGGCAAGATTACTCTTTGTATGGACAAGATTATTCTTACGTGTATTTCGTCTCCAGTGCGCATCCGCATATTGGACAACGTGTATATAGTATCTCATTGTACCATAACATAATCACCTTGTTTCACCAAATTTCCTTGTATTTCCTGCTTCCCCTTTCCCCAGTGAGGAGTAGCAGGCTAGAGACACACTCTCCAATCTACTCCTCCTCAGAGCCTAATAAGGTCCTCATGGAGGGTATTTTGGCGGATGTTGTTTGTAGTGCAATACTACACTCTAAGAACAGTGTACGCCCTTTGATGTGCCGCTTCTGCCACACAACAATAATCGTGATCTGCCTTGATGCGTTTCCTTTCTTTAACGCTGCGAGCCCTCTACTTTCCAGTAACGAACGGCACACGCGTTATCAGCATGATAGCATTGCCGACAGGAAATGCTATCATGCTGATAACGCGCGTGCCGTTCGTTACTGGAAAGTAGAGGGCTCGCAGTGTTAAAGAAAGGAAACGCATCAAGGCAGATCACGATTATTGTTGTGTGGCAGAAGGGGCACTCCAAAGGGCGTAAACTGTTCTTAGAGTGTATCTCCACAATAGGTTCGCTAAAAGTATTACGGTGGAACTGTTGTTCCATGTTTGCAGATTTCACAGATTTATCGTGCCTCAGTGGTGAATTACAGCCTGATATAATCATTCCACAACAAATTTTGCTAGCCCTAGATAAAAATTTTCATCTCAGAAATTATCGTTCTTTTTGTCTAGATGTGTCTACATGGGGTGATGGATTACCTTTATTAGTTTCAACCAGAATTCGCCACAAAGCAAAGATAGCACTGAAGCTTCTGTCCCCTTAATTCGAACTTCTACTGGAGCCTTCTACTAACAGCCTTATGAAAAATGACATTTATGTCGGTCATTTTTCATCGCCAATGTATACTATTCTTCAGGCATTCACGACACACTGCTTATTGGTAGTGCAATTTCTGTTAGCGAAAATGACGAAATATTTGCGGGTCATTTCAACTTGCATCATCTCACACGAGGCTTAAAAACAGATACGTGCGGTACTCGACTGTGGCATTGGTCTCAGGACAACGATCTCTTATGTCAAAATTCAGGTCACCCTACATTTGTTAGAGGTTTAGCTACGTGTGTTCTAGATTTGACTTTCGCAGGTTCAGGTCTTTACATATCCTCTTGGTCAGCTGTGGATTATACCCCAAATAGTGACCCCCATTTCGGTGAATTTTGAGATTATGTGTCACGTAACAATCTTAGTGTCTCATGCGCAAACATACATAAATTCAAGTAAATTCGAAAGTAACTTACCATCATTATTGGCAGCCCTAGCTCAAGCGTATTCTAAACAAAAATCAATAAGCATTTCTTTACTCTTAAATGGCTCCCGTAGAAAAGCATAATCTGAGGTTCATGCAGCCAAAGAAAAATCCTGTTCGCGCTGCTGGAATGATTACTGCTCGCGGCATTGCAGAAGAAGAAAAGCCGCCTAGAAGGAATTGTTACGCAGTCAATGCCCGGAAAATTGGTCAGACTATAAATTTGCTGCAGCTACATTAAACCTACTGTATCAAACGCGAAAGATAAGTACGACATGTAGCATTTGAATTTTCTTGCCAAACCCAATAACAAACGATCGCTACTCTTCTTTCTTATATACAATAAAATGATTCCGTTGCCGGTAAACGTTCAATCTAGAGTTTTATCTCCACATGACATAATAAAATCAATAGAAGCATCGCTTTTCGTCTATTGCTGGCTCCCTACATTGATTTCCCATATTGATGAGGATCTTAAGGAGATATCTGTGGATGGATGGTCATATGTCGTACAGAAAACTCCCACTGCTGCTCTAAGCTGATGTTAAAAATTTTATTTAAAGGGTCATAAGGTGATCTACATCATAAACTACTCAATCCGAGGAGGACTCTACCACAATGGAAGATTGAAAGGATTATACCGTTACCTAAAAAACCGGCAGAGTGCTATGCTCTAGACGACAATACACCAATCATCCTTACATCAAATTTTGTAAAGTTGATAGAAAGAGCCTTTCATGTTCGTGTTATGAATATTATTATTAAAAGAAAGCTTCTTAGCCCATGCCAAATTGGATTCAGACCGGGGTGTTGTATATGGGGGGCACATATTGACCTGGAAAGTCGCATATACTACTTGCACGCCCCCAAGGTCAGTATGCGGCATTGGTTACGCTTGGTGTTGCCAAGGCATACTATAACGTAGAACACAACATATTGGTAATCCGGCTGCATTCCCCAAATATTTGCAAGCAAGGATTACGCAATGTTTAGCGGCAGGTAATTTTATTGCATCCAGAACGGCTTCTCATAAAGTACGTATATACAGGTAACGGAGTTCCCCAGGAATGATTGCTACCTCCGGTTTTATTTAATATTTTACTGACCTCCATTCCACCCAAAGAGGACCTGTACACGTACGTGTATGTGATTGAATTGCATTCTTCTCATCGGCAAAGGATATTCAAACGCTCTAAGAAAACCTGCAAAGGTATTTATCTGTTTAGAAGCTTGGATAAATTTCATTCGTCTGGCTATAAAGGTGATGATGATGATGAAAAACTTTATTTATCCCTCTTTAAAGGGAAGGGGGCAATGGAATAGAGGGTGGGGGAGGAACTACTTGGAGTAGGCCTCCTTTATCCTCTCAGCCCACTCCAGGATGGCCTCCTGAAGATCGGGCCTGGAGCTGCGCAAGGCAGCCTCCCACTGCTCCTCACTAGATATTAATTGCTTGAGGAGAACAAGTGCTCATTGCTTGTATTTCCTCTTAAGGACATATCTCGGTCGTACCAGCTCGATTTCATTCCACAAGTAGATGATGTTAAGTATCTTGGTGTTGATACGACAGCCCTCTTTTATAGCGTACGCACATACAATATATTGCAGCTAAGGGTGTTCGAGCGGCGAATTTTTACGTAGACTGAGCAACAGTCGATCAGCGATGCACAGGGCGACCTAGTTATCAATTTACCGTATGTATGTGCACCCTGTTCTGGAATTCGGCTGTGTACTATACTCTGCGGCGCCTGCCTATAAGCTTCGCCCCCTTCTCCTTCTAGAAAAGCAAGGATTAAGGCTATGTTTAGGTCTGCCTAAGTTTGTAGCAAATACAACTCGTATTTTGTATTTGTATGCAACGATTCCTTCTCTTGTAACTCGATTTCATGTGGTCGCGGTACAAACATTTTTAAGGGCGCACGAATCACCAATAAAACGTTGCGAAACAGTGTCCATTTCTCAGCCTAGTATGTTTTTCGATGTACATTTGTCTGGATTCCACACTGCTCAAGTTAATATTGTATGAACTCTTCTGATCCATTGTACGTTAGGATAAGAGTGGTAAAGCCCATTTTTATTGGGAAAGTTCTGTCAGCATACAATTTGATTATATTTTTCCAAGCAACGCAAGACGCGGGCTTTATCGAATGTTAAGTGCTACTTGACAGTATTTTGAATAAAATCGTAAAGGAATGTAATGGTGACTTCGCCATGCCGAACCAAGAAAAACGTGGTTTTGGTATATTCAGCCCTATTCTCGATTGGTCATTTCCATGCGGCTTCCAAACATTGTACCAACATTTCCTGCAGAATTTTTAGCGTTAGTACTGGTCCTTCGCTAATTAAACCCAACAACAGATTACATAATCACTGTTACTGATTCATTGTCCGGGTGTACTTCACTAACACGTAATGATTCTCGGGTTCTGCGAGAGTTTAAATCCTTAGTACCGCAACACTTAATATCCATCTAGTCTTGGTACCTGGGCATAAAAGCCTAGTTATGAATCAAAGCGCTGATTCATTGGCTAAAGCATCGCTAGCTGGCTCAGCCGTTCAAAGTCTCCTCACATGAGCCTTGATGATAGCTGCAAAATTTTGGAGGCAAATGATGATGCGAGAATTCTCTGTGCCATTTATAACAAATTCCTAGGATTTTTAACACTTATTCTAAACCTGGAAAAGCACTGTTTGCCAATCTAGAAAAATTGAAGTAACTATTATTAGGCTTCGCTGTCACATACCTTCTCTAAATGTTTATTTATACAAGGCCGGCCTGGCACCCTCACTCATTTGCCATGTTTATAGGGAAGAATAAACCATAGAACTTTTCTTTAATTTCATGTCAGCGATCTATTATCTTAAAGAACGAAACCTAGAAACACCACTCGGCCGTCTTGGACTAGATTTAACTGTCGAAAATGTGCTTTTCTTGGGTGTGTGTTCTAGTCTTGGGCATAGCGACGGGAAGGATAGCGATGTCATCCAAGAATTTCTTTTAGGATCTAAAAGATTTAAACTCAAAATACAAAGTTTTAGCCTGCTTTACTTGCACCAAAATAGAACTTGAATGGTTTTTACTTGATGGTCATGCTAGAATTTTCATTTCCATAAAATCATCGAGGCTGTACAATCTTTATCTTACGATTACGGCTTACTTACCATAAAATTTTGAATTACTTTGCACTTTACTATAGCCTGCTCAGGTCATGTTCGATTCCCCAGAGTGGATACGTGCCAGTAGATCACAAGGACCTACATCTACAACTAGCTAGTTGAGATCATCGCTGCGTGTTGATGAAGATTATGATTTCGATGCTATGGCACGTATCCACAACTGGGAATCGGCTAAAGGGAGGCTGGCACCATTATCTAAATTAGGAGAAATGAAGAAATACGAGCCAATATAATATTTCTCAAATTTAGTATCCCTGTTGAGCCAGCTAACAAAAGCGCACCCGTTTCCTTTGCGTCGAAGACGGAGTAATAAAATGACAAATGTAAAGAATTTCATTTAGCCCATCACGAGAGCTTCAAGGCTGAATATTTCCAACATGTGCGTTGCATCTGCACAATTTATTTTTTCCAGAACTCTGCTCTCTCATGATGTCATCCTTTCCTACATGCGGGTTATCGTCCTCTATCCATATTTAGTGCTGCCCAAATGTTTAAATCAATACACGATTCAGGGCTGCCTGGCCTTTTTCAGTGGCATCTGAAGCAATAGGGTGGTCGAAAAGTGATCCTCTCACGATTTGCGTAATTATTGCCGTTACAAACACTCTGAGGAAACGTTAGTCAGCAGGCAGGTTATTTGTATGTGAAGATTTTTCCACCTTAAATACAAAACGTTCCCTCGCCCTATGTGGATTCCGTCTTTAAAGCGTACGTGGAAATGGAAACAGGCTGCTTGAGGGCTTGCTTGCTTCCTTTTCCTTCTTAACTTGCTCCCTCACATGCGGTTCAGCATATTAGCTGATGTTTGGTTTCCACCATTGGGATAACAATCACCAAAATAAATTGTCCGAAAACGGAACCGCAAAAACGACACAGATTGAGCGTTCGTTTCCTTATCGCGTTTTATTACTGTCGTAGAAAGTGTGGCTTTTTTCCTCATGACCGCTAACGAACTGCTTCACATTTATACTCTGTTACATCGGCATGATAATGTTGAGCGGCAGGTGTGGAGGGGGGCCTTGTGATGTGCGTTTTGAACAAGTAAATATGGTTTCCATCATGGCACTTATATCGTCGCTGGGGAATAGCAAGCAATAACAGGGTGTTTGTGCATGTAGATTCCTTTAGCCACGTGGCGAAAAACGGGCCCGTCAAATCAGAATGCAATGAATAAAATAGTTTGTTCTTGAATCGGCGTGGTTATGTCAGATAATCTTGAATGTTCGATGATATTCTTATCTGTGGGAGAATGCGTGACAGCCGCGTCATTCGATTCAAAGCTTGCCGACCGTGCTTGCAGTTCTCGCTACCGACAAATTTCGTCTTAAGTGGCCATAAGTACGCCGCGATAAAGTACTATATTCCCAGTTTGTAATTTGCCTCTGGTACTCGTCACCACCCTGAGAATTTGTGCTTCTGATATGTTGCATTCCTGGTAAGAAATTGCTTCGTAGAGGACAGAGAACACGATATCTGAAACCACAACAGCAAAGTTGAGAACATTTTTTTTCTCTCAGTCTGCTTGGGACTAGTTGAACTGGCGAGATTGTGAGTAAGTGTTTCTGCAATGACTATTGTCAATCTTTTTTTTTAACAAACATCCGCCTTTTCGAAGGCTATCCTGCGCCTGCCGATAAATATTTTCTCAATCATTGCTGCAAAAGTAAATCTTGGGTTAAGCTTGGACACCGAGCGGGGCTTCTTGCGGTTAAAGAAAGTAAACAAGATCTGCCTAATTACGTCGTTTTTATTCTTTCTTTTTTCATACATGCGTGGCTCTACCATGCATTGCAAGATTCTCCAGGATTACTGCTTAGTTACTGCAAACTATCAAAACGCACAAACATTTTGCGCATGCTGGTATAGATGAGAGTTTTCGCGTGGGCGAAACTTTACATATTTGAACACGCTATTCCTATCAACACAGGAGATTGATCAAGTCAGCCTAGCTACGCGATACAAACTTTCCGCGTGGTCTTTGAGATGAAAGAGTTTTATACATAAGAAAGATTCTCCATCAATGTAGGCGCTATTCTTGGTCTACATTAGCTTCGTTACTGCAGCCGATGAGTTAGCAAGGAGTGCCTTTTAATGACTTTTCAGAATGACACCAGTTCGGTAATATGCGCCATCAAACTTGCTCTAAACATTCACTATTGTTCCACTTACTTTTTAATAAGATACTCTTTTATGCACTGTAGCATAAAAGTAACTGGACAACCAGATACTTCGTTCCGCACTTTGGGAAATAATATCTGCAAACTGGTGTCTTCCTGGAAATTAATTTCAACTTCATTTGTATTGCAAGTTCACCGGCTACCATTCATAAATTGCAATATATGCCATTAAGTAGTGATTTAGGAAGTTAAATAGTGATTTTATTGTTAAGTAGTTGAATGTATGTTTCCATTTCTCGTCCTAGCAATGTCCCCTCTGGGAGTAATCCAGCTCTAGGACAATAATTGCACTATTGTCCAGAGGTACCGCGCAGCCTACTACGTTTTCGAACAAATAATCCCTCGTTTGCCTACTTCAACTACGCCTATATCAAACCGTAGCGAACAAAGAACAGCGAAGCGGCATTTCCATAAAGTTTTCCTTAGCATGCTTCACAAAGGAACTAATGCGAGTGAACAAAAGGGTGTCCTACTTTCTTGATTATGCGTGGCGGGAGAAATACGGAAGCTAATAAGGAACGACTGGTGCGGAATAACCCAGGAACAACAGAAATGCTGCGTGGGATGAGCATGGCCTATGAGCAGAGCCATATGAAAAGATTTATAAGATTAGCTGGGCAACGGCAACTTGTGATATGCAGATTCTGCAGAATCTCCTGAACACGCGTAGAATTGTTTTGCTGGCGTAAACAAGGAAGTGAAAAGAGAATTGTCATTCACCCAAATGTAACGCGAAGCTACAAAGGAAACTCATACGGATTTCTCAGAAAGTAAGCTCCGCAGCTGAGGAAAAGGTCGTCCTGGAAATTTCTTCTTGATCAATAATTTTTCCTCAACTGCGAAGCAGTCTCTTTCGGTTCGCGACAATTTCTCTACATTGCGGGTTTACGTAAAACTGATTTCGCATTAAAAATGCGTCTCGACTGGTGCACTGGTCTTCACACAAGCCAATTTTCTTGCATCAAGCACAATTTCTAAATGCATAAAAGTGGGCAAAAGCTTCCACAAATGATCGTGCGAGTGACAAAGGGATATTTTCGTCTTACCATTCCTCCCCCCCCCCTCTATTTTTCACAGAAAGTAAATGAATAAAACAATGAATTGCTATTTCGTACAAATTAATTGTTTACGGAAGAAAAAAAAGTCGGAGTTTAGCCCGAAAGGTGAAGCATTGATTGCGATAGCAAATTAGTGCACTCGATACGAAGTTAATATAGTAGTTTTATCGCAGTAAAAACTTTGAAACATGCACTTACTAACTGAAATAAGAAGCATGGTGCCAGCGCGCACAAGCAAACATGAACACGTCACACTAGATTAGCGCGGACACGCTGCAAAGCGATGGACGCTGGTTTGAGCAAGCGCGGCAGCAGCAGCGAGCGAACTCACCTTTGTGTGGTCTATCACGTCAACGCTAAGAGCGCCGAGAACACAGCGCACACAAAGGTATGAGCCATGTGCAGATCCTTTTCATTTTACAGGGCACGCGCCCAGGCTCGGCCGTGCAAAGTACACACTTGTTGGCGGAGTTGAAGCCGCGCCCCATCCCTTCCGCGTCATCAAGTCGCGATCGTCAGTTCTCTTTGCACGCGGTCGCGCAAAGCGCAATTGCTGCCGGAGCACAACGTCGCCTCCCCCCGCCCTTTCCCTATATGCCCCCCGGCCTTTCGCGCGAAGGGAGACGGCGCGGTGCCACTCCGCTTTCGCCTTCGTGCGCGCCAAATCGAGCCGCGAGCGTCGCCTACCCTGGCGTGCTTTCACTCGCACACACAGGATACGAAGGGCGGCAACGGTACTGGAGCGTCCATCTAAGTGCTATCACGATAAAATACGGAATAAGACTGGCGTGGGTGTTTCCCCTTTGCTGACATCTCCGACGACATACTTGCGTGGAGGTTGTGCATGCGCGTCCGAGAGAAATTGAATGAATTCCTATCAATTAGGTGGGCTCAAAACGAACCAAGATCAGTACACTTGATAGGCTTCATAGCAAACCTGCCCCCCCCCCTCCTCCCAGTCAGTACATCTAAATTCGTTTACTGGGGTGCTATGCAGGATGCGCCGAGTTTCTCGTTCACCTGAGTTTTACCCGAGTTTGCTCGATGGCAGTCAGTGAACGGAGATAGCGCGGAACGCGCCGAAGGTGCAGGCAAAAAAATATGTAGACAAAAAGCCGCGTATGAAAACATGAGCGCACCCTGCGCGGCACGCTGCTTCCACGTTTCAAGCGCAGAAGGCTGCACAACGAAACGCGCCAGCGCCACGTATTGTTATAAACGGATTATCGCAACTTAGCGATACCGTGACTGTCCCGCAGCCTGTCTGCACACTTGCCGTGAGCCGCTTGCCACGCCTTTCCCGGGCGCGTCAAGGGCGTGCCTCTTAACGCGATAGCGTCAAGGAGGTCGTGTCGCAGAAAAGCCGGTGTCGTCGGTGTCGGCGTCCGCGGCGTTGGCCGTGAGCGATAAATCACGGCAGGCACTTCATAAATAAAAAGCAACTCCCAAGATGGGCTCGGTTGGAATCGAACCAGGGTCTCCGGAGTGTGAGACGGAGACGCTACCACTCAGCCACGACTTCGATGCTTGAAAGCAGTACAAACGCGCGTCTAGTGAACGCGGTGTTGCCTTACAAACTTGCCGTAGAAAGTTATACTGCGGTGTATATCGGTAATTATAAACCTGTAACTTACAGAAGTCGCATTTACACGACAGCGAAGTACGTTTCCGCTACATTTCTTCTGCGCTTACCGCACACGCAGAGCCTTCTTGCGGCAAACACAGAAGACCCCCTCCTCTCAATGTACGGCGCCGCCCCGACAGGTGGTGCGCCATGCGCGCATTGGGGCTGTGCGCGGACCGGTTCCCTCTCCCCGACTCCCTCTCCCCTGACGACGCTTTGTCGTGGTCCCACGCGGGTTGCAGAATCAAGCGCCGTTCCTTTCTTTAGATGACTATCTATCTATCTCTCTGCCCGTGCCGATCACGACGTTTGGCTGGCGTAGATCGTTTCCCCCTCCGAGACACCGAGTTCTTTGGTTCGTTCCGTTTGCTCAGGCGCACGTTTCGTTGCCGCGCCGAACGCTGCATTGCTCGACGCTCTCCGTAACGTAGCGCGCGCGCTCGCGCATGCTACGTTACGTTGGCGAAAACAACTCCTTCTACAGTCCGACGCACTGCAGCGCCGACGTAACAGGCGGCTGCCAGCGCGCCCCGACGGGTCCGGCGCAGATTTGTCTCCTGCTCCATTCGCACGCCGTCGCCGCCGAGTGCGTCGACACACAATGCATTGCGCGCGAAGAAAAAGGCGCCAACACAACTCCGCAGACGGCTTTTGCGGACGGCGCGCGACTTGGCGGAACTTCTGCGCATGCTCCGAAGATAGCAGCCTACGGTTCGCGCGTTGAAGTATAGAGGTGATGGCATCTCGGCTGGCGCAACGCAACCGACGTAGCGTGACTGACCGCGAACGACGCTCCCCCGCGCGCCGATAACGTCGGACTATAAACGGGCCTTTACACCCCTTGGCGGGTCGATGGGAACGCTGTCGCGTTCGACTCTTGAAGGCGAAGCTTAAGCGTCCTCCAATTTTTCTTTCGGGTGCTATCTTTCTTTCCTCCATCGAATGCGAACAGGGTACATGCGGCGCATTCTTGCACCTACACTTTCACTCAAACGAATACGTTAAAGTACAACAAATAAAATAACGAACATTTTATTTCTTTAGGTATCTGTTTTTCGTTTTCAACGCTACAAATTTGTGATGACAAACGGAGATCGAGCAAATCATTAAATTTTGCACTTGTTGCCGCGAGTGGCGACAGTGAGGCGAAAGCTTAGAAGTGGTACATTGAAGCGGTTCGCGCGCACGAGGGCGTTCATACGGTGATAAGTCGCCTAGGGGTGCTGCAGAGCTATTCTCAGTAATGTCGGTCATGATCCATGGAGGGTCATGGCCACTCTTTCTCTATTAGGGGAATAGAAACGCAGCGCCGTGGTACGGCTGTTCATCGCAGGCGCTTCACTAGGCCATTAAGGCTCCCGGTTTACCAGCTAAAAACGACACAACGGCTGTCGCTTCGAAATGGCGGTATGTTATTGTAGAGTGCGTAGTGATGCAGTTCAGTGAAAATGTACCAGTTTACTTCGTGCGCGAAGCCTCTGCGATACATTGCGAAAAGTGCGTGCTTCCCCAGCGACACAATTCATCGCTTGCCCAGTGAAGGTGCCTCCGAGCGCATGTACATACGCAGTATATGAGTGTGTTGTGCAGTCGAAGGTGCTTGCAGATTACCACTGCTGGAGCCAGCAGCGATCGCAGATGGATATTTTAACGACACTGTAGCACTCGCATTTTGGCAGGTGAGGGCTCTTGTGTGCAGTTATGAAATCAGATTTCGAACGGAGAGAGGTGTCGGAACTGTTGAGTGCGCAGTGCTTGTGATGAAGAAATGCCATTGCACTGGGTCTAGAAGAGCGAGCGATTCTCGGACGCTGATCGTGTTTACGACGCTGTGGCTCCGTTTCATCACCGATGACAGAGCAGCCATCTCAAACGACTGCTGCAATACGCACTCCTGAGCATCGTCGGCCCGCTCGCCGCATCGACGCCTTGTAAGCAGCTACAGTGACGTGCCGATAATTATTTACTGTGCACTACGCGCCACAATGCAGGCCATGAAACCGTGTTGTGCGGCCATCTCAGCCCGAGAAGATGTATGCATAAGCCAGCCACAGTCAACGCTTTGTTTTCGATAGTGGTGCTCAGTACATCACCAATGACAGTGCGTTGTGCGTGTTTTATGTCGGCGGTCAAGATTGTTGATGCGTCTCAGCTCGACACCGCGTCGCTGTTGCCGGAAGATAAGTTGGGCGTGGCCCAACTGTAGTGCGTGCGCGCACAAGAGTTACATGCCTCGCGCGGGGCATGACCTCTAGTTTTTATTGACAGGTGAAATCGTGCTAAACTCGTACATCGCGAAACCCCCTCCGAGTTCAACTCGGGAACATGGCGGCGGCAGCAGCAGCCTGTTTCATTGCATCAAGCGGCACCAAGCGTCAGTATGAGCGTCTGGACCCGTTCACCTGCATGACCGACGGGGAGTTTCAGCGTCATTTTCGCCTGTCGAAGACATCAGTGCGCTGGTTGTGCGACGAGCTAGGCGAAGACCCTCCTCTGCGGAGACAGCGTAGCGGGCTTCATTCGCTCACCGTCGTAGAGCAAGTCATCTGTGCGCTCCGTTTCTACGAGACTGGGAGTTTTCAGAGATGTGTCGGCGCCGAGCGTTAGAGTGGATGCCATCAAACTACTGTTAGCCACTGTGTCAGAGATGTGTCTGACGCACTTATCGATGCGGCAGTGCGTAAGCGGTGCCTAGCTTTCCAGAATACTGCGGGTGAGCGGGCATATACTTCGTGGGAACATTACGAACGTAGTCGGTTGGTCGATGGAACGTACGTAGGAATTAAGGCGCCTTCAATGTCAGCGTTACTGTGATTAACGTTGAAGCAATGTTTAGACACGCCATATTGCCAAATTCGTCACTTCTGTGTAGCCGACTTAAATTTTGTGTTAGCGACATTCACATGCGGCTGCTAATGATACTGACTTTTTCGCTGGTTGATGACTTTTTGCCGATTGTTCTACTTGTCTGTCAGGGTGCCTTCCAAATGGCTCACTTTCTTGGGAAAGAGGTTAGTTAAGTATAAATAGATAAATGGATATCACAAATTGTGTGAAGTAACCTTTGAATTCTAATCTCATAAAGAACTTGGGGTTCTTCATTGGTGAAGTTACTTAGTATGCACAATGCTGAATTTTGATCATGCGTAATCTATCGACCGCACTATGAAACAGCGAGGCATTGCACAATTTGTTGCAGCGCGAGATGTGGATGTTGCGCCAAGCCGGTTGTGCCTATGTATTTGTGCCGAAATTAAAATGCATTGAGAATCTTAGTGTGTTGGCTTGCATGAAGAAAATACTTCAGATTGTTTGCTCTGTTCACCATCGATGCATGTGCCAGAGGTTCAGTGTATGTTCGTATTTTGGGGGTCCGGCGTTATTCTGGAGGGATAAATTGTATATTTTCGTCTCATGATGGGGCTCCAATTCTTAAGCAGTAGAATAATGCACATCCAATGCTCTGCAGAACTCTCTGTACATCAAGATGTCATGAACCACCAAGGCGAAATTAGACATCGGGAGAAATGTGGTGCAGATGCCAATGAAAAGTGGATCTTTACCCACGATGATAAAAATAAAAATTGCGGAGCAAATAGACCATTTGTGCAGCTTTAGAGCAATGATTCCACAAAACGTGATATGCTCAAACGAGTAAACGCTTGCTGCAATGCCAAAGTAGGCTGAGCGACACGCAGCGTATATTGGCATTGAACATGTCTCGTAACCATTATTTTTATTGTAAGCCCTCGCTGTCACACCTTTCCCTCCGGCACTCCCTTTACTTAAACGTAGCACTGTATTTCCTTTCGTGTCAGGAATCAAAGGGACAAGCATTAACCAGCCTTGCAGCAGCAAGGCTGGTTAATGCTTGCCCCTATGATTCCTGTGAGTTTAGTGGTAAAGAATATGGTACGTGCATACATAAACCTGTACTGCAAAATTTAACATTTGTGATTTTTTGGAGAGCTAATTTTGTTGGGAAATTTCAAATATGTGCACCATTGTGGCCTAATAAGTAGAGCATTGGTGATGTTGAAGACTGGGTGTATTGGTATAGTAGCTTGAAGTGTAATTGCACAACAATTCGACGGGACACAAAGAAGAGAAATATACACTGCAAAATGCTTTGCTGTGTGTGTTACTCTTCTTTTTGTGCCGTTGAATTGTTATGCGATCCAACTTCAAATAGAGCATTGGGCTTCATTGGTGCAGGACCGAGGAAGTATGAGCTATTCGACAACATGCCAGTGCGTTGCCACACAATTATGGAAGTCGGAAGGCTTGCAAACAAAGCTTTGCTTTCACATCCACCTGCTCATGTTATACAAGCACTGATTGAAAAAACCATCATACAAAAATAATGGTGAAGTCAATGGCCTGTGAAATGTGTAATTTGTTTATAGACACTGTTTACATAATAGGTGCCATACTGGCCTCAAAATTTTACTGGACAGAGCAGTTTGTTTTTTATGTGAAGCACAACCTCCCATTACATGCTGTGCAGACAACCAAGCTCAGTTTGTTTTGACGTGCTACACAACATTCACTGTAATCTGTTTTTGATTCTAAAGAAGTGCCAAACACCACCTCTTTTTCAAGGACGTCATAGGAATATTTGGCGAGACCTTTTGCAGCCCCTAATAATGGAAGTGTGGCCAGCCAGCTTTGCTTGGATGCCTTTATAGATTTCTGCTCCTGATCATTGTGTGCTATCAAGTTGCAGAAGTCTATGCAACTGGTGCAAGGCATTACGTGTTTCTATAGTCGGATACAACTTTAGGAGGCTGCGGAATCTGCACTTTAAGGCAGGTGAACACAAGCCTGCACCGATGGGCACGCACTCTAGACTGACATCGTGCCGCCAGACAGACTAATACCTGCTCGTTGGAGAGGGACTATTTCTTTAGACGTGGAGGCAATCGGCTGCTGTGCTTTGGTCATCTGGGCGGGGCCTCTCCTGTCTTCTGAAGTTTTTGCCGACTGTAAAGGATGCTGCTTTTCATACAACACAAAAGGGCACAGTGTACAATCATTTGGCCTGTGAAATGGATACATCAGAAGTGTGCTATGCAAGGGCTTAAGATGTGTGAAATACAGTACATGCAATTATAAGACAATGTTAAAGAATATATGGTATCGAACATGCATGTAATGGCACATTTGAATCGGGGAGTGTTGCAGTCATATGCACAGTCTATAGGTGATAGCATTATTAAGCTCCTGCTGTTTCCTGTCTTCATTGTGAATTACACACACCGTTCACCTTGTGGCTAATCAACACGCACTGCATTCTTGCACATAAAAAGAACAAACAGCACAATGACGTGTATGCTGGATTAGTGTATTTTTTATTTACGTGGTCCAAGAGTGGCATAGGTTGTCTGATGTTTTTGCCTATTTTGAAGGGACACCAATGCATGTTACAAGTCTCCTAATATGCACAGCACAATGTTTACTGCAATAATTTCATTCATGTTCTTGAATAATAAACAAGATATTAAACTGAAAGCTCCTTTATAAGGTGCCTTCTGTGGGCTCGACAGGAGAGCAGTGAGGGCACCGATACTACTCTTGCAGAGCAGCCCTCTGGACCTCTGGCACACTCTCAACAGCACGTGCCTGGTGCTCGCCTACTGCCACCAGGCGGTTGAGTGCCTCCAGCAGCAAAATGTTTTGCGGCAAAAAAGTGTATTGGAATGAATCAGCCACATACAAACCATTATTTACAAAGAAAAATGCTCGTTGCACTATAAGTACTAAGTTCCCCCAGCTGTGGACACCTCTAGTGTAGTATGCATAATAAAACAATGCGTTGGGACAACGTTGCTTTATTTTTCATAACTGGGGTTTTCTTTTTCAGAGCCAATTATCATGTTAATTAGTGTGCCAGCACCTAAGGTGGCCCTGCACCTTCACGAGTCTCTACTGTCGGCACCACAAACCTATTTTTGTTCGCTGCAAAACAAATGTCTCACCCTACAATCCCGTCTTATGCGAGCTGATTGCATCCTATTGCTACAAACATCATATTTTTGTCCCATTACGCAATTTTCTACCACCCTCGGCTGTAGTTCTCTCTCCTTGACATCCATTCTGTCACGCTTATGTAATCACCTGTTATGAATTGGCAACAAGTGATCGATTACGTGCATGGCCTACCTGCTGATTCCTTTCTTTTTCTTAATCTCAACTAGCATATCAGTTGCCACGGTTTACTACACCTCTGTCTTCCTGCCTTAATGCTATCTCCAACAATTGGTGTTACTTCGCTTTCTGCACAGTCATTGACATCTCAAGTTTCTTTGTTGACCTCCAGGTTTATGTCCCATATTGCATAACCGGTAGAATGCAATGATTCTAAACTTTTTTCAAGGACATCGGTAACGTGGCGATCTCGATTCGGTAATGCCTTCCATGTGCTGTTCAACCCGTGAAATTTTTGTATAAGTTTCCTGCTTTATATCAGTACCTGCTATTGATATTTCACCTGGATAAAGATACTCTTCCATAAATTTTGCGGGCTAAATGTCACTCATGAATTTCTGTTATCTCAACAAGTTAGTGAAGGTTACCTTCATCTTTTCCAAATTTTCGCGGGCCCACTTGCATGTAGAAGCACGAACACTCATTGGTTCTCACTGCCTTCTTTAAACTGCTGGACATTCAGTTCGTTACTACGAAAGCGACTTAATCCGTGCACTCTTATTATGCTAAATATCAAGCAGTAGAAATATACTTATCTGCAGTTCATCGATGTCTCCTTCACTGTGTTGGTAGCGAGATCCATCGTCGGTACCACCTCCTTGTCGCATCGCAGCTATATAAGATGCAATGTAACACTATGTAATGTTCGTGACGCTCGCAGAAGCAGCACCGGACAAGTTGTTTCTTCAGCACTGCGCCGTGAACAGTAGGTGCGCGTTGCGATCTGTAAAATCGCCGAAGCTATTGGCAGTCTTTCGGGGTGCACGGAAAGATTGCTCACGGAGGAACAGAACTATCCAAGAAATAGTTGTCATCATCGAGCCTGATCACTACGTCGCGCACTGCAATCTCTTTGTACGAGTTTGTTTACACTGGGCGCCTCCGATGCTTAGCCGCCATGCTCGCCCTGTGAATGGATGTGATGACGCCATCACAGCGTTCCCTCGTGGTATAATGCGAAACTTGCTAAATTACAAATTAGTCTAATGCACATTCAGTGTACATGTTGCAAGCTTTAAAATGCTTCTAAACCACGTTAAACTAACTAATAATATTGTACTAAATGCGTTTGTTTTATAACTCGCTTGTGCATGTAATGCACTCGGTGGAACGACAAACAAGTGAAAGAAGGCACGACCATGCACCGACGGTATGATCACGTGAGCCCCAGTTTGTCGACCGCCCAGAAGGCAGCGCCCAAGGAATGATAGCCAGCCAGAGCGAATCTAGATAAACCAATGAAACTGGAGGCTTGTCGAAAGATAAACTGTGTCTCGGTACCATTCGTGCTTTCATCTTGGGGTGTCGTCAGAGCTCGTGAAGATCGCGAGTTTCGCCAAACTCGGCGCATCCTGCATAGCACCCCTGTACATGAATATTTCGCATTTCGTCTGTCAAGTCGGAATGCCAGAATAGCAGAAGTTCACAGAAAGGCAGAGATTATTCCAGAACACCAAGTCCCATATGTAGCTTCGTATAGCTGAAATCAGGTGCAGGAAAAATACTGATTAACGATGGGGTGAAACGAAGAATGCTTCGAGCATTGTCATTTTGCCGAAAATTTGTCAAGGGTAACCTAACAAAGAATCTACCTCAAACCAACGTTTCGAGATGAGTCTAGTCTTCGTCAAGGCATGAGCTCTGCCCTTAGCACTGTTTATACACCTACCTCACCCTCCCCATCATATTGTCACGTGGTGGTGACGTTGAATAAGACAGTAGCAATACTGTGAACAAGAAAACTAACTTTTATTGGGCGAACCTGTGCCCACAAAACAGGCTACACTTATAGCGCAACCATAGCGGCGAACACGCTCGGCGATCGTCGAAAATCTGATCAGCGGGTCAAGCGCGTCGGCTTTTATAGATCAGTCATCGAATGTTCCAGATTAACTGATGGGACCCGCGTGTCTTCCACAAAGTTCTACACCATTCGTGTCACGCGATGAAATCTGATAACACAAGGTTCGGCGACAACAGACACGCGGATAGAAGCGTCGATAACTTTCCAGAAACGTCGGATACATGCAGGCGCGTCCCTCGTTCTGCGATTACAGTTGTTAAGCGGCGAAACGTGGTTGCCCGATAAAGATAAGTACACGTGTCATTACCCCCCTCTTAAAAAGCATCGACCCGATGCTGCAAACAAACGAAAGTAACAAAGAAAAGCACTCGTATCAAAGAAAACAACAAACTAAGGAAGTTCATCGGCGTCCGTAAAATGGTTTAAGGCGCACCACGTGGACCACTTCAGATCGTGCGCGGCGCCGCTGTGAGTGCGAAATGCCGTTTGGCACGACCTCATAGTCTAGTGCGCCAATACGTCGGATGACCTTGTAGGGTCCGAAATAGCGTCGCAGCAGCTTCTCACTGAGTCCTCGCCGGCGTATCGGGGTCCATACCCAAACACGGTCGCCGGGCTGGTACTCGACGAAGCGTCGTCGGAGGTTGTAGTGTCGGCTGTCGGTACGCTGCTGGGTCTTGATCCGTAGGCGGGCGAGCTGTCGGGCTTCTTCGGCGCGCTGGAGATAGCTAGCGACGTCAACATTCTCTTCGTCAGTTACATGCGGCAGCATGGCGTCAAGCGTCGTCGTCGGGTTCCTGCCGTAGACCAGCTTGAACGGCGTGATCTGTGTTGTTTCTTGTACCGCCGTGTTATAAGCGAATGTTACGTACGGCAGGACGGCATCCCAGGCCTTGTGTTCGACGTCGACGTACATCGCTAGCATGTCGGCGAGGGTCTTATTCAGCCGCTCCGTAAGACCATTCGTCTGCGGGTGGTAGGCCGTTGTCCTCCTGTGCCTTGTCTGACTGTATTTCAGAATGGCTTGGGTGAGCTCCGCTGTAAAGGCCGTGCCTCGGTCGGTGATGAGGACTTCTGGGGCGCCATGTCACAGCAGGATGTTTTCGACAAAGAATTTCGCCACTTCGGCTGCGCTACCTTTCGGCAGTGCTTTTGTTTCAGCGAAGCGGGTGAGGTAGTCCGTCGCCACGACGATCCACTTATTTCCGGTTATTGACGTCGGAAAGGGTCCCAGCAAGTCCATCCCGATCAGCTGAAATGGTCGGCAAGGAGGCTCGATTGGCTGTAGTAATCCGGCTGGCCTTGTCGGCGGTGTCTTGCGTCGCTGACAGTCTCGGCATGTTCTGACATAACGGGCGACGTCGGCGGTCAGGCGCGGCCAATAATACTTTTCTTGTATCCTCGATAGTGTCCGGGAAAATCCGAGGTGTCCAGCGGTCGGATCGTCATGTAGGGCGTCCAATACTTCTGGACGAAGTCCTGACGGGACAACAAGAAGGTAATTGGCGCGGACTGGTGAGAAGTTCTTCACGAGTAGACTGTCTTGAAGCGTGAAGGAAGATAATCCGCGCTTAAATGCCCTGGGGACAACGTCGGTGTGCCCTTCCAAATAATTGACGAGGCCTTTAAGCTCCGGGTCCGCTCGTTGTTGTTCGGCGAAGTCTTCCGCGCTTATTATTCCAAGGAAGGCGTCGTCATCCTCGCCATCTTGCGGCGGCGGGTCAATGGGGGCACGTGATAGGCAATCGGCGTCTGAGTGTTTTCGTCCGGACTTGTATTTTACAGTGATGTCGTATTCTTGTAGTCTGAGGCTCCACCGTGCCAGCCGTCCAGAGGGATCCTTTAAATTCGCTAGCCAACACAAGGCGTGGTGATCGCTGACGACTTTGAATGGCCTGCCATATACGTAAGGGCGAAATTTCGCTGTAGCCCAAACGATGGCGAGCCATTCCTTTTCGGTTGTAGAATAATTGCCTTCCGCTTTTGACAACGACCGGCTAGCGTAAGCTATCACGTGTTCATGTCCATCTTTTCTCTGGACTAGGACGGCACCGAGGCCTAGGCTACTGGCGTCAGTGTGGATTTCGGTATCGGCGTGCTCGTCGAAGTGCGCAAGTACGGGCGGCGACTGCATGCGTCGTTTGAGTTCTTGAAATGCGTCGGCCTGCGGCTTTTCCCACTTGAACCCGACGTCACATTTAGTTAGCTGCGTCAGCGGCTCAGCGATGCGCGAAAAGTTCTTGACAAATCGCCTGTAGTAGGCACACATGCCAAGAAATCTACGCACTGCCTTCTTGTCGATGGGCTGCGGGAACTTTGCTATGGCCGCTGTCTTCTGCGGGTCGGGGCGGACTCCAGATTTGCTGATGACGTGGCCTAAAAATAGAAGCTCCTCGTAAGCGAAGCGGCACTTTTCCGGCTTCAGAGTAAGTCCTGATGACCTGATGGCCTCTAGTACTGTTGCAAGCCGCCTAAGGTGAACGTCGAAATTTCCGGCGAAGACGACGACGTCATCCAAGTATACGAGACAGGTCTGCCACTTCAATCCTGCTAAAACCGTGTCCATCACGCGCTGGAACGTTGCAGGCGCCGAGCACAGTCCGAATGGCATAACCTTGAACTCGTAGAGGCCGTCTGGGGTGATGAAGGCGGTCTTTTCGCGATCTCTTTCGTCGACTTCTATTTGCCAATAGCCAGACTTGAGGTCCATGGACGAGAAGTATTTGGCGTTGCAGAGCCGATCCAATGCGTCGTCTATCCGTGGGAGGGGGTATACGTCCTTCTTTGTGATCTTGTTCAGACGACGATAGTCGACGCAGAAACGCAGGGTTCCGTCCTTTTTCTTCACCAGGACAACAGGGGATGCCCACGGGCTTTTCGACGGCTGGATGATGTCGTCGCGCAGCATTTCGTCGACTTGTTCTCTTATAGCTTCGCGTTCTCGCGGCGAAACGCGGTAAGGGCTCTGACGGAGTGGTCGAGCGCATTCCTCGGTGATTATGCGATGCTTGGCGACTGGTGTTTGTCGAATCCTCGATGACGTCGAAAAGCAGCCTTTGTATCGTCGGAGCAGACTTCTGAGCTCCTGTTGCTTAATCATAGGGAGATTTGGATTAATGTCGTAGTCTGGTTCGGGAACCACAGTCGTCGGGGTAGATGCGGCGGAATCCGAGAGGACAAACGCATTACTTGTTTCCAGAATTTCCTCGATGTACGCGATCGTCGTGCCCTTGTTGATGTGCTTGAACTCCTGGCTGAAGTTTGTCAGCAACACTTCAGTTTTCCCTTCATGCAGTCGAGAAATCCCTCTTGCGACGCAAATTTCACGGTCTAGCAGTAAACGTTGGTCGCCTTCGATGACGCCTTCTACGTCAGCGGGTGTTTCGGTGCTGACCGAAATAACAATGCTGCAGCGAGGCGGGATGCTCACTTGCTCTTCGAGCACACTCAAGGCGTGGTGACTACGAGGGCTCTCCGGCGGCATTGCTTTATCTTCCGACAGCGTTACTGACTTCGACTTGAGGTTGATGATTGCGCCGTGTTGGTCAAGGAAGTCCATACCGAGAATGACGTCTCGTGAACACTGTTGGAGGATAACGAAGGTGGCAGGGTAAGTCCGGTCATGAATGGTTATTCTTGCCGTGCAGATCCCAGTCGGCGTGATGAGGTGTCCTCCAGCGGTTCGAATCTGAGGGCCTTCCCATGCGGTCTTAACTTTCTTCAACTGGGCGGCGATGTGTCCACTCATTACGGAGTAATCGGCCCCTGTGTCGACTAAGGCAGTGACTGCGTGGCCGTCGAGAAGCACGTCGAGGTCGGTTGTTCTTTGTCTGGCGTTGCAGTTGGGTCTTGGCGTCGGATCACGGCTGCGTCGTGTTGAACTGAAGCTGGAACGTTGCGTCGTCAAGTCGTCTTTCGTCGGTGTAGTCTTGGCTTCCCGACTTCTTCGGGACGGCGGCGTGTCGTCATTAGGTCGTCGAGATGGTCTCTTCGTCGTCTTCGTCGGCGGCGGAGGATCTTCGTCAGTTCGACGAACAGCAACCGCACCTCCATCGGTTGCTGCTTTTAGTTTTCCGGATATGGGCTCGCAGAGCGGCCCCGGGCTGGGCCGGTGTACGGTCGGCGCTGCGGCGACAGGTAGCGGCCTGGTGACGGCGAACGGGACGGTCGTCGAGGGCTCCACTGAGTGGCGGCGAGGTAGTCGGCGATGTCACGTGGGCGCTCTCCAAGCTGTGGACGCGGCGCGTTGACGGCGAAACCTCGCAGTCCCATCTCTCGGTGCGGGCATCGTCGGTAGACGTGACCTGCTTCTCCGCAGTGGTAGCAGAGCGGGCGGTGGTCAGGAGCACGCCAAACGTCTGTCTTCCTCGGGTAGCTGCGCTGGGCGACGGGTGGGCGTGCTGGCGGCGGCGGTGGTGGTCGACGGAATTGCGGCGTTACGGGGTCCTGGCGCGGTCGTGGAAGGGGACCTTGACGGCGGGCGACGGCGGCGTAGCTCATCGCTTGCGGCTGAGGCTGCGGCGGTTCTGGTTGCACTTGAGGAACTCCAAGCGATCGGTGCACCTCTTCTTTTACGATGTCGGCGATCGAGGCCACTTGAGGCTGCGACGAAGGCAAGACCCTCCGCAGTTCCTCGCGCACAATGGCCCTGATGGTCTCGCGCAGATCGTCCGTGGCCAGCGATTGAATTCCTGCGTAGTGGGTAGAGCCTGTACGGCGGTTGAATTGCCGGTTCCGCATTTCGAGTGTCTTCTCGATGTTCGTCGCCTCAGAAAGAAACTCTTCGACGGTCTTCGGTGGGCTTCTTACCATCCCGGCGAAAAGTTCCTCCTTTACCCCACGCATCAGTAGGCGGACTTTCTTCTCCTCGGCCATATCCGGGTCGGCGTGGCGGAACAAACGGCTCATTTCTTCCGTAAAAATGGCAACGTTCTCGTTTGGTAGCTGCACTCGGGCGTCCAGCATAGCTTCAGCCCTTTCCTTGCGCACGACGCTTGTAAAGGTGCGTAGGAAGCCGCTACGGAACAGGTCCCACGTTGTCAAGGTCGATTCCCTGTTCTCAAACCAAGTTCTGGCGGTGTCTTCTAAGGCGAAGTAGACATGCCGCAGCTTCTCGTGGGAGTCCCAGTTGTTGAATGTTGCGATTCGTTCGTAGGTCTCCAGCCATGATTCCGGGTCTTCAGTCGCTGCTCCATGGAAGGTTGGTGGGTCCCGAGGTTCTTGTAGGATAACAGGGGACGCCGGGGCAGCCATTGGCGTTGTCTTGACCACAATCTTCTTTGTCGTCTCAGGTAGAAGTCCGTGCTCTGGGGGCAGTCCTTGCAGTCTGCGGGTAGCACGCTGGTCTTCGGCGATGTTGGTTCTGTCCTCGGGCTTCGGGCTTGGGTCGCGACTTTGCGGGGGCGTTCGGTACATGAACGCACAAGCACCTCCACCAGATGTCACGTGGTGGTGACGTTGAATAAGACAGTAGCAATACTGTGAACAAGAAAACTAACTTTTATTGGGCGAACCTGTGCCCACAAAACAGGCTACACTTATAGCGCAACGATAGCGGCGAACACGCTCGGCGATCGTCGAAAATCTGATCAGCGGGTCAAGCGCGTCGGCTTTTATAGATCAGTCATCGAATGTTCCAGATTAACTGATGGGACCCGCGTGTCTTCCACAAAGTTCTACACCATTCGTGTCACGCGATGAAATCTGATAACACAAGGTTCGGCGACAACAGACACGCGGATAGAAGCGTCGATAACTTTCCAGAAACGTCGGATACATGCAGGCGCGTCCCTCGCTCTGCGATTACAGTTGTTAAGCGGCGAAACGTGGTTGCCCGATAAAGATAAGTACACGTGTCAATATATAGTAGAGAACGATGGCTACATGTTGGTGCTAACTAGAGAGAAGAAGTCAAAGAGCTGAAAAAGTAAAGCAGCAGGTCGGTGTTTAGTTGGCATATCAAGGAAGCAGGCAGAGTTACTGCTGTCGGTGCAACACGCTGCACTCTTACATGATTGAGTGCGGTCGCGTTTTGAGCGCTCCGATTTAACTCCTCAGACAGTGTCGTAAGTATACACGGTGCGGCATCTTCGTGCTGCGCAGAACCCAAGCTAACTTCTGCTGTGTAGAAGGAACAGTGTTCTGGCAGACTCCTGGCATCTCACGACGCTGGCATGACGAAAAGCGGCGCCTGTAGCCACTAGGACAAATAGGAGTGACAGCGTCACTGAGCCTCCAATGAAATATGAGATAATAGGCACTTTTAGTGGGGCGTCCACAACCACCCACGTACGCAGCGCGTGAGGGCATGTGTATGCAGCGTAGCACGTGCGGATGGAACAGCTATAGTTGGCCGGACGCTAAGTTGAGAAGGGGATAGGTGCCTTGTCCGCGCAGGAGCCGGTAGTATGCTAAGCGCCGCCATATGCCAGCTTCTGAAAGTGTATAGCCAATATCAGCGGATACGAAGTCAAACCACAAGCCGTAGTCACATCTTGGACAAGAGCCATATCGAACTAGTTTTATCGGCAGTATGAAGTTGTTAACATTCGCTCACTAAGTAAATTAACAATGGTAGAATATGTGCGCATGACTCAACGAGTACGTAGAAACAGAGACAAGGAGACAGCACTGTCTCAGTGTGTCTGCTTCTTTCTACGTACTTGTTCAGTCACGCTTACACATTCTATCGTGGATTCAAACCAACTAGACCATCGACGTGTTCAAACTAAATTAACCAGTCCAGTGCCACGTGCGCGCACACAAACACAAACATACATCGATTGATGATAGCGGAAACTGTCTGTGAAAACACTGGCATTAGGAATCGCGGCAGCAGCCGCAAGCCAATTGAGCTCCGTGCAGGGGGTGCGAGCGTCGCTCCTGTCCGAGCATACGTGCCTTCGCAGCACTCCGCAGGAAAGACCCGAATGCCAACTCATTCGACAAGTACCAGTCCTCAGACACGGTTCGGCTCCTCTAGAACATTATCCGAACATTCTCGCCAACTTCTGCTGTGATCGGACCAACGTACTGTGAATTTCTGTGCTTTTGTCATGGACCTGGCAGCGCGCCCAGCTAGCCATAATGGGTGGGAGAGTAGGCCTACCGCCAAGTACGCCAAAAGCCCGCACTGTTGCAGCAGCAATGGCCCCGAAATTCGTCACCGACGCTGATGGATGGACCACCCGAGTATCAAAACATTCCCAAGGTATGCAGCACGTTGCAACGCTCATTTTGCGTCCGCCAACTGACCTTTTCCTACCTCAGTGGAGCCCACGAGCGCTCCACGACGCGCTAAGCGTCTCAGCAGCCCTGACTGCTGCAGAGGCTCGCGCCGCTACAGTAGATATCAAAAAAGAAAAGAACATGGCCATAATAACCAGTGATAACTCCTCCGCGACGGAAAAGCTCCAGCGCATTAACGAAACCACTCCTAATGGCAAAACTTACCCTGTCCACATCTATATCGCTTCACCCCACAACTCGTGTAGAGGTGTGATCCACAACGTGGAACTGAACACCCCCACCGAAGAATTGATGAGTGAACTCAGAGCCCCAAATTATAAAATAATTGCGGCTCGTGTGATGGGTAAAACAGCCACTGCAATCATAACTTTCAAGGGCTCGCATGTACCTCGCCAGGTGATCTTTGGCGGAGGTATATACCGCTGCGTCCCTCACCGACCCAAGGCGCAATTTTGCTCAACACGCTTTGCTATAGGACACCGATCAGACGTTTGTCGCGACAATGGAAAACAAAGGTGCAGAACATGTGGAAAGTCCGTCGGAGATCCTTTAGGAGATCCTGACTGCAAACCAGGCTGCCCTAATTGTGGCAAGGACCACAAGGCCGATGACCCAACTTGTGAAGTGCGACGAGCCGCTGATAAAGCGGGCAGAGAAGCGGCCTACCTGAAGCGTTCGAAACAACGAAAGGATAACAAGCAAATGAAAATAGTCACCATCGCAAGCCGAAGCCCAAGCACAAAACGCAACTGCGACAACACATCGAGAGACAGAAGTAGCTCCAGAAGCCGTCAGCAGTCCAGGCGCCGCAGCCACTCCAGAGGCAGGAGCCGATCCAGGGGCCGCAGCCGATCTAGGGGACGCGGCCATTCCTGGGGCCGGGACCACTTCGGGGGCCAAAGCCAGTCCGGCAGCAGCGGCCGTTCCGGGTGCGGCGGCCAGTCCGGGGACTGCAACCAGCCCAGAGGTGGCAGCCAGTCTCCGGATCACAACCATTCCCGAGGTCAACAAGACGAGCAACCCGCCAACCAGCGAAACGTGAGTCAGTCACCCGGCACCTCCCCTTTCCCCCCCGTGACCTATGCATTATGCATATCATGTTCAAGCACGAGCTCAAAAAGTAGCCAAGGATTATAAGAGCGCTCTACTTCAAACCCGCAGACCTAATCAAATAAAAACAGTATCGTCACAATCACTAGAGGCTACCGAAGACATGGACATGCAAGCAGAGGCACACGCATCTGAAGCTACACCATTGGGTGATATAGTGCAACCCTTAGTACAGGAAGTAGAACCAGCGTCATTGCAACCAGCAGTGAAAACGGGAAGATACCACACAACAGCCCTACAACACCTTGAAGCAGATTTGAACCAACTAAGGGACGCAATGAAAGAAATGCAAACCAGTCTAGAGGCCAAAATAGCTCAACAGGTTGCTGCTCAAGTTGAGGAGGCGCTAAAAACATGCACTCAACACATAATGATCCAAATGCGCTCCTTGTTCAACGAGCTCCTCAGCAGCCAGGCAGAGGCGATGGTCTCTACACAAGTGCAGGCTGCGATGGTCGCATTACCGCGCCAGGAAGAGTGCGAACGACCCAAAGCACGTCGATCTACCAGCGTAACATGACCCACTCCTTATCCTACAGCGGGAGCCCCGCAAAATCATCAGTAGAACAATGGCGACTAATCTGGTGGTGTGGCAGTGGAACTGTAGAGGGATTGCTCGAAAACGGGGGCTTCTCACGCAGTACATTGGCGCTCAAGATCGTGGACCCGACATCCTCCTACTCCAGGAAACTAATCAAACACCTCATCTTGCAGGCTATACGGCGTATAGCCATAATTCCACACTGGCCATTCTTATTCGTAACGATATAGCAGCAGATGTTGTCCACAGCACGGAACAGAGCCTCACTGTACGTGTCTTTCCAGCTAAAATTGTCAAGAGCAAGGCACAGCCCCACTTATTCATCACGAAAGCTTATAGCCCGCCAAAACAGAAAATAGACTTCTTCAAGGAGGTTGCGAATCTGCGGCCAATGAAGTATTTTGTTCATCTACTATCAGGTGACTTCAACGAGCCACACACTTCATGGGGATACACAAAAGACTCCTCCAAAGGATCCGCCCTACTATATCATATGCAACAGGCCCAGCTAAGTCTCCTTAACGAGGCCGACTCCCGGACGCGGCACGGAAACTCCGTAGAAAGGGACACCGCGCCCAATCTCGCCTTCATTAAAGGACGAGTGTCAGCGCACGATACTTTAGCGAGTGATCACACTGTCATACAGATATTTCTGCAAATCAAAGGATTCCCAAAACGCCAGCGCAAGCATCGTCTCGCGGATTGGAATGACTTCCGCAAGACACATGTAGGAGACTTCCAAAACATGCACTTGAAATAGTGGGTAGAGTTGGTCAGGCAACGAATCCAGTCACACACGAAGGAAATACTAGACAAGTGGGAGCAACCAAGCACGGACAAGCATCTTCTTCATCTCTGGGAGGCATGACATGCCCTCATCAAGAGATGGAAAAGAAATAAGCTCAATCGAAAACTACGCTCACGCATCAACACGCTCAACGAGCAGATCATCCACTAAACTGAACATCTCACTCATGAGCAGTGGTACGATACGTGCAACAAGCTCAATGACACATTGAATATGAGCTCCACGTGGAATCTCATCCCATCACTCATTGACCCAACCCAGACAAAGACGGAAACGTCCCATAAGATGCGAAAGCTGCTCGAAACATTTGAGCATACCGACGACCTATTCAACGAGCTTATAACAACACACATTGCGGATCCAGCGCAACCACAGTATGCCGACTACAAAAGCGCAGAGCCAGAAAATGAGGGTCTCACCGGCCCAATCACATTAGCGGAACTACAGCGTGCCTTAGCAGAAGCAAAGCCGAATAAACCGCCAGGACCAGGCCAAATTACGACAACACAGCCCCGCAACCTTACAGAAGCCAATTACGCATTCTTGCTTCAGCAAATTAACAATGTGTGGGACACGGGCAGCTTGCCAGAAAAGTGAAAGACAGCCAGCATAATTTTCATTCGGAAGCCTGGCAAGCCCCAAGCCATAGCGAATCTGCGTCCAATATCGCTAACATTATGCGTGGGTAAGCTAATGGAGCGCATCGTGCTTAACAGACTTCTTAGTCATCTTGAACAATCACAACACTTACCCCATGATTTGATTGGATACAGACATCACTTATCTATTCATGACGTTCTGCTGCAGCTACACGAAGAAATCACGATGGAAACAAGCAGCGCTCAACTTAAAGCTATTCTTGCCATAAACCTCAAGAAAGCTTTTGACTATGTTGACCACGATGCTATGCTGCAAGAGCTCGAAGCTACTGGCTGCGGAACCAAGCTTTATAACTACATTAGGGACTTCTTACGGAGTCGCACGTACACGCTACGAGTAGGCGACATCTCACAACAGTATCCCCATCCGCAGAGAGGTATCCCGCAGGATTCCGTGATCTCGCCCACACTCTTTAATCTTGCCGTGTGCGTAGTCCACAGAGCGCTACGAGACATCCCTGACATCAAATATGCGATCTACGCAGAGACATCACCATCTTGATCAGCACAGGTTCGCCAGGGCATATCCAAGAAACTCTCCAGCAGGCTATGAGCAGGGTGCATGAGTCTGCTCAAACTATTGGCCTTAGATGTGCGCCGGAAAAATCTGAGTTGCTACTCGTCCATCACAAGGAGACCGCCCACCATACAAATTGTAAACGAAGGCGTGCCGATTTCCCAACCAAAATGTATTAAGATCCTCGGTCTCCATATCCAGATAGATTGAGGTCCCGCTGCGACGGTGCATCACCTGCTCAGGCAAGGAGAACAGGTGTTGCACATGATGCGTAGGGTCTCCAACCGAGCAAATGGAATTAAAGAGGCAGATATGCTTAAACTAAGAAACGCACTAATTATGTTGCGCCTGCGCTATCACCTGCCCTATACCAATCTCCGTCAGCAAGATATCAATCGCCTTGATGCGCTCATCCGCGAGGCGACAAAGCTGGCCATCGGCACCCCGTTTAGTGCCAGCACTGAGCTCCTCCTTGACATCGGTTGCCATAACACAGTGGCGGAACTAATCAGCATTCATCGTCGTCACCAAGAACTGCGTTTGAAGCGCACGCGTCAAGGCACGCAAATCCTCCATAGTATTGGTTATCATCCATAAGCTGCGCCCCTTTATAACACGCGCCCACTACTACCGAAACAACGCGAACTCCTAACCATAGCTCTACGGCCACGCCATATTAATCCAGAACGAGGCAAGGAGAGGCGACGACAGCGAGTTGCCTACTTCAAGAGGTACACGGCAAGTCACGCTGACGGCATATACTTCTACGCTGATGCTAGCGTTGGTGCACGGAGCTCCGCTATAGCAGTCGTGAATAACGACCTCCAAGCTGTACATACTGAGTTACTCCAAGCGACAGATCCGACCTTAGCGGAACAGACAGCCATCGCAACCGCGATCAAACACATGCCCCTTAGTTACTCAGCCTACCCAAGAATCATATTTACCGACTCCATGGGAGCTTGCAGGAAATTGTTGCACAACGATCTCCCGGCCCACATTTCGACATTTATTCAAGAGCACCTTCAGGGTCCTCAGGAAATCATCTGGACACCTGGTCATGATGGACTGCCGGGAAATTAAAGAGCTAATTAGCTCGCCTGCGAGACTTTGAACCAGCCACCCTGCATTCCGCGACCAGCCCAGACGAAAAGGTGGGCTTCCCTGCTTCTGCGGCCATATCAAGAGGCAAGACGCAAGTTCCCCAAGCTCAGCAAAGTGCTCACCCGTGAACAGCGTGTACTGATTCGTCAGGCCCAAATAGAAACACTCCCTACACCAGCGCGAATGCACCTCCTCCGCGGTCTCTTACCTGAAGATCCCCCATCCTGCCGATATTGTGGAGAACACCCGAACACATCCCATATCCTCTGTTCCTGTGGACCACCCCCAGCTCCCCTTCCTGCCCCCACAAATATTTCCCCTAAACCCCATGCCGGGTGGCGTACAGAAGCAGCCAGCGCCGACGACCAACGGTACCTTGCGGCGTTTATCAGTGCTGCACTGAAGAATGCCGCAAGCGAGGCTCTGGACTGAGGGCCTTTCCACCATACCAGCCAACATGAAAATAAAGTTTTTTCTCTCTCTCTCTCCGTGCAACTGTCGCTTCAACAGGTATGAAGCACAGGGCATACGAAGCTAGCGGCTCTACGCGCACTATGCAAACATCGCAGAAAGCTTTGAACATGACGCCCGCGCGGGCGCCCACTTTAGCCACGTCGCGGACCGCTTTCAAGACACACGAGCGCCGGCAACGCGTTTCTACGGCGTCCGCCAAAGGCGTCTACTACGGCGCCCGCGATTCGCCTGGCAAACGCCGTAGTAGACACTGCGATCGGATTCACTCCGTCCGGAGCGGCGGGTGAGGAGGACATCGAGGCGCCGTAGCAGCCGCCGGAGAAGAACGCCCCTCCTGCCACGCCCCATTTCCCTGCCTCGTGCACCACATGAGAGGGCACGCATCCGTGCCGCGTTCCTGGCTCGCGCACGCGAGATTGAACCACGTTCGCCGGCTCACCCTCACACGCTTTCACTCATACGGAACCTCACAGCGACGGCGACGGCAGAGGTGCGCCTGGAATGTTCATATAATTGCTATGGCAATAAAATGCGCGCTCGCGGACACACCAGAACACGCGAGAACGTCCCACAACGCTCGGAGAGCCCGTAGCGAACGCTATGCAGCATTTGAAAAGCAACGCGCGCACGCAGAAGACCGCGCGTGCTCCTGCGTACTGCGTATATGCCTGATCGCCTCCGCGGGTCCCCTGCGCATGCAGGGCTGCTGAAGGCGCCCAACTGAAACTGCTTACTCTCAGCTTGACGTTTACTGTCCGTTATGCTCCACACAAGTGCATACACAAACCAGCTGAGCAGGAACGCCGATGTGCTTATAATGTGTGCATACAAAATGAAGCTCCCAGTAGCAGATGGCGGAACACTGTCATGGCCCCACCATTGAGCCGATTGAGAGATACATTGAGCTGATTGTGGGTTCAAGCATGATTGTGTGGAATACAAGAACAAAGAAAGCACCATAATCTAGGAAACACAAGGACGCAGCGCTTAGACGACCGAGAAACACATTTGTATAACCAACATCATCCAATGAGCAAACATTGCTTCATCGTAACCCGCCGCCCCCCTCCCCCCAAATGGTATATAAATCACACGCGCTGACAACTCCATTAGGCATCAGCACAAAGAAACGTGTTCCTGGTGAACCGATCTCTACCAAAATTCACTGCCTAGTTCAGACATAACCCACATTACTTAGACGCGATATCTCTTTCCCTGATTACAATCGCAAGGTGACTCATACGTTGAACATTAATTTCACTGGTGAATCTGGAAAGTCTCCATCAGCTTTCCAGTTATTTGTAACGAGTTCTTAAACTGAGCCTTTATTCCTGCAAATAACACAAAACGCTCCCTGAACGGGCAATTATGTTAAGATAAGAATGTGGTATATTGTTTACAAGCAAGCTACTTTCTTTAAATCATGCATTGATGCATTTACCACTGTGCACTTTCCATGCACAATGGTACCTTACCAATGCTCTTTCCCATAAGGCTATAACGGAATCTAATACACAACACTTTATTATGAGAAAAAATTATTAGAATGCGAAAAAGACATTTGTAATAATGGAAGGTAGTAAATTATTCTTTAAATAGGCGAGACAATCGTGATATTTTAAGGGAAATTATTCATAACAATAGAGCGTACACCTCCTGACAAGACATTAGTGATGCTTTTGCAGAATTTTTCTTTAGCAGCGATTCGCATATACTATTAGATTCGGCGGACGATCCTACCGCTGTCAACCAGAGGTAGGAGTTGCCGGACGGTCTCACCGCTGCCAACATTAGAAGAAGTTGAAGGTCGTAGAGAGGAACTCGGTGAAAATATTGACATATTTGACATTTTAAGCAAGATACATTGGCAGTCTAGCGCGACTCCCATATGGAGCCCGCAAGACTAACAAACAGCAAACAGCTTACGAGCACACAGCTCACGAGTGCATTTTTAGCTTGACAACGAGCACTCAGCTCCCGACGACGAACCCCCCACAGCAGCCGGCAAACGCTGCTTATATCCTCTCCGCTTGACGTCATAGTTCAACGTCATAGTTCGACGTCATCGTTCGACGTCACCGTTCGAGGGCCCCGTGGACGGAGTCCCAGTGGACGGAAACGTTCGTTCAGTCATTGTGAACTAGCCGTCCCCCCGCAGGATGGCCCACAGACACAAAAGCACACACGTTCGTTGCACTTCGGGCACTGGACAATGTTTGCGCATTGTTGACCGCAAGGACAAGTGATGACTCGTGTGAGGGCTGCCTCGGTCGGAATTCTCAGAAAATAGACTTCCTCCACGCGAGAAAGATTGTGTTAGAGGGAGTGGGCACGCGGGAGGATGAGGCAGCGCGTGTGCCACTGTAGGATGGATTTTCGGGCAATGAAAACATAGCGGGGGACTGAGGGAATCGAATCAGGAGGAGTCACGGCTCTCCAGAAAAAGTGAGCGATGTCGTCTGCAAGGTCATTGTTGGGGTCATGAACATGTACCTGCATGCAGTGGACGGTAATGCTCGCTTGTGTACAATTACAAATTTTGTGTATCTGTTCACAAATACACAATGCTTTTGCTACTTGTTTCAGCTGCTTTGAGTGCAGACGTGGGCTTCGGCAATATTAGGCAACTTGATAGGGGTTGTCTCGCATCATATTTAGCCTGCAGTTCAATATATAAGGGGTCTGAACAGTCCATGGCATGGCTGCCAGCGCTTTGGATCTCGGGGTGTGGAGGACATGGCAAGGCTACTTGTCATCTTTTTTTAGTTAATCGCCGCATATGTATCACACAGCATCCCCTAGGTACTGTCATTTCAGTTGCTGCAATCAGTTGAACCCGGCGGCAAAGTTCTGCCATCTTCTTAGTGTTTACTTATGTATAATTCCATGAAGGAATCTTGCCCATGTCTGTGGTCATGGCACCATCTCCGTAGAAATATGAATAGGGCATCGCAAATGTTGGTATGTGGTATCTTTTAAGCTTTCTTGCATGCTGTAGATGCTCAACCAGCTCAGAAATGGGTTTAAGCTATTCCTGCTCGGGAAGCATTGGTATAGGTATCAGGCGAGCGTAGGTCGTAATTGCTCTCACGGCACCTTCTATTCATAAGATCAAGTGTGTCCCACTTGCAGTGAGTCGTAGGGACTGCGCTTGATGTCGTTAGGTGAAAACGCCGTGGGGAAACTATTTACAGGATATATTTGCAGGGGTAGCAAGCACTGGCCAACATAGAAGTCTGCCGAAATCAAGCAAAGTACGTCATCGTAATCATATCAGCAGGGGCCCCTTATGTATATGCGCCGCTAAATCCGAGGGTCTATCATCGTATTCAAGTAGCGCGCAACATGTCCGCAGGCGGCAGAAGCGCCTGCCCGGCGCCACTAGGGAGCCGCAGCAGAGGAAGGTTGATAATGCGTAAGTGTCGAAATGTGGTGGAAGCGGCTGGACAGCGAAACGGAAGATGTAGTGCGACTGGTGGACACACTCTCTTACGTGACGACAGTCACTTGGCAAAAAAGGTGGTACGCGCCCCTGTAGCGAGGAAGCAGCTTTTCAGAAAGTCCTGCACGTCTGAAGGGGGACCAAAGTGGCACGAGGGCACCCGGAGCAGTGCGCTCGTCATGGTGTCGCTGGTCGTAAAGGCACTTCTCAGTGTCTTGGGGAAGCAGCAAGCCTACTACGGGCTGTATGAAGCTTGCAAGGAGCCCGGGCAATGGCGTCACGTGCCTATTTACTAGTCGAAGTTGCAAAGGAAGGAATAAATGTGTACAACGGTAATGTGGGTTCGCGTATGAACATAAGGCAAAACGAAGAGTACCCAGCAGTGTCGCTGCGGGAGGAATTATAGGCGAATGTCACGCATGACAGTGCAAAGTTCCAATCCCGGTGGTAAGCTAACACGTATTTTGAAAGCATATTTGTTAATGTCCTACTGAAGTGCTCGGTAAGCCAATTCGTCAAGCGATTGTAAACGTGATGATCTTGTGCTGAGTGGGGAGCAGCTCAAGGATGTCGCCAATGACTGGACGGGAAGGTACGCCCTCGGTCAGTCAGCAATTTACGTGGGGCACCGTGTACACAAAATACGTTACAGAGGACAAAATCCGCCACGTCTGTACCACAGCTGGTCACCAGCTCTCGTGTCTTCACAAAGCGCTTCGCGTTGTCAGTGGCGACAGCAACCCATTTCTTTCTTGAAAGAGATGTAGGGAAGGGTCCGATACGATCCACACCATCACGGAACACGGGCTCAGGTGGTGCGTGAATGGGCTGAATATACCCGGCAGGAAGCGTAGACGGTTTCTTTCAGTGCTGATAGAGCTAGTGGGTGCTGGCATAATGCTGCACTGAGCCAGCTAGGCCAGACCAGTAGAAGCAACAGCTCACGCTGTCATATGTGCGATTCAACACCAAGGTGGCCACCTCTTAGGGTGTCGTGAAGCTCGCGAAGAACTGACGAGCGTAGGTGTGATGGTATAACGAGGAGATGATTAGGAATGTCAGGGTACACGTTACGCCGCTATAAGGTACTGTCCTTCTGGGTGAACATGCGCACAGAGGCGTTGTTAGAAGAAGATTCTAGGCACTCGATAATTTTTCTTAAGTATGTATGCCGACGCTTTTTGTTGTCGAGGGAAAGCAACTGGCTCACGCAAAGGACGCAATCGAGGGATTTAGTGCGCGAAGGTCGAGTCACATACTGCCACATGGTAGCTGGAGAAGGAACCTAGATCTTTGTGCAGGCCGTGTGTATCCTGTGTGTCTGTATGCTACCGCCTAGGTGTGTGTAGTCTTGCAGGCGCGGCACCCATAGAGCGAGCCTGCCTGTAGGATTTTTCCAAGAGGCGAGCCAGCAGAGGGCTTGGGAGTCGGAAAGTACTGCAAACGGTCGGCGAAATGGATAAGGGTGACATTTTGCAAACTGCCCATACAAGAGCAAGGAATTCACGTTCAGTGATGCGGACAGCAGCCTCTTCGCATAAGCGATGACGCAGTTTGCTCCAAGTAGATCTTGGGCCAACACAGCACCTATTTCGTCAGTGCGCCAGTGTGGTCTTCAATTTTACCTGATGGGTCAAAGTGGGCCAACATGGGAGGCATTCTGAGGAGCGTACGAAACTCGGAGAAAGCCGCGGCTTGTGCAGTATACCCCATGTAAAAGGGGCGTCTTGTTTGAGATCTGTGAGTGGTTTTGCAATTACTGGAAAATAATTCACGAACCGGCGAAAGTAGGAGCATAAACCCACGTAGCTACAAACATATTTGGCGAACTTGGGCCCATGGAAGGCTTTCACGGTTCGAATGTTGCCTGGGTCAGGTTCTACGTCGGCAGCATCCATAATACAGCGAAAAATAGTAATGCCGCGGTGGCCAAAACGGCACTTCAATCAATTCAGCTGACGTCCGACAGCGCAGGACCGTTCAAGAATCGCTGAGAGGCGTTCGAGACATATGCGAAATGTAGGCGAAAACATAATTACGTCATCTAAATGCCAGAAGCATGTATACCACTTGAACCCATGAAGTAGAGATTATATCATTAACTCGAATGGGGCTGGGGCGTTACACATACCTACAGGCATGACTTTGAACTGCTAAAGCCGAGCAGGATTTACAAAAGCCGCTTTTGCTGGGTCCGTGAGTTCCACAGCAGTCTGTCAATATCCAGTTGGACAGTCGATAGGAGAAAACTAACGGCACCATACACAAAATCAAGAGTGTAATTAATTCGCGGGAACAGGTAAGCGTCTTTTTTCATAATGTTGTTGAGGTGGTGACAGTCCATAGAAAAGCGGCACGATCTATTTATTTATTTATTTATTATACATACTTTCAAGGCCCTAAGGCACTACAGAAAGGAGTGGTACATACAAAGCAATGTAATATACAGACAATGGTATGCAGGCAACGTTAAGCGATAGCGTGGTAGACTGCTGTTTTGAATGAAGTTGCATCTGTGATCTGAACGATGGAAGCAGGAAGGTGGTTCCAGTCGACACTTGTGCGGGGTAAAAAAGAATCATGATACTTGTTCGTTCGGGAGGATGGGACGGCAACTTTATATCTGTGGTCTGAACGGGAAGAAGTGTAGGAAGGTGGGGTGATAAGTTGATTCTTGAGCACCTGGTTTGAGTGATAAACCTTGTGAAATAGGCAAAGACGAGCACATTTGCGGCGTAAAGAAAGATCTGGCAGATTCAGGGTTATTTTCATACATGTAACACTGGAATGGCGGGAATAGTTAGATAAAATAAAGCGAGCTGCTCGATTTTGAATTGCTTCAAGTGTTACGGTTAGTGATGCTTGATTGTTATCCCAAATGGCAGATGCGTATTCAAGTTTTGAGCGAACTAGGGTTTTGTAGAGCGTCAATTTTACCGAAGTAGGAACGTTAGAAAAGTTACGACGAAGATATCCTAGCATACGATTAGCATTAGCAGTAATATAATTAGTATGCAAATTCCATGAAAGATCATTAGTTATGTGAAGGCCAAGATATTTGTGAGCGTTAACGGATGCTAATGAAGTGTCATTCAGTACATATCGACACTGATTGCTATCGCTGGTTCTACGTGATATGCGCATTGATTTACACTTGTTAGCGTTAAGTTTCATGAGCCATTTTTTAGACCAGAGTGATATGTTGTGAAGATCTTCTTGCAGTTTATCTGAATCATCAGGGTTAATAATCTTTCGGTATATTACGCAATCGTCTGCGAACAAATTAATTGATGATGACTTTACACAGTTAGGGAGATCATTAATATAAATCAAGAAGAGTAGAGGCCCCAAGACGGAGCCTTGTGGCACTCCGGATGTAACTGTTAACAATGCAGATGAAGAGTTATTGGTTGTGACATACTGAGTTCGATTAGAAAGAAACTGTTTAATCCAAGACAACACATTTGGGTCAATATTAAGCTGATTAAGTTTATGGATAAGTAGGTTATGACACACGGTATCGAAAGCCTTGGCAAAATCTAAAAAAATACAGTCAATATCGAATCCTTGATCTAAGGCGGCAAACAAATCGTTAGTGAAGCAAGGAAGTTGAGTATCGCATGAAAAAGTTTTTCTAAAACCGTGTTGAGATGGATGAAAGAACGAGTTGCTTTCCAGGAAATCGATGAGGTGAGAATAGATTACGTGTTCTAAGAGTTTGCATGGAATGCTGGTTAATGAGATGGGTCGGTAGTTCTCGGGACATAATGCGTTACCTGATTTATGGACTGGAACCACCCTCGCCGTTTTCCAGTCTGAAGGAAGCGATGAGCACTGTACTGACTGAGTATACAGTTTAGATAGAATTATAGATGAAAATAATGCAGTACATTTTAACATTTTTGAATTAATAAGATCAGGACCTGCAGAAGCTGAGATCTTTTGATTATCAATCAAACGGTTAATACCAACCCAATCAAATAATATGGGATCCATAGCACAGAACAAGGAATCAGGAATATTTGGTAAATCGGCAAAGTTATCATCACAAAAGAATGACGTAAACACTTCATTTAACACGTTGCAACACTGGTTTTCGTCAACATCACTGCCATCTACATGAACTAAATGAATGGAGTCAGCTTTCTTGTCGCCAACAATACTCCAGAATTTACGCGGGTTAGTTAGTAAGAGGGATGGCAATGTGACATTAAAATAGGATTTTTTGGCATTGCTAGCCGCATAAACGTACTCAGCTTCTGCATGATGGTAAGCATCCCAGCGATCGGCAAGATTGGTTTCTCTGGCACGACGGAAGATACGTTTCTTTTTGTTGCGAAGTCGCTTAAGGTGATTATTGAACCAAGGTGAGCGTGAGTCATAAGGAATCTTCCTTCGAGGTACATATCGGTTAATTAAGTCGAGCAATTTATTTTTGTAGAGCTTCCAGTTTTCTTCGACAGATCGTTCATCGAATTTGATAAGGTAGTTGCTGGTAAACGTTTCCAGTTCACTGGTCATTGAGGGTATGTCAGCGCGGTTATAGTCAACAATAATTTTAGTTCGTCTCTTGGTAGATACATGCATTTTCAACGTGAAATTAATAATGGAGTGATCACTTACACCTTGGAGGTAAGTTAGTTTACAAACAAGGTCAGGCACAGTAGTGAAAATAAGGTCCAGGATGTTAGATGACGTAGAAGTTTTACGGGTGGGTTCATGTACTAACTGTGACAGGTTAAAGTCTGAACAGATATTGAGAAATTGTGCATCCTCGGATGAGCTTTTCGCCAGGGTATGGAACCCGAAATCACTTCTCCACAGAATATTAGGAAAATTTAAGTCCCCCATAATAAACAAAGGTGACGTAGGGTACCTAACAGTTAGATTGTTGAGAACATCATGTAAATCATCGCAGAAAGATTTTGGTGCTGTTGGGGGTCTATAGCAAGCGCAAAAAATGCAGTCACGATTATCAATAACAACACGTACGCACACAAGTTCTAAAGCAGACACTACTGGAACATTAGATGAAGAAAGTTGGTCATTCACAGCAATTAAAACACCCCCGCCAGCACGAACATCACGGTCGTACCGGTAGATATTGTAGCTTTTTTCACATTCGAAAATCTCAGCGTTTCTTATTTTTGCCGAAAGCCACGTTTCTGAAAGGACAACTATGTCAGCTGAGCATGCGTCAATGCGAGATGATAAAGTTGTTCGTTTATTAAGAATACTGCGTGCATTGGTGAAAAAGATTGAAGCACCATCTGCAGAGAGGGGAGATAGCTACGCCGATCTGTCATGCGCTGGGTTAGCAGGTGCTTTGCGAGTGGAAGTTGCACGCGCCTCTCCAGGGGATACCAGTTCACAAACAGTGTCAGTGACTGCGCTGTATATGTAGGCTTTATTGTTAATGACTAGTTTATTAAAACGAAGTGAAAAAGGCTGGCCGCTAGACTTGCCGAATTCGAGAAGTTTTTTTCGTGTCAATCGCGTTGCCCTGCAGAAATCTTCGCTAATGGAAACACCTGTACTTTTCAATTTAGATTTCTGTGAGAGAATACTTTCTTTGGTTTTGAAGGAAGAAAACTTCACGATGATTGGGCGTGTCTTATTTGCAACATAAGCACCCAACCTATGTGCTCTCTCCACCATGCCATCTGTAATACGCAAATTTAAATGGCGTGAGAGAAGCTCACAGATATGCTCTTCCGATTGTGTCCAAGTCTCGGAAACGCTGTCCGGGATGCCAAAAAACAGTAAATTATGTCGCCGTGACCTATCCTCTAGATCATCAAGACGCGAGGCCAACGCAATACTTTCAGACTTAACGGCCTGGGCAACAGAACTACTGATATCTGCTGTGGGTAGCGCTGTTTCAAGACATTCGACAGTAGATTCAAGATTTGCCAATCTGCATGCAAGATCTGCGACTGTATGTGAAAGTTCCTCTTGGTTTTCTTTTAGCTCAGCAAATGCATGCATCACCTCTGAGTGGCGATTGTCGATTTTTGTTGAAAGGGCTCCTATGGCGTCAAGCAATTCTTTGTGCGATTTGCCAGAGTCAGCGTTTAGCGGACCGGGATTTTCTTCTATATCCCCGCAAAGCAGTAAAAGTTTCACAACAAAAATGCATTCGCACAGAGTATCGTAAAGCACACTGGGGCACGGGAGCAGCAGCAGGCAAAGATTGTTCGATCGTTTAGAATTAAGAGATGAAGTACCACCAACCTGCACATGCAAGAAAAGGGGATTCGTGAGCGACATCATTTTTGCCGCTCTCCCGTGCCCACTGAAGGCGGACAGCCGACGCCAGTCCTTTAAGGGCTCGCTGAGGAGTGATGGCGCTGGTGTTGTCGATGTGCCGCTTGAGTGCAATGCAAAAGCACTGCGCAGGTCACGTAGGGCGAAGCAGTCATCTTCGCTGATTGCAGTCGTGACTGTCAGGGGCGGTCTTGAGTTCAGCACAGGTGACGATAAAGGAACACTTGGTCCACCGGGAAGCAGGGAAAGCCACACGCCGGTTAGGGCAACAAGCTGCACATGCAAGAAAAGGGGATTCGTGAGCGACATCATTTTTGCCGCTCTCCCGTGCCCACAACCCTTATTTTTAACTAAAAGAAGAGGAGACACCAAAGGCCTGGCGGATGTCTCGAAAATCTCCTTCGCAAGCATCCTTTTCACTTCCTACTGGATGACGCTTCGCTCAGACGCACACGTTGGATAGGGGCGTGGGAACAGGGCTGGCATCGTCAATGGGTATGCGATGCACGACAATGGATATCTGCCACATAGTCCGACTACAGAAAACGAAGATATTTGAAAACATCTGAGGGCTTCGGTGTTCTCAGGTGGAAGGTCATTGGCGATCATGCTGTGAATTTCACGGCTGGCACAAGTTGTTGGCATCAGAGTGCCTTGCTGAGGACATGTAGCACCCTTTGCAAAAGCTTCTAGCATGAAGTTTTGCATGGCGCAAAGGTGGGCTTTCGAAAACCCCTCTGGAAGTACTTGCTCCATGAAGCCAAATTTCACAAGTGATGGGCAGGTTCCGATTACCGTAATGTGCTGGACCGTAGGGATTGCAGTGAAACCGTGCGTGAGAGGAACGTCAGTAAGAGCCGTCATGTAGTAGTCAATACCTGGAACAGCTGGCAAACATGACAATTCGGCAAACGCCACAGTTTCAAACTGGCCGAACAAAGTCGCTGCAATGTAAGCGAGGCGAAGAAGGCTCGTCTGCGGGCTAACAGAGACGTTACTTCCTATTACTTTTCTCCCACCAAAGCTCGTGGGTACGAATGCCTCGATTAACACTACCTTAATTAATTGTGCCTTCATGAACTTCGCCCTAATTAGAGCCAAAAGTCGCTAGTTCGACTACCACAAAAGCTCGTGGCTTCGAGTGGATTCATGAACTCTTTGTTAATTAGTCATCCCTTAATGAACTCCACCATAACTAACACCAAAGGTAGTGGGCCAGCTCTCGCCCTTCCTAGTATGAATCAAAAGCCAACTTGTAAATATGCCCGGTTCACCCATATTTCCATGTGGGATTGTGGATTCGAATGTCTTAATCAACTTCACCTTATTTAACACCAAAGGTCGTGGGATTAGCTCCCAGCAGTGGTTGAGGGCTCGACTGCCACCGAAGGTCGTGGGTTCGATTGCTGACCTTCACAATGTCAATAGGAATCTAACGTGGAGATATCGCCGGTTGGCCGGTATCTGCAAGTGGGTTCGTTTCCCACCAACGGTCTAAGGTTTGACCCCCATCAAAGGTAGTGGATTCGAGTGCCTTAATAACACTATATTTGATAACTTTCTGTTCATTAGCTTTGCCCTAATTAACGGTAAAGGTCGGGGGTCCGACTCCCATCACATGTCATGAGTTTGAGTGCCGTAATTATCTCAGTGAACTATCCCGTAATTCACTATGCAATAAATAACAGCGAAGCTGTGGGTCCCACTCCCATCAAACTAAAAAATGGCTGTGGCTTAGCTAAGGTTAAGCCCAGGATCCGAAGCATACTAGCCTCTATTTTAGTTGTTGAACCACTGTTTAGCTTGGTGAACTGCTGTTGCTTGGCTATATTTGGTTCGGCTAGACGGAGAAACAACTCATGCAGGCGAGCGCACGAGCTGAGACCCGGCTATGTAGCTACGCGGCCGCAAGCGAGCGCACGAGTTGAGCCTCCGCTTTTGCAGCTGTTATGACGTCATATGGTAGCTACGCGGCCGCGCGCGGCGCAGCAAGGAAGAGCGTGGTTGTGCGGCTAGTATGCTTCGCATAATAGAAGCAACTTAATAACAAACATAGCAAACCTAAAAGAGAATAGACCCACATATGAGAAGCGCAGCAATGAACAATGGCTCATAACCTGAATGGTAGCTACGCGGCCGTGCGCGCCGCAGCAAGGAAGAGCGTGGTTGTGCGGCTAGTATGTTTCGCATAAAAATTAAATTGTGGAGTTTTTTGTGCCAAAATCACTTTCTGATCATGAGGCACGCCGTAATGGGGGACTCCAGAAATTTCGACCACCTGGAGTTCTTTACCATGCAGCTAAATTAAAGTACACGGGTGTTTTCACAAACCCCCCATCGAAATGTGATAGCCGTGGCCGGGATTCGATGCCGCGACCTCATGCTTAGCAGCCCAACAGCATAGCCACTAAGCAACCACGGCGGATCCACTCCCTTCAAATGTCGTTAGACTCCCACCAAAGGACGTCGGTTCGAGTGTCTTTACTCACTCTACTTCAGTTAACTGTGTCTTAATTAGCTTCGCCCTAAATGACACCTTAGTTCGTGGGTTCGACTCCTACAAAAGGTTGTGGGTTCGAGTGCGTTTATTAACTTCATCCTAATTAACCCTACCGTAATTAACATTGCCTTAATCAACACCAAAGTAATGGGTTCGATTTTCGACCTTCACGGTGTCAACTAGGATCTAACTTGGAGATAACGCCGGTTCGCCCATATCTCCAAGTGGATTCGACTCCCACCAAAAGTCGAGGGTTTGACTCCCACGAAAGGCCATCGGTTCTAATGCCTTAGTTAACTCCATCCTAATTATTGTCGCTTAATTATATTGCTTCTAATTAACACCAAAGGTCGTGAATCCGACTTCCACCAAGGGTGGTAGGTTAGAGTACCTTAATTAAATAAATATTGACTGTATCTTATTTATGTTTGTCTTGATTAACACCAGAGGTCGTGGGTTCAACTCCCACCTAAGGTCGAGAGTTCAAGTTGCTAAAATACCTGTATCTTTCTTAACTGTCCCTAATTAACTTCGCCTTAATTAACACAAAACATCGGGAGTTCGACTCCCACTAAAGGACGAGGGCTTGACTCCCATCAGAGGTGGTGCGTTCGACTCTCCACCTGCCCAGTGTGAAGTGGAGTCCAACTTAGACATATGGCCGGTTCGCACAAGTCTCTAGGTGGGCCCGACTCCTACCAAAGATTGTGGGTTTGCTGTCGACGTCCGAGATGGCAATTGAAATTCAAGTTACAGATATGGTGGGTTCGCTTACACTCCCTCCAAAGAGTGTGGGCTCGAGTGCCTAATAACACTCTCAATTAAGTGTGCCCTAATTATCACCAAAAGTCGGAGGTCTCAATTTCGCCTTGCTTAACACCACAAGTAGTGAGTTCGACTCGCACTAAAGGACGAGAGTTCGATTCCCTACAAATTTCGGTGCCAGAACGCGGGACGGCAGAATGCGGTACATCAGATTTTTTGTCCCGCGAGCCATCTAAGGCTTTCGCCTTAAAGAGGAAGCTTTAGCTCGCACGCTCCTATCTAAATGCACGTAAATGAAGAATTCGTTTTTCTCGGCAACCAACGCACCAAATTTGATGAGGTTTGTAGCATTTAAAAGAAAGATAAAACATAGTGACTGTTGGTTTCGAACTTTTATTTAGGTCGTCAGTCTTTTGTTAAAAAGTGGCTAACATCAAAAAGTTTCAGGAAATGAAACTAACAAGTTTACAAATCTGTAACTCAGCAATGAAAAGTGATATGAATATTGTCTGGATTGAATCTAATGGTATGTATGAAGCGGACAAAATATATATGTTACACAAGAATCTTCAAAAACATAGTAATATGGAAATACACCTTTAGCAGCCCCCATGTACACTATGTAACAAATTCGCGTAAGATAGAAAATTACATATCAAATTTGTCCGCTTTCAGTCGTCTAGTGGATGCCAGTTACAGAACCGCGATATCTATTCTTGATGCATAGCTACTAGTTTGTAAACTTCGTGCTTCTATATTTTTCAGACATTCAAATATTTGAAAATCTTTTTACCAAAATTCAGGCTCAAAATCGAAATTCCGTTTCCAGAAGTCACTAGAATTTCACTTTCTCTCTGAAATGCAACAACTTTCATTAAATTGGCCGAGACGATATCTCAGAAAAACATTTTTGCGTTTTACATGTATTTGAACAGGCCGCGTTGGAGTTGGGCCCGAGCAAACGTTTCCCCTTAAGGGGAAGCTTTTTTTAAGAGGAAGCTTTAAGAGGAAGCTCTTAAGAGGTAGGAAACGGTTACCCGAGCTTTACATATCTCAAGAACAGCGACCATCACCCCGTGAATGGCACGTGTAGCTCGGGTCATGGGAGGTGTAAGAAGCTTTTTTATGCGGGGACTAAAACGGCAGAGACGTGCACCCCAGTATCAGCCAAAGCTCTCACAGGGATCAGGTCGACGCGGACTTGAAGAATTTCCGGGTGGGCACGTAAGTGTAGCTAAGGAATTGTTGACAGTGCAGTATCACCGGCATCGAGTTCTCCGTAGACAATGCGCGTCAGGTCGTCTTATGTGGACGGATGACAAAGACTTTCCTCGCGTGGCAGTGTTGCAGCGGTATCTTGCAGGCGCTCGAACTGAGGCGAGATGCACCAACATTTCGCCTGCTCTAGAGAATGGCACTGTTTGATCACACTGTCCACGGTGGTGACGTTGGTGAAGACAAGTAGATCGAACGCATCATCCACAATACTCTTCAAAATGTGGGCCATCTTTTCATCCTAGAAGATCTGCTCGTTAGCTTTTAGACACAACGTCTGCCCGCCCTCTATGTACGACAAGTAAGGCTCAGTTGACGTCTGGTTGCGTACGGCCAGTTATTTCTTGGCAGCAAGCTGTCGACCAAGTGGGTTGCTGAAGTGGTCGCGGAGCTGCTGGTCGAACCTGTTCCAGCTGGTGAGATCGTCCTCGTGGGTGCGAAAACAGACGCGAGGGATGCCGCCAAGGTAAAATATGATGGTGGCCAGCATTATAGTTGGATCTGAGACATTCAGTTTGCTGACGCGCTCGAACATACTGAGCCACTCATCGACGTCAATGCTATTTACCCCGGAAAAGATCACGAGATCGCGGGGCTGTGTGAGGGCGATAAACTGGGTAGTGGTCGCAGGCTTAGCTGGCGGCAACGTGCCATCACCTGGAGGCATGGTGGTAGATTCATGGTGGCGTCCGCTGCGAAGCTGTGTTGTCAAAAGTACCCGAGCACCTCCACCCAGTAAATCTTACATGAAAACACCGTAGGGCAGCTATTTACAGGGTGTATTTAGAACGGTAGCAAGCGCTAGCCTATATGGAAGCCAGCCAACAGCCAGCAAGGCACGTCGTCGCCATGAGATCAGCAATGGTCACTTATGTGTATCTCCTACTAAGTACAAGGGTCGACATCATCATCTGTGAGTAGCACGTAGCAATATTAACACGAGGCTGCAGAACGGAGAGCACTAGGCAACACATGTTAGCAAATTCTATGGACTATTCCATCAAGAATAACCCGCCACTCTGACGATTCGTGTTGGGCTTAAACATGCAGAGAAATCCTACCGCAAGAACTGACGATGGCACCTCTACTGCAGACGAATCTCATTGTTTTATTTTGAAGGTGAGCGGTCACATGAATAGTAGCGTCACAAAACCACAAAAGTTTACTGAAGAATTAGCCTGACTAAAGTTACATATGAAGTTTATCTGCGACCTCTGATGAATCTTTATGATGCATTTGCCAAAATATCACGCAAAATATATCTGGAACCAATTTAGGATATTAGACTTTCCGTTCTTTACGATGAACTTACTGGTGCTTGCAGAGAAAAATAAAAGAATCTGCAGTTGTCAGAACACTGCGTCATTGTCTTTCCTTGCTTAGTACCCTTGTTGTTTTCCACCGCTATTTTCAAAATAAGTTCGTTTCCTGCTTCCCCAGCTTGAATTCGATCGCCTAAACCAGTGCATAAATGAGATATTGCGCAGCACACCCTGCTACTTCATTTGCATGCAATATAGTTTGCTGACGATATCAGGAACCACCCGGAAAGCTTCTGTCAAGGCTTCTTCCCGTCTTTTTCTTTATAGCATAGTCAATGACGCGTCTGGATTTGCACGCGCAAAAACATGATGAGATTTAGGCCCGTCTTGTTACCCGGAACCATGCTTGTATTTGCCGGGCCATTTCACAAAGCGAAGCTGAATATGGCTATCCCGGGATTTCTACGCCTCCGTTGACAAAGGAGTAGAGAGAAGGCTATTGCGCCAATTGAAGCGAAAAGTACCTATCTCAACTGGGATTGCGCATGCAAGACACACCTTAGCGTTCGTTTCAATAAAGAAAGGCACAAACCAAGTGTCAAACCACATCATATATGGCAGGTCACGTTCGCACATTGCGAAGCACCTAGAGTCCACCACATGCGTTTCGCGGTAAAAATTACGCTTACAAAAGCTGCAGTTGCCGGGAAGCGGCAACTATAGCATATGAAGCAGGAAGGAACGTTACTACACTTTCAAACGTAAAAGAAAAAGAAGCCCTGACAACTATCATCATTACTGTTCTGATTGTTGCGACTCGGGCTTCGAATTTTATTTCCATAAGTGCCGGACAAAATGTTGACAGCTCCAACCTCGAGGATCAGCTTCGGCTGGCCACGATCTAGTGGCTAAGAGGCGGCCAGAGCTCAAGGCATTTTGGAACAAGGATGCTTTTCCTAAGCTTGATTCTTAAAATAAACATATCATTTCTCTCTGGCTGTCCCTCTTTCTTTCTAAATTTTGTATTTTTTACTCGTAAACAGCTCGGCGTTGAGTTGGCAAATGCCTCCGCTTTGAGGCACATTGAACTCAGAAGAAAACATTAAACCTTCTTGCATTTTTCTCGTGCTAGGAAGCGGCAGTTATGACTGCAATTCGCCTTTCATTGGGAACCAACAGAACCACCTGCTGGCCTATAACAGAAGAGGTGCATTAAAGTTTGCAGTTTTATTGCCACCTGCCTTGCGGTTCTCGGTTTTATCCAGGTGGTACTAGCATCGAAAAGAGTAGAACTGCGCAATATTGAAACTGATTCGCTGGCAAGATTCGTGCAATATGAAAACGTGTACGTAAATTTTTGTGAATGCAGGCGTGAATGCGTGTGTTGCCATATTTCCGAGGGAGGCTGAGTACCTTACTTTGGGTCCAACTTTCATCTCATCAATTGTATGAGTAATGCATGGCAGTCATGAAGTACAAAGTAAACACCTTCGTCCCACTAATTACTTAATTACTTACTTGCTTAACCTTACATGGACACCTCACATAACAGATATTTGCACTAAAGCACTTCGCAAATCATGGTTTTTAAAAAGAAAATTAAAAGATGCTCCCCAACATAAAACTTTGACTTACAAAACTTTCATTTTGCCGAAACTTGAATATGCTGCAGTCATATGGGATCCTTTCACAAAAAGGATATGCTTCTGAAAAGATACACCGTAAGGCAATCCGATTTATTTTTAACAAGTGTCGATGACTCGACTCACCTAGTACATTAATGCAATTACATAACATTCATTTCTTAGAAACAAGAAGAAAGGTTAGTCTTTTAACGTTTTTTTACAAAATCATCTCCGAAATAAATAAACTAAATGTGTCATGTCATGTTCAAACCGCCACTGCTTGGATAAACCATCGTAAACATAATCAATCATTAACACCCATATTTGCACGAACTAACGCTTACAAACACAGTTATTTTCCCAGAATAGTTAAAGACTGGAACTCACTGCCTCAGGAGAATTTTGCAGCTGAGAATTTTGTTACAACACTGGAAAATGACGTGTTTGGTGTTTACAAATGTATTGTACTCTTATTGTTGCTGTTTCACTGACATGCTGTTCCTTTTAGCGTATTGATGAGTGTTTAAAGCAACGAATTTATGTTTTCTTGTTCTTGCAGGTACGATTTACTTGTTGTTTCGTTTGCCCCTCCTGTTTGTGCCATAATGGTAGTCCGCAGTATGTTTAAATAAAATAAGTAATTGAAGCACTATCGCTCAAAATAGGAATTTAGTAGAACACTATACATAGCTTTACGAACTGGCAAAAACTCTTTGCCCACCCAGCACTGCTATAAGTGCAAAAATATTAAAATATGGACGTACTAGCACTACGACAAACACCTATTATGTGTACAGAACGTAGTTGTTTTTCTTATCAAAGCTGGATAATCGTATCCAGCTTTTCTGGACAGAGTTTAGTTCGCGCGAGTGCCACCACGAGGCGTACTAACCTTAAGCGTTAAAAATTTCTCGCTGTGACTCGGTGATGACATCGGCAAAAAAATAAAAAAATTAAAAGCTACCGCAGCGCATTGATCCTCGCCACAATGCTTGTCCCGCCGGCGTTATCATTGTTCTTGATAAAGCGTAGCCGCTGGTCGCCTGGAAATGACTTATCATCCTAACAGCATTTACGAGCGATGATTGTTTCTGGGTATTTGATACGGTACTTTGTTGTTTTCTTTTTTTCTTTTTTTTTCGATGCTATAGAGTAAAGCTAGGTTAACCGTCAGAAGCACTCCGTGATAGCCTTTCTTCGGTCAGCACACATTGTTAACGTCCGAACATCGCACATCGTCTACGAGAAACGCCGTCGTGCATGGCTTTTGATTTTGACCAATCGATTTCGTTAAGGTACCCCCAATTATTTCCGTAGCGGATTTGCTATCCACACTAATGAGCTAGCGCAGCAGCTCCAAATCGAGATGTGCTTAAGTATTCAGACATATAGATGGATATGTTGGTTTTTCACCTTGATGCAAAAGTCACGACCCATATAGTACTTCCAGTAAGTTCCAAAAGTAGTCACCTGCCACGGTTATCCACGTGCGTGAAGAAAGACTGTTGTTTAAAATTATTGTACAGCAATATAACCAGGATTTGTCTGTTCTCCATATTTTCTACTATGTTGCCGTTCCACCTTTATAATATAGCCGCAGTGTAGACTCGCTGATATCAAATGCCATAAAGACTACCCACATACTCAAAGACCTCGCGCACAACTCCTGACACTTACTTGTATTCAAGAGTTGCGCGACTACCAAGGACATCCTTAACAAATGTGACATAATAGCTTATGGGGTTTCACGTGCCACAACCACGATCTGTTTATGAGGCACGCCGTAGTCGGAGATTCCGGAATAACTTGGACCACTATAGGGTTCTTTAACATGCGTCTAACCTAAGTGCACGGGTGTTTTCGCATTTCAAACCCATCAAAATACAGCTGACGTGGCTGGAATTCTATCCCGCGGCTTCGTGCTCGATTCGCGGCCTCCAGACAACGTTACGATTTCTCACTTTTACGTCATATTTTATATTTAAGCTAATGCTGTCCTGACATTTCCAGCGGTTTCACCTTTCCCAAAATGGCCGCATTTTTGTTCGCTTCTGTTCATATCTTGAAGAATATTTAATAGACGTTGAAACCATAGCGCGCTCCTTTACCACGCTGCTTAAAAAGTCATTTTATTTTCCTGAGGTCCTGTGCAAGCTTCTGCCCTCTTGCCGCTCATCTACCTTCTGATTTTCCTGTCACTTGTATCCCATTTTGACGACTAGGATCTTAAGGAAGTCGGCACTTGTGTAATAGCCATGTGATTGAAGGCGTTTAAACCAATTCTACCGAGGACACAACAGCCGCTTTTCCTCCCTGCGAGTGGAGATATTGCATTAACGGCGCCATTCTTTAGCATATAAATTAATAGTGTAAAAAATTATGTGGATCCCACGCACTGTGCGAATCGATGTAAGCGAAGCTTTCTGTGTTGTTTGTTTTGATTGACGTTAACTAGAACTAATGCTGACTGCGAATGTATGATTTCTCCAGCGCATAGTGCAATATACTTGAGGAGTGAGTTGATGGCAAATGTTACTTTGTGTGCACTATTGCTGCTTGTCTGTGTAGTACACCACATACAGCTAGCCGCGTTTACTTGGGGCGTTGTTCTGTCCTATTGTTTGTAACCCGTGAGAGGGTTCAGCTTTGCCATTGCTTCACATGTCACATCGCATCGAGGCAGACGTGTTGGCAGAATTGTGGTGCTCTACATGCCAAAATACTATCGGATCATGAGGCACGCCGTAGTGGCGTACTCCGGATTAACATTGAGACCCCGGTGTTCCTTAACGTTACTTAACCTTTAAAAGATTTTTTTCCTTACCGCTTTTTTTACGATGATGATGTAGAAATTGTATAATATATGACATGACTCACAGTTTGCCAGGATCCTACTATCCCCTTTTCATGTCTTGTTAGGAGGTTCCCTCCCCCCCCCCCCCCCGACAGTTGTTACTTTCGGACCTCCGGATGTGTACTTATACCCATCTCGTATATGAGTTCCTCAAAAATAAATATTTCGTCAAAATGAAATGAAAAATGAAATAGCCACATTTATTTGCGGGCGTTACATCGCGCTTCCATGCTGTCCGTGTACAACTCGTGTCAACTGATAGCGCCAAAATAAAATTTCATATTCCCTAGCTTCTACGGCGTAAGGGCACACCATTCCACGATGCCTACGAAACTTAGCAGATCACATAACTTCCAGCACTGCATGGGCGTGACCCGCTAATGCTCTGTAGCACCCGGGGAAACACGGTCCACCCGTCTTCTGCGCATAATTCCTATGGTAATTAACGTGGGCAGGGCTGCTTCAGAATGGATATATTGCCCATATCCGCCAACTGTTTACAGTTTCCATATAGAGATAACAGAAAGAAGATGTAGATGACTGTGGTAGGGTTAACGCAATTGTGTCCTTTGCGTTGGATAGACAGAGTAGAGACCCATCACTATATGGCGAAGGTAACATTCTTAAACAATAAAGAAATATCTGATTTTACGTGGTTACATGATGAGAGTTGAGAAAGGTTTTATATCTCTGACGCAAGGGCAAATTAAAGATTATTTGCACTAAACCCGTTTTGTTAAAGTGAAGGGCATTTCTCAGAAAGGAGTTGCGCCGATGACACATGGCACCCCAGTGTATCTCTGTTGTGGTTCCCGGGTAAACGCCACTAAGAAGATAGCGCTGCTTGTTAGCGCAGTAAGGGAGAAAAAGAAAACGTAAAAAACTTCGTATCTGGCTACCATTCAGCGTTTACAGAAACTAAAATATTTTCTTTTTTTCCATGTTGATGGCTGATAATGTGCATATGTATTTACTTCCTTCCTGTTCTTGCATTGTTGATTTGCTTGAAGATTGGAAACAATAGTGCATGACCAAAAAAGTGGCATTCGTTGAAAAATCGCAAAATGTTATTGAATATGCGAAATGAAAATGCAATTACAAGCCGTCGAACATCGAATAAAGAGCGCTCAGGAATCAGCGAGAGGAATCTGCTGTTCCTGCCCACAGCCTCTTTTGCTCATTGGCGTAAGATAAAAAAAAAATTACCGACGATTACGTTACTTCCTAATGCGAAATTTGAGCGCAGCAAATGCGAGCCTTTGTTTGCGTTTGGCCTCGGCCTCGGCCGCGCGAACGGTAGAGTCTTCTGTGCGACGGCGATGAGCTTCTGCTTCAGCCTCGCTTACTGCTGGTTGCTCTCGACGGTGGCGATGAGCCTCCGCTTCGGCGGTGCGAACGGCAGGGTCTTCTCGGCGGCGGCGATGAGCTTCTGCTTCAGCCTCGCTTACTGCTGGTTGCTCTAGACGGCGGCGATGAGCCTCCGCTTCGGCGGCGCGAACTGCAGGGTCTTCTCGGCGGCGGCGATGAGCTTCTGCTTCGGCGACGCGTACTCCTGGATCATCTCGACGGCGGCGACGGTAAGCTTCTGCTTCGGCGGCACGCACCTCTGGATTCTGACGGCGACGGCGCTGGGCCTCTGCTCTGGCAGCTCGTTTAGCAGCAGCAGAAGCAGCAGCAGCAGCAGACGGAGGACTTCCATCGGTCGTCTCGCTCATGGCTCAGAAAGAACTGGCAGATAATTTCGCAGTGGCGAACGGCAGCGGCAATTTCGGTTCGGGCGGTGCACATATACAGATCCGCCGCCACCGATCTGGCTCTCTGATTGCCACAGCACAGGGGTTGCATTGGAGGAGGAGCGAAGAAAGGAATTAAGTTCGAGCCGGCGCTTTGACAACCGGAGACTCGCAGGAAGAGGGGGAGGGGGGCGGCGTGTACACCCAGCGGCAAACGATGGGGGCAGAAGCGCGCGCAGCAAGCGGACAACACGATAAAGGGAGGAGGGAAGATATAGCAGCGACTGACTGATGCCGTTGACGCCGATAGTGAGTCAACCCCAGCTGCGGAGTTCAGGGACAACGCCGCCGATGCCGACACAAACAATATGATACCCTCGCTTCCGCAGCGCTAAGAACCAGGTCTAGCCGTGGGAAGGTGGTCACGTATTCGTCGACGTGCCGGGGCCTACGTGAAATAACCGGCGCGTCGGCAACTGAAGAGCACCCTATCCGCCACACAAGAACAGGGGGGGGGGGACCTTTTCCTCCTCTTTCTGCATGGCGGCGACGGTGTTCTATGCAGTCACGTTATCTTGACTCTCTAGCGGCGTCAGCAGCATCCAGCGGTATCAGTCGGTCGCTGCTAGCGCTGGGGGGATGAAAGGGGGGCGGAGCTGGTTACGAGGCCGACGACAACGCCGACGACGACGCGAAACCCAGGAACGGACGCCAAAGAGCTGCGCTCTAAAATTATTCCTGTAATGTATGTGCATTCTATATGCGCGTCGAGTAGGCAGTTAAAAAAATTCTTCGCTGGTGGAGGCCAATCAGACAACTGATCGATCAAAGACAGCTAAGCTGTACAAGTGGATTCTTGTTGCACACTTCGGCAGTATATGGGGCATGTTTGCTTGCTCACGGCCGTGCTCTGACGCATAGAAAACCGCAGATACTCTATGCGAGCGCAGTCATGGCCGGCTGTTTTTGGTGACTGCTCCCATGCAGACTGTGGCAAAGCAGCATCACATCAACTCTGACGCTTCAGCCCTACAAACTCCAGTTGCTCTTGAACTTGGATCCCATATAACGTGGTGTCATAAAAGGAAAATGCAGATTACTGGTCAAAAAGCTCGCATATTAGTCGCTGTCTGTTGGAAATAAGTGTACACAATGAAACTGATTTTATAATCATTGGTCATTACGTTTCAACAAAAATTTGATGCTTGGGCATACGTTCCGTTGCATTTGCATTTCATATTGACTGCGACATCGTGCATGCCGGCTTTCACCGCAGGAAAATTGTTGTTTAACTCTCCTTTACAGATTCAATTTAAAAGTCCTTAAGCACCTGAAGCCGTAATTGAAGCAAGATGATGTAAATTGAAGCGTCATCTTACGGCACAAAAACAAAAAGAAACCTGTCTCCTGTAGGGTATGAACGATGAATTCCGTAAGAAAACAGCTTCAAACATGTTGCCATAAGTATATTTTTCTTCCGTGGTTCGACGCCCGGAAGAAGTTCTCCCTGATTTCGCTGGCAGGCGTTTAGAACAACTTTGTTTAGTATAATTGTAGCCGCAAGTAACGTTATACACACGCCAATATTTGCACAGGCTGCAAGGCTGAAGTCTGCACGGCATTTCACATTTACGTGAACAGCGAACGCGCTGAACCGATTTGGAAATATCAAGTGCGTGCGTGTAGCATACGATGACCGAATACCTATTATAGCAAATCAGGTGTAGCAGTGCCGTTAAAGAAAACTAACAGGCAGCCCACATCAGGCTAAATCACAGCGTTGTCTTAATGACACGCATAGAGTGGTCTTTTCGATCAGCAAAGATTCTAGAATTTCCGAAGACCCATCTGTGGTGTCCTAAGTATAGAAGAACGCTGTAATGCGCTTGCAAGCAATCGCGGCAGTGACCTCGTCATCATCGTGATATGCGGCTGTTTATACAGCCTACTGTGAATTCTGCCAACTTTTGCATATGAGGGCGGCCCGGTGAGAACCGGTCAATGAGACACAACGCCGCGACGGGGGTCCGTGGCCGAGAATCCCAGGGGATACACCCACCCTAATCCCCTCGGAGGCTTCCTCTTTCAGCTCTAGTCGCCCTTCCCTCCGCTTCCTCGGCCGCCACCCCTTCACTGACTTTTAACCTTTTCGCGCTCACCGCCCTCCAGGTGGCGCAGACACCGACGGCAACGGCGCGTCGTCCCGTGGCGGAGCCTTCCCGGCATGCCCCGCCCACCATCCCGGCCGGCGGCGATCGATCGGCCGTCACGGTATACGCCAGGGCGCCGTGGTATTGCCACACCGTACAGCGGAGGGAGAGGGCAAGTTGGAACAGAGGCGTCGCCATCTTTGTGCTCGTATCCGTGATTGCCTGCCTCAATGAGTTGAAAGGAGATGCGCGCTGGGAGATATGGAGCCGGATAGCCGAAATGCAAACCGCTCCCACTGAGGGAACAATGTTCCTAATTAGATGATCGAAAATGGATGAATAATACCACAAAACGCGGCTAATGGGGACGTAAAACCAGCACGCTCATTTTGTTGTTTACGTCCACCTGTTGGTCGCGGCCCGAAGAGAGATCTGATCGATATCACAGGTGCGATGTCGAAGCAGAGGAGCAGACAGAAAGAAGCTTTTTTGCGCAGTTTTATTCGAGTTATCATTGCCTATTTACGGTGGTTGTTTAAACGTTCAACTGTAGCAGAGACTGCACTTTTCCTCGCAACTTATTCTTTTCTTTCTTTTTTGGGGTGCGCATTTCTTTCTTCAAACCGGGCCTTTAATTAAGGATGCCCACACAGTCGTTAGTTCATAACCAGAGTTACCTTCATAGTAGACTGAAGTATTCTGCTCAATGAGCATACTCGTACTTCGTGTCTACTCTAAACAAAATTGGTTAGGTTGAATCGAATGCAGCGTGTATCAGCGACAATGGACAAGAGAGGAAACAAAATGGTGGTCCTAGCCATACTCTCCGCTACAGTCTTCTTGTTCTGTTTTTGCACGGCCACTCCCTTCGCTTCTTCCCGTCTGCCGACCTCCTCCCATGCGCCTCCTCCCCACATTCGGGATCCGTTCTTCCGCAGCGCTCCTCCGCTGTCAGAGCCTCGGGACCGCTCGATGGCTGCAGTCGCCGCCTCATCTAGCGGACGCTAGGAACTTCTGAGCTGACGGACAAGGTGAGTCCTGAAAGGTGCCCCTTCCGGCATGTGTTCAAAAAGCACTCCACCAACGCTTCGAGAGCCCGGCTTGAAGCGCCAGAATTAAGTTTCACGTAAACTGCGCTACTGCACTGACGCCGCAGGTTTAAGTGCTGAGGAGCACAAAGATAGTAGGTTTTGTAGTGCATGTCAACCGTAGCCTCATTTTGCTTCGTTCTTTATGTAATGTTTGATTAGGCAAAAAGTAATTTCGTTCTTTGCGTAGCAAGCTGTAAGAGCACTTTGAAAAAATGGCAACCGTGCTCCTAAAGTAAAGGCGCGAACACGCCAAGAGGCAGTGCACCGTTCGCATCCTAGCCGCATTACGTGGCGATGAAGGGTGAGCGCTCTGGACTTCCTGCCGAAATGTGCATCACAAGAACTCCTAATCTTCAATGTTCGTGGTAGTGCGATAGCGTCGCTATCAATGTAAGGTTTCACCATTACCCGCGAAAACGTTCACTGTATTCATCGTGGTTCTGGCGCTACTCTCGAGTGCACTGCATGGCATTTTTTTTAAAATATTTTTCTTGAATAACCCAATAGTGTCAGCAGTGTAAATTTTCTGAGGCAATAAACCCCAATGAGTTAATTGTGCATTACCTGCTATCATCTATAGTAGAAAATAATTGAGTAACAATTTATGGCCAGGGAAAGCCACTAAGAATAGAATTTTACCTATCCAATTATCATCCATCGAAGAGCTTAAGCTACATTGGTCCGGCAGGCCGCCTGTTGAATACGCCATTTGCTACGAACACGTGGAAGGCTTTCTTTGGGTGGTGCACTTGTGGAGGAATATTATCCAGGCATCTTTTTTTAGGATCAGCCTAAAGATTCTTATTGTGGCAACACTAAAAAGGCTACAATTGTACAGATACGATGGCGTAAAAATCGCAGCGCCCCGTACTGATGTTTCATATGGTTAGGAGACATAGTTAGCATCACGCCATAAGTATACACATTTAGTAAGACAGTAGGGAGACCCTGTGTGAAAGCATGTGGGAGCCTGTCGAGGGAATCGGGTTTCCAGTCTACCTAACAAAGATATCTCTAATGAGAAGACGTCTTCAGCAATTTGCACGGTTGCTAACGTGAACCAGAGCCGCAATCTAGGTTATTAAGCGCTTAATGTAAGCGCCAACAACATCGCGCTCCGCCAAGTGTACGGTTTATTTTACAAAAGCCATAAGCCCTTACTGACCAAACGTGCTTACAGTAGAACTGTTCGTAAAAGAATTCCGGTCAATCGTGGCACTGGACATGTTACCCAAAGATACTGGCCCGTGGCAAAGAACATTTTATGGTGAGAAGCTTTGTCAATTCTCCCCCAAATTTCTGAGAACATGCAAAACATACCAACTGCGTTAAGACAACAGCCGAACGATTTCCCGCTTTGCCCATTTTTCGTCTACGCCATCGTCGTTATATGCTTTTGATGGCATCAAACGCTTCATGCTTTGAGCTCATAAGCGCACAGTCCTTATGATTTTGCCTGCAAAATCTATTTATGACTAAAGTAGGAAGGTGGGCAAGTTGTTAAGCTTTCATAATGGTAACAGCGTGAAAAAACGATAATTCGACTACCTCGTTAGGTGAGAAGTGCAAACAGTTTAGCCGTTTAATGTAAGCACATCGCTTCTGTCTACTCTGTTGTTTCTTTCCAGATATATTGAGCGAGTTCTTTCAGACTATCAGTATTGCAACAGATGGAACAGGTTCCAACAGATAAGCCAACAGATGCGAAAGCACGCAAAGTGCTCATTTGACTACTGCCCTTTTATTACTGAGGCGGAAACATAAGTGCAACCTAATTACTTACCTTAGCGTCTATAGTGAGCTCTTTCTTCGTTTTTTTTGGGGGGGGGGATAGAACTAGCTAGTATGTACTAAAGGTTTGTACGCAGTTAAGCACGAAGCGTAGAATTACGGCAATCTTGTAGAAAAACCACAACGTGCTCTCTCATAGCATTGCTTGCTTGAATGCTTTGGCTCCTAAGGGTTCGCAGTCATGTTTAACTCATTAAGCTCAGTCCAACTGCTGGTACAGGAGAAATGCCGTCGTCGTCCGCAGCAGGTTTAAAGCGATATTTAGTGCCTTTTTGCACCCTTTTTTTGCGCTAAAATGCACGATTCAACGAACACAATGATCCGAGAACTGACGCTGCTGCTGCTTCTTGATTTGTGTTGCCAGCGCTTCATCAATGAAACGTAAAGTGAAGACGCAGACACGACAGACGCTTGCAGTGTTTGCGACTTCAATTTATGCCTTGTCTATGCTGCGCTTACAACACGAATGATGAATGTAGCAACAGGCGTCGAACAGCACCATTACACGCTGTGGCTCCATCGTCCATTGGGTGAGGTTGCAGCATTTGTTTCTGCATACTAGTGCAAAGTTTTTCTTTTTCTTTTATGCGAAGCATATTACGAGGGCTCAACCCAGCTCCTCAGGCGCGGCGGTGTCGCCTTGAATACCACGTGACACCGCGACGTCACGACAGAGGAGAAGTAGCTTTGGCTCAACTCTTGCAAGATGGGCTGGGTGGGAATCGAACCAGGGTCTCCGGAGTGTGAGACGGAGACGCTACCACTGAGCCACGAGTACGATGCTTCAAAGCGGTACAAAAGCGCCTCTAGTGAATGCGGTGTTGCCTTAGAAACGAGCTGTTTCTAAGGCTCAGGCGTGCGTCGCTTGCTCAGGCGCACATTTCGTTGTCGCACCGAACGCTGCGTTGCTCGACGCTCACCGCGTCCAATGCGGGGCGTCCAAGGCGAAGCAGAGTAATGCATGAGTTGTTTCTTCGTCTAGCCGAACCAAATATAGCCAAGCAACAGCAGTTCACCAAGCTAAACAGTGGTTCAACAACTAAAATAAAGGCTAGTATGCTTCGCATCCTGGGCTTTTTTTTTGTGCCATCGCCCCTCTTTTTCCTCATTTTGCGTATAGAGAAAGATTGAAGTGAGTGAGCAGTTCCGGGGTCTTGCATTCACACTGTTTACAGCTCGGTTCGCGGGTTATGCTGGCGGTGTCCACAGATTAATCCAAGCACAGAGCGTGATACGCCGTATGCAAGCGGAGACTTTAGCATACGGTGTGCTAATTCATTAATTTTTTTACGGAGGTGACTGCGTCGCAAAACCATATTGATCAGAGGCCGGCCTTCAAACACCGCGAAACGAATAAAAAAGACAACATGCTCTTCTCTCTTCGGAACGACTCTCGAGTGCTGCATTTCAACACCAGCGTTGCTGTGGAAATCGCTGGAATCGAGATAAGGGAACAGCGTTTCGCACGCACGCAATAACGGGCAACTTCGTGTAACCCGGTGGGTCCCAAGGGCTTTCGCTCCTTATTTTAGACTTATAATATTATGCAAATTAGCATGGTACGCTGGACACATGCCAGCATGCAAGCCCGACTTCGCTTTAGACGGCTAAAAGCTATAGAATTATGTATATTAACTTCTATTCTTGTGTTTTATTCAATACAGTTTCACTACAAAACTGCCTTAAGAGACAGGGCTAAAGGAAGTGTAAATCATTATTCATTTATTATTTGTGGTCTTCCCACAGGGCCTATTGGCAATAAAGTGGGGCGTTTACAAACGTAGGACGTTAAAGTAGGTAAACATGACACGTGGTGATAACATACTGAAAGGTTTACTGTGGCTTCGAGGCGCACATAGAGCGCACGAATAAGGAGAAACGCAAATAATACACTTGTTCAGTACATCTTGCGTAAAAAAAAAATACCATAAACGCAGGGTTAAAGAAGCTGAAAAAATAAAGAAATCATTTCACGGTGGCAAATTCTCGCGCAAAAAGGCAACACGCGTTTTATCGCTAAATAAGGAAAACCGAAGTCGAACAAACGACTAGAAGATGGCACAACTGTGAAGCCACTGGAAGAAGTTCGTACACTTGGCATCGCATTACAGGAGAACATGCGGGCCATGTAAAGAAGTAAAAACAATTCTTGAGCAGTGGTCATCGCCACTTCTTAAGATAACTGACTTAACTGCCGTATTGTTCACGGGAAAATTGGGCCAGCAAAGGTGACTGTCCTAAATTTGAATTGTCATTCTTTTGTTAGCGATAAAGTCGTAGAGAAATAAAATAACAAGGAAAAATGTGCTGTGCTCATCGGATGCCGATTTCTGAGGCACAAGTACTGTACAAACATTTTATTTTTTTGCTTAGCCTTCTATGTTGGAGCGGTTACCAGTTAAATATTTCCTTTAAATGTGGCGTGCTCACTTTCTTTCCCAATACTTGTCTTAACTAGGACATACTGGACGGCTATCTTATAATTATTTTTTAATTTTTATTTATTGATACTCCGACCCCGATATCAGGAATATAGCAGGGGGAGAAAAGAACTAAGCAGTTTGCCAAAGCAAGCAAAGCGTAAACAAAAAAAAAATAAAGTAAAGGCGTGGGTTGAAACCCTGCAGTATCAGGAATACAACAAATGAGCAAAATCTCAAACAGCAAAAATAAAAAAAGTACGACCATTACACTCTTTGAAGATGGAATGGCAGCGAAAGCTGACGACGGTCAAACGTCTCAAACGAAAAGCAAAGTTCTTTCACTGCCATTACATCTTCGCAGAGTGAAATGGTTGCCATTTGTTTGAAGTGTCTGATGATGGGAGTTGACGTGTTTGATGATTTAGTAATGACAGTGTTTGATGTTCGATTGAGACTGTCGGCTCTCGAACTACAGACGGTCGCGCACTCTGCAACTAAATCCGAAATGTTTCTCCAGAAAGTCTCCTCGGAACTTGGCGTCCACACCTTTGAAGTCGTTCAGTCGCTCCATCCCGTATTTCTGCCGCCGTATTGCGTTGCGAGTCTGGCGCAGTTGCTAGTCAGGAGAAGCCCTGGCTCGCGATTGTCGTTTTTGTTCAGCATCGCGGGAACGTTATTTGTCGGTGGTCGTTTTGTGCCGGCGCCGTTGACATTCTCGTTGCTTCTCCCTCAGACTCTCCTCGTATGCATGCTGTTCTTCGGGTGTACGAAATATACGTTTTCGCCCCCTCGATAACGCAGCAGTTGAATGGCTCACAACCCGTCAATCAATGGGTCCCCTTAACTAATGGCTCATACCCCGTATACGCGGCCTTCTGATTAAGACGACCGGAGAGAATTGAACGCTGGAATGATGAGTGGTAACGGAATCACCTGTGGAAGACGACGACGACGACGAAAACACGAGCAGTGGCACTAGCGCGCTTGCGTGGTTGGCGGAGAGAATTTTTAAAGCCCTCTTTGCAAAATTTGTACGAAACTTTTTTTCAACAAGATCTGTTCTTAGCCCTGTGCCTGGGATCTCTTTGGGTCCCACGTGTGACGAGAATAGTTCCAGGGCGTGTTACAGGATCCCGAGCCCACAGGCGTATGTGGCACGGACCTTCGCCCCTTTCTGCACTATCACCAGGATCGGCCCACATGATGATTTTTTCTGTTGACGGAAGCCGAAAAAAGTACAGAAGGTTAGGGATATACACCTTTGGCTGTAATATGCCATATAACAATAAACTGACAAAATGAAGTTCCACACACTAGGTAATATGTTGCACGAACAACGTCAGTGACGGTCGCAACACTTTATTGTTACTGAGATTATTCCAAGGGGTAATAGTGCGTGAAAAGAATCAGTACTTAAAGCAGTTATTACAGACGCAATAAGGAGTCGTCGTCGTTGTCGGGTCGCATCCCACAGGAAAATAGAAGTAACTGTGTGAGTTCAGTTCTGTAGTGTCTTTTAATTAATTGGTGCACGCAAATAAGTTGTGCAGAATGATTTCGCTCAGTTATTGTCGGCAGTACAGCTTTGATTCAGAGATGTGTCACTTATGCGCGTCAGTAATTGTTATATATTTAACGAGGAACCCGCCTTTAAACCCTTGTTAGTCTTCTTGAATGATCCCAAATCCAATGTAGGCAACAATACATTTGCAAGCTAGGAGGCGGACAGATGGAGCGGACAATCTCAATGTCTGTCTTAAGAAAAACAATGTACAAAAAGCATTACATGTTATGAAACGAATAATGTGATTCCAGGTAAATGTGCCAGTGCCTCAAAGGTCTAGACATTTATGTTCTGTTTCTTCTGTAAGTGTCACACCATAAGTATTCTAATCAAATGGTAAGACACTCTATTAGTGAGTGCCCTTCATTAGTACACCTTTTTCTAAATTAATAAATATTCAGCATGATTCACACCACGTAGAAACTTCTTGCAACGCGCTATTCAGAAGCAGTTGATCTAAGACACTTCTTACTTCTGTATAGCTGACGCAATCATCAGCGTGAAGTATAATTTTCACAGGAATTTTAGGGACAGCGTAATTAATATATATTAACAACAGGAGAGGCCCAAGAACAGAGTCCTGACGGACGTTAGAGTGAACTGCAAACATATCAGAGCAATGATCACCAAAAAGAACGGATTCTTCTCGGTTTAAAAGTAGGCTGAAATCCACATTACTCATTGTTTGTGATAACTTATTGTGTCTAATTCTTAAATCAACTTCTTGCGATCGAGTCTGAGGGAAGCCTTCAAGAAACCCAAAGATACTCTGTCAATCCGTGTTCTATAATTAACTAAACAGGCAAAATTATGTACAGTTTCTACTAGCTGTGTACAAGTGGAGTAGCCTCTCCGGAATTCATGCTAATATTTAGTAAACGAAAATGTGTTAGACTTCAAGAAGTTTCATATGTGATTGCGAATTATGTATTCCAGTAATTTAAAAACAGCCGATGTTAGATTGGTCGCTAGTTCTTGATCAATCACTTGTCTCCACTTTTGCGAAGCGGTTTCTCTCCGGCAGTACCCCAGTCTGTCGGAATTTCACTCTCAGATACGAACCTTGTAAATATAACAAACAAATATTAAGATGTCCATTGTGCATATTTTAGTGAGGTCTTAGGTATGTTGCCGGGTCCAGGTGATTTCTTAACATAGAGGTTAAGCAGCATACTTAAGTACCGTGCTCACTAATGATAACGTCCTGCAAATTCGGCAGTGAGGCTTCAAATTTTAGAAAGATAATCTGGTCGCTAGTAAATAGGACTAAAAATGTTTATCGAAGACATTAGATACTGCTTGTGCTTCATTGACCATGAGTCCACTGGTTTCGAAGTGATCATGGCTCCTTGACTTTGGGGAAACCAAACTCTCGAATTTCTCGGGACACTCTGATATTAGCTTCTGTATATGTTTATAAAAATAATGCTATTTGTTAATTAACGTATGCTTCTTTAGCTGAGAACTAAGGAAAATGATATTTTGTTGCAATTCAGGATGAAAAATGCTTTTTTTTTTCGTGCGCTTCAGTTGTCTTTTTACCTGCAAAGTCGCCCGAGAAATTCATGCGTTTTCGTTTTCTTTGTAACAATAACCAGCGCACGACATTCAATACATTCCCGTACCATGACCTTAAACTGGTCTCAGAATCTTTGAGCACTGGTAGTATTATTATAAAATGTAAAAAATTAATGGAAAGATCACCAATGGAGACATCCTCATCCCGGAAGAATTTTATAAGGTGTATCTGAAAGCAATTTTATCAACAGTCAGGCTGAAAAGAGTGAGTGTTAGCAGAACTCAGATACCAGGTGACACTACACACTTAGTTTTATCGATACTCATTCCAGAAAATAAAAAAGGTCTAATACACATTTTAATCTCCCGTGCATTCGGATGTGGTGCTCTACAATTTACGTCAAGTCAAGCAAGCTAACTCTATCAAGCATGGTCTCACTTGACTTATGACTAGGAGTTTTGAGTATTGAATTTTTCATGTCTATCTTTATCGAGGGCAAGTGGACGGTCACATAGTGCTGACGCCTATTCCGATACCAGTCGTACCTCTAATTTGTAGAACAGTTCGCGAGTGTACTGCGCAAATTTACGTGCGTTTCACCGCAAAGATCCTAGTGATTTCGAAGCCCTTGGGGCTATATAATCAACACGCCCTATCCAAGACATTGACTGCCAATTAGATTCATAGGTATTTGTATTCAATAGCTGTCTGTAATACAGAGCTAGAGACTCTATAACATGAACAGCGCTTGTTGGGTTGTCTTTGTTCGTCCGAGCTCCAGATTGCGCTCCTTTATATTCAATAACACGACTTCATTTGTTAAACTTTGCAGGAAGGCTTCATACACGCTGTTTTTTTTAAATCTTATTTACATACCCCATTTTATCCATAATAATATGCGGCGTCTAAGGCATTTTGTAGAATATGCAATCATCATTATTGCCTAGTTTTCTATATGAGGTTCTACACTCTTCAGATATATTTATACATTAGGTTACCTGAGTAGTGATGCCGTTGATTTACATAAAATAGCTCGTGCTACTCCTGATGAAACATTAATAGTACCTGACCGTGACTCCTCAACGAAATTCTGCTGTCTCTGATGCACGTACGCGGCCGGCAATCTAAGAGACAGCCAGTAGATCAGAATAGTAACTAGACAAATTTCATATTGATAAGGCGTGAGGTATTCGAAAGGTTTGTTAAAAAAAACAAATTACTCTTGTAACTTAGAACGACAGAAAGCTGAGCTAGTTGGTAAGGATTCATAATGTAAAAAAAAGAGGTGAGGCGTGCAGACAGGACACAAGAGTAGAAAAGTGACGTTCGTGTTGTCCACTTCGCTACTCTTGTGTCCTGTCTGCACGCCTCACCTCTTTTTGCATTATGAATTACTCTTGTAAGATTGTTAATGGAAAAGCAAAATCATCCAGTCTTGAAAACACTATGTTAATTGTGAAACGCCGCAACATTATCGCCGATAGCCGTGTTAACTCTAGTTTAGTAGTCAATGCTATTGCTATACTGCATAATGAATGATTATGAAAGATGTTCTAAGATCTTAAAACAAACACATGTTAGAGATAGTGGACGGTAGTTGATAATGTATTCCTAGGGCCTAATTTCGGAATAGGCAGGGTGGAAGCTTTTTTTTTTAATCAAAAAGAATGTACCCATGGTTTAGGGATTTCTAAAGCTATCCTTTAAATAAGGGGATATCGACTGCACAAGATTTCAGGTGTCAATAGCTTTGATGCATCTAATATCATCAGCAACACTTCGATCCCATGACCATCAATGAAAAGTTCTAGCATGACTGGTACTTCGGACAGAGTAGGGCTGTCGAGTATAGTGTTTGCTTGTGGGGGTGAAAATACTGATTTAAAATATGTGATAAAACACTCATTTTTCGCTGGCTCCGTAATGATAAGGTTATCTATAACTACAGTTGGAATATAAACAGTGCCATTTCTATTTTTTGTCAATTTTGTAAAGCCATTTTTGATTTTGTCACACCCAGAACAAAATATCAAATAAAAGCGTACTTGGCACGTTCGGTTGCAAGTTTTACGTCACCAGTAACTGTTTTCAGTGTACTTACATTTCTTAACAGTGCATTCGTTTGAACACTTGATGCAGTCTTTTCTGGCACTGTGTCAGTTTATGCAATAATTTTGTAAATCATGGCTTACTCCGACATCATTTTGGTGTCATTATCCACCGTGCACCAAAACGAATCCCAAGGCAAAATATTTTATTCTTGAGAGGTACCCGAAGCTCGTCAATGTTACAAGAGTGCCACTGCGTTTCAGGTCTTAAAATATGCATCCAAAGCCGCATTTCTCAGTGGTATATTACCTTTTGCTATTAATACAAATTTGTCGCACGCCACCAATATATTTGTACAGGCAAACTTCATTTCAGTACTTAAGGCTCTGTATCACTAATTCCCGGAATGAATTTAGTTGCGAGCATGAGATCCGGTTTATCCGTCAGAAAAACGTCGAGAACGCCGACCGCTAATAGCTATATATTGTCACGTGGTAGTGACGGTGACGAAAGAAGCAGTACGGTGGAATACAAAACTAGCTTTTATTGGGCGAACCTGTGCCCACAAAACAGGCTACACTTATAGCACAACGAAAGCTGCGAACACGCTCGGCGATCGTCGAAAATCTGATCAGCGGGTCAAGCGCGTCGGCTTTTATAGATCAGTCGTCGAATGTTCCAGATTAACTGATGGGACCCGCGTGTCTTCCACAAAGTTCTACACCATTCGTGTCACGCGATGAAATCTGATAACACAAGGTTCGGCGACAACAAACACGCGGATAGAAGCGTCGATAACTTTCCAGAAACGTCGGATACATGCAGGCGCGTCCCTCGCTCTGCGATTACAGTTGTTAAGCGGCGAAACGTGGTTGCGCAATAAAGATAAGTAAACGTGTCATTACCCCCCTCTTAAAAAGCATCGACCCGATGCTGCAAACAAACGAAAGTAACAAAGAAAAGCACTCGTAGCAAAGAAAACAACAAACTAAGGAAGTTCATCAGCGTCCGTAAAATGGTTTAAGGCGCACCACGTGGACCACTTCAGATCGTGCGCGGCGCCGCTGTGAGTGCGAAATGCCGTCTGGCACGACCTCATAGTCTAGTGCGCCAATACGTCGGATGACCTTGTAGGGTCCGAAATAGCGTCGCAGCAGCTTTTCACTGAGTCCTCGCCGGCGTATCGGGGTCCATACCCAAACACGGTCGCCGGGCTGGTACTCGACGAAGCGTCTTCGGAGGTTGTAGTGTCGGCTGTCGGTACGCTGCTGGGTCTTGATCCGTAGGCGGGCGAGCTGTCGGGCTTCTTCGGCGCGCTGGAGATAGCTAGCGACGTCAACATTCTCTTCGTCAGTGAAGTGGGGCAGCATGGCGTCGAGCGTCGTCGTCGGGTTCCTGCCGTAAACCAACTTGAACGGCGTGATCTGTGTTGTTTCTTGCACCGCCGTGTTGTAAGCGAATGTTACGTACGGCAGGACGGCATCCCAGGTCTTGTGTTCGACGTCGACGTACATCGCTAGCATATCGGCGAGGGTCTTATTCAGCCGCTCCGTAAGGCCATTCGTCTGCGGGTGGTAGGCCGTGGTCCTCCTGTGCCTTGTATGACTGTATTTCAGAATGGCTTCGGTAAGCTCCGCTGTAAAGGCCGTTCCTCTGTCGGTGATGAGGACTTCTGGGGCGCCATGTCGAAGCAGGATGTCTTCGACAAAGAATTTCGCCACTTCGGCTGCGCTACCTTTCGGCAGTGCTTTAGTTTCATCGAAGCGGGTGAGGTAGTCTGTCGCCACGACGATCCACTTATTTCCGGTTGTTGACGTCGGAAAGGGTCCCAGCAAGTCCGTCCCGATCTGCTGGAATGGTCGGCAAGGAGGCTCGATTGGCTGTAGTAATCCGGCTGGCCTTGTCGGCGGTGTCTTGCGTCGCTGACAGTCTCGGAATGTTCTGACATAACGGGCGACGTCGGCGGTCAGGCGCGGCCAATAATACTTTTCTTGAATCCTCGATAGCGTCCGGGAAAAACCGAGGTGTCCAGCGGTCGGATCGTCGTGTAGGGCGTGCAATACTTCTGGACGAAGTCCTGACGGGACAACAAGAAGGTAATTGGCGCGGACTGGTGAGAAGTTCTTCTTCACGAGTAGACTGTCTTGAAGCGTGAAGGAAGATAATCCGCGCTTAAATGCCCTGGGGACAACGTCAGTGTGCCCTTCCAAATAATCGACGAGGCCTTTAAGTTCCGGGTCCGCTCGTTGTTGTTCGGCGAAGTCTTCCGCGCTTATTATACCAAGGAAGGCGTCGTCATCCTCGTCATCTTGCGGCGGCGGGTCAATGGGGGCGCGTGATAGGCAATCGGCGTCTGAGTGTTTTCGTCCGGACTTGTATGTTACAGTGATGTCGTATTCTTGTAGTCTGAGGCTCCACCGTGCCAGCCGTCCTGAGGGATCCTTTAAATTCGCTAGCCAGCACAAGGCGTGATGGTCGCTGACGACTTTGAATGGCCTGCCATATAGGTAAGGGCGAAATTTCGCTGTAGCCCAAACGATGGCGAGGCATTCCTTTTCGGTTGTAGAATAATTGCCTTCCGCTTTTGACAACGACCGGCTAGCGTAAGCTATCACGTGTTCATGTCCATCTTTTCTCTGGACCAGGACGGCGCCGAGGCCTAGGCTACTGGCGTCAGTGTGGATTTCGGTATCGGCGTTCTCGTCGAAGTGCGCAAGTACGGGCGGCGACTGCATGCGTCGTTTGAGTTCTTGAAATGCCTCGGCCTGCGGCGTTTCCCACTTGAACTCGACGTCACATTTAGTTAGCTGCGTCAGCGGCTCAGCGATGCGCGAAAAGTTCTTGACAAATCGCCTGTAGTAGGCACACATGCCAAGAAATCTACGCACTGCCTTCTTGTCGATGGGCTGCGGGAACTTTGCTATGGCCGCTGTCTTCTGCGGGTCGGGGCGGACTCCAGATTTGCTGATGACGTGGCCTAAAAATAGAAGCTCCTCGTAAGCGAAGCGGCACTTTTCCGGCTTCAGAGTAAGTCCTGATGTCCTGATGGCCTCTAGTACTGTTGCCAGCCGCCTAAGGTGAACGTCGAAATTTTCAGCGAAGACGACGACGTCATCCAAGTATACGAGACAGGTCTGCCACTTCAATCCTGCTAAAACCGTGTCCATCACGCGCTGGAACGTTGCAGGCGCCGAGCACAGTCCGAATGGCATAACCTTGAACTCGTAGAGGCCGTCTGGGGTGATGAAGGCGGTCTTTTCGCGATCTCTTTCGTCGACTTCTATTTGCCAATAGCCAGACTTGAGATCCATGGACGAGAAGTCTTTAGCGTTGCAGAGCCGATCCAATGCGTCGTCTATCCGTGGGAGGGGGTATACGTCCTTCTTCGTGATCTTGTTCAGACGCCGATAATCGACGCAGAAACGTAGGGTTCCGTCCTTTTTCTTTACCAGAACAACAGGGGATGCCCATGGGCTTTTCGATGGCTGGATGATGTCGTCGCGCAGCATTTCGTCGACTTGTTCTCTTATAGCTTCACGTTCTCGCGCCGAAACTCGGTAAGGGCTCTGACGGAGTGGTCGAGCGCATTCCTTGGTGATTATGCGATGCTTGGCGACTGGTGTTTGTCGAATCCTCGATGACGTCGAAAAGCAGCCTTTGTATCGTCGTAGCAGACTTCTCAGCTGCTGTTGCTTAATCATAGGGAGATTTGGATTAATGTCGTAGTCTGGTTCGGGAACCATGGTCGTCGGGGTAGATGCGGCGGAATCCGATAGGACAAACGCATTACTTGTTTCCAGAATTTCCTCGATGTACGCGATCGTCGTGCCCTTGTTGATGTGCTTGAACTCCTGGCTGAAGTTTGTCAGCAACACTTCTGTTTTCCCTCCATGCAGTCGGGCGATCCCTCTTGCGACGCAAATTTCACGGTCTAGCAGTAGACGTTGGTCGCCTTCGATGACGCCTTCTACGTCAGCGGGTGTTTCGGTGCTGACCGAAATAACAATGCTGCAGCGAGGCGGGATGCTCACTTGATCTTCAAGCACACTCAAGGCGTGGTGACTACGAGGGCTCTCCGGCGGCATTGCTTTATCTTCCGACAGCGTTACTGACTTCGACTTGAGGTTGATGATTGCGCCGTGTTGGTCCAGGAAGTCCATACCGAGAATGACGTCTCGTGAACACTGTTGGAGGATAACGAAGGTGGCAGGGTAAGTCCGGTCATGAATGGTTATTCTTGCCGTGCAGATCCCAGTCGGCGTGATGAGGTGTCCTCCAGCGGTGCGAATCTGAGGGCCTTCCCATGCGGTCTTCACTTTCTTCAACTGGGCGGCGATGTGTCCACTCATTACGGAGTAATCGGCCCCTGTGTCGACTAAGGCAGTGACTTTGTGGCCGTCGAGAAGCACCTCGAGGTCGGTTGTTCTTTGTCTGGCATTGCAGTTAGGTCTTGGCGTTGGATCACGGCTGCGTCGTGTTGAAATGAAGTGGGAACATCGCGTCGTCAAGTCGTCTTTCGTCGGTGTAGTTTTGGCTTCCAGACTTCGTCGGGACGGCGGCGTGTCGTCATTAGGTCGTCGAGATGGTTTCTTCGTCGTCTTCGTCGGCGGCGGAGGATCTTCGTCAGTTCGACGAACAGCAACCGCACCTCCATCGGTTGCTGCTTTTAGTTTTCCGGGTATGGGCTCGCTGACCGGCCCCGGGCTGGGCCAGTGTATGGTCGGCGCTGCGGCGACAGGTAGCGGCCTGGTGATGGCGAACGCGACGGCCGTCGAGGGCTCCACTGAGTAGCGGCGAGGTAATCGGCGATGTCACGTGGGCGCTCGCCAAGCTGTGGACGCGGCGCGTTGACGGCGAAACCTCGCAGTCCCATCTCCCGGTACGGACATCGTCGGTAGACGTGACCCGCTTCTCCGCAGTGGTAGCAGAGCGGGCGGTGGTCAGGAGCACGCCAGATGTCCGTCTTCCTCGCGTAGGTGCGCTGGGCGACGGGTGGTCGTGCTGGCGGCGGCGGCGGCGGACGACGAAACTGTGGCGTGACAGGGCCCTTCCGCGGTCGCGGAGGGGGTCCTTGACGGCGTGCGACGGCGGCGTAGGTCATCGCTTGCGGCTCACGCTGCGGCGATTCAGGGGCTACTCCAAGTTGTTGTTGGAGCTCCTCACGCACGGCGTCGGCAATCGAAGCCACTTGACGCTGTGATGATGGGAACAGCTTTTGTAGCTCCTCCCGCACGACAGCTCGGATAGTCTCGCGTAGGTCGTCGGCGGCGAGTGACTGAACTCCGGCGTAGTGGGTAGAGCTTGTACGGCGGTTGAATTGCCGGTTCCGCATTTCGAGTGTCTTCTCGATGCTGGTGGCCTCGCGAAGGAACTCTTCTACGGTCTTCGGTGGGCTTCGTATCATTGCGCCGAAAAGTTCTTCCTTCACACCACGCATGAGAAGGCGGACTTTCTTGTCCTCAGGCATATCCGGGTCGGCATGGCGGAACAGACGTTTCATTTCTTCCGTGAAGATGGCGACGTTCTCGTTAGGTAGCTGCACTCGGGCGTCCAGCATGGCTTCGGCCCTTTCCTTGCGCACGACGCTCGTAAAGGTGCGCAGGAAGCCGGTACGGAAGAGGTCCCATGTCGTCAAGGTCGACTCGCGGTTCTCAAACCACGTTCTGGCGGCATCTTCTAAGGCAAAGTATACATGCCGCAGCTTGTCGTCGGAGTCCCAGTTGTTAAAAGTCGCGATTCGTTCGTAGGTCTCCAACCAGGATTCTGGGTCTTCAGTCGCTGCTCCATGGAAGGTCGGTGGGTCCCGAGGTTGTTGTAGGATAACGGGGGACGCTGGGGCAGCCATTGGGGTTGTTTCGACCACGATCTTCTTTGTCGACTCAGGTAGAAGTCCGTGCTCAGGGGGCAGTCCTTGCAGTCTGCGGCTAGCACGCTGGTCTTCGGCGATGTTAGTTTTGTCCTCGGGCTTTGGGCTTGGATCGCGGCTTTGCGGGGGCGTTCGGTACATGAACGCACAAGCACCTCCACCAGTTGTCGCGTGGTAGTGACGGTGACGAAAGAAGCAGTACGGTGGAATACAAAACTAGCTTTTATTGGGCGAACCTGTGCCCACAAAACAGGCTACACTTATAGCACAACGAAAGCGGCGAACACGCTCGGCGATCGTCGAAAATCTGATCAGCGGGTCAAGCGCGTCGGCTTTTATAGATCAGTCGTCGAATGTTCCAGATTAACTGATGGGACCCGCGTGTCTTCCACAAAGTTCTACACCATTCGTGTCACGCGATGAAATCTGATAACACAAGGTTCGGCGACAACAAACACGCGGATAGAAGCGTCGATAACTTTCCAGAAACGTCGGATACATGCAGGCGCGTCCCTCGCTCTGCGATTACAGTTGTTAAGCGGCGAAACGTGGTTGCGCGATAAAGATAAGTACACGTGTCAATATCCGAAGTGAAAACTATCTACACTTTCACTAGTTCCGATGTAATTTATGTGCTTGAATGTTCCTTCCGTATAAGAAACAATATATCGGCGAAATGGAACAGTCAATGAACGTCGGGTTAAGAGGACATCGCGCAGACACAGCTAACAACATTGCCAAAGCCGTCGCCGAGCATTTCAATCAACCAAATCATAACTCTCATGAATTTATAAGTGCTACATCCTGCAGAAAATTTCCGTTCTGCGTCAGACAGAAAATACCGAGAATTATGCTTCACTCATAAACATAGGTATAAACGTTTCAAAGGGAGCTTTAGAATCTATTTGATATGCTAAATTTCACATTATAGACAACAGCCCCTAACCTTTTTATTTCTAATCAGGTTGCTTAGCTTTTCTTCTAATTTTTTTGCTCTTGTTTCATGTTTATTTATACATATTTTTTCTCGAGCGTCAATTTCTGTCCCTACCTTTATACTCTTTTTCAGAGAGGCGTTAGTTCATTCAGCTTCAACAGAACAAATAATACCCCCCTCCTCGCCATCTAGGCCCCTTCCACGAAGAAAGGAACGTACATTGACACGTCGACCAGCTGACACACAACGTTATTCTCATTCCTTCGCCGGGGTTAAATACCACACCTTTCTGTTCGACTCTACACCCTCGCTGCTAACACACTCTCGTTCGTTGCCTCGCCCACCCGCCTGATCCCCTTCTCCCTTTCAGAAGAGCCGTACCTGTATATACTGTGCCGAGGAAAGCATATGTCACATTGAAAAAGATAAGTTCGCTTGTTAACGTTGACTCCGACTTTCCCTATATTTTTCTCGTGTTGCGCACCTCCTTGAATTTCTACCTCCCACCTTCCCCGTGTTTTCCCCATTCAGCAACAGACACACTGAAGTAATCACGGTACGGGTCTTCGTCGTGTTCGTCAACGTTCCACGGAAAAGCACAGTAGCGCGTCTGCTTCAGTAAAACTGTTACATAGGTTTCACAGCTTTGTCCTGAACCGCATTGACAGCACACACATCCGACGGCTCGTAGCAATGCAACTTTAAAGATCGCGCCTATCTGCTCCGGCGAGTTGATTTGAAGCACAAAGGGAGATGCACACCAACATGGGTGCACTTCCGGCGTCAAAAGCGTGACGTCAGATCCTCTCACATTTGTTTTTTTTCCTCAGTGTTGCAGCGTCTACTACAATACTTGCTCTTGGGCCTTGTACTTGACGGACGGTTGTCACGGGCTTCGCTGTCGAAAGTGCTAGAGAAAAACGTCAACTACTGAAGCACACACTGAACGGATATACACGTGTCAATATTATCAACGTTATTCGTCAATTTGCATGGGTGAGACAAAATAGCGCTTTGGGAAGTCACTTATTTTATGGGAAGTCATTTTTTTTGCTTTCGAAACGAATAACATCGGCTATATTGAACGGTTTTTCTTTATAATTGGCTGCAAAGAGGCGAGTAGCATGCTCATGTGGAGAGGGTTCCCCTATGGCCGAGCCAGCGCAATGAAAATAGTTAACCGGATGAAGACGATGGTGGCAGTGTCTGCGATTGGTCTGCTTTCCCTTACTTAGCTTGCGGTGGCTAGTCGAAAATCGCGGCGGCATGCAACGGAAGGTTAAGAATGCCGCTAAAACAGACCCTCCGCAAAGAAGAGTTCGCAGGGAGTTGTAAATGTGCCGAAAGTGCTCGATATCATTACACAATCAGGTAAAAGCTTTTTTATATGCAAATAATCCCATGCTCTCTGGCAAGTGCGAATAAAAAAAGCCTGAGTGATCGGAGGCAGCCATCTTTTATTCCATTCGGAACGGGGGAGTCTCCGGCTATTCCGAAAAAAAATTTAGTTTTGCTCGGCATATTATTGCATTTTTAACGCGATCACGTCCCTTTCACGTGGTGAATTTTTGCGGTTTTGTGATGTTGCGTACAAACAGGCGAAGTGGGTGCAGCCCGAAATCTTTTGCCCAATAGCAGAGGACTAAGGGCGAAGAGGCGTTGAATCAGGAATAATTATTTTTTTGTTCGGTCTAATTACGCCTAATCAGTGTTTACAAGTTGTATCAGGTGGGCAAATATCGCGATTTTCGTGGCATCGCGTGATAGAGAGGCGAAGTGGGTAGTCTAAAAAGTTTTTCGCCACCCCCGGTGAGTTGATTCAACATAGGAATGGGGAAGTTTGGAATAGCTTTACGTTATAGCGCCCTTGTTCTGTAATGTGAAGAAAAAACTGTTTGTGCTATCTATGTACGTCTGTTATAACTAGAAGCCGGACTCGTTTCGACGATGTTACCTTTCTGTGAATCTTATGGAACACTAGCGTTCTGCAGGTATTGATACTTCTGTGTTTTCTATAGAAACGCGTTTCAAGCTAACAGAAGCTGCCGTGCAATAAACACACACACGCAAAAGGAAGGAGACCATACAACGTAGGTCCCTAATACCATTTCGCAACCCGCTCCAGTCCGACCTCCGATCCACTCGCGGCGTAAGAATTCCAAGAGCCAAGACTCGATCGCATCCGCGTTGACGTCTTGACGAGAAGGGCAGCGTAATCAAGGCTCGCCCGATCACTGAAAAGGCTTCGGAGTCCCGAGAAAACACTACGGCGAAAGTTGCAACGCAGGTTCTTGCGTCTCCCCTGCGTAGTGATTCCTCATGCCTTCCCTCTGTTCAGGGTGCGTCCCCATGCTTAAACTACTAACGTTCGCGGACATGCCCTGCGCATTCGTCGTTTTCTGTTTGCCATGTTCAACGCCCAACTCCATGAATATTTTGTGTTTACCTCACGCTGCTTGAATAAAATATCCTTCTCAGCTGCAGCCATTGTACAATTGATGTAGTTTACCGCAGGTGAAGGAACACCTCCACAGTGAGGCAAGCCTAGTGGTGGCGAATAATGATTTTGTCCACTTGTAGCTTTTGTTTAGATAAAGTCAGTAATTGCATCAGATGCGCGTTTTTCATTTCGCCCACGCTACATGAAACGCGGTCGGCGCAACACGGAATCAAAGGTTCCATATTGGAAACCACGACGCGATGGATATTGGCAAGTTATGATACGGTATTCAAAATGATTATTGCAAACAATCTTTACTCTTACGCAACCGTTATCCATCATTCACGTACATTTCTTGCCATCCGTTTAGCTTCTTAACTGTTGGGAACAAGGAGCTGGCTGCTAAGTGAGTATGTATGTATCCGATGGAATGAAATTATATTGTATTGCATAAATCTTGTAGGCCCTGCAGGCGACATGTAGAGCAGATCCAACACTCATGTTGCAATTTTAGTGAAGCAAGATAAGAGTTTATACAGCTCAATGAGACACCTATATTTAACTTTATTTTCATCGTATGCAGCGTGCGACCTCATACAATGCTTACGTTTATGCGCTGCACAAGTCATCACCTTAAAAATGTGCAATAATCAAGTTCATGCAACACACCATTGAAAAGCTATACCAAAATACAAACATCTGTTGAAGCGTACGTACACTGTGACACGTCGACTCAGTGATGTCCCGATTATGACGGCGATGTATGATCCTTGTCGACGGATCAACGGCAATGGGGAGGTGTACGCGCAATGAACACTTCGCATATCTAGCTGCATTTAAGGATTGTGTATCTCTTGTATCACAGTGGCACACGCTCGTGCTGTAAGATTTTCCGTTTATGCACCATGACCATGCACATTAAAAGTGTACGTATGAGTCCTTGTTATACGCACAGGTTTTATGTCGAGTTCGATTACGCGAAGGCGCGCTCACTTGCATCTCTTGTATTCTGCATGCGTGCTTCCTTATGTCATTGCTATCTCTTTCTGGCACTTGTATATGTTGTCTTTTGTGCAATAAAAGCGTATTAGTAATCAGTGCTTCCTGCACTTATTTCGTTTCTCCCGTTCCATGCCATGTTACTCTGTTGAGGTATAAGACCGTATCCTATATGAAGTTACGCTGGAATTGGCCCGGCAAGTCAGCCAAAAGGCTTAAATGTCCAACCATCAAGAAACTTTCTCTATCACACACACATGCTGCGGGCATTAGAAATTGGAGCAGAGCCACCGCCAAAAGTTATGCACATGAGGCAGGTACAGAAGCACGACTCCGCTAAGGCACTTCCCTGAGAACACTCCGCGCCGTGTAGCGCTGCCGCTACGAAGCCTAACACTACTAACACTTTTCTACGTACTGACAATTCGGTTATCACCCCAGCATATACGCTACCACATCGTAACAAAGTGCAAATTACGGGTACACTACACAAACAAACCCAACATGGTTCGGCCATTTATTTTACAACACGGAGAAAACTGTCAGATTTATGATGTTCCTCATGACGTCCTGCAGGTTGCTGAAACGCCACCAAGATTGCCCCCGTAGTGTAATTTGACACATCTATGTGATTGGACACTAACACACCTAAAGAAAAAAGACATTCCGCAGGAACACATAATACAAGAGTTCCGAGCTATTCGAGAAAAATATGAAAAAGCACGGAATTTTACACTGACGGCTCTAAAACACAAGATCACGTAGGTGTCGAAATCATAATAAAAAATTGGGAAAATAGCATTCGGATAAATAATTTTTAATTCCTTACCGCCGAACTTTACGCGATATGGACGGCGGTAAAAGAAAATTATCACCGACAAGCACATGAATGCTATCATATATACCAATTCGTTAAGTGCACTCAGAGCTATAAACTTTAACTCCGCGTCTGAATTCTGGCTTGGCGATATGCTAAACATGGTGACCTGTAATAAGTACGGAAGAACCATACGACTCTGCTGGATCGCAAGCCATGTTGGGATACCAGGGAATGAAGCAGCAAATAGGTGCGCGTTCATGGCAGCGCACACAGGCATAAGCACACAACACCTCCACACAAAGACAGTATCCGAGCGATTCGTAAGGCCCTGGCATCAAAGTGGCAACTAGAATGGGACTCTTGCATAAATAACAAGTTACAAGCAACAAAGCCCCTGCTTGGCGAGTGGAAGTCGTGCAGTCACCAGCAACGCTTCTATGGGGTGTTCCTATGTCGACTTCGAACTGTGCATACCCACCTGACACACAATTTTCTACTTGAAAACGAAAACCCGATTACTTGCGAGAATTGCCATGAACCACTTGCAGTAATGCACATTATATGACATGCCTACATACTTAAACACAGAGACGGAAGCTTTTACAGAATCTACGGAACCTTAAACATACTTTTACACCCCGCCTCAGTAGTGCGAGATGATCCACTAGTAACTTTCACAGACTTGTAGAGCTTTTTAGAAGAAACCAGTTTTTTGTACAGACTGTAAGGTTACGCAGCATTCGCTGCATTAACATTTGATTTCTTAATATCCTTTGTTGGCACAGCATGGCCTTAGTCGCTTTTGCGCCATTAAACCCGAATTAACTAACTATAATAGACCATTCATTACATGCCCACGCGATACATTGTCGGCCTAGCTCCAGTTATTTCTCTTAATGTCAACTAGAATGTAAGATATATCAATGTTTGGTCTCTGATCCACACCACTCTCTTCCTGTCTCTTAATGTTACGCCTAACGTTTTTCGTTCCCTCGCTGATTGCGTGGTACTGAAGTTGTTCTGGAGCTTCTTTGTTAACTTCTCGTTACTTCCCCATATGTTAGCACCGGCAGAATTCAATGATTGTCCACTTTTCTTTTCAACAGCAGCGCTAAGCTCCCACTCTGAATTTGGAAATATCTGCCGTATGCACTTCAACGGATTCTTTTTTTTTTAGTTTGTAAATTTTCTTCTCGTAAACTCAAAAACTATTATAACACCTTAAAAGCAGCTCAAGCTTCATGAGAGATGGAGTATTGGGTGAGGGGGGGGGGTGAATTTCGACATCTTGAAGTTATTTAGACTGCGTCTAATGCACCGTACACGAGCGAGTATACCTACAGGCCCCATAGAAATGCGAGTGCCTATAGTGGACACTAGAGCCGCGATCTCTCGCAGAACAGCAGCACGCCATAGCCACTAAGCTACTCCGGCAGGTGTATTAAAAAAGGTATGCATGTCTTCGTCATAGCAATTCGCCCCAGTTTAGCCAACACAGGAGCTGCAGCAGACGGGTGAGTTGTGCCTTTTGTTCTAGTCTCCCTGTTCTAGAAAGCTTCCTCACAACTATATCAGCCATCGTTGTTTGTGATGACATCACTTCGCATCATTATATCTGTTGAGTCTACCGAGGGAAAGCAGTGGCGCGAAACGCCGTGCGTCGCACAGGACAACCAGGCCAGAGGAGGCCTAAGCGGGCGGCGAGCGGGGCTGCTCGTGAACTCGCCATAAAAAGGAAGAAGTCTTGGATCAGGGCAACGCCGATGTCGACCTCTTCTCTGTCGCTACAATATCAGTTACCAACTGTTTTTCGCGTCCTCTTTGCAATATGTTCGCAGATATTGCCTTGTCATTTTTTATGACGCCATAGTCAATTTCTCTTCCGCTAGGATTATTCTTCACGTCCTTTTTCTGGGCGTAATCGACGTGCGTTCTGTGCCGTCGTCATACACTTGCAGCACGTAATCTTGAAATTGCTTTCAAGGTTGTGATAGTCACTGTTGCTGTGACGTTGTTCCTACCAAAGTATTCCGTTCTTGTAAACCCATACTTAACTATGAGCTTCGCAAGCTGCTTTTCTTTTATCTTTTGAATATTTGACAAAGCTGAGTATTTCCACTGCATACGACCGTGGTCACGCTGAAGTTGTGCCTCTTCTTCGCTCCAGTATCGTTAAGTAGCTCTTTATGAGATCAGGCTGTTTTATCGACTGCACGACGAAGGCGTCTCGCTGTGAGCCGTATCTTGCACTATCTTGTGCGTGGAAATTTCTGAATGCCATCCCTGTGCCTAAGCCTCTGCCGTCATGCACTGTGTTCCCCTCCCATTGGCACCCATTCTTCTGTTTAAAGTTCTCTAGCTTATCTTCTTTAGACATTACAAGGCCCTTTAGCTGCTGCTGTTCCCCTTAATCTCAAGTAGAATATCAGCCAACCCTTTTCTTGCTTTCTAACCAGTACTGTCATCATGCTGGGTCTCCACGTTACGCTTATAATTCTCCGTTCTGTTGCTCATTGAAGCTTTTCGAGTGTCTTTGTTACAGACCAAGCTTCTGCCCCAAAGGTTACTACTACTGGGATGCAATAATTGTGCATTATTCAAGAATATACGTAACCCACCGCTCATCACTGCGAATGCTTGCCATCTTGAAAAACTGAATAGCTTGAACTAGAAGTATTGCATACGGGCAGTGGTGCAATACCACTTCCTAGAATGTTTTAATATAGACGGTAGTTTATCACGTAGCCCTTACCTTTTAGGCTGTAAGAATTCTAAAGCGTGCGACAGTGACGTCAAAGTACTCCTATGACGAGACAACGCATAGTTGGAAACTGCGTTTAAATTCTGACCACGTCGCACGCACCGCAATATCTGGGACGTCAGTTTGCCAGTTAAAAACGTTATGGGGTTTTACATGCCAAAATCACTTTCTGATTATGAGGCACGCCGTAGTGGGGGACTCCGTAAATTTGGACCACCTGGGTCAGTTTGTCAGTGATGACAATTAAGGTTTGTTTACATGCAGCCATTCATGCTGGCAGTCGCAGCTATGTTCATGTCTACTTGACGCGAGAAAAAAGCTATTTCTACCTATTCACAATTCCGTCTTAACTTTCCAGGATGAGAGTGTGGGACAAGCCAAGCATCCTTTATACACCCATAACAGTGCTAAAATGCTTTCTGTGCTGCAGTCCAGCGGCAATGAAACTGGGAAATCCCACTAAGTTTTAAGATACGCTTCATTGCCAAAGTAACAGGTGCGTTTCATGGCGCATCATTTGGTGCTACCAACTGCATCCACACTTTACGCATCTGGGAACACGAAAAGGCATGCTGCCGCCACAGTAGGTATACCGGTTACCTGTACTGCGGCATCGAACGCACTCTTGGCGCTTGTCCTCCCTCCGCACAGTTCCAGCCCTAAATCTTACCTAGTCTAAGCAAACAAATAGACTTCACCAAGGCTTCCAATCCTATAAGACAATACATATCAGTAAATATTCGTTGTTTTGTGTTTTCCCTCAATTTATGCCACTGTTGCTAAGGTACTGGCAGATACTGGTGCTTTATTTTTTATCTAGTTTTTCTCCTGCTGGAACTGGAAGCAGTTATAAGATGGACACCGGGATGCCCCTGTAACACAACGGCTTTCCAACACCAGGGCTTCTTGTAAAACAAACCATGGCTGCTTTTATAATGACGCTTCATTTTAACATCGCACTTCTTTGTAAAATCAAAGCTGCTTTATTTTACCATCAAGGCTGCTTTATCATCACAGTTCACTCTAACACCACCACTCATGGTAACTTTGCGGTTCTTTTAATCTGACGGTTCCTTGTAAAATCACGGCTGGTTCGAACAACATGGCTGCTGGTAATATGACTGTTTATTGTAGCATTACTGCTGCTTGCGACATCACGACTAGTTGTGCCGTCACCCTTTAAGCGTCGTAAATGGAAAGAAAGCTGCGGTCAATTTGGCACTTGCAGGGGCACAAACTGACAACAGCGCACTTTGACCGTCAAGGGAAGGCCAATCTTTAACCAGACTAATTTCATTTCAGTTATTCCAGACCCAGGTAATAACAATGCAGAGAATAGTGTGTAATACAGTGTAATTATATCAAGTAAGTGGAAATGGGCGTCTTGAAGTAGCCGTCGTCGGGGATAGACCTGCAGTCGACGGGAAGGTTGCTCCCCTTCGTGCTCTTCGTTCATAGCAAACAATGGAAATACGTGTTCGTACTTCAGTTCGACACACCAACTTTCCACCAGTGGTCGTTGTGCGAATAACTATAAGAAGGTGCTCTGAAGAGAGAGCTACGTTACTTATTTAGGAGAGAGTTACTCTCCTTATGTGGAGGTTCGGTCCATTATATGACTATTTGTGTTAGGTCGTGCAATAGAGCTTCTTAGATCAATCATGCACTCGAGGCCGCCAAGACTTAGGCTCTTTCTTTTGCTTTTTTTTTCACTTTTACAGTCTGCCTTTATATTCGCATGCCATTTGCTTTAACCTTCGGCAGGATGTTCCTCCATTCCGCACTGTTTTCTTCTTTTTTACATTCACATTGTTTATTTATGTATTTATTTATTTATTTCATGTACCCTCAAGCCCATTGGCATTAGAGAGGGGAATGGTTACAGGCATACGAAACAAGAAGCAATAGGACTTCGGATAAAAGGAATAGGAATATTGCAATAAAAAGTAAACAGGTGTGTCTACTCATATAATATAACCTAAGGCGTTCTTGAAATGCTGGTAATCTTTGATGGTGGCTTTCAGTGCGGGAAGGTGATTCCACTCTGCTGCTGTACGAGGTATAAATGACTGAAAGAAAGCGTTAGTTCTGCAAAATGGGACACTGACCTTGTAGGCATAATGTAATCACGATGATAGGTGACGTGGGCGCGGGATTAATTCGCTACGCAAGTGTGGATGATGAAATATATTATGGAACAGACAGATACGAAACGCTTTGCGACGTGAGGCTAGGGATGGTAGATTAAGGCTTGATTTCATTGAAGATATGCTAGCGGTCCTGTTGTAGTTGGAAAGAATGAAGCGAACCGAGTTATTTTGGACCACTTCTAGTGATTGTATTAGGTTTTCCTGATGACGGTCCCAAATTGATGCGGCGTACTCTAGTTTCGAACGTATTAACGTTTTGTACAACAGCTGTTTGAGGATGAGGCTGCTTTAGAAAAGTTGAGGTGGATGTAACAAAGCATACGATTAGCGATTGTTAATTATGTACGTGATATGTACAGACCAACTGAGAGTGGAATTGATGTGTGCACCAAGGTACTTGTACGAGCCTACCGATTCTAAGACGACATGATCTGAGGAATAAGTGGGGATACTGTTGCAAGTTCTGGATACGCGAAGAGATTTACATTTTGTGATGTTAAGTTCCATTAGCCATGTTTTACACCACAATGAAATAGCGTTCAGGTCAGACTGAAGAGCGGTTACATCATCACTGCTTGTTATTTCTCGGAAAATTACGCAGCCATCCGCAAATAAATGGATATGAAAGAAAACAGAAGAAGGCAAATCGTTGATGTAAATTAGAAAAAGAAGAGGCCCGAGGACGGAGCCTTATGGGACGCCGTAATGAACAGGGTTTCAGTGAGAGTTAAGATTATTAGCTGACACGTATTGCGAACGGTTATTAAGGAAACACCCAATCCAAGCAAGAAGTTTGGGGTCTATGTTCAGGAGCTGTAGTTTGTGAAGTAGCCGTTTGTGACACACTTTATCGAAAGCTTTGGAATAGTCATGGACAATGCAATCTTCCATTGAATGAGAATCAAGAATTAGGTGTAGCTTATGAATGAAGGAAGCCAGCTGCGTTTCATAAGAGTATGTTTTTCAAAAGCCATGCTGTGAACTTGCAAATAAATGAGTTTGACTGAAGAAAGTTAGCAAGCTGTGAATATAGGACATGTTCTAATATTTTGCATGGGATGCTGGTTAGTGAAATAGGCCGATAATTGAGAGGAGAATTCTTGTCACTTGATTACTAAAGTGGAATCACCTTACCGACTTTCCAATCAAGGGGCAGGTATCCTGTGTCAAGCGATTGTTGAAAAAGTTTTGATAGTAAAATAGATGAATAAACAACAGTGCTGTGCAAAAATTTCACGGAAGTTAGGTCATGGCCAGGAGCAGAGGAGAGGCGCATCAATTTAATCATGGTTTCGACGCCACATGGTTCAATTGTACTTGGAAACACAGCCTGGTAATCATAACAAGGTGCAGTGGGTGGGGAAACATTACAGGTTACAGAAAAGTTTTGGATAAATGTTTCATTGAGGACGGAAGCGATATGATCACAGGGCATGACATTTCGAGAGTTATCTACAATACTTATGGTGTCGTCATCTTTTTGGCTAGTAACGCGCCAGAATTTCTTTGTATCATTTGTTAACACGGACGGCAGCGTGTGACATAAAAATTGTATCTGGCGTTTCTTAGCGCTGACACATGATCGCTTGAAGCCAATCGGTAGGCACTCCAACGAGCTTCACTCGAGGAAAACTTTGCCGACCTGTACAATCGACTCTTTTTATTTGATAAGCGTTTTATATGAACATTATACCAGGGAGCGTCTGGTTTGCTAGTTACGATGCGAATGGGAATGTACTTGTTGGCTAGGTAAGTAACTTTTTCTACGAAGATTGCCCAGTTAGTTTCTACTGTGCGACTGTCGAAGTCCTGGAGAAAAACATCAAGGAATGAACATAATTCTCTGTTAGTCGCATCAAAGTCTGCTTTATTGTAAATATGGCTGGTTACAGTTCTTTTGACATGTTTACGTTGTGCGAGATTTAAGTAAAAAAAGAGTAAAGAGTGGTCTCTCATTCCTGGAACGTGAGTGATATTCGAAACTGGGTTTGTACTGTGAAGCGAGAATGAGGTCAAGGGTATTAGCAACGGAGTCTGTGGCTCCAGTCGGTTCCGTTACAAGCGGTTCGAGAGAAAAAACTGAGTACATTTCTAAAAATTCTTTAGCTAGCGTGCAAGGTGGGTGTATCGTGGGGCCAGTGTTAGACCAGGTTATAACTGGCACATAAAAATCACCAAGCAAAAGTAATGGGCAGTTTGGGTAACGGAATGAAACGATGTTAACAACATCGTGTAATTCATTTACGAAGTTCTGTGTATAGGTAGGGGGTCGATAACAGATCCCTATAATAACATTCTTATGATTCAGGGCAACGCATGCCCAGACAGATTCTAAAGGGGTGGATTCACTGTGAACTTACGCCTCCTTCTTGTCGCCCAATGCGATTGAAGCGATAGATAGAGAAATTATTTGCGATAAAAAAAAGTTTGTGGTCTCGAATTTCAGGACGCAACCAGGTTTCAATTAGTACTATGATATCAGCGCTGCAGGTTTCGGTGGCGGAGTTAAGGCAGTCACGTTTGCAGATGATACGGCGGATGTTAGTAAAAAACGGATATCTGCGAAAAAGAACGTCCACATATCCTCGCGCGTCCCTATGGACTGCCAGGGGCTGAACTGATGGGATTATCAGCTGAGTGCGGTTTCTGCGCATGCTGTTTAACGGAGTTAGTAGGGTGATTATCAACTGACGGCTGTTCCTTCGTATGCTCGTTAAGGCAGTTAGATTCGGAATCATACATGTAGTATTTCTTATTCATTAGTAATTTGTTATACCGGAGCTGATACGGACCTCCGTCGGATTCACTTTTGGCAAACTCGGTTAATTTCTTTCGAGCGTGACGTGTAGCAGGTGAGTAATTTTCCTTAACTGTGACGTTTTTGTCCTTTAGCTTTTTTCGGGCAGAGAGGACTATCTCTTTTATCTTAAAGTTAGTAAATTTTACAATGACCTGACGTTGTTTCCCTGGCGAATATTGACCTAAGCGATGAGCACGTTCAATGGCTGAATCCGGAAGAGCGTCAAGTGCGTCAGCCAAAACTACTTGCACTTTGTCTTCCGACTCAGCCCATGATTCCCGGTGGTCATCTAAGCCATAAGAAATTAGGTTGGAGCGTCTTGATTGATCTTCAAGTTCGGTCTGCCGTGATTGCAAAGAAGCAGAATTGATTGACAGCGTCTGTACTGAGGTCTCGATGGTGGCTATTTCGTGATCAATTTGGTGAAGTGAGTTCGTTTTATCTTCCAGGTCATCTAGTCTTATATATATAAAGTATATGTTTGCTCGGCTGCGCAAGGAGACCTATAGTTTATTTTCCGGGGCCTGATTCAAGTGCGGCAATTTTTGCTCGGTATTAGAACACGGGACTTCTTTGAGTGACCACTATTAGTCGCCACCCGAGGAGCCAACATGCTAAGGTTAGCTGCGATCAATAAGTGTACCCGCGGCGGCCTGCTCTGTCCTTACTGCGCCGCCTTCGCGTCGCCAACTTATGTACCATGTCACGGCAGTAATTATGAGTTACGAACAAATGGCTGGCTGCTCATTTCATTTCGTAAGATGCCGACAGCTTTTGTATAGTTTTTAGAATGCGTTATATCTTTCGTCTGTGGACGAAGATAGATTGGCTCCGTTCTTAAACGTGCTAAAATAGGGTATTTCCTCTTTAACTAGCAGGTATGTCACGGTTGCATGTCCTGTCTTTGCGTTTACTTGCAACCAAAATGTAGAGGTAATTATTGAAACTACAGCGCTGTCTTTAAACATCAAGTGACTGAGCGTACAGCTCCTTTTTTTTAATACGAACAATTACGCATTTCTGTAAGATAGACCTTGAACTCTCTGGGGATACCTGTCCATGGGGCGGGGAGTGGCCAATTCTTGCTAACGTAACGTGAACGTGTAAACTATGGCCTCCGAATTCCAATTCGCCCTCACCGCGCAAATGCCGAATAACAGGCAGTGGTGGATTTGGCTTGCTAGCGAAGATCTACAGAGCTCGAGAGATCTTTTAGATCAAACGCAGTGGACGGCAGAGACCAGTGAAACACTCGACTGAGGGGCTCACCCACCGCCCTAAACATCTACGAGAAATACAGTTTATACTACTACTAGACCTCGCTGTCGCTTCCGTAGTTATTTTCTTCCTTGCTTTAGTACGTGTAGTGTTACCTTTCAGAAAAATGAGAGTGCAGCAACGACACTTCTCCGTAACTGCGTTAAAAGAAAAAGAAAGCACAACTTGAAACCACTAACAGCAAACACGAGCCATCGCACATGGCGGTACAGCATGTACTGACATCGTGCATGCACACCGTTGTGGCCAGCAAAGCGTTCACAATGGGCAGCACACAATGTCATTCCTTTCACTGTTAGGAGTAACTAGCGACACTCAAAGGTGCGCTCACCCGACCGATCATGGACTCAGCAGCCAAAACACATGTCACGCGACTAAGCTGAGAGCAATCGTGAATGGCAGATCATTGCAGGCTCAAACGATTGATGCTCCGATGAGTGAGTTCACAACTATACCTTACGCCTGAACGTGACAGGAGACGCAATGTGTCACCAGATATGAAGCAAGAAACTTTCTTAAACTAAGACGAGTATGACTTTTCACGCAGCTTTCAGATTTTTTTTATGAACACGAGGAGTTATGCCGTCCTAACAGATTGGATTGGAAAAACTTTAATAAAAGTCCTGCAGGACGCACGTCAGCGCGCAGTGGGCGTCTCCCACGCAGGGACCGACAGGGAATACCTGGCGGCCGCTGCGCGAGCCTGCTGGACGGCCCATTGCTGGTCTTGTAATAGTATCCGTCTGTAATAAGCGTAGCGTTAGCGTCTGCGGCCTGTTTAGTTTGGGGTGCGGGGGCGGAAAGAGACGTCGTCCCAAGTAAAAGTGTTTGGTTATTTCATTGTAGGTTATTGGGGCATCCCTGTTCGCCTCCAACTCATCGAGACGTAGTTGCCCGGGGGTGACGGCGCAGTCGGTAAGCGCGCGCGCAGCGTCGTGGGCTGTCTCGTTGAGGTTGGGCGGAGTCGGCAGCTACTTAATAAAGAAAAGAAGAGAGTGCAACAACATGTTCTGTGCATTGGGGTGACGGGCCATTCTGCAATGCTATACAGTAACTGCAACGACATTTTGAGCCACCTAGCAATCTCATTTTGGGATAGCGAAGGTGTAGAACAGCCTTCGTGCCGTGGAATATTTTCTGTGTCAAGTACGAGTATATGCCTCCAGAGACACTCGGAAAGGTAGGCATTGTTTATACCATGAACAAAGCAGGACTCGGAACGCGCTGCCCCTCTGCATGACCTCCGAGATCAGGCACCGTAGGCTTCTGTCCACGACGTGCTGCAAGATATCTTAGGCCTCGTGCTGGGACTCACGTCATATCAGCTAAACACCAGATGCACGTGTCGCCACATTAGGTGCTATTTAAAGGCTGCCGACAAGAAAATTTGAGAATTACAAGCCATGCAGCTTTGCCAAAGTCTATTCGGCAATATACACTGCTCATTCATTACCACTTAGCCAAAGTAAATTTTTTTTTCAGTTAACATTTAAAGACCATGCATACTTAACACAGATACTTGAGAGTATTTTGGCCTTGTGCAATGCTCTGTATACGGTACTAGTAATTTTTTCCTGCGCGCATTTAGTTCCCTATGTACAGGTGTGTAAGGCTTAAAGGGCGATGCATTTGCAAAAACCAAAAAAAATTGATTTTGGGGTTTTACCTGCCACGACCACGATGTGATATTAAGGCGCGTCGTAGTATGGAACTCCGCGTTGAGTTTGACCACCTCAGATTCTTAGCGTGCGCCTTATGAAAGTACACGGGTGTTATTTCGAGTTTCGCCTCCATTGAAATGCTGCCGCTACGACGGCGATCGATGCCCTGGCCTAGAGCTATAGAGCACAAAGCCGCCACAAAGCTATCGCGGTGGGTGCCGCTTGGGCAATATTTTCTCATACGTGATTATGTTTACGCTGTGTTTTTTATAAGCCGTTCATCTACGCACCTATTATTGTTTTCTTTAGGAAAACAAAACAGGGCACACTAATCTCTTGTTTGCTTGAATAACAAGTAAGCTAATATGAACTGTACGTGCCGGACAGAAAAAAAAACATTTCGTGGCAAGAAGTGCTGAAAAAACTCTAGTTCCAGTTTTGATTGCCTAACTTTTACTTTGTAGTTTTTTGCAGTTGCTTTTTACTTATGCATGCGTTTCTGCGCAATTGCACAAATTACATTAAGATGCTCATATCAGTCCTTGAAAATATACGCGCACTGACTTAAATGCAACTTACCGTAAAATGTGACGCTTTGACCCACGATGTTAAAAGCACAAAAAGAAAGATATGTGGGGCGACGTGCAAAAGTGCAGATAACAGGATCGCCTTGCGACGCTGTATAAAGACGGGCCCCGCTTCTTCCAATAAGGTATACTTGAGAAGCTTTTTAGCTGGGCTTTCAATGCAGCCCATGGCCCCACGCTGTATGCTGCTTACAATGATGTCCTTAACGATCTTCTATGGTTATCCAATAAAAGCTTGTCTTCAGGCGCGCGTTTTACATACAGAAAAAGAACATGTTGCCCTGGCTTGAGGAAAGGGCAGGTACATTTTTGTGCGTCATTATTCGAACCGTCATTAAAACCAAATACAGCATAAAAGAAGTTACCATAGGCCGGCGTGTACTGCTTTTTTAACGCGCTTTGGAGGATCGAACGATTAAGGCGGCTTGAAACACACCTTTGTCTCCATAAAAGGGATCGTAGTAAGCAAAAAAAAAAGCCAATCATTTTTCATGTCTGGCACTATTTAACACAGTATTGATTTACAAGGGCAATAACAAAACTCCAAAAAGCATGGCACACGCTAATAGTATCTCGCACAATATTTCAAACGAAAAATCAACTTCCATTTACCGGGCTGCAAAATTCTTAGCAAATTCTATTTTCTATGAAGCAGTCTCTGTGAATGAGTGTTCCTCAGAACGAATGTTTCGTGGAACACACGTGCTACATATCAAAGTTGAGTGCTGTGGTCTGTTGAAGAAAAGTGGATGTCTTGGCATTTTACTGTGAGTTCGAGTAAAGTAATGTCTTCTCATCCATTTAATAGATGTCTCGACCTTTTCAGCAGCGACGAGCCGCTCTGATAGTAAGGTGAAAGACAGCCTGGTTAGCGCTATTTGTACGACAAGAGGAACACCGTCAGTCAACCCAGAGATGATTTGGCACTCTTTAAGGTAGGCCAAGGCACCGAGTCGTCTTTTCTCGTCGTACTACTTTATGATGGCCTGTCCTCCTTTCAGTCCCTACTTAATGATAAGTCCGAATTCATCTCCATTGGTCGTCAAAAAGCGGTCCTGCATGCCACGCTTGATGTCTTCCCGTGATTCGTTGTTGCCGAATATCTTTGTCATGTGCCAGTTGAACGCTTCCCCTTCGATGTATTCGTTGAAACGACAGACCCGATCGCGTTGCGTCCATCATGCATGAGCCACTTGTCGACGGGGACGTCTTCTGCCGTTGCTTTCTACTTCGGAACCTTGAGCGGGTGCTTCGGGGTTCTCTTCTAAAACACGTGCACTTCGTCGTCCGCTTCTCCAGCCATCGCCTTCTTCAGTCATCACGCACACACACACACGCACACACACAAGCACGCAAACACATGAGCGCGCACGCGCACGCACGCACACATGTGTACATCTGTATATTACCCAGTAGCAAAAACTGTGTATTGCGAAACCGACTCATCAGGGAGCGAACCTGTCCCAGGAAAACAACCTACACTTAAAGCCGAGCGCAGCGGGTGAATGATCACTCTAGAAACCTCGGATACGTGCAAGCGCGTCCTGCACTTAGCGATAACGTTTAACATTTGTTAACCGGTGAAACGCAGTCAACCTAGAAAGGTAAGAAAGAAAACGTGTCAATGCCCCCCCCCCTCTTAAAAAAACACAGTGCCCTTCCACTCTTTGAAGAATGATGGCCAGTGAAGCTGTGCATGTGGTCCCCTTAATGGCGAACTGCACCTTCACCGCGGGTCGGCCAGGCATTGCACTATCTTCAGGATCTGCCCACGTATGGGAAGTGCTTAACGCCTGCTTCACGTGTGCCGTGGGTCATCCTGGTATTGCACCATCATCGAGATCGGCCCCCATATGGAGAATGCTTAACAGCTGCTTCACCTCCGCCGCGTGTCGGCCCGGCATTGCACAATCTTCGGGAAGGGCCCACGTAGGGGAAGTGCTTTGCTCAACCTTGCAATCCTTGGATTTTCCGATGTTCTACCACATACAGCAAACCTTTCCAGATATGCTGACGACAAATGCATATGGGTCTCGGCAGTTACACGTCTCCAGGTGCGTGCACGGCTCCAAAAAGCATTTACTCTAACATCATCGTACCTTCGTGTTCAAGGTCTCAGCATTTCGACCGAGAAGTACGCCTTAGTCGCTTTTACGCACAAGCGCATGACCTGGTATCCCATTTCTATTGAACACCAAACAATTTCATACGCAAAATTTCACCGATTCCTAGGCGTTATTATTGACAGACCTTTTAGGGAGCCCCCATATTTCATACTTGAAGAAGAGGCTTACTTCTATCGCCCTTATATAAGGTTTCTTTCAGCTAAAACGTGGGGTACATCCGTGGCATCTATGCTTCAGCTATACAGGACGCTCTTCCTAGGATACTTGCGATATAGCACACCTGTGCTGTCCAATACTAACAAAACTAACATCCATGTCCTACAGAGCAATCAAGGCCAAGTCCTTCGAACATGTCTGGGGCTACCTCGAAGGGCTTCAACCGTAGCAACAATTGCCACCGCAGGAGACCACCATATAATGACCTACATAGCTATCGACGCACTCCGGTCGCTTGTTCGCCGTATATCCATAGTCCCTGACCAACTTCTCGCTCGCTTGCCCAAGAAAATACCCACGGCAGCGTTCTCCAGATCAGTTGCGTCTAACCGGCACTCTTTATCATTGAGGCACTCAGCTGCAACAAGTACGCCATGCCCTCTGTGGTGCTTGAAAAAGCCTCCTGTGTACCTTCCTATTCCAGGAATAGTGAAGAAAGCTAGCCTGACCACCGCGGCTCTCAGAAGATCACATTGGAACTTTTGCATTCTTCACCATACGCTAACCGAATCCATGTTTACACGGATGGTTCCGTCTCGGAAAATTCGACGGGTGCCATTATTATACCAGCTCAATCGGTGTCATCAAGATTAAGACTTCACACGTAACGACATCTACAGGTTCTGAACTGGCTGCTCTTCACGCTGCTGTCGGATAGATTGAAAAAGAACCACCCAACAAATTGGCAATAGCTTGTGATTCGAAAGCAGCCCTCTAGAGGTTGCGAGGTTTACAGCGTGACAATTACTAACAGCTGGTGTCTAAAATCAACGAAACTTGCCATTGCGCTTCTGAACGAGGATAGGATATTGTCTTTCAGTGGCTCCCGGGACGTTGTGGCATTGTTGGTAATCACAGCGCCGATGACGCTACCCGACATGCCCAGGATGGCGCACCGACGCTCCTTAAACCTTTATCGAGAGCAGACGCTGCAAGAGAGCTTCGCCGTCTCGCTCGTACCATCACATTAAGTTACTGTCATTCACCACAGAACTCTAAGTGTCGTTTGTACAGCCTCGACCTATCATCATCATCATCATCACCATCAGCCTGGTTACGCCCACTGCAGGGCAAAGGCCCCTCCCATACTTCTCCAACAACCCCGGTCATGTACTAATTGTGGCCATGCCGTCCCTGCAAACTTCTTAATCCCATCCGCTCACCTAACATTCTGCCACCCCCTGCTACGCTTCCCTTCCCTTAGGAAGGGAAGCGTAGCACTCGACCTATCACTAAAACTGAAATTAGCAGGAAAGCTTTCACGACGTGACGCAACACTGCTGTGTCGAATGTGGGTAGAAGAAGCATTCACCAACTCCTACAGCTATCGTATTGGAATAGTGGACTCAGCAATGTGCGCTAAGTGAAAGTGTGAAGAGACCATAAGTCATCTTGTGTGCCACTGTTCTCGCTTTGATAACCAACGTAAGGCTCTCCAGTGTGCCTTGAATAGACTGGATGACAGGCCATTCACAGAAGCAAAGATCTTAAGAGCCTGGTCTCACAGTTCATTAGCCCAGGAAGCAGTTCGAGCGCTTCCCACTACCTGAAGGAAACAGACTTGAGTGCCAGACTATAGACATCGTACACCTAACTTAGTGCATGTGAAAGAGCGGTATAGACTCATGTTTTCTCTCTCTCTCTTTCACTCCCCATTCCCCTCCCCATGTGTAGGGTAGCAAACTAGACTCAGTCTGGTTAACATCCCTGCCTTTCCTTCTTCCCTTCTCTCGCTCTCTGCATAGAATTCCTGTGCTGCCTTTACCATATCAACGGAATTGCTGATGACACCTTTCGTGCTTATATTTCACTGCACACATCTCGTTCTTTCAAATAACAATAGTTTCCTTATTATTTAATTCAATATGGTCCTTTTTTTTACTGTTGGCGCTATCTTTCATACTTGATAATTTCGAATATTACTTTGCTCTTATCCGTCAGCTTTGACAGTTCAGCCTATTGCATATTATTTTTTGAGTTAGACACTTTCATGCTTTGTGGTCGCTTTATAAGGTCCATTGTAACCGTGACGACCTTGCCTATTTGCTCTCTTGGCTCTTGGCGCCAAACTTCCTGTAAATTAGTGTATTTTTGGTCGCATTCAGTATTTCTAAGTTGGCTTCACTTTCACGTGCGAAAGACGCTGATTTGTTTAGGAGCACTAGCTTGAATCGTTCTACTTTTGTCGTGACTGCTTCTAGTTCCGCCTATTTCTTCTTGACTAACTTTCTTTCTCTTCATATTGAGAGCAATCCTTAACTTTGCTAACTGTGCTATAGAATTGACATTTGAAACGCGACGTACGTTTTCTCTGTACATGGCAACAAACTTATTATTGAACGCGAACGAGACACTTTTGTTCCCTAAGAACTCTGTAACTGCAGTTCTGTGAAAGCTACAGCGGGCAGAGGCCAGCAAGCGGGGCATCTCATCTGGGCTTTAGGTCGCGACTCTCGGCAGCAAATAACGGAAGCACTGATTCGCAATCCTATATGTGGTACTATTTTGTGAAGGCTTAAGCGTGGAAGTGGCTCGCACACTGGATCTCTAGCCTTGGGCGAAAGAGCGAGTTTCCAAAGCTATTTCCGGTCGACTCGAACAGGAGTCTGCGCTGCAACAGGAAATGAAAAGACTGCCTGCTGTCAAGCAGACGACCGAAAAAGGCCGCCATAGATGGCTCGGCATTGACGTGCCTCATCCAGGAATAGCATATAATCGAACCTCGGACGTTGGCGAATATATTGTTCCTTTGTGCTTTGTGAACTAAGGAGCCAGCTAAAGTCTGGCTGATACCGGGCCTCGTTCGGGACACTGTTTCGAACAATAAGCGTTCCTTTCTCTGTCTGTTTCTCTCTCTCTTTCTGTGCACGTAATGATGTTACTTCATCTGTCCTGCAATTGCAGTGAGCTTTTTGATACTGATCGATGCTACCAAACACATGAGCTCCTGGAAAGTGCGGTAGAAAACACGTACAATTAGGTATCACGTAGTCCGTCGCCCTTGTTGTCCCGTCATAAAAGGAGAATATTTTCTTGCTTTTATTAAATTCTCAAATAGGCGACTTAGTTTGGCGCTACCTGCAGAACTGCATGAACGTAAACGTACCATTTGCTTCGAGTTGTTGACAAATTCGACTTCGCCCTGCTATCTGCTAGCCACCTGGTTAGCTGAGATGGTATAGTGCAGCCCAGGAAAGGCGGTGGTCCCGGGTTCGTGTCCCGCATCACGAGAAAACTTTTCTTCGACTGCGAAGTTTTGCGTTCAGGGCACCCTTTGTGTTTTCTTTGCTGCAAGTGGCACAAGTGGGGGCCTGGATGTCCCTTAATTAATGAACCTAAACGTTCAATGCAACTGCGTAATTCTGGTCGCTTCAATCTGCGCGAAAATTCGGCGAAGAGTACTGATCAAGTTATATTATTGATGTATATTCCTGTTCCATCACGTCAGCCTTGAACCTTGCCAAATTGTAGTTAAATATGCAATCTGTCTGTCATTTTTATAATGTACGCGTGTAATTTTTATCAATATTGTTATTGTTTTGCGTGCAGGTGCGTGGCCAACACTGAATGTAGATTTCTAAATTACATTTAAGAAAGCATTGTAAATGATTACGAACTCTCTTATCAATCACAATATGGTGAAAGTGAGCATGATCTGTGGTCGAAACTAATCGCCTGGCTCTGAAAATCTGAATGCATGAAGTACATGGGATCAGTTGGCAACTGCTTGCGTTATCCGTCTTGCTTTCTTCAGTTGAGAGCATTGTACACAAGTAACTACTCCTAGTTTGTTATCATGGCGCATGCCGTAAAAGTTCAGTTTGGTATCATGGCTCGCTTTCACATTTAGAATACTGCTCAATACATTTGAAGCATGCGAAAAAAAATAAGTGCCTGATGTGTCTGTAGTATCTATGCAAGTGCCTGCTCCCCCGCTGCTCTGTTTAGTATCGTCGTTTGCATTTTCTTTCTTCGCAGTATCGCGAGACTACAGCGCGGCTCTTGTAACACTACACATACATATCAGCATCATCATCATCATCATAATCATCAGCCTGGTTACGCCCACTGCAGGGCTAAGGCATCTCCCATACTTCTCCAACTACCCCTGTCATGTACTAATTGTGCCCATGTCGTCCCTGCAAACTTATTAATTTCATCCGCCCACCTAAATTTCTGCCGCCCCCTGGTACGCTTCCATTTCCTTGGAATCCAGTCGATAACCCTTAATTACCCTCGGTTATGTTCCCTCCTGATTAAATGTCCTGCCCATGCCCATTTCTTTTTCTTGATTTCAAAGAAGATATCATTCTCTCGCGTTTGTTCCCTTACCCAATCTGGTCTTTTCTTATGCCTTGTCACACCCATCATTCTTCCTTCGGTAGCTCGTTGCGTCGCCCTCAATTTAAGCAGAACCCTTTTCGTAAGCCTCCAGGTTTCTGTCCCGTACGTGAGTACTGGTAAGACACAGCTGTTATGCACTTTTCTCTTGACGGATAATGGCCACCTGTTCTTCATGATCTGAGAAAGCCAGGCAAACGCACCCCAGCCCATTCTTATTCTCCTTATTATTTCAGTCTCATGATCCAGATCTGCGGTCACTACCTGTCCTAAGTAGATGTATTCCCTTACCACTTCCAGTGCCTCGCTACCTATTGTAAACTGCTGTTCTCTACTGAGACGGTTAAACATTAGTTTAGTTTTCTGCAGATTAATTTTTAGACCCCCTCTTCTGCTTTGCCTCTCCAGGTCAGTGAGCATGCATTGCCATTGGTTCCGTGAGTCAGTAAGCAAGGCAATATCATCAGCGAATCGCAAGTCCCTAAGGTATTCTCCATTTACTCTTATTCCCAATTCTTCCCAATCCAGATCTTTGAATACCTCCTGTACACGCTGTAAATAGCATAGGAGAGATCGTATCTCCCTGCCTGACTCCTTCCTTTATTGGGATTTTGTTGCTTTCTTTATCGAGGAGTATGGTGGCTGTGGAGCCGCTATATATTTTATTCAGTACTTTTACGTACGGCTTGTCTACACCCTGATTCCGTAGAGCATCCGTGACTGCCGAGGTTTCGACTGAATTAAAGGCTTTCTCGTAATCAATGAAAGCTATATATAAGGGTTGGTTATATTCCGCACATTTCTCTATCACCTGATTGATAGTGTGAATATGGCCTATGGTTGAATAGCCTTTACGGAATCCTGCCTGGTCCTTTGCTTGACAGAAGTCTGAGGTGTTCCTGATTCTATTTGCGATTACCTTAGTAAATAGTTTGTAGGCAACGGAGAGTAAGCTGATCGGTCTATAATTTTTCAAGCCTTTGGCGTCCCCTTTCTTATGGATTAGGATTATGTTAGCGTTCTTCCAAGATTCTGGTACGCTCGAGGTCATGAGGCATTGCGTATACAGGGTGGGCAGTTTTTCTAGAACAATCTGCCCACCATCCTTCAACAAGGCTACTGTTACCTGATCATCCCCAGTTGCGCTCCCCCTTTGCATAGCTCCCAAGGTTTTCTTTCCTTCTTCTGGCGTTGCTTGTGGGATTTCAAATTGCTCTAGACTATTCTCTCTTCCATAATAGTCGTGGGTGCCACTGGTACTGTATGAATCTCTATAGAACTCCTCAGCCACATGAACTATCTCATCCAGATTAGTAATGATATTGCCGGCTTTGTCTCTTAACGCATACATCTGATTCTCGCCAATTCCTAGTTTCTTCTTCACTGCTTTTAGGCTTCCTCAGTTCCTGAGAGCATGTTCAATTCTATCCATATTATACTTCCTTATGTCAGGTGTCTTACGCTTGTTGATTACCTTCGAAAGTTCTGCCAGTTCTATTCTAGCTGTAGGGTTAGAGGCTTTCATACATTGGTGCTTCTTGATGAGATCGTTTGTGTCCTGCGATAGCTTGCTGGTATTTTGTCTAACGGAGTCACCAACGACTTCTATTGCACACTCCTTATTGATGCCCGTAAGATTGTCGTTGATTGTTTCTACACTAAGGTCCTCTTCCTGAGTTAAAGCCGAATACCTGTTCTGTAGCTTTATCCGGAATTTTTCTATTTTCCCTCTTATCGGTGACTCGTTGATAGGCTTCTTATGTACCAGATTCTTCGGTTCCCTCCTCAAGTCTAGGCTAATTCGAGTTCTTACCATCCTATGGTCACTGCAGCGCAGCTTGCCGAGCACGTCCACATCTTGTATGATGTCATGGTTAGTGCAGAGTATAAAATCTATTTCATTTCTAGTCTCGTCATTCGGTCTCCTCCCCGCCCACTTTCGGCTATCACGCTCGCGGAAGAAGGTATTCATTATCCGCGTATTATTCTGTTCTGCAAAATCTACTAATAACTCTCCCTTGCTATCCATAGTACCTATGCCATATTCCCCCACTGACTTGTCTCCAGCCTGCTTCTTGCCTACCTTGGCATTGAAGTGGCCCATCCGTATAGTGTATTTTGTTTTGACTTTACCCATCGCCGGTTCCACGTCTTCATAGAAACTTTCGACTTCCTGGTCTTCATGACTGGATGTATGCGCGTAGACCTGTACGACCTTTAATTTGTACCTCTTACTAAGTTTCACAACAAGACCTGCCACCATCTCGTTAATGCTATAGAATTCCTGTTTGGTACCAGCTATATTCTTATTAATCAGGAATCCGACTCCTAGTTCTCGTCTCTCTGCTAAGCCCCCGTAGCACAGGATGTGCCTGCTTTTTAGCTCTGTATATGCTTCAGTGGGCCTCCTAACTTCACAGAGCCCCATTATTTCCCATTTGCGGCCCCCTAATTCCTCCAATAGTACTGCTAGACTCGCCTCACTAGATAACGTTGTAGCGTTTAAAGTTGCCAGGTTCATATTCCAACGGTGGCCTGTCCGGATCCAGAGATTCTTAGCACACACCTATAGTTGAACATATAACTTGTGATGGCGAACTGTGCTTCCGGTCGTTTTCGGAGCAGAGAGTCCTGCAGCGCTGACCTATACAATCGTCACACCAATAGAGAGTGAATGAACTCCTGAAATTTCTACGTTCGAGTGGCCTATTGGAGAGACAGTAATTCTAGTGGGGATGTGCGACCTTGCCTACATAGTATTCGTTCCTTGGTTTTTGCTATCCTCTGTTCTTTCCTCCCCGCAGTGCAGGGTAGCAAGCGAGAATCTAATTCGGCTAACCTTCCTGCCTTTCCTAGCCCGTTTATCTCTCTCTATCCCTAGGGCGAACTCTGAGATCAAACAAAACAGGCAGGGAATGTTGGGAACACTTGTAAGTATAACGAATGTCTTTGACGCCTTACAAACGAAAGTCTTTGAGCAAAATAGCCGGGCTAAAAGACGGGTTATGTCTCTCCATCCAATCGCTTGTTTACTAGACGTAGTATCTTTTTCAATCAATTCAGTATGTTTATTTTTAAATTATGCAAGCTTTTTATGTATTCATTCAGCAAGGTAACCAAGGAATTAACAAAAGACTTGTGGGAGGAGCTGACATAATTTATAAAAAAGCTGCAATATGCTCGTGAGAAGTCGACGGAAATGTGCAACCTATTTTTTTTTGAAATCGTGGTACATTAGTCACGTATGCTTCGAATGTGCGTTAATAAAAATAACGTAGCTGTTAAACCACTTCCGCCAACGCTTTTCATGAAAGCAACACTTTGGCGCCGGTTTCCGGAACGAATGCAACCCGGACGTTGAACCACTAACGCGGCATCTCTGCGTGGTCGGTAAAAAGTTAACACGTTGTGTCTTTTTCTTAAGCTGACGTTTCGATCACTTGACATTAGACCATAAGAGGCTGGCAAACCCACGATAATTAGGTTGCATTGCTTGCTTCCTCTGCAGTTAGTGGCCTCGTGACACCTAAATTTCAGTTTTATAACTGCAAGGTTCTAGCAGCCTGAAACATGTGCCTTTCTTCCAATGTCAGAATTTAGCGACGGTCTGCGGACTTGGACTACCGCAATCAGCCAAGTATGTGACGAGGAAATCTCAAATATGTTTTTTGCGATGTTTATGTAAACTTCTACAAGGCTGTGATGTAAACGATGTGGCCCTTCGGTAGAACGTGTAGTTGTGATCATGTAGCTTGTATATACTACGAGTTGTGTGCACGATGCTATAAACTTCGTGCTAACGTTGGAAAGCTGTGCATAAACAGGTGCTTCTGAAGCCCATCGTATCCATCATGTGAGCTACTGCCGCATAACTATAGCTGTGCGTACGACACAGTGTGTCGACAAACAAAATCGATGCAGCTGCAGCAGTGGAGGAGCTCGCAAAATGAGTGTGGGAGCAACCCTGGATCACAGCCTGGATCCAAGCCTGAATCTTCTCCGTTTTAAGGAAAACAGTTCAATCTTCATTAGCTTTGACACAAGCATAATGCGCGGAAGATCGGGTATGAAACTCCAATTATATGAAAATGATTACGAGCATGTATGTTTAATATGTTTTCGAGTGCGAATAACGATTTTTTAGTTACGGTGCCTGATCAATTTGTTCCTCATGTGAGAACGCTAGAGCGTGGGTGATGAGCGCTTGTGTTCTGTCTTCTCCATGTCCATTTCATGCGCTTTCTCATCTTACGATATACCACGAATCAAGTAGACCAGCACCAAGCCTTTCTAAGAACAGCAACTCGCCTTCTAATGCGTCAGTAATAAAACGCTCATGGGAATAGAAACCCGACTTATTTTTTGATCGGCTTGTTTTTATCAGACACAATACCTGTTGTGTGCTGGGTCATTCACCGTCTTCATCCTTAGTTGCGATGTTACTAGTCTCTCGAGTTCTCTTGACAGTGTTTTGTGATGTGATTAATTTAAGTTGTTTATTTTTGTTGTTCGATATCTTCCTTAACTAGGAAATTGGGATAGCCCACCCTTTCGTTCTTCCTATGTTTTACAGCTAATAAAGAACGCGAAGAAGAGTGGTGCTAGTAGTAGTAATGATGTGATGATGATGTACTGAAATGTCATCACTACTGATATTGAGCGAATTATCACGTATAAGGGCTCTCACGAATTGATCATAACTTTGAAAAGCATGGTAAATGCTCGCTGTCGCTTATTATTGTTTCCGGAAAGCAGTGAACATAGCGCGCGTGACATCTTCAAGAACCACTAGTTATGAAAGGATCAGTACTTTCTTGAAAAATTATTATAAGCCAAGGAAACGTGTAATCATAGCTCATTTTAATAGGTCACCGATTCCGAAGAGGCAACGTGGAGATATGCATACTGCATGTGCTGATACAGGTGAAGCCTTTTATATTTATCGCCATTTGAAGTCGCTTAATATCATAAGCCCCTCCCTGTGTTTAGGCATGAAAGAGAGCTGTAGGCTTAGGTGACCGTTCTTGTTTTCTTGCGCTCTACTTCTGCGATAAAAGTGCAAGAACTTCTCTAAAACTTTTTATTGTATCCAAAACAAACTTCAATCGGTGTGACAATTCTTTAAAAATTTCATTGCTCCGGTTAAGAAAACAATTTTTCCAACGCAACATTCCACAGCCAAACAGCAACATCAGCCCTAGGTGGTGGCTTCAGCCGCTCCATATTTCATCCATGTCGATACTTATTTCATTGTGGGTCGACAAAACAGATAAGAGAAATTCAGAAAAAGCGCGCCCGTTCCAAAATAATCAGCTGCTCCCAAAGCATCAGGAGGAACTGCGTGATTGGATTCTGTGGGACCTAGGTTACGTTCCCAGCTGAGAAAGTGGGACCGCTTTCACACGCTCTTAGCCGGAGCGCCACGCCCTGATTGAACCAGGTGAAATTATCTCTAGTGCCAAATTTCGACCGACCGAATGTAGACCACGCCACGAGGGCGTTATAGAACGCTCGAAAGCGACAAGCGAAATTTGCCATTTCATTTAGGTGTTTTTATTATTGCCGGAAAAACGCGCGAGTCACGGTGCGTGCGCACGCAATCGTTGGCGCATCTCTGCGGAACGCCTTTGCCTTGTGCGAACAGCTGGGCCCCATCGTCCGAAAGTGGTATAGCCGGACTCGCACTTGCCACTCGCGCTTGCGACTGCTGTTTGGCTGAACCAACGAGATTTCTTCGAGGAAGAAAGAACCCACCTGCGCTGTCGCATATTACAAATGAGCGCTTAAGGGGCGTGCGGACGCGCGCAATTACTTTATTGGGGCGATTAGGAATACGTAGTATGGAAAAATACGCCAAAGATATCAGCATACGAGAAAGTTCCACAGCAGGCATTGCGGGACGCGTGACAACACGTGACAAGATACCACGTGATACGAAAGGATTGCGGTTACCTGCCGCTCTTTTTTTTAATTGCTTCAATTGAACTGGAAATGTAAGATACGATGGTTCAAAGTGCACTGCAGAGGCAAGCATAAGACGGTGAAAACAAAGAATATCAATACGCCGTGAATCCATGCTCCCGTTCTCTGTAATCTCTTTTTTTTTATTCCTCGTTTTGTGCCTGCCTTCACAGTGTAAGAAAAATAGACTGAAGAAATGTGTGAAACTGCGCATTGGTACTCCATTGCGATGTGCACAGTGCAACCGTGGACAAAGACAAGAAAAAATTTTGCCGAGGCACTTAAAATTGTTTACGTGTGGGAATGCAAAAGCATTATAATCGCTTAGGTGAACTGCTTCCAATTGACGTTTTCGATATGCATTAAAGCTTTTTCTCCTTAACTGGGGCGTGCGTTTTCGCATACGTTTGCCACCGGCTGGAAACGTTTGGACCATTTTGCTGCAGAACGATAAATTTTATTTTAAACTACCGGGAGGTACGGGTTCGATTCCTAGCCAGACCGAAATTTGCCTAATTATCGTTTTAAAGGCAATAATTTACCTTGTTTATAGAAACCTGCCTGACAAGTTTCACGACAGTCCGAATATTTTCTGACATCTTTCTACCCTTCGCTCCATCGACCATTTTCGGTACACTGTTTCGGTCCCGCCTCTGCCAACTATGCCGAATTTTGACGCAAAGGGGCACATAATTCTTTCCTGTTAAAACGGCCGACGAAGGGCGATCGTTGGCTTCCAAGTCAACTTTAAAACAGGGTGCTGCGTATTTCGCCGTGTGCGTTCGAAAAAATGTTTGCACTCACCGCTACATTGTCCTTGTTGAACTTTTGCTGAAAAATTGCACATTGTAGTCTACGTCGTTTAGTACAACGATTGGCATCGTTAATTAGGCGGTTTTTAAGAAAGAAGTGTGTATTTGCCTGGACTAAGCATAAACCTGTTTCGTCGCCTGTCGTCAGCTGCAGAAAGCAGCGCTTCATGGGCGGCAGTCGGGCCCAACGTTACTAGACTAGCTTCACTAGTTCAACTCTCCGTCGACGCCGTATTTCGCGGTTGGCTTCGCACCTCGGTCTGCCGCCAGAGGGCGGGAGCGACGCAGGTAGCCCGACGCGGGTGCAGCTCTGCGTTGACGAAGGTGCTCGGGTCCTCCAACTTCGTAACTTACGAACGCAGCAAGTGTTTTAACGGATGTGTTTTTAGAGCGCAGCTCTTTGGCGTCCGTTCCTGGGTTTCGCGTCGTCGTCGTCGTCGTCGTCGTCGGCCTCGTAACCAGCTCCGCCCCCCTTTCATCCCCCCAGCGCTAGCAGCGACCGACTGATACCGCTGGATGCCGCTGACGCCGCTAGAGAGTGAAGATAACGTGACTGCATAGAACGCCGTCGCCGCCATGCAGAAAGAGGAGGAAAGGGTCCCCCCCCCCTGGTTCTTAGCGCTGCGGAAGCGAGGGTATCATATTGTTTGTGTCGGCATCGGCGGCGTTGTCCCTGAAACCAACTCCGCAGCTGGGGTTGACTCACTATCGGCGTCAGCGGCATCAGTCAGTCGCTGCTATCTCTTCCCTCCTCCCTTTATCGTGTTGTCCGCTTGCTGCACGCGCTTCTGCCCCCATCGTTTGCCGCTGGGTGTACACGCCGCCCCCTTCCCACCTCTTCCTGCGAGTTTCCGGTTGTCAAAGCGCCGGCTCGAACTTTGAAGTTGGCGAACTGTGCGCCGCAAAGTTGCCCAACGGCTTGCTGGTAGTAGCTGCCTACTTCGCCCCTACCGCACTCACGAAAGACGTCGTGCACCTCCTGCAGCTCGCATTAACCGTCCATCGATCCACACCGATGTTAGTAGTGGGGGACTTTAATGTTGACATAAAGACAAACAGCAATTTCCTAACACTTATGCGGGAGAACATCCCGTTCCTCTCGCTCGTAACGCGTCCCACGGCTGTGACAACCTCGCGAGGCACTTGTATAGATCTCGTCTTTGAGAATCAAGCATTGGTGTACCAAGTCGAACATATATCAGTATATTTCTCCGACCACAAAGCTTCCTTCATGACTGTCAAGAACTGTTAGTGGAGTCTTTGTTAAAGGAATACGTGTGAAAAATAAAAAAAATTCTGTGATAGCGCATACATGTGTTGCTCGATTTCTTTGCCTCAATCTATCGAAAAGGTGAAACAGCTTATTTGCTGCGCTCAAATTTCGCATAAGGAAGTAACGTAATCGTCGGTAATTTTTTTGACGTTTGCATAGTCTCGCGTTTAGCAGATTGATAGAAAAACTTGGCTGAGCTGTGAAACTGCTGCTGCGCTCCCCTGGAATGCGCTGTTGAAGTCCGTCCGGAGTCCCAGCAGCCCTGGCCATTCGCTGTGCTCTATTAATCAATTGTTGCTGATGAGTACCTGTACAAGCTGATTAGTAGCTGTAATTAGCTGTTGCTTTTTAGTAATTATTAATCCGAACGCATTGTATTGCTCTAGAGGTGGAAAATCCGGCGTAGGCGGTGTTGGCGTGACCACACAATGCTCAGGAAAGTCAAGGGAGCCCTAGTAAGCCGATCGAGGGAGTTGATGATGTCAATTCAGGCATAGTTAATTAAGGCTGTGCGGATTCAGTCGTAGTAGATAAGTCGGAGCTAATTCAGATAGAGTTAGTTAAGCCACTTGAACCCGCCACAATTCGTCGAAGTCGAACCCACGACTCTTGGTGTCAATCAGGATGAAGGACGCACGTTTACGAGAGAGTTGGTTACGGCACTCATACCCATGCCAATTGGTAGCGGAACCAACTACCTTTGGTGTCGGTGAAGACTAAGTTATTTATTTAGATTTAACCAGGGCACTCGAACCCACGATCTATCGTGGGAGTCGAACCCTGAACCTTTCATGGTGGCAATGCTTTCCCATCCATCTACGTAGTGATAACTAAGGGCCCCATGAATTTTGTTTATTTATCCATAGAATTAAACAATTATTTAATTAGTACTAATAGCTGCTACCCATCAGCAGTTGTAGCTGTCAGCAAGTCAATCAACTGTTAATTAATTATTGAATTAGTGCTAATAGGTGCTACACATCAGTAGTTGAGGTCAGCAAGCCCATCAATGCACTTTTAAAATAGTAGGAATAAATCCAAGGCACCTTCTCTCGCTATATACATAATCCCAACACTTCATTTCTGGATGAAAAAGAAAGTGAAGCTAGCACAATTTGTTTTTATCAAAGCACCACATTCACAAGTACAATGTTAATACCTACGGCCGCTTTGCTCACTTTTGAGCAGAGTACTTGCATATTCAAGGCAGGTTCTCGCTGCAGGAACAACGCATAAAAATGCATTGGTGTCACCAAATAAAATTTCGTAATATGGGCCGCAAACTCCTGCAAATGCGCACATCTGTCAATACGCACAAGAGCGTCGCAACAGCACCGAGTCTGCAGTAAAACACGCATGTATAAACACCGCTAAGACACGTAAACAGTGCTTCGCCACCCCGTCCACGCTGTGGTGACCGAGCAAAGTGCGACAGCAGCGCCACGAGATGCGAGGATCGGTGGTGAGTCCGCTCAGTCACAGAATCATAGCAAGGTTCATTACAGCGCAGCACAAGACAAGGACAAAAGAAGGTATAAAACGACGACACGGAGCTGACCCTGAACTGATCACATTTCTCAACTCATTTCATTCATTTCTCAAGTCATTTCTCTTCTTTCTTTCATTTCTCAACTGATCATAGGTGTCAGCGCCATGTCGTCGTTTTATACCTTATTTTGTCCTTGTCTTGTGTTGCACTGTAACGAACCTTGCCATGAATCCCAACCAACTGGCCCAGCTTGCTGTGTCGATGCGGTCACAGAAGTTTGAAAATTGAACCTAGTCTAGTAACGTTGGTCGGGGGACTCGCGTGTTCCAGTAGTCGGCAACACACGAGCTGCCCCGACTGGCATCCTTGAAGCGCTGGGTTTTTGCAGCTGACGGCAGGCGGCGACACAAGATTGTGCTTGCCTCGTCGCGGCAGCAGTTGGCATCGCCATAAGTCCGGGCAAATCTCCACTTTTCTCTTAAAAAGTGGGCAATTAGCTCTGCCAAGTGATATACTAAGCTACGTAGACTCCAAAATGTGATCTTTCAGCAAAATTTCAGCAACAATAGTGCTGCGATGAGTGCAAAACTTTTTTTCCAACGTACGTAGTGAAATATGCAGGACAGTGGGCAAAGACCGCATATACATCCCCGCGCACATTATTCCAAACTATTTGAGTTTGTTACACCCTTGTCTTATACGGCAATACCCATAACCCGTTGTGAAGTTTCGGCAGGTTAAATCCACAATGTAATTGCATTTTTGTATGGTACAGTGAATTGAGAATCGTTGGACAATTTAACTGGGAGAACGAGCTTGATTTATTATTTAATACAAAGCTATACAAGGCTTCCTGAACTATGTACGTTTTGCTCGTGTAATTACGTACGTCTGCATTCATGTGTGCACTATTCCTATCTGATGAAACGCTGCTTCCCATGCGACTCATCACATTGCCAAGCCGATTATGGCTTGATGAGAATTCACATTTCTTTCTTTTTTTTCGTTACTTGCCATCTTCGTGGATACTGTCGTGTTTTGTTGAGTGGAGGACTTCCAATCACGGGTTTTATTTTCTGCTCTGCGATCCGGCGGAGCATATCGAACGCTGCAAATCATCCTGCTGACATAAATTAAGCAGTGAACGGAGGTCGTGGATCCTGTAATGATTGCTCCTCGTATAGCCAAACACGGCAAAGCCAGACGGCGCGGGCCATGATTGTCTGCTCAGATGAGGGGAGCTTCGATTAGCAAAACAGAAAAGATTGGAACGCGGGACTAAACAGACCGTAAGAAGTGCGAATCTTGCAACAAGAAAACGCACTTTTCCTGCTCGGCCAGAATGAACTCAAGCCTTACTGAAACAGGCAACGGAAAATTAAAAAAAAAAAACGAAAAAAGAAGAACGGGGGCTCGTTGGCGCCACTCACATAAAAAAGGTTCCGGCGTAGGAGCCCCCCCTCCCCCCCCCCCCAAAAAAAAAGAAAGATCTTGAACTAGAACTTACAAACATAAAATCGCAGTGATGAGTTCCACGCAAATGATATTAGAATAGTGTTGTTCAATCAAGGTTGCGACGCGTGAGTCGAAGGAGAATACGAAGTGGAGCTAATGTAAATGCCGGCCAAAATACGGAAGATAATTTGACCCAAATATCGGTGCTGCACTGATAAAATGAACGTTGGGGACGTAAAACAAACATCAAGCAAAAGATTTATGGTGCTGAAGAAACATGGCAGATGTTATTGGACATGATGGGCGATAGGAAAACAAGAACAAATTGGGTCAACTGGCACCGAACAGCAACTGGAACCTCAAGAAAGGAGCGCACAACGAAAGGAAGGCAAAAATAAAAAACAAGGACGGTGGCAGCTGGTAGCAAAGTGATTGGTGTCTGGGCGACGAGGGATTGGGGTTGCGAGCATGGTTGTACGAGTCCCGTTGCTATAGGATGTGCATCTCGGCAGTATATTTCTCGTGTCCTCGCCGTGTTTCCCCGGAGCAAAGGCGTCCGACCACCGGACATTAAGGAGAAAAGCTGGGCGCAATTCCGGCCCTGCAAACGTTTACTTGGTGTTTTAGTACTGTGTACTGTAAGTGTATTTGGACTCTCGTGCGTCTTGTTAGCAGCTCTGTGCATTATCGAAACGAATTATAAGGGAAAAATGTCACTCCTATGGAGGTCCCGTGAATTATATCGTATGCATTCCGTACTATAGAACACTTGGGTATATGACGCGTGCATTCTGTGTTGTTGGGTAAAGAACAAGTTTAAACAGTTTATTGTGTATTTGCATCATACTCTGACTTCGTCACCTCTAACTGGTCTTTTTCGGTTGTCTTGGGCTGCTTTGTTGAAATATAGGCATTATTTTTTATGTTTCTTTGGTGATTATAAACTTCTATTTGACAAATGCAGCTAAGGGACTTCCACAGTCAATATATAGTTATCTCACACAAACAAAAGTTTGTTTGAGTTGAGTGGTACGAAGAATTTTATTTTTAGTATTTACAGCGGACTGTAGCCCCACATGCAGTCGAGACGAACTGCGATAAGCCCATCTTTATCTTTGCGCCAGGGGGAAGAGGGGGAGGTGGGTGAGGGCAAAGGCAGTACTGAATTGGGTGGAGGTAGGCATGAAGGCCAAGATATAAATCATTCTTAGTGCTAGGGCTGCATGCCAGTCAGTGGTCGGCAAACAAGAATACTTAATTTATGCCTGCGCATGCCATTAAAAGGACAGGAAAGAAAATATTAACCAGAGTTACATCGATAGCTTATCTGTCTAGATGTCTATCATCATTTTCTGACACCAATATTTTCCTTTGCTGGGTAGAATATTGCCGCTGAACGCCTTGCTGGTTCTCCTCATTTCCAATCTCCAGCCCCAAAACGTACAAAGTTGACGCAATTTCCACGTGATCTCCTTGTCTATCCCTATCCGTCAGAGAACGGGTGCTACAATTTGGAAATTTCATCGGTTCGTTCAGAAACTGCTAACTGCCCAAATCTGGTACGGACTGGTTCGCCCTGGTAAAAGTTTGTAACTAGAGATTTGAATGACACAGCACAGCACGCCGCACTTTACCGTTCACCAAGCTTAAGTGCGAACGTGGTCGACCGAAACAAGAACTTAGTGATTTATTGTGCAGTGAGGAAGGGACGGTGCTTATAGCAAGAGCTTTGCCTTATTCCATACGTTCATCATGGTCAAAATTTGTCTATCTTAATTCTTATATCTAGCACGTAGCTGTAGTCGAACAAATAAAATAACCAGTGACGTTTCGCTTGAAACAGAATTATGAACTATGGGGGATTTCATGAGCTTAAACTAAGGCGTTTTATTTGGTGAATCTTTATATATTGCTGGAGAAACTTGAGAACTACGTCATTCCTCGCGCACCTTTAACGTTCATTAGCACATATTTGAAGAACTGTTAGCAATATGTAATAGTTATTGGTGTAGCGTCCTAACGGCTAACTACTAACAGCGGAATACCTCAAAGGTTCATTTGGGACCTTCTCTTTTTGTCGGTCTTCCCGGTTATGCGTCAGAATATTGTACCTTATACTCGGAGGATAGGAATGTTTTACTAGCAGCTCAGACGGAAACCGAGCTTTACAATATAGTTCTTATTAGACATTTGCGCGCACAAAGACAGGACGTTTGAACGAAGAAAGGACACACAACATGCATGTTGTGTGTCCTTTCTTCGTTCAAATGTGCTGTCTTTGTTCGCGCAAAAGTCTAATAAGAACCATGTACCACCAACTCGGCCAAAACGCAACGCTTTACAATATAGCTGTTTATACGCTACGACAGCTGTCGAACTGGCGTCAATCTAATTACCGTCGTGGTAGCATAGCTAACAGCAATTACAAAGCCTTTGCCACGAAGAACACCTAGGTAAAGAATGCTGAATTTTGCTGCCTGAATCTGTCCTTTACAGATGCTTAACGCTGCATTATTTTTAGGAGTTCAGCTTGAGAGCCTGTACACAGCCATCCACAATACTACGCTCGCATTCTGCAAGAAACTTACAATGCTTTATAAATTACTCCATATCTTCCCATTAAATACCCTTCGGACGCAGTGTATTAGATTTATACATTAGCATATTGCGCAAGAAAATACCATTTACGTACTTGCATACCCCATCAAGTAATTGGCCATGAAAGCCCGGTACAACACTGCGCTTCGAGCTGTGTGCTGCCTACAAACAATGTACTCGGTTAGATTTGTTTACCCTGTGTTTATGCTACCTCCAGTAAAGAATACAATCGCTACCATGTTCTCATTATGCTTGAAAAACGTCTGCACCAAAATGATTGCACATTCTTCCATACAACTCCGTGAAAATTTTCAGCACATTGCATATCCCTGAAAATCATTGACCCTGAACAAGCTTCTTGTGCCGAGCGCTTGTATTATTTTCAGTTCATTTTACATTTGCTGCAGAGCAGACCATATGTGGAACAGACAAGCAACATATATAATATTACATTAGTCATATATGTCTTGAAAACCAACCTTCGCTTTTTCATGCTTCCATCGCTTGCTCTATGCGGACGCTATAGATTTGTACTGCAGGAAAGGTAATTTTTTGTCTGCTACTTTTTTTTTCGCACGTTAATTGTGTTTGTGTACAGTCGTGTACCTCGGGCCGCATTTTACACCTCCTAGGAGACTTGTGAATCCCCAGCTTTAAACAATACTCAATGTGTAACCCTTCACGCAATATGGAAACCGCGAACTTGTGACGCTGCGTGATACCATGAGTAGACGCGGCATGGACGCCCTAGGTGCGCGATATATCATTCAGGGGCCGTGTTAACATCATCGTCGCAGCGTGCAGGTTGCCGCTTCGCTTCTGTACAGTGCTCGAAAATTCACTATACCAACACACCCACATCGCCACCATTGAAAAAAGAAAAGTGAAAGGCGAATATTTTTCTACACTCATTCAGTGAAATCTTTCGTATTGTGGTTAACCTGCATTTGTAACAGCACCCTAATTACGATTTCAAAAGGTACACCTGGGCCTACTGCATGCTTAGAAACCTGTTACAGGGTGATCACGCGCTGCACTGGGGTGTGAAGGCGCCTATAAGCTTCTACCGCTGTTCGCCATTCAATTTTTCAGCGCTTTCCGTTTCTCCCCTTGTGTTGTCACGAATGCGTCGTGACAGCGACAATATAAATATTTCGTGTGTTCCTGAGCGTGAGTTTGGTCTCCAGAGTCACCGAAGGAAACGTATCTTTGTCTTATGGTGCTACCGACGCGGGACCTATCAGACAAATGGAAGTGATCCAGCCTGCGGCAAAAGGCTCACGGCATCTCTCTTGACTAGAAACATGTTCGCATGTCTGAAAAACGTTTGTGTGCTGAATACATTATTCATGCAGACGTATGCACAGTGAACGGAAATATATCGCTGCAACGTTGAACGATCAAAGCTTTTAAGGATTTCTGGCTTGCGCGTGGCACTAAGCCGAAGAAACAGCTTTGCCCAGTGACATGGCATCGCCCACATACACGATAGTGGATTGCAGTTACCGTCTAATAAATGTTTTATTCTGCCAACCTTTGCGCTAAGAAAAACTAGGAGAATGCGCAGCTAGCACAGATCATAATTCTGCCAAAGAAGGCTTTAAACAATATTGATCCTACTGCACGCGAGTTGCCCAATCAAGGAAATGAGTCACGTGCGGTTTACTTTCTTCTAGCCAACAGCTTCGCCTGGCATACATGTACTACTTTGAACAAGTTTACCTGTTTTTACCTGGTTTACTCTATCGGTCGTGAGGTGGCTTGTTAGCTACGCCATTATGATGATAGGCAGGAGGTCGAGGATTCCGATGCCCTCGCCTAGGATTTGGCTTTCGCATCTATGGGAGGTCAGTAATAGGCTGTATAATGAACGGTCAGGTAAAACGAAGGGCACAGAGAACCGCCGTCGCGCGATATGGCTGAAGTTGAATATTGCATAAAATAAGCACAAGAAGTTCATCATCATCATCATCATCACCATCATCATCATAATAATAATAATCATCAGCCTGGTTACGCCCACTGCAGGGCAAAGGCCTCTCCCGTACTTCTCCAAATACCCCAGTCATGTACTTGACAGCAATGACTGCGTGCCTCACAGAACAAATTGAATATCTTTCTGAGTCAAAACATCATAGCAGGCTGAAAACAGTAAACTGGCATTTTTTTGTGGTGCCGAAGTGTATAAATTGTGAAAATGACTTGTTTATATACATACTTCTTATATTATGCAAATGAGCTACCCCCATAAATTCAAATAACCGCTTCAATAGTACCACTTGGCAAAGGGCAACGAAATACATGTACTAAAATGCCCCAAGTCTCAAGCTTGTATTATGAGACGGTACGTCATTTCATTATTGTCCATAAAGACAAACTTGACATGTTACCAGTTACAATAAAACATTAGCTTTACACTCAATGTGAAGGCTTCCCAATGCGGTGTTGATGCGTCAAAACGACCTAGAGTAATAAATGAGGTGCTCTGTGGGCAAGACTTGACAGACTCAAGAATCGGGAGGAGACCAGCTACGAATTACGCAAATTTTTGCTATTCTAGATTTATTTTGTTGTTAGTGCTACAGTGTGTTTCAATTCTTTTTGGCAGACTTTCTCAGAACCCGCTTTTTCACGTTTCTATGCACTAACAAGAATAATTATAATGATACGAATGCTTTATCTGTATCCGGTGGCCGAATTTCACCGGCTAAAACATGTTAAATGTTATCGCTCGGCGCAGGATGCGCCTGAAAGCATCGGAAGTTTCACGAATGTTATCGATGGTCTCGTCTTGTTGCCTGTCGTCGATGAACCTTGTATGATCTGATTGCATACCCGACACGAATTGTGTAGTAGTTTGTGGGAGGCGCGCGGGCTGCAGCGAATACGCTGAAACTTTCGACAACTGATGCTTGTGGACCGACGCGCTTGACCCGCAGATGAGCATTTCGACGATCACCGACATTGCTCACCGCTGTCGTTGCGATTGAGTGTGCATAATTTTTCACCGTCACTACTATGTGACAATATCTAAAACACAGGTTTCTTCAATGATACTTTGGATGCCTAATTCTTACATAGTTGGCCGTGCAATGAACTACCAAAATATGAAGTGGTACAACAGCCTTCGATATGATATGGTATCGTCGTGCAGGTGTTTCCAAAGCGATCTTTTAAACAGACGGACGCGCGAGCGCGAGCGCAGATGTCGATATTTTGTGCACTATTGTTACTTCAAAGATAATAATTAACTGTTGCGGTAGGCGTGCATTCATTTTTCAAACATGTTTTTCGTAACTGAAAGAGCATACAGATCACTAACTTATTGTTTCAAGCTTAGCTTACAGCAGGCTGTTTTAGGCCGGACTTTGATGAACGAAGTAGTCCGGCAACAATGCGCCGCAGCCGAGGAGCGAGCTTCGGCGCGCGACACAGCTTGTGTCCAGTGGTTTCGTGTCCTGTTCCTCCGACTAACCCGAAGCGAAGCGTTCGCTCGTGCGAACGCTTCAGCGCGTTCGAACAAGCTTCGGCGCGTGCCGAAGCTTGTTGACGCGTGCCAGTGGTTGGGCCTTTAGACCGGCTCCATCTGTGTGGGGGATTTGTTTCATTCCGAAGAGAATAGTCGGAATAATAGTTGTACTATACGCGGAGGTGCGCAGTCGTCCTCATGCCATCGTCATCGTGCTGTCGCCATTCGCTTGTCATCATGGCCTCCATCGTGGCAGCGCGGTCATCACGCTTTCGTGATGCCGTTATCGTCAATCCATCTTGGCCATGCTTCCGTCGTCGTCATCGCGCTGTCGTCATCGCGATCGTGATCATTCCATTGTTATCATACTGTCGTTGTCGTCGCCATGCTATGTTGCCATCAAGGAAGACGTTGAAGATAGCTTGTCCCGCAATCATCAAACGGCGCAATGAGCGTCAGCAGTTTAGTTACACTTTCGGACGACGTCTGCAGCTTGCGTGATCATGTTATTTACACTGTGTGCACAAGATATTCACCTACTTTAATAAAAGCGTTTGGCCGTTTCTGCAACAGTTCTTCGATTGATATACGACAAGAAGATCACGTGTCAATTGCTCGAAATCCACTATCGTGCCGTCATTGCCACTCCACAGCGGTTGATTTATTTCACTTTTTGTTGTGCATAGGGTGAATCTCTTGAACCCACCAGTAGAAGTCGTAGAAGTGGCAGTTAGTAGCGGAGGAGGAGGATGAAAAGAACTTTATTTAAGGCCAACACTAAGGCCGAGCCAAGAAGACCGCTTGCTCCGCTAAGGCCTGTTGTTGATCCACCGAGTCCGAGTGAAGCCAATCACTCCAGAAAGGAGGTAGGTAAGGAAAATAAGCAGAGGTAATAGCAGCGTTATATCACTACAGTGGCGGCACGTACATGCGAGGACGATGTCATTTGGCGGTGTCTGCAGGCACAAACCACCGCCTGAAAGGCTGCTTGCAGAGGAATCATCTTCATATTGAGGAAAAAAAAAAGAACTGCATATGTCCTTGTATAAAGTGATACAATTGCCCCATTTTCCATACTTTGTTTACAGAAGCAGGAAGAATTCGGGTAGTCAGTATCACTAACCTAACCTAACCTACACTTATGGAGTTCTATTTCACCGCTGAAATTTTATAAAGCCAGTAACAAAATATACGTTACCCTCTGCTTTTTTTTTGCTTTTATCGCAGCACTAAGATCATATGCGCCAACATACCTGACAATGTCGCTAATACCTACCAACATACGTGACAACGCGTTTTTTCTGTAATGCGTATAATAAAGTAAACATTTCTCGGTGGACACTGCCAGATGCTGCTAACCGCGGCTACTGCTGGATGCTGCTACATCGGCTGTTCTGCCGAGTAGCTGACACACAGGACTGCACTCGCATAACGAATCGAGTTATGTGTAGCGCCATTTCTAGCGCCCGTATACATGTGTTAGCGGCCGACTCTGTTCTTCACAGAATTACGCAGGGCAACAACAAACGGTAAGTAAATATTCCGCAGTACTACAAATACATGCCTCCAAGCGCATACTTCCGGTATTAAGGGACAACTGTCCATGCCTTCCGGAATTTGGCGCTTCTGCTCGGTCGACGTCTTGCTGGTTTAGATGGGCCGGCACATGAGATAGTGCAATAATAATCTTAGCTGATTTTGGAGATGGTGTACTGAGAAATGGACCTATACCGGAAACCGTGCATGATCACGTGCGTAAAGTGGTGGGTGGTTTCTACGCCATGCTGATTTGCCGACCAGGCGCGTAATTGCTAGGCTGAAAAACCTAGTGCAAGTGAATTAAATGTTTCAAGCATTTATTTACAGCTTCACGAAAGCTTCGGTTCATCTGCTTCGGTTCAGGCACTGTCAATTTACGCAATACCTTCAATCACGACGCATTCGTTTGTGAACGCTTGCACACAATAGATATTTGGGCACAATATCGTGAAATCTGGTGACGTAAGTTAAAAACATTATTAGCGCCAGCATACTGTCATCTGAAATGCCTTATTTTGCACACAGCACGCTAGTTACAGCTATTTTTAAGGTGATACATTAATATACTTTAATGGCATACAAAACCTTCTCATTCAGCTTGTTTACGTTATCTGAAAAAAAAAGTCATGGCGAAGAAATCCATGTCTGTGGCACTTGCTTTTTCTCTCTTTCTCTGAGCAAGGGGTATTTCACCATGCTAGATAATATTTTACTTCGCTCGTTTTTTTACAAACTTGACTCCCTGATTAGAACGAAGAAGTAATAAAACTGGAGTTTAGAGGAAAACCGTCGTTTACAAAGGCTATAGCAAAAAAAAAGAAAGAACTAATCAACGAAAGTTCAACACTAAGAGAGAGAGACAGAGATGAGGATGAAAGTCAGGGAGGTTACCGAGGTATTAGTCTCCAAAGTTTCATTTGAGTTCATAATACCGATACTAGACGCGAATGGAGGACGCGTTGCAATATGTACATCAGCTTCACTTTTTTCCAAGCAGCGCTTTCGCACTATAAAGACATTGCAGATCCTTTGTATCACAGATGGCGCTACAAGAAAGTAGATAGGAACAATACAATCCGGCCTGTTGCTCGCGCATATCTGGTAGAGTGTAAGGTGAAGTTGGCGCCCGTTTATTTTTAGTTATTAAAAATATAAAGAGGCACGTAGTACCCATCTTTAAACAAACAAAAATGTACAGACACTCCACTTTTGCACCACTGACTGTGCAAAGCAACTCCAACACTGCGAAACACTTGTCACATGACGTACAAAACTGGGTCGCCTCTTGGCGTATACAGTAGAACAGCAGACTTCATCAAGCAGTAGAACGGCAAGTTGGGCTAGTTGGTGAAAGTTCATCTTGAAATAAAACGACTTCATCAACTTCGGCTTTGCTTGACAAACACTTCGACAGTCCCTCTTTCTTAGAGCACCTCTTTGTGGGGAGTAGCATAGACACTACAAATGATGCTTCTTGTGCAGTCATTTCTGTTTTATTCTGCAACATCCTTCTGGAGAAGTTTTATTATAACTTTGTAATACGCAAAACTTCCAGCTGTTGGATTTTCATCCACTTCTGCGCGAAAGATTGCCCACGTTTTCTTTTCTTCCAAAATGCTTTGTACGATGTCTCATTCTTCTGTAGAATGGACAATCCTTCCGCATGCTCTGCTTGATCTACTGATAAACGACAAGTGAAGCAAGTTGTGTTCAAGTCAACAAAAAATTCTTTCTGATACTTTCAGTCTCGAAAAAATAAGAAGTCTTATTGTGTTCTTCTACCTCTGATGTGACCCTTTCAAACCGTTATGTGAATTGATAGAATAAACCGGAAGGGGTTCACATTTCCTTGTCGGGTAGGGGCACACTGCCCCTATCACAGTCGTGGCGCTCGCAGTACGATATTTCTCTTTCGTATGTGCCTAACGCTACTCGTGGCATGCCAACGTAACGTCATGGAGGTCGGAGCACTGAGAGCTCATAAATATTTATGCAGTAAAATCGAAACCAGAGGCTCCTACGCCAACGCCAGTATATTTTCTGCGTGTTAAAAAGAACATATAAAATATATTTTTTTAAATGTTAACAGAATTCTTAAATATCGCCTGTGGCATATAGCACACATCTACTTAATGAGCGGGAATTACGTAAAGAGGAGGACAGTACGTACGCTTCAAGTTCTACAAAATGCATAATTGACTAATTAACAAAATCTGACCAACCTACATTTTGACAAATACTTTAGTGCCTGTATTGCAACAAACGAATTGCAACCATTGATTTCGCACGGTACATGCACTTGAACAATATGTTTAAACTAGCACCAGTTTTGAGATAAGCACTGCGAAACTTTCGGTAAAGATGTGCTATTGTTGAACTTAATTTTTAACAAACCCTAGTACTACGGATGCGAGCTAAAAAATTACTGAAACGCCGATCCATTTCATCGCAAAATTTGGAAACCCATGTCTTTAAACAAGTATCATCTTCAGAGTTTGTTCTAAATGGATATGAGTCTCCATTGCACCGGTCGCAATTCGTAAAATGCAATATTTTCTGTAATGTAATTAGCTTAAAGTTAATTACCGGTACATTGTTAATCAGTCAAATAGTCATTATTATTTCTCCTACATGTTATGTCCGCCACTCAGGAAGGCCTAACTCAGGAAGTAGAATTGCACTACATGACGACTGGTCTTTGGAAAATTCTGGTAATGATAAATTAAAAAGAAGGGGGGACATAGCCGAAACAATTAGATTGCAATGTGCTCATGTGCTTGAGGAGGATGAGGAACGGGTAATGAGCGAAAGAAATGAGGATAGATAATTTTTTCACTAGTTATTTATTGCGGGGAATAAAGCTGAATGAAAATGAAGGATGGAGTGTGCTTTAATTAATTTACCGTAAGGACTGCAGGATCTGAAATTGGCACGATGGCCAGTCAGCTCAACATTATGGCCATGACCGCCCTGACGGGCCTCTTCACTGGGAATTTGGGGACCCAAACACGGGTTGGGCAGCTAAGAATTCCACAAGCCCACATATAAGCGCTTCCAATGGCCGCATGGTATGCCTGCAGGTATTGCGCAATGTAGGACAGAGCGGTCTCCATGACAGCGGCGCTTTTCTATGCCCCGCCTTCGCGCTTCTCTCCCCTTCGCAGAATCATATTTGCTCCCGCGCTTTCTTCCCAAAGGCTCCTGGAATGCATTATCGACATTCCGAGCATTCTGTATATGCGCACCGCTCTGGTGGACTTTCCGGAAAGGGGGGGAGGGCGAGGGGCAGCGGCCTTCTAACAATATTTCCTTGTTTTAAGGAATCCTTCAAAGGAAGTATGGCTTGTATGCACTTAGTGCATACAAAAATTCGTTGCGGTTTATTTTTGAATTTGGTTCTTAAGGCATTGTATGTAGGGAGGTTGCTTACTAGCATCTTAACAGAAGCTCGCTCACTGAGAAGCATAAGGTAATACAGAAATATTACTCTGTGTCAGTTAGGTGTAAACTCCTTATGCAGCACAGCTTAAGGCTTCGCTTAGCGACGTCAGAGGTACACTTAAAAAAACTTTTACTCCTTGCGAAATTTCTTTTCTCACACTAATATTGACATCTACCGTTCCTGCAGTTCTTTTGTTTAGCGCTGTACGTTCTATATTTTCGTGTCATAAAACCTTTCAGCCTGATAGGCTTCTGTCATTCGTGACCTCAAAATAAGCACAGCAGGAAAGTATTTCGCAGTTTTAGTGCAGCGTAAAGCAAAATCTTCTAGCCTTATAAATCAACCAATTACCGCCGTGATGTCCTTAGAAATGTGCCGGTTTTCAACGGCACCGTACGTGTAACTACGAGAACGAAAGCTACCTCTAGGCAATGTTCGATTCTTATGACGTCATGAGCCACAAATTCGAGAACTAGCACGGCATGTGAGATATTTTTTAAAGCGACTTTCCTTGCCTTCTTCTTCGACTTTCCCGCTCCTGCTGGTGGTGCTGCTGTGGCTGCTTCTGTCGGCACACCGCGGAGAGGGCGTGGGTCAGAGGGTGCATATACTCGTACATGGAAGGAGCGAGTCAAAGAAGAAAAGGGACGCGAGAAACTCGTTTGGACCGCACCACGTCGAATGTGCACAATGCCCACTGGAGCTCCCGAGTCATCGCCACATCGCCCGGGTCGTCGCGGATTTGACCGACTCTTGACATCCCTAATTATCCATGAACCCCCGCAAGCGCTTGCCTTTCTAGCAACGTGCAAGTCCAGAGAGAAGCTAGAAAGACTGGTAAAGAGGAGGCGGAAGAAAAAGCAGAGAAGGGGTTGAGCCTACGCAGTCGCGAAGCGAGTGAATGACAGCCTTGCCGATCTTCGTTTGCAGTTTCCATGCAGATTCAACGGGAGGGGGTGAGTAATGAAAAGGTGACATGGTAAGGCAAGGAAACACTGGATAAACTTAAGAGTGAGGTACGGTGCGTTTTGCTTTTTCTGAAAGTTAAAATCATGCAGGCATGTCTAGCAGACAACTTAAGCAGGGCGTTTAGAAGCAGAGCCACATTAATTAAAGCGCACCGCAGGGTCTAAGCTACACAACGGAAGCGGTCGCACGTCAAATCAACACTTCTGTGGCCGCTGCGATAGCTTTGCGTCTATGGCATTGCTCTAGGTCAAGGATTTGACCAAGGAAGCCGAATTTTTACGGGGGCGAAATAAAAAAACGCTCGCGCACTTTGATTTAGGGGCACACTAAATAACACCACTGTGCCAAAATTAATTCGCAGTGCGCTACAACGGCCTGCCTCATAATCGGATTCTTAGTTTGGTACGTACAGCCTCATAATTGAAGTCAAATTTAATGCTTCTTCCACGATGCCATGTGCCATGTGAAGAAATGACGATGCTCCACCCTCCCAGAGGTTATGAAATATGGCGCCAACAACACATCTAACAAAGACCTCTACCTTCGTGTTTTGTGTACGACGCAGACAAGCAACAATGGTGCACGCAAAGCACCGTTTAACATCAACTCATCAGTCTCGTGTTGACAAAACGTTGAAGAAATTAAATATTCACCGTCAACATCACCGCTAATTATTGTCAATCAAAGCAAACGGCACAGAAAACATCGCTTATGTCGATTCCCACAGTGCGGGGGATATGCATATTTTTTTTGTATCTGGCGCTCCACAGCTATGTCGCGTCGTCTGTCATAAGGAGAATGTCATCATCCACCGAAACTGCTGAAACTGTGCCATGGCTAGCACGCAAGCTTCAATCCGTAAGTTTGAGAGGATGCTGACTGCATAAGCTTGCTGAAGTTTTACATTGAACAAATCCATGCTTCTTTCGTCAATGCCTTACGGAAGCCCTCTTTAAATTGTAAGAATAGGAACAAATAAGAGCAGTCAAAACAAAATACCCCATCTGAGGCCTATTCGATCTTCAGTGACTATGAACCACTAGCAGCAGCATCGCACTGGAAACGCAGCGAACTTTGCTTTCGAGGTTTTCTACAGGCTCGCTTATTGTTAGGCAATTTTGGGCGCACCAATCTCATTTCTCAGTTGCAGAGGGCCACCGCGATAATACTGCCCTCACCTCAGTAGTCTTCCTAGCGATGTTGCATTATAGGCACATGGAATTGTATTTCATACCAGACGCTTACATTCTTGACTCGTGTTTACAAAATCATGTCTACGCTAGTATAATTCACAAAAAGGTGGGGTTAACCAATTCTGATGTTGGATATGTCTGGGGCCCCAAGTAACTGAAGGCACCGTGAAGTGTCCAAAGGGCTCTGCCTCCACGTCCACAAAGGATGCTTGCCATCTGCTGTGGTTGCGCTGAAAGACAAAAGCCATAAGAGGGATAGTGCTTGAGTTCTCGGCGCAGGGACAGACCAACGCACATACAGCGAACGGTCAATCTTGGATGATAAGTGCCACCGGTCCCTGATGGGTCTTCTTCAGGAAGGAATGTGTTCATTTCTATGATACCATGAACCATGTGATTGAAAAAAAAATTTCTCTACTTTCTGCATACAGAAAGACTAGAGATACTGACATCAATATCCAGTTTTGGTGCATTCAATGGCGCAGGGTGTGGCTTCGGATAAGGTGTCGAAGAAACTTACACCAACCGCCAACACACTTGTCTGAAGCGCGGGAATAACGTGCAGCTGAGTGCGCCTGCACCATCACCGGAAAATAATTTGGCCGGAGATCCTCGCTTCTGTGCCTGATTGCCTGTGTGTGCATTATCTCACTCTTGTATGCAGCAAGCACGGTAGCAGCAGTCACTAAAAGTCCTGGAAAGACGATAAGGCACACCAACGTTTGCTGCTCTGCCTATTGGCGGGGCTCGCCTGGCGTACGGTGCAACAGTGAATAGTGAAATGAACGGTGAAAGACATGCACGCTGCAAGACGTAGTACTGGTAGTCAACTCATCTGCAAACGCATGCGCAAACAAACATGTCACCCGCAGCGCTGACATAGCGGCTCTGGTGTTGCGCTGCTAAGCACGAGCTCGCAGGATCGAATCCCAGCGACGGCGGCTGTATTTCAATGGCGGCGAAATAGAAAAAAAAAAAACACCCGTGTGCTTAGATTTAGGTGTGCTTTCATGAACCCTAGGTGATAAAAATTAATCCGAAGTACCCCGCTATGGCATACCTCATAATCAAATCATGGTTTTGCCACGTAAGATTCTCTAGTTTAATTTTGATGTCAAATAGTCTCGAGTCAGTGGTCTCTGGCAGGTGGCGAAAATATCTGACCACGCAGTTTGGCAGGGTGAAGACGCGTGATGTGCGTGCTCAGAGTTTTTCCATCTATCCATGAATATACTGATAGAAGTAGTGTTTAGATATTTAACTTCATTTTTACACGGAAAAGCTTTCTTAATATTCCTTTTAGGAATGCACGCGCAATGTAATTTTCAATTGGCTATCTCGTAAAGACCACTGAGGAACGTCACTTTTCATGAACTCCACGTTCGCCAATTCGCTTCAACAGTGTATGACATACGCGCCTTTTACAGACACGTAAGCCATGGTTGCCACTTGTTCATTCACGCAAGCTGTATTGCAAATCACGTAAGGCAGAATACTTCCATTTCAGCAAGTGCTGCTTCCATGCAGAAATCGAAGCGTCATGACACGCATCCTCGTAGGCAGCGTATTATATGGGGTGCCTCAGCTAATTTTAGCCAGAGTTTAAAAATATGCATATGCCACGTAGCTGGAGCGAACCAAGGTAATGTTGCTTGCCTTCGCTAGGCGACAGCCGAACTATTTTTTTTTTCATTCCGCAAAATAAGATAATTAGTCTTATTTATTTAGTTATCTTCTCAAATATTGTAATTACATGAAAAGTGTCAATGAGAAAATCGTAGAGCGACATGAAAAACTCCCGATGCAACTTTCTGTTAACCCATACTTGCTACTTAAAACTGTTGTTTCGAGCGTGAAAGAAGCCCGCAGGATACACGCGAAGTGCCTCGAGCGGCCAGCCGCGTGGCAATTTTGCGTGCATGTATGGGCTCCTTTCACGCTGGAAAAAACATTTTTATGAAGCACGTATTGAGCAACAGAAATCTGTATCGGGAGTTTTTCATGTCGCTCTACAATTGTCTCATTGACACCTTTAATTTAATTATAATATTTGAGAAGTTGATTAGCTAATTAGACCTAATTATCTAATTATGCCGTATGGAAAAAAACGCTTAGTATCCCCTAGCGACGGCACACAAGAAACCTTTATTCTGTTCTGATACGTGACATTTCTATATATAGTTGGCTCGGACACCTTGTATAAACACATAAAGGGCGAATGAAGCGAGGACAAGACGTAATAGTTCTGCGCAAGCTGGAGAGAAGTAATTCATAAAGGGAAATGGAGACGTCCACCCAAACGTAGATAAGTGCCACAAAGGAAGCCGATACTGGTTCTTCGAAACAAAAGCCTCGCTGTAGAAGAAAAATTCGTCGTGGTCCGGGACTCGAACCGAGGACCCCCGCCTAAACCAAGCGGCTAGCAGATGGCAGGGCGAAGTCGAATTTATCAACAACTCGAAGCAAAGGCAAGAGTTTGACGTAACATAATAACAGAAAAATGAGACTATAACGTGAAACTCTTGACTTTGCTTCGAGTTGATAAATTCGACTTCGCCCTGCCATCTGCTAGCAGCCTGGTTAGCTGATGTGGTAGAGCGGCTGCAGCGGAAAGGCGGTGGTCCTGGGTTCGAGTGCCATACCAGGACGAATTTTTCTCGACTGCGAGGCTTTTCTTTCGAGGAACCCGTATGGGTTTCCTTTCTATCACTTAGCTACGTTTGGCTGGATGTCTCATTTCGTTTTATTAAGAAGCGAGGACAAACAGGCAACTAATCTGGGAAGAGAAGTGGGTGATACGCAATGAATAACGCGCTAACACAAGATGAACTCAGCTGGCGCCGCCGATTTCCGCAGATCCCCATCGCCCCCCTCTCTGCCTCACTTGATAACGCCTCCACCCCAGTAGCTGGAGGCACGCAATATCCTTCTTTCACTGCACTCCGCGCTTAGCACTTGACGCACGCGCAGTTATCTGCCCTCGCACTCCTACGCACTCCTCACCACATTACCACTCTCCCTCCTGCACTCAGTGAGCGACGATGTTTTCATTCAGTGGTGGAATGATGGCTGAGGATTAGACCAAGAAAAACAAAACACTGCGGCCGAAGATTTAGGTCGAGCTAAACTCCGAAGTAACCATTCAAATACATGCAAAATACATAAGCGATTTTACGAGGCCACCGCGTCATGAATTTCAATGCTCTCTATTTTTAGGTGAATCGTGCCATTCTTTACTAAACTTCCCGGAAACTGGTAAGTTAGGAAAAAATCGAAGCATGAAGTATTCAAATCCGTAACTGTAATCCCAAAACAGATATAGTACTGCTGTAAACTTCATCTATTCGAGCATCTCAAGGGGGAAAAAAACGTGATATACGAATGTACAGTTTACGTAAAAATGGTTACAATGTTTACAAAACCTTTCCAAAGGTCATAGTCACAAACTGGTGGTAAAGTACAAAACGGCGTATATTACATCAGGGGTGCGATCTTGTACGCGTTCCAAAATAGAACGGAGGCGGTCCGTTCTATCGAGCCGCACACAGTTGGTCAGTTTGAACGGTGACGAACGCCATGACGTCAATTGTGAAGTGATATCTGCTGTCAATCATTTCGTGTTGTCTGCTATCGGACGAACGCAATGAAACGGACCGCCAGTTTCGCGACGGAAAGAACGGACCGCCTCCGTTCGAGTTTGGAACGCGTACAAGATCACACCCCAGTTCTGTACACTGGACAGACGCCAAGGCACCTCAAGCATTCGAGCAATAGCTCTCGCATTGAAACTACAATGCTTTACATGACCGGTGGTGCATGCCTGAAAAAGCATGTCGGCGACGTCGTGTTAATTATTATGCACTTGCGTGCTTCGCTGTTCCCGGTAGGAATTTTTGTACGTAATCAATTTTGTAGCCGAATGGGTGATTTCGCCATTTAGGCTGTAGACGTACCAGCCGCCGTAAGTGGAGCGCATACCTTACGTAGCAGCCATTCAAATCACGCCTGCTCTTAAGCGTACAGTTCCATTTTTCTAGTAGTACACTGCTAAGCTGACACCCGCTCTATGAATGCAGTCGATCAAACTTATATACCTACTTGTTTTCTTTTATTGCCCAACACATTAGTTTCTGGCCACTATGCTTCGGCATTTGAGAGTTTACAATTTCTTTGTGCCAGAAGTTGCTGCTTTATGCAGTCGTTATCGATGCTTCTTGAATTTATCCTATATTTGACTGTTCTAGGAAATTTGAAAATGAATATTTCTTAGTTACACTATCACTGCATGTTTTTGTTGATTCGATATTATTTGTGAGTGCTTTTTAAAGAATATTCGTACAAAACAAGGAACGTTAATCATAAAATACAACCTATGCGTGTTTACTTTTTCTCACGCTGTCACACTTTTAGCCGTGTTGTATTGTGCAGGGTTAAAACTGGTTCACTTGCGGTAATTTTTGCTTCGGACGCCTTACAGGAGGGTCGACTACCTCCAGAAATTCCTTCCAGCTTTCCTTGCCGTGGGACTCCAATTTCCTGGATTTGGGCGTACAACAGATGACTTCGCGCTACTATTTTTTCGATGCTACATCGAAACTGTTTCAACGAGTACGTTTAATAGGTGCAGTTGAGAGATAGGCTGTGAATAATACGTGTTCCGGAATCAAAGTCTCTGTGGGCTGTCAAGTTTCTCAAATGTGTAACAGGAAAAGGGTTTCGCAGCCATAATAATTGTTTCAAGAAAACCTTCTTCCGAACTCTGTCGTTTCTGCTTAAGTTAAGCTTTTTCCAGAGTATGCTACTCTTGCTTGGAAATTAATCTGGAAATCGGAAACCAATGATAAACTCTACATTACCCTGCCCACTCCGATTCAAACCAACTTTCACAATATTGTAAAGATGCATGTCTTCCTTCGATGAGCGTTCGCCGATGGTCGATGTATCAATCATTGCTAAGCAGTTTTCATGCAACATTTCAAACTTTTCTGCAACATTTCAAATTTCTTCATCATTATGAATGTTTGTTTGGTTATCAATTTTTCCGCAGTGATAGTGCTATGAGAGCTCCATCTATTTGCTGACACTAGTAAAACCGCGGCAAAAAACTGCATGCTCGCGTAAAGCAAGCATTTGTTATTTCTGTCTGTAAAGCAACCTTGACAGTTTGAGAGATCAGTGAAATTGTAGATTCTGTGGTCAAGGCAGGGGCCAAATAAAAATGCTGCTAAGAAAACTGACTACGCCATGGTTTATAGAAAACATTCAGTGCACATTCGTAAGAAGTTGGCATGCATTCTTAGACAGTATGATGAGCCCTGTACTCCTCCGCGAATTGCTCCTGTAGGAATACGTTATGGTCTACGCAAGCACTTATTCAGCGTAGTACCCATATTGTGCAACAACTGCAAAACGAGTTACACTTACGATACCACTCTCTATGTTTCCACAAGGCAAGTGTCCCTCGTGGAAACAACGGTGTCCCTCACGCTGGTTCCTGCATAAATTTGCATATCTTTCGCCTGGCACCGCAGGAGAACCTCTTCAAAAAAGAGCCTCAAACCAAGAAACATGAGACTCAATGGTGACAGGTGAAGTGAACTCTTTGTAGCGGAATGCATTCTAAAGCACCTAACGACGTTGTAAACATGCACGCGTATCGCATAAAAGGCATCAATTTTTGAGACCTCGCTACGAAAAGCGTATGCCCAAGGGCGCTATTGCGGCATTCTTACTGCGTTTTTTCCCCTCATGACAACTGTCCCAAAGGCACAAAGCACCTATATGTCCCTGTACATGTTTAAATTTTGCAGCGCTGCTTTATAAGTATTAGTATAAATCTGCACATCAATTCTTTACAAAATGTATGGCACTATCGTCGCTAGTGGAAGCCTCCTAGCTAATCCCTAGCAATACGCTATACTGCGACATGCTGGCGCAACGATGCTTGCAAGGCAACGGCTGCTTAGCAGAAGGAACAGCCCTCTAGCAGCCATTGGGCATCTCACAACGCTGGCCTAATCAGGAGCTTCGGCAATGCTGTCGCAGTCATCGCACCGCGCGGGTGCACGAGATGAGACTGGCGGGAAAGCTTGAGCACTAGTGGGCGGCAGCTGAACTATTAGGCACTCGCTTGGCTTTTTGTGTCCCCAACGGCCACGGCTGCAGCGGAAGGCGGAAAGCTGCCCCTGTCTCTACCAGCGAGCCTATAAAGCGGAGTGTGATGGTGCGTCCACTTCTTGTGTGCAGCCATGCGGTAACCACGCCCTAGGAGACCACCTAAACATCCGCGCTTCATCGGACTGACGCAGCCCAACACTTAAGCAACCTAGCGCACCGTATGACATTGAGGAAATGGCACGCACCTCAATTCACCCAACATCGAATGCATTCCCCCGACCCATCTATGGAAATGCGGCTGGTACCTGGTACCGGCTGGTACCGGCTGGTACCGGCTGGTATATGAGGATATAATGCTGGCCGCTTACGCTTCGACGCCGCATTCTACCATCACTGATAGCGACGAGCGCAATGCCTGAGGTGTCGAGGAGACTGAAAAAGATCTATTGCGCTACTGCCCATCATTTGCAATTGAAAGACATCACTTCTCATCATCATCAGCAGCAGCAGCAGCAGCCTATTTTATGTCCACTGCAAGTCGAAGTCCTCTCCCTGCGATCTCCAATTACCCCTGTCCTGCGCCAAGCGATTGCTACTAGCACCTGTGCAACTTTCCTAATTTCGTCGTGCAACCTAGTCTTCTGCAGTCTTCTACTGCGCTTCCCTTCTCTTCGTACCCATTCTGTCACCCTAATGGTCTAACGATCATCTAATCTGCGGATTACATAACCTGCCCAGCGGCATCTTTTTCTCTTAATGTCAATTAGAATATCCTCTATACCCGTTTGCTCTCTGATCCAAACCGCTCTCTTTCGGTCTCTCAACGTTATGCCTAGCATTTTTCGTTCCATCGCTCTTTGCGCCGTCCTTAACTTGTTCTCAAGCTTCTTTGTCAGTCTCCAAGTCTCTGCCCCATGTGTCAAAGCCCGTAAAATGCACTGATTGTATACTTTCCCTTTCAATGATAACGGCAAGCTCCCAGTCAGGAGCTCGCGATGTCTGCCGTATGCGATCCAACCCATTATTATAGTTCTGTGAACTTCCTTCTAGTGGTGGGGGTTCCCTGTGATTAGTTCCCCTATGTTAACGTACTCCTTCACACACTCTAGAGGCTGACTTGATCATTCTCTGTCTTCTGCATATTATTCTCCAACCCCACTCTTACACTCTCGCTGTTAAGGTCCTCAATGATTTGTTGTAAGTCGTCTGCAGTATTGCTGAGCAGAACAATGTCATCGGCAAACCGAACGTTGCTGAGGTATTCGCCGTCGGTCCTTACATAAACCTTCCCAGTTTAATAGCTTCAATATTTCTCCAAGCACGCAGTGAATAACATTGGAGAAATTATGTCTCCTTGTCTGACCCTTTTCTTTATAGATATTGTTCTACTTTTCTTGTGTAGAATTAACGTGGCTGGGGAATCTCTGCCGATATTTTTCAGGGTATTTACGTAAGCGTTCTGTACTCCTTGATTAGGCAATGCCTTTATGACTGCTAGCGTCTCTATTTATTCAAATGCTTTTTCGTAATCTATAAAAGCCATATAGAGAGGCTTACTGTATCTGCGGGTTTTTCGATAACCTGAATAATGACATGGATGTTATCCATTGTAGAGTATCCTTTCCTGGAGCCTGCCTCTTTCATTGGTTGACTAGAGTCCAGTGTTGCCCTTATTCTATTGGATATTATTGTGCTAAATATTTTATACAATACTGGGAGTAACCTAATGGTCCTATAATTTTTCAGTTCTTTAACGTCTCCGTTTTTGGGCATTAGTATAATGCTTGCATCCTTGCAGTTTTCTGGGACCATTGCAGTCGATAGACACTTCGTGCGCAGAGCCGCCAGTTTTCTAACATTATGCCTCCTCCATCTTTAATTAAATCGACTGTCACTCCATCTTCTCCTGTCGCGTTTCCCCGTTTCATGTCTTGCAAGTTCCTTCTGTCCTCACCCCCAGTTATAGCACGCGCTTGTGTATCCTGTTCGTTATTGTTTCGAATGCAGTACTCCTGAATCCTCTGGTCAGTATTGAATTCTTCCGCTGCCTTTATTATACCTTCGAGATTACTGATGATATTACTCTACTTATCTTTCAGTGCATACATCTTGGTTTGTCCTATGCCAAGTTTCCTTCCCACCGATTTCAGGCTGCGTCCATCTTTTACGGCTTCTTCAGTCTTTCTCACGTTATAATTTCGAATATCACTCATTTTCGCCTTGTTGATCAGGTTTGACAGTTCCGCGAATTCTATCTGATCTCTTGAGTAGGAAAAGTTCTTTCTTTGTCGTCCCTTTATTAGGTCATTTGTTACTTGGGAGACATTGCCTACTGGTTGCCTTGGTGTCTAGCCTCCCACATCAATTGCTGCCTCTGAAGCCAGCCTCGTTAAGGTTTCATTCATTAACTCTGAGCCATCATCATCTCTCTGTTCTAAGGCTGCATATTTATTTTCAAGTGCCAGCCTCAATTTATCTGCTTTAACCCTTACTGCCCCTAAGTTGACCTGTTTCTTCTTGACCAATTTTCCTCTTTCTCCGTTCAAATTGAGGTGAATCCTAGCCCTCACTAACCTATGAGCACTACACTTTACCCTACCTATCACTTCTACATTCTGCACTATGCTGGGATCCGCCGAAAGTATGAAAACGATTCCATTTCTTTTTTCACTACTAGGGCTTTTCCAGGTCCACTACGTTTCCTGAAAAAGGTGTTTATTATTCTCAGCTTATTCCTTTCTGCGATTTGCACCAGCATCTCTCCTCTAGTGTTTCTAGAATCGACGCCGTAGTTGCCAATTTCCTGTTCAACGGCCTGATTTTTTCTGACTTTTGCATAGACGTCACTACAGTATACCGAGTTTGCACTTTTCCCATCACTAATTGAACATTTTCATAAAACTGATCTACTTCCTCATCGTCGTGACTGGATGTTGGAGCGTAGGCTTGTACTACCTTTAATCTATACCTTTTATTAAGTTTGATTACGACTACTGCTACCCTCTCGTTAATGATGTAGAATTCGTCAATGTTGCCCGCTATGTCCTTATGGATTAGAAATCCTACCCCGTATTGCTTCTTGTCAGGGAGACTTCTATAGCAGACGACATGACCGTTATTTAGCAATGTATAAGCCTCATCAGTGCTTCTAATCTTGCTAAGGCCGATAATATCCTAAACAGCGTCTGGTAGCTCCTCGAGGAGTCCTGCTAAGCTAGCCTCACTCGACAGGGTTCGGCTGTATGAGGTTGACAGGGTCACTTTCCATTGGCGGCCTGTCCGGAGCCAGAGATTCTTAGCACTCTCGGCTGCGTTACAGGTCTGACCGCCGCCTGAGGCCCGTGGGTTAATTGTAGATATCATCAGGGAGGTTGTGGCCGAATACTGCACCATGGTGGCCAATTCCTGTTCTGGTGAAGCAGTGTCTTTGCTCAAGCTTAGTGAGCCTTCCTAATTCAGTTGTACCTGGATGAGTATAGCCCCACTCGCTCTCGGCATCTTTCTCCGATGTCAGGCGTCACTCCAAGCCTGCACTTGTAGTGCACAGAATGTCAAATCCAAATGCCCCATCGTCAAGGAAAAAAAAAAAAGCCGTGAGCAGTGATGTCTCCAGCCTTTCTACAGCTTTGGACAGCGGTTATACTAGAGCTAATGAGAAGGAGGAAGAGGGGGGGGGGGGGGGTAACTGACCCTGTAGTTTCTCTGGGAACGCTGCGGGCCTAAAGGCTAGGGAGTTGGGAATTATATGCCTCATTTAACCTGCAGTCTGCCTTCTTCGATCAGTCAGGCACGGTTTGAACATTTCGCGCTTGTTAGCAATTGACGGCTCTGCTACCGCCGCGGTCGCATTACATTGCTCGGGAATGCAAACGGAAATAAGCAAGAAAGAATAACTGCAGATGTAGACGAAAGGAAGGGCCGTATGTACGATCGTTCTGACGTGCTGAATATCTGTGTATTAACTTTACAGCTAGGTATTGTTGGTACTTGCTTTTCCTTATTCTTTGCGTGAATACTTTAAACAAATACCTTCCCGTCATTTTTCTCTGTTTATTCTGTGCGGAAATTTCGCATCCTCAAAGAAAGCCCATTTCGGCAGCGTGCCTCGTAAGTTGCTGAGGATAATTTCTTGAACATTTGAAGTGTTATGGAGGGTGTAGTAACAACATCTATTCGCGTTTTAGGTTCCCCGAGTACGTTTTCAAGATGTGTATAAGCTAGCTTCTTTGTTCGGAATTTGTCTACGTTATATTTTCTAATGTTGCCACTAGAAACTAGGTGCAAGGTATGTTGGTAGTGTATTTGCAATGCCCTTTTCGTAAAAATTTTGTGTTGCACGATATAGTGTGAATTATCCCTGGTACTAACCTATTGTTTCCCGAATCTCAGACATGCACGCGGTATTGAACGCGCCTAGGTACACGATATATTTTCGCTGAATTGGAACAGCACTTAACACTTGCGTGTAAAAATAAAAAAGGCAAATATTTTCAGCGCTTAGCGAGAGGGCCCGAGTCTCGTATCATACGCTCATCGCGTCTGCTTGTCCCTTGGAGTCCGAGAGCTAGCGCTCCCGGTAGCTATTCAGATTGGCAGCAACGTATGAGGCTCGCTGCCAACACGGGCGGGCTTTCTTTGAGGATGCGAAATTTCCGCAAAAAAGGAACAGAGAAAAATGATGGGAAGGATTTTTGCTACAGTATTCGCGAAAAAAATAAGGAAAAGCAAGTAGCAAAAACACCTAGCTGTCAAATTAACGCACACATTTTCAGCAAGTCAGAAAGATAGTATATGCGTCCATTCCATTCGTCTACATCTGCGGTTATTCTTTCTTGATTATTTTCGTTTGTATCCCCGAGAATTGTTTTGTGACCGTGGCGGTTGCAGAGCCATCAGCGGCTTACAAGCGCGAAATGTTCAAACCATGTGTGACTGATCGAAAAGGGCACCACTGTAGGTTAAATGAGGCATACAATTCCCAACTTCCTCGCGTTAAGGCCTGCCGCGTTCCTAGGAAAACGATGGGGTCACTTACCCCCTCCCCCCCCCCCTCACAATTACTTACTCCTTCTCATTAGCTCTAGTATAACCGCTGTCCACAGCTGTGGAAAGGCTGAAGATGCCATTGGGAGCTGTCATGGTCGCCTGCTTTGCGCGAGGGTCAGAGCGGTATTGAGTGACACACCACTTTTGCAGAGCTCTAAATAGTTAGATAAAACACCATTCACCGCGAAGATTTTTAGATCATGGCTTCGCATATCACAGCTACAAAAGGATGCAAGAGCTCTGCTGCGATATTTGGAAGCTACCGAATTGAGCAACCGTCTGTGATGCGGACTGAGTGACCATCAGTGGATATAGAGCTGAAAATTTTTACCGCATCGGCGATATCCACAGTGAACTTTCTCTTATTTTCTTAATCTTTCCCTCTCCTTTTTCCCTTCCCCCAGTGTAGAGTAGCCAACCAGGCTCAGTCCTCGTTAACCTCTCTGCCTTTAATTTATTATTTAGCCTTTCTCTAACCACGCGCCTGCAGCGGACGCACCTTCCACACAATGCAGATTACGAAAATATTTACAAGTCTACCAGGAAGATTACTTTTCTGTACTAGATAGAAAGAAAATCGGTTAGCACAATGAAACTTCTCGGTTCAGAGGATAAGATCACCAATATTTTTGTAACCTCGCACATCAACTAGATGTAGTCGTTGTATTATTTCTGTCATTGGGTCGCTGCTTCAGTATTTGTGGCCGTCAACCGAGCAATTAAGCCACTGATTGTCCATAGGCTCGCGCTAGCTTTCTATATTTCACGAGGCAGTGGGACCAAATATTTTATATTTAGCTAAGCACACAGTTGTAGACACACAAGAATTACCACACGTCACAGTGATACTAATGAATGATGTACAAGTTTTCAAATTCAAGTCAGCAATGCAAAGGTGGAAGGCACAGGACAACGAGTCCTTGGTTTGAGCTTGTTTTGTCAGCTCTTCAGGCGTTCTTTTTTCGCTGTGTCATGCCTAAAGATAGCGCCCTTAACGATGCTACCACAACAGACAGGCAGTCAGCCGTGCAGCATTCTATATGTAAGCATCTATTGGGCCTCACACTACGCTTGTGCAAACGGTCTGCCTACACATTGCGCAGGTGGCTTTCCTGGTTAAGGCTTCACACAGCCGATGGTATCGTGACAAATCATAGCGCACGAACGCATTGACGAACAGAAAAACAGACGAGAGACGAAAGTAAACATCGACTTCTCAAAATAAAACTTGTTGCATAGTTATCGCACGTATTCTGTCTCTGTTTTTCGGTCCGCCAGTGTTATGTCTAACCAACAAATCCGAACAGCAACAATTCTGAAGCCAATATTTATCCCGCGAGACGACCTGCAACCACCTGGCGCACTTTTTGTTCAAGCCTAATGTGTAAAGATAAACATAAATCTTGAATTACAGCACGGAATAAGTACGTGGACGGGAGCAAAAGTGGACACGCGACTTGATTTCACTAATGACTTATTTTTAATTCAAGTGTGACAAAACAATACAGCCTTCATTTGCATTGAAATAAAAACGTATGTGGACAAGGAAATAATTCCGAACATGTACAAGTCAATTAAATTGCTTGAACACATTTACAACGTCTTTTGGGGATATGACAACAGTATACTAGAGGGCATAGCCGGCGTTTAACGAAATGTGTTTGAAGTTCCTTAACAAGCGGAAATCAAAAAGGGGGCCCTCAGATGGAGTATCACCCAGCGGTATAGAAGTTTGACAAAGAGGGATAAAGTGCTTCGAGAAAGGCTAGCCAACGTTTCTATATGTGGGCCTTTCTTTGTCAAGAACTTATGACAGTATTAGGTTTGCCCTTAAAAAGTTGGCCAGTCTTTCTGAGGCACTTTATCTCTGTTTATCTAACATCTATACCACAGTATAAAATAGGAAAGATGATGTGTTTCAATATTTCCTCTCGGTTGATTTTACTATAAAGGCATAGGCTTGAAAATTTCCAGGTACACTAATAAGACGAGTAATTAGGCAAATTGGACTAATTAACGCCTTACTTTTTATGGCTACGCTAGTGATCTCAATAGACGACTTGAACGCGCCACCCGAAGTGCTTATAACCCTTTCCTGAACTCCAGATGTTGATATTGCTAACTTCTTCCCGAAATTGCCAATCGGAACGCACCTAACAACACGAGTGGCTCTATGCCTGTGAAAACTTTCTTGCGAGGTATGGCAAGGAAGCTTGGAACCCTATTTCGCCAGTATTCTTTCATGTTAGACACTTATATTGCAGTAGCCGTCGATCATAGATGCTTATCCCAACCATAGCGTGGATTTATAAGAGGCAAAAAAGGAGGGGAGAAAGAATTAAAGATGGGTTGAAACCTAACAAAACACAAACCCCCGCAGTTGTGTTATATTATTGTCATCTTTCTTTGTGCAGGCTAGGGCACGGCCGCCGGCATGCTGCGCAGCGGCTCCCTGCTTGTCCTGGTGGCGGGCCTGGCGCTCGGCCTCGACCTTGACAACGTCCAGAGGTCATCCCACTTCCCCGGCTCCACCGGCCCCTCTTCTCACCAGGGCCAGCAGCACCACTACGCGGCCTCCAAGCGCACCTCCGTTCCCCGGAGGGACCCCGAGGAACTCCACGGGCGGCCCCTGGTGGCTTCCGCCGGCAGCAGCCCAGAAGAGAGACTCTACTACCGGCTCCTCTCCAGTCGCATGGCTCGGCTGCTCCCCGCGCTCTTGGGCGAACAACAGCAGCAGTACCCAGGAGAAGCTCCCCTGGTCGGGGCGTCCTCATTCTTCGACGACGACAGCGACGACGAGCGGGACGACAGCCGCCATGATGCCAGCAACGGGGGCGTGGCAGATGAGGACGCCGGAGAGGAGGAGCAGGGAGACGAGCAAGAGGCCGACCAAGTGATGATGTACCTGCCCAAGCGACGCGTTGTCCACTCCACGGCTGGGAGCATGAGGAGGAGGCTGCAGCAGCCAATGTTCGGTGAGTGCGGTCGAGAGAGAACGGAAAGGCCAGTGGTCAATGAGACGCGCGTTCGGTTTGCTGCCGCGCACATGAAGAAGAGTGTTAAGGGATGAAAAAATGAAAGGGGGAAGAGAGAACGCCCAGTATGCCGTTCCAATCGGAGGTGCACCTCGACACCGCAGGTCGTGACTTCAACGTCCCTCATGGCCAGTGAGGTGACCCGGACATCATAGCCTGAATTGACGGAAAAGGGTATTCTTTTCAGATAACGTTGGACACCTTGCACTTGCATCGTATGGCACGCGGTAAATTGTATTGTCGGGTAACTAAAGCAATTCGCCTATGTTCCCAGGTTTGGCTTGGCTGCGTGGCTGTTGGGTGCTGTTGGGTCGGGCGCTCTGCCAGTGAATATATTTGTGGAAATATATAGAAGCGTCGTATGAGTACCGAAGGAAAGCACTTGTGACTGTCTTGATTGAACCCCCTTTTGTTGACAAAGTATGCGCGCCTCTGTTTTGTGCAACGAAATAAAAACTTCCTACAAAAAACCTAAACAAATATTCTCGGCTTACAGGCATCTGTAGAGCGCACCAATCTGGAAATAAAATAGTGGGCTATCTTTTTTGTGTTAAACTAACTGTTTGATTTGCTTCACTTTCTTTGATTTAGCCACTTAGTATGTGCCAGCGGTGGTGTGCCCGCTTTTTGTTTATCCTGCAGGTTTAGCATGCGCCAATGTGGCAAAAGAGGAGCAGGATCTCTAAAAGTTGTTTGAAACTTGTCGTACCTTCCTGTACATACAGCTGTCTTCAGCATTCTTGCCTTGACAGGCACTTTACATCGCCTTCATACTTGTGTCACCGCTGTGCATTCGTCTCGGACTGTACATACACCTAACTTTAAGTTTGAATCTCAGCGTAGCCTGTGAGCGATTTAAGGCATAAAAATACATATCGCCTTACAATACTATTCTGACTTTTACGGTGGATAAAAATAATTTAAAGAGACTACACGTAGATATCTCATGAAAGTAAACAAAATTGTACGTATCACCGTTTCTTCCAGAGAATTTCATTAGCCGCTTCACTATTGCTCCGATTTACATAGATCTGAACTTGTTTTTAATAGTTATGTCTAAAAAAGCACGTCATCAGTATGTATTTCCCAATTGGCGATGGTTACAGTTATAAGACATCGCTGCGCAACGTTGGCATGGCTAGAGCTGAAACAATACTTAGGTATGCGATCGTAATCCAGTGATGCATGTTCGCAAGTTGTCATATAGCGCTGTCTCCAACGTTCGTTTTTGTTAGCTGCTTGAGAACATTTTTCTCCTGCGCAAGACGTCGTCATTGTGAAGTACGTAGAGCACCCAATACATACGAAAGAATGCCCGGTGGTTGCTGAAAATATCGCATTCTTCATGTCTACAGCCGCATATTTGCTGCCACTGCTCTGTGGTAAACATTCGGTAGTTGTTCTAACAAAGATCATAGGCACTATAAATCTCAAACTTAAGTTCCGTGCCCAAACAGAAAAAAAGCAACTTCACGTGCACAAACAGCCTTCTGCTAAAAGCATAGGTGAGTGGTTTAGTTTAATGCGCATACTGACGATAAATGCGTTAGATAAATAATTAACTGCAGCGTCCGTGGTCAGTGCGATACCTACTGTGTTGCATTTCGAAGGCATACGAAATTCCGCCTACGAGCCCATTTTCTTATCACCACTGCCTGAAATAATGATGAAGAAAATCATATCCACAACGGTAGCCATGTCATCGCCAGATATGTATATATTCCAGTAAACACTCTTAACTGCAGTGACGTCGCAATTTACATCTGTTGCTGTTGAAATTGTGGGTAATCGGGAAGTTTGTGTATCGCCCACTGCCTATCAACATTGCGCCATAACTGTCTTGTCGCGCCATGAACATCATTTATGTTTTCGAGTACCGCACTAATGCAGTGTTCCTTGTGCAAAACGTATACGAAAGCTGTTCATTTAAATTGGAATGTCGCTGAACATCACTGCTCCGTTTTCACTACACTATAAATGTCCTAATGCTATTCAAACCAGGAGGGATAGAATGCTCTACAAAGCTTTTCTTAGCAGTAACGCAAACTGAAGAGCTCTTCATACTATGAGTATATAGCCCCACTTCATGGCACAGCTATTTCTTCAAAGGTAAATCGCAAATGCACGTTTCGTGCCTCTAATGCAACAGTGTAGTGTGCGCTGAGATCAAAGGCGCGCTTTCTTGACAAGCGCAGAAAGAATAGGGGACGCAGGCCATACTCAGCAGCGTGCTGTGCCCTTTCATAGTCCGGTTCGTTGTTTGCATAGAACGCGTCCCACATACAGATATGTATAGAAAGATCGAGTGCCATGGCTCTGACGTTTAGACGCTTAACATGACACAACAAATAAACGCAACGAAAATCAGCGTAACTGAATGAAGGCCTGCCGACAAATCACACCTTTTCTAACATTTTAATTAGTTAAGGCATACCTGATGGAGGAGACCGACTGCAAGCTGTTCGCCACACCATCTCATTTTTTCGAAATGCCAATGTTTTAGAAAAGAATTACACTACAGGGACGGTAGATAACGCCATAAGAGAGAACATCATTATTCACAAAAATGTTGCATAATAAAGTTTGTATGAAACATTATTTCTCCGTGCATTGTAGATGGAATGCAACGACCACGAAATTTTATTCATCTCTGAAAAAGCGAAACCCAATTTTAGTGCTATTCTGTCAGCCATACAGATTATATACCTAATTTAACTGAACTTCTTTGACGCCTATTTCTCGCCCTAACATCTGCCAATGCTCTCGCTTCTTAGTATTTTCTCGGTCAGCTATATCTCCATGCGAAATCAAATATCAGCTTTCAGCCATTCTCGCACGTTCAAAAAACGCAAATGCTAGAAAGACTGCTGCATGATGAAAATGAATTAAAATGACTTGCTGCGTGTTCTTCGAACTCAAAAGGCGTACTTCCCTGTTTCTTTTTCTTTTCTTTGCATTCTAATCGATATGTAGCGTGAGCCCCTAATGCATTTGAAATTATCCCCCTTTAGTTGGCGGCTCCGCTTCTGCAATGTCAATATTTTTTCTACGGCGAAGTTCTTTTTGATGTGCGACAGATTGCACCGCATATTTTTCCTTATGCGCACTCCTAACGATTCTGCATGAAAATTGGCAAGTCAACTTTATGGCAACTTTGTGTATCATTACAAATGTAAGAGGCACTCGGTCATACGCTGAACAAGGCATTGATGCTTTTCTGAACGCACTGGTTCAAATATTAGCTTTTCGTCGCGAAGGAACAAGTTTATGTATACATCTTTCTCACGGCGCCCGTATAACTCCACAGTGAATGAGCTCAACAGATTTCCATTTCTATGATCCGACGTTTTAGGAGACGCTAGGAATGTTTCCGAATAAATATAAAGGGCATGCTTCACAAACTGTAGCGTGCATGGTGTTGGGGCCGAGACACTGTAACGATTATATTTCAATTATTTCCCTTTTCGTCCTACGTAAGTAAACAAAGCGATGTTCCGCTTACGATACTACCACAGTCGACTGGTCTTGTGCAGTGGGTGACCAGCAATAAACACAATCAAGCAAAAAGAATATTTACTTTTTAAAGGGACAGGTTTTGTCGACAAGGCCGTACAGAGTCACTGCAGACACGTGTGTGTAATAAGCAGTTGTACTGTTGGCCCTAAAAGGCGTACTACTAGTACTTCAGTGTTCCGAAGATTCTTCAAACATTCAGAATAACTTTAACAAAATAACTAATTATAAAACAGGTACATAGGAACATTTTGTGGTTCTTACTGAAAAAGTACTTGTAATGTCAACAAGCAAGGACACAGTGCGTAAGAGTAATGACGCAACGATCGAATGACTGGCTAGCTCAGTTAATGGCAGAACTTAGTATCCAGCGGGAACTGTTGTGATGTGAGACACAGGGTCATGGTGGCAGAAATATTAAATTCTAAAGCCTTTTCTTCGAACAGGGAGCCTGAAGTCTACGTATACATAGGTACGTGCATTCCGTCACGTTGGAATACAACTTCTACATAGCAGGAAATCGAAGTTACTCCTCCCAGGAAGCAGTTTAAACGTTGCAACCACTTACTCATCGCCGCAGTTCAAGAAAACAGAACAAGGAGTATAATCATAGCAAAAAAAAAAAAAGAAAAAGGCAGCGCATCCATTCTTTGGAGGTGACTGGTTACGTTAATGCGATTAGCAATGTTTTCTATAATGGGTGTGTAATATAATAATATAGCCAATTAAAGTCATGGTGGTCAGTAACTACGGCGAAAGAACGGCCGTAAATGTATGGGCGGAAGTCGCTTATTGCCCAGATGATCGCTAGGCACTTCTTTTCTGTGACTGGGTAATTTAATTCTGCTTTCTGTGGAGTACGGCTCGCATAAGTGACGACGTATTCATCATAGCCAGCTTTACCTTGCAGTAAGACGGCACGAAGGCCAACTCCGCTGGCGTCAGTATGAACTTCCGTTGGAGCAGCAGGGTCGTAGTGGCGAAGAATCGGTGGTGAGGTCAACAAGTGGCGCAACTGCTGAAATACTGCATCACAATCAGGTCACCACGCTGCAATGCCGTTACTGGCGGAAAGTAATCGTGTCACGGGCACCATGATGGATGCTAAATTGCGTACGAAGCTATGAAAACAGTAACATAAGCCAAAAAAAACTTCTGAGCGTTTTGATAGACGTGCGCGTTGGGAAGTCTGCAACAGCACGGAGCATGTCTGGGTCCGGGAAGACGCGGTCTTTTGAGATAACGTGACCCAAGATGTCTAGTTTGCTTGCAGCATAACCGTACTTTTTGAGTTTAAGCTGTAGGTCGACAGGTGCGAGACAGGTCAGAATGTCATGCAGGCGAGCGAGGTGTGTCGGAAAATCGGTTAAGACGACGATGTCGTCGAGGTAACATAAACAGGTCTTCCATTTGTGGCCGCGAAGGATGGTCTCGATCATACGCTCAAAAGTGGCAGGCGCGCTGTACAACCCGAAGGGCATGACGGAAAACTCGTAGAGGCCATCGGGTGTAATGAATGCGGTTTTCTGACGGGAAGGTTCGGCCATTGGAACTTGCCAGTATGCGGAGCGCAGATCCAAGGAAGTGAACTATTCTGCGCCTTGTAAGCAGTCGAGAGCGTCATCGATCCAAGACAGTGGATAGCGTCTTTTCTCGTTATCTTGTTAAGGCGTTTATACTCGATACAAAAGGTAATGGAGCCATCTTTTTTTCCTACCAATACGACTGGTGAAGACCAAGGACTTTGAGAGGGACGGATGACTACGTTTGAGCATGTCATCCACTTGCTCCGTGATGATTCGGCACTCTTCGGTGTAGACACTATACGGGCGCTGTCGCAAGGGGGAGTGGAAACCTACGTCTATGGTGTAAGAAACACTGGTGGCACGGCCCAATGACGTCTGATGACGGTCGAAAGGAGAGAGAAACTTGTGAAGGAGGGCGGCAAGTTGGCGGCAATGAGATGGGGAAAGAGGAGCGTCGATGGCGTTGTCAAAACGCACTGAAGGTGATGAGTCTGAGACCGAAGCGATGGCGTCAACATAACAACGAAGACAGTCAGTAGGAACATCGAGATAGTCATCGTAGTCGACCATCTGAAGGTATCCTAGGGCCTCTCCACGCAGTAGACTGATTGGGTACTGGTATTAATTAGTGACCATCACTGCAGTTCACCAAGATGTTATAGTGAGCACGGCAAACGGAAAGACAATGCCCTTGCGCTGAGCAAACACATCGGACTGCGTGAACACTACAGTGGCGTCAGATGCAGCATCAGACGACAGGAGAACAGCTATCAACGACTCAGGGGGTATGGTTGTGCCGGTATCAACAGTGAGTTTGTCGGCAAATTGAGGAGACGAGATCAGCAGTGATTCACACAGTGGTAAAAGCGACACTTGACGCGAACAGTCAATGGCAGCATGATGACGGGACGAGAAATCCCAACCAAGGATGAGGTCTTGAGAGCACGATGGTCTATAGCATGAAACAGTCTATTATGTACAGAACGTCGTTGATGACGACACGGGCCGTGCATACGGCTGAAGGCTGAATTCGCTGTGGGCTGGCAGTGGCGAGCACCAGGCCAGAGGGAGCTGTAGTCACTTTTCGTTGTTTGCGACAATGGTTCTCGTGAATGACGGAAACGGCTGCTACAGTATCGACTAGTACCACTGCGGGTATACTCCCTCTGCAAAAACGGTAATTACATTTTGCGGCGAAGATTGAGGCCTTGAGAACGTCGAGGTATTTGCAGTTCTTACAGTACAAAATTGTCAACACAGGAGGCTATACACCAGATTTCGTAGATCTGTTTTGGTCAAAGCTTACACCTTAATCGCTTCGTCATTCAGCTGCGTTTAAATTTCCGTCCACTGCTCCTGCTTGTGACAACCCTGCATGTTTATGTAAGAAATTTTGCCTTGTCTATTCTCATCCTTTGTGCGCCTTTTCCTAACTCTTTGTGGTCTAATTCTGCCCTTTAGTTGTGTGTCGCTGCACTCAATACTTCCTCTTCCTTCCTGCTTGCGTGGGACCCGCATAAAAAAGCTACATTATACGCTGCGAATCGACGTCCAAACGCTGTTGCAACGCTTTCGCTAAAATGTATACCGTCACACTTAAAATCTTTCTTCACAGCCTGCTCGGTGCACTTCTAGGTTGATGTCAATTACTGTAAAATTCATTGCCTTAGCTAGCCTCTAAAATTTTCCTGTTTACTGCAAGCACTGTGTTTCCACTTGGCACTGCCGTTCAACCTTTGGTATTGTGCACACTGCGATTTGTGTTTCCTTTGAAATATTCTGCACTTCGGTGTCCCCTTGGCTATTTTCTTTGCAATGCCTGCTTCACGTTCTTCCATTATATTGTTACGTAGGAAGACGCAGATGAAAAGCTATATAAAAGTATATTTACAAGGAAATACGCCGCACTTGGCCAAGAGGCAACAGCCCGCGCTAGCCTCTAATCGTCGTCATCGTCTTCATACTGCTCGCCTCTTCGTCATCGCAAATACTGTTCCGTAGCCATATCAATCATTCTGCCCATTGTCACCACTAGACGCCTCTCCTCCATAGTGCCCCACATGCGTTCCTTGGCCTTCGCTATCACCTCACTAATCGGCATTCCCGGAAGCGCACCTACCCTTTCTGTTATCGCCGGTGCTAATTTATGCATGTTGGAATCCCCAACAATGACAACTCGACGCATTTCCTCGTCCTTGCCGCTAAAGCTGCACCCGAAGCCTCGGTGTCGTACCCTCCTGTCTTGTCCTTGCCCTTTGCCTTGTTATTTTTGTCTGCGTCAGTGGTAGCCGCTTCGTGACCACCACTCTCGGTTGCCGCCCAGTGCTTTTCGGCGTCGGGGTTTCGGCTTGCTTTACTGTTCTCGTTTCGAAGCCAGTGCCGTTTGCGATACCCGCATCGAAGTGTTAATTGATTTGCGGAATGGTGGCACTCAGCTTCATTTCTACGCTGGCTAGCTGTTCTTCTACTTCCTTGCTGTGCTTCTGTACGCTCTTAAGTACCTTCTCTAGATTTCCAACCCGCTTAACTAGCTTATCGTTCTTCTGCCCTCGACGGTCTAGTCGTGACCCAGCACACACATCCTACAGATCAAAGCTTCACCGGTCGCTTCGCGTACTGACCCGAACCGCGTTTCTTTCAACGCGTAAGAGTGCTCGCACTCAGAACAATGCACACGTGGCGCCCGTACTAACAACGATTACTACAACGTCACCATACGCGTAGAAAAAAAGCTGCTATGAGCTGCTTACATCTACGCGAAAACCTTAGATACTCAAATGAAAAAAAAATGATGAAGATTGCTTGACTTTACTCGAGCACTTCGTAACAACTGGTGGAGCGCGCTTCACTAAAGGGCTAAACTGCGACATTTTTTTAAAGCAAAGCTATACACCTCTACCGTCCAAGGAAATTTTTGTGTAGTAAGCAGATCTTGGAGAGAGTGCAATGCCGGCCCGACCCGCGGCGGAGGTGATGCAGGGGTTGAGCACTCCGCATACGTTGGCCGATACCAAAGATAGTACAATGTCGGCCCGACCCGCAGTAGGGGTGCAGTTCGCCATTATGGGGCCCACATACACAGCTTCACTGGGCATCCTTCTTCACAGAGTGGAAGGGCACTGAGTGTATTTTTAGTTTTTTACCGTCCTTTAACGGTTATGGTGATAGTTTGCCAGATGTGACCTTGTTCTCTCATAAAAAATTGCCATAGATCGAACGAGTTGGAAATTATATAGAGCAAAGCTTTTTGTGAGTGCATAAAGATTCGAAACACGGGTACACGCACACAGGCACGCGCTCACACGCAGGTAGACACAAAGACACAAGCGCGGGCACGCACACATTATACGGAGTCTTTTCGTCAGGCGGAGTTGATGAATGCTAGCGAGTACAGCGGACGCCTTGAACGCATCACAAAGTCAAAGGCAGCATGCACATGCGTGCCTAGCGCCATTCGAATCCATTCTACTCGCAAGAAGGGTTCACCTTCTCATTACGGTGCAGTCGCGGACGCGCGAAGGCGAAGTCCTTCTGGTGGTCGCCCAGGGGCGGTGACGCGCGCCTCGTCTGCTTCGATAGGGCTTCCTATTCGGTGACCGAACACCCACGTAGCTCCCTCGTTCGTGAAAGCCCGGCAATGTTCGTAAAGAAGAGCTTGGCTTTTTAAAACACGGCTAGAAACAAAACGTTTACCGACACAATGTTATTGCGAAGTTACTGGCGCGGCATTTTTTTCCTTCGCCTCTGGCGTGGAGTTACGCGGTGTGATTTTAAAGCATTATCTTCTGGATTTAGCGTATTTTTTTATCGAGCTTTGTTGTAGAAACAAAACATTTCGGGGGCGGCGTATCTGCTGGTCAACTCCGCGCGGAATTTTTGCTTGCTTAGTCTTCGCACTTTAACAAAAATAGTACAAAAATAGTAGTTTCGTTGGTCCGAATTGTTGGTGTGTGTGTTTTTTTTTTGCCGGCGTGTTATTTTTTGTTTGGTTGCATGTTTGTTTCCTGAATACAAATATTCAGACGAAATGACAGTGGTTACACACGTTCACCAGTGCATTTTGTATCGCGAAACAGATAGCTCATTTTAGAATATTAGAAAATCGCCCAGTGATTAAATCTAGTGTCTTAGATGGCCGACTGCTGCGTTTAAGACCGTCGCAAGAGTATAATTTGTTAAATTATGGCCTTTGCAATTCTCTTATTCACTAATTCTTCATAGCACGTAGCTCATTGTTTCTGTTATTGTAGGTGAGTTTGAAGCTTTTTGGACACAATCGGTACAAACTAAGAAGCAAAGTTGGACAAAAAAAAAGAAAGTTTTTATTATAAGCTAGAGCAGAGAGGAGCGCTCGACATTGTCCTTTGCTAAAAACGCCTACTCTGTAATAAACAAGTCTAGACGAAGACCCCTTGTAGTTGTATATTGATGTATGCACAAGCTACATAAACCATACCTATTTGAAATAGAGGTTAGCGGTCCTGCTGGTATAATGGTACCCAACACAATACGTCCAATTTGTACTTCAAATTCGTTCCATACATTTCAGCGAACATATAATGAAACCAACGGAAGCACACGGGAATATTTTATTGTAGTTGCAACTGAAATGTAGACGTATTAAGTTATACGAAAGTCAAAGTGTGCGGTAAATCGACTTTCCGCCAGTGGGAGCCGGACCCACAGCCTCCGCATTACGCGTTCAATTGTGCTACTGCGGCGGCTGTTCCTACTACGTTCACATTCTTGGGTATTTATGCCTATGTACAACATCTAACGCGCGGACTGTTACCCAGCGCCACTCAGAGCCATGGCGGCAGGTTCGTTCACGTACAGAAATTTTCAGGAATGTATGCGCAGTTTCCGACTGCAATGCACGCGTAATGCGGATGCTGTCGGTTTTTATCTCACCAGCAGCAAGTACTTTTCTACACCCGCTTTCATTTTTCAATGAGTTGTAATTTCTAAATTTCAAATACAAATTCAAATAGTTTCACCTATCCTTTCTTTGCCTTCAATGTCTGTTGCCGTTATATGGTTGTGACTAACCAAAACGTATCCTGTAGGTCCCCTTCGTCCGTAGCATTTGTGTATATCTCATGTTAACTTTATTGCACAAGGTACCTGCAGGTTAAAGATATGGTTGACTTGCAACTTTTGTGCAAAAAAACGCACCTTGTTCCTCTTGAATTTTCTCCAATCAAGCGCAAGAGTTTGTTTTGACGTTCCAACTTAAAGTACTTTATCAATAGCAGTCACGCTTTCAAATGCTCGTAATACCTGCGTTGATCTTACGCAGGTAATCTGCTCAATTTTTAAAATTTCATTGCTGCCTCCCTAAGCGGCAGTTGTAACTTCTCTGTGGATTAAGCAGGTGTCGGTTCGGCGTCTAATTTTGTATTTTTTTAGATAGCAAACAGAGGCGTTTGAAAAGTCTGTTTCGAGTGTGTTCACAAATCTCACATCAAGCGCCTCAGATTACGCGCCGGAAAGTTCTCACGCACTCCGGAGGCATAAAATTAGTGTGGGACATTCCTTTTGTAGGCGGGACTAGATTGCATAGAAAGTTCCTACCACTTTTAAAGCTTCGCAAAACTTAGATGAAGCTTAAATTTTCAGACACAGCTTTAACCGAGCTCACAATGATCCTTAACAAAGCACATCTTGCTTTCTTGTTAAAAGAAAACTCTGCGCCATATAATATAGCACACCACTGTAGTTAGTCATGTCCAGTTTGTCATTGAAATTTCCCAAAAATGGACTCGCAAACACGTTTTCGCTGGTCGTCTGCATTCGGCAGTTCATTTCCGGTCTTGAATTTGCGGCCTCAAGAGCAGACCTTGCGTAATTCTGGCAGCTTTAGTAGCAAGTCGGCGTTTTGTTTTCACATTTATTGTGGAGCCCTCACGCGATACCATGTTGCCTCGTCGCCACTGAACCTGGCCTGGCAGTGAATAATTGTTATGCGCATTATCAGATACGATATTGTGTTCTCGAACTATCGATCATATACTGGTTAGTAAAATTATGATCATCATAGATTCTTTTAGTTGGTCGCGGTTGTCGCCAAAATACGTGCCCGCCGCAGAACATCCTTCATTTTACCTTCGGAAAATTGAAGTCGACTGACACTACCCCCGTATCCCTTGTAAGTTATAAAGTGCGCGATTTCTCAGTATAACAATGCCTCAGCATTGTTCGCAGACGAGGGCACGTTATGTTATTAAAGGTACGAGTTCATTTTTAGGAATAAGCTTTGTGTTTCGCTTTTAACTCGGCTTCGATGCTTGCCTGTTCGTTGAGCTTGCGAGAGATGCATCGTGTATTTAGGATACACAAATTCACGCTAGTACCAAGAATGCAGATCCTCGTACAAGTCGTTCCAAATGTGTCATGGTACACGACAACCTATTAGTGTCTAAGATGCGTGTATCAGCGCCATCACCCAAATCTTTTGACTGGCGGGGAGAGAGCGGAAGAGAGAGAGTCATGGACAATGCTAAGATCAATAAAGAGGAGGATATTGCGCTCAGCACAAGCATATTCATAAGCCCTCGAGCAATTCCCGCTGTTGTGCAGAAGTTGTAGCATGACAGACGCCGTTCTGTCGCCCATTTCTGGTGGGAACTTCAACCCTAATAAACCGGTTAAATGCGACACGCCATGAAATAAAGGGCAGTTTAAATTTTAAAAATAACACTTTCCCCGATCTGTTTCTTCTCTTTCCGCTGCATCGTGATGCTCGCCCGGCCGCCAGCTGAGATGGACCCGTCGGGACCCGTGTACGGCGTCCGCAGGCGCGCCCCGCCCTTCAAGCGCCGGCTGCACGTCCAGGTGGCGAGGCGAGAAGAAAAGCGCAAGCGCTCCACGCGGCGCCAGCAGAAAGACGCGGCGTCTCCCTTTCGGCGGAAGACGCTCAAGAAGGCGTTCGGCAAGAAGCAGACCGCAGCCTCGTCGCTGAAGGAGCACAGCCCGTCTTCCACGCCTGCCTTCCGGTTGGGACACCAGGGCTCGGGAAAGAGCTCCGCGGGGCCCACAGCAATGGGCAATGCCACTCTTCACAAAGGGGACGCCAAGGCCGACAGCAAAACTACACCAGGAGCAACGAGTAGCGGTGGAAGCAAGAAGCAGTACCACATTATGAAGCGCAGCAGCTTCAGTACGGACGACAAGGTGAGATGGCAGCGCTGGCGAATAGAACGTTTTTGGCGTGGGTGTCTGATAATGTACAAAAACGCACTATACTGCAAAACCTCTACCAGTGTTTCGGAACATCAGTTTTGTAGGTTCCCTCGCCATAGTGACGGAATGTCTGTCGTATAACAAATGGTACGGTACCTAGCTGAGTGGTCAGTACAACTCCATGTTTACTTACAGAGCGAACGAACCAACAGGGACCATGAAGAAACACGTAACGCGAGCGCTGACTCACGACTGATAGCTTATTTCTTTCGTGCGTGAGTTACCGCTCACGTTACATATTTCTTTTTTGTCCCTGTTGGTTCGTTCGCTAGTAAAGATGCTGTCGTATCATAAGCGCATGTCAAAACGGATAACTACGAAAGTATTCCAAAGGGTAACAAGTCCGTCAGCTTTTTACTATCCGCTATTCCAGAAGATAGTAAACGAGAAATCGTAAACTACAGTCGCCATAAGAATTTGCATAATCAACTTTCCGTAAGTAGGCTACGTCGACAGCCGCATGGTGGTTGCCGTTCTGGTAGCAGCACACGGTATAAACACTGAGCTGATGTTTTTTTTTTTTTTGCCACGTAGTTTCGAGAGCGTAGGCAAAGCGCCTACAAAAAAAACTTGAAAGAGCCTGGCCACTTTACGCACACGTCGGCATGAGAGTAGTTAACAAACCAAGTGCAATTCATTTTACATGGAACATATATAGACACAATCATGTGTGCGCGTGTTATACATGTAAATGGCGCATACAACGAGCATTTCGAATAAACACTAAGTAGCAAAATAAAATTAGGAAAAGGGAACATGAGCAAGAATTTACTAATGTTAATGATGCCCTTCGCAGTAACAAAGTTCGTAGTCATTACAATAAAGTGTTTGTGGTATTAGAAAGCTCTTCAATACTAATCGCATTTAGTAATATTGGTAGCAGGAACTGTAGCATTTGCTTCTATTTGTAATGCGACATTATTTCACATGTCAGTCTTTGGTTTTGCGCGTATTGTATATCGCTTTAATAAATGTTAGTACAACTAGTGTTTTTCTCGCATTATTATAATTAAGCAAACTAAGTTGGCACTACAGGCACAAATTAAGAATGTACGTATGAAACTAACGTACCCAATACTGTGTTTTAGGGAAAGGTCGCTGATGCAATAAATGTATCGAAATTTTGCATACTGAACGCACCGCACATTCTCGCAACATGTGTAAATGTCCACAGTTCTACGTAGAGCAATAATTCGTATAAACCACCGCCCTCTAAGAAAATAAATTGATTTCGAAACGAAATTAGCAATATGGGGACTGCAAACTAGCAGGAGGGGAGGGGGACTGGTTAAGACGGCCATCAAACCGTATACTAGGCTCCCGGTACCCGCCGAGGGATTGAAAAACCAGTAAGGCCGCCATCAACAGACGAAATAGATACAACATTTCGCAATGGAATTGTAGAGCATACAATCGAAAACGTCACACTCTGCAAGAACACCATAAAGGAAAAGAAAACCCGGACATTATAATGATGCAGAAAACGCAAGGGCTGACTAAATTGTCAGGATACAAGTCCTTTGGTAATGCCAAAGGGGAGACACAGGTGCTAACGACGTTGGTAAAGCGAAATCACACGGTCGTGCAACACGACACGGAGGTTAAGTCAATTGATCGAAATTTCTTAGAGCTCATACCCATGCGGAAAACAAAGAACATTCTTTTTGTATTGAATATTTACAGCAGTTCAAAATGCAGGCACCATAAATTTCGAACGCTCTTTAGAAAAGCCCTAGCCGTAGCGTAGAACCGAGCGGTAGTGATCGGAGGTGTTTTTAACGCCCAAAACGTGACCTGGGGCTACAAAATCGAAATTTAAAAAGGCATGAATCACTGGGTAGCGCGCGACAGAAAGGCCGGAACCTCGTGACCGATCCATCGGTTCCCACGAGAATAGCTACCAGGATGCCCTGCCAGATTTAGCATTCACCAAGAACATATGTGATACGCAGTGGACAAATACACCACATGATCATGGGCGCACTCACAATATAGTAGAAATAATGGTAAGGGCAGGAACGCGCAAGAAAAAGGGGAGACAACCTTAAATTGTCGACTGGGACAAATTCAGGAGAATAAGGGAGGAAGCCAGCGACACAAGGTATTGGGGAATAGACCGAAAAACTAAAGGGAGATGTGGCGGAAGCTGTGACAACGGTCCCGCCGGAGGCGCAGTTAGAGAACGTAGACAATAGCTTCTACAAATGTGGCAAGCTTAAGGCAGGGTTGCCAAGGAGATGGAAAAAACAAAAACACAACCACACGCTTCGTAGAAGGATAGCCAAATTGAACAGGGATATTGAATAGTGCACCCGGCAGCTATGCAGACGACAATAGGAGGAAAAATGCAACGACATGGACAGTCAGATAGGAATGGCAAAAATGTAGAACATCCTTCGATATTTCTTAGACCGAGACGGTCTACAAGCGTACCCAGGGACAGCGTACCTGGGTACGCTGTCAAGCGCACAGGGACAGCGTACAAGCGTACCCAGGGACAGAGCAGGACTTCCTCAAGGAAATCGAGAAAAGATACATCTCGCAAGTGATGCCCGTCATACACCCTGACTGGACAGGGGAGGTAAATGATGAATTACACAGCAAAATCAGCAACTCAGAGGTCAGGGCAGCCCTACAGAAACTCAATACCAAGTCTTTCCCCAGACTACACGGGATAACGAATGAAACGCTAAGGAACATGGACGATGAGTCTGCAACTAAGTCAACAGAATACATTAAGGAATGCTGGGAAGCAGGAAAGATTCCGCAGCAATAGCAGATGGCACAAATCGTGTTGTTACCTAAACAAGGCGAGCGACCGCAGACTGAGAACTTGAGACCCATGTCCCTCACTTCTTCCCTACTACCCACCTTGAGGACTGGGATGCGCTCCCACCCACGATGATGGGATTCAGGAGAAAGCTACTCCAGCGCAGGACGCTCTGTTACAACTAAAACATTGGACCATAGAAGATCCGGGTAGATCGACAAAGTCAATACTTGGGTTGGACCTAAAGAAAGCATCCGATAACGTAACAGATGATCATAGAGTAGGAAAACTAGGACTGGGAAAATGGATGTACGATGACGTATGCGATTTCCTAACAGGCAGAAAGGCAAAGATAACGATAGCGGACCTGGTTTCGGAGGAGATCGAGATAGGCAGCGCAGGTACGCCACAGCGTTCCGTATTATCACCGATGCTTTTCACTGTGGCACTAATCGGACTGCCAGCCAAGCTACAAGAAATCGAGGGACTTTACCATACCTTATACGCAAACGATATCCCCCCTATGTGTGAGAAACGGAAGTGACGGGCAAATAGAACAAACGCTTCAAATAGCGGTCAAAACAGTCGAACGATATCTAAAGAGGACAGGGCTAACCTGCTCAGCAGAGAAATCGGAACTGTTGCTGTACAAACCGACTCGCAGAGGCCGCAAACAAGGCAACTATAAGGAAGATCTCACTTAAAGAGAGGAGATACAGTTAAAGATGGCCGATGGGTAACCCATGCCAAAGCTTGACAGGATTAGGGTATTGGAGCTCCTCATCGAAGCCAAAGGCAACAACGGAAAAATCTAGATGGAACTGTAGGGCAAATCATGAGGCTAATCAAAAGGATAGCAAGCAACACAGCGGGATGAGTACGGGAAACACGATCAGGGTAATACAGGCCTTCGCCATAAGTATAATAATATTTGAAGTGCCGTACTTGAAATTGCAGGTCGGGGAAAAGATCAAACTAGAATGCTTCATTCGGAAATAGACAAACTAGTCATATGGCTACCCATCAGCATCAGCACGGACAAGTTGCTGCAATTAGGCTTACACAACACGTTAGACGAGCTCACTGAAGCGCAATGTACGGCACAATACGAGCACCTCTCTACGACAAGAGCAGGCTGACACATCCTGGAGAGACTAGGCGTAGGTTACCACACATAGCTCGATTTCAAGGTGGATATCCCAAGGCAGACGAAGGAAACAATGGCAATACCCCCCGTACCAAAGAACATGCACCTAGAAGACAGTAAGGACAGACGAGAGAACAGAGCGAAGCAGATCAGAAGAAATTCGGCAGCGGCAAGGACGTGGTCTTCGTAGACGCGGCTCGGTACAGTCGCAGACGGGGGTTTACGGCAGCCGTAATAGATAGCGAGAAACAGTGTAAGACGTGCGCGACGATACACACCACAAGTAACGAGACAGCGGATGAAGCAGCCCTATCACTCGGAGTAGCTCAGACTAACGCAACCGTGATAGTCAGCGACTCTCAGACGACAGTAAGAAACTTTGGCAATGGCCGAATCTCCCCGAAGGCACTACGCATTCTTCTTGCAGGAGGTCAAGATTGGAAAATATATACATGACATGGACACCCGCTCAGTTCCTCGCGGAGGACGGCCACAACGAGGCGGCACACGACACGGCTCGAGGGCTTACGGACCGAGCCGCGGTCGCACGTGAAGCCCCGGCACCCTCCGGACGTGACGGTGCGGTAGATGAGTGGGGGTGGGAGGACAGAATCACCACATATAATGAGATCACGAAACACTATAGGTTACAGAGGGGCATATACCCGCTACCTCTACCCAAAATTGGCAAAAAAAAGAAAAACAGTCTGTAGCATGGCGGCAGTTACAAACTAGGACGTATCCGAATCCTGCGCTTGCGCACATCATATATCCGGATAAATATCAAACGGACAAACGCAAAAAATGTGAATTCAGAGCCACTCTGGAGCATATATTATGGGAATGCCGAGGGATATGTAACAATAACGAGAACGTGGCCTCTAGCAACAGCCATCGCACGCACTGGGAAGCCGCGCTGCTCAGTCCCTCCTTCGAGGATCAACTGCCCACCGTTCAGCAGGCCGAGGATGCCGCCACGACCCGCGAACTCCTGGCCGTCGCCTAGGCGGGACCTTTGGCCCTCCCCACCAACTCGCAGGACACACAATAAAGTTATTTCCTTCTCCACCTCCCCTGCAGAAAAAGGCGGCATAAATTCTCGCACAATTCTGTTGTTGATTTTCGCCGCGAAGAAAGGTAGAACCTGCAATTATTATGAATATGCCTACGAAATAAAAGAAACAGTCGAGGAAACCGTAAATGCGTGTGTGCCGCAAGGTTACTGAGCGTATGCTACGTTATGTAAACTAAAATTTTATGTGCCTGAACGTTTTTCAGAAAAGTTAGGATAAGACGGACCACACGAAAACTCTCTTGACCAGGGAACGTAGTGATCAATGTATTATTAAGGTAACCAGTATCCACAATATTTGGGTGTAATGGAGGCCCTTCAACATGACATTTCTTTAATTATTTGTTTGTGTGTGCGTGCCTGCCAGGTCAGGATGCATGAATGGAGGCACGCATTAAGTCTACGCCTGCACATTGGATGTTCCCCACTGCTTATCATGACGACAATCACCATAATGGGGTAGAGTTTAAACAAATTCTAGCAACACCATGTTCTGATAGCATTTATTAGCGTACCAATTAATGTTCTCGACCAAGAGCACAGTGCATATTGTGGCAGATCATTATCGCGGGTGTCAAGACCTGTTCGAATTAGCCAGTAAATGATGCGCTACAGCGAAATCCAATCTATGGACAGCACACGACAGATCAGCCGACAGGGAATGCTCATTAGGATTGAGTACTGAGCTTATTGGTTCGATGGATTCAATAACTCGTGTCGACAGCCAGTAGAGAGAAGGAACGAAAAGGGGAGATGTAGTTTTGTTGAGTACTTTGATACTACATATTGCACATTTAAACAGAATGAAAAGACGAGAACACAGATACACGCGCAGATACAGATACACAGATACACGCGCACTGCAGATTCCTAGAGCGATGTTCCTGCGTGCACGTATGTCTGTGGCCTCAAGATTTTATGTCGTTTAAGCCTACATTAAGGAATGAAGCGCTTCTCGGTTGCCGAAGTTCGATAAAGCGTTCAAGGTTGTTCATGTTCACGCTCTTGCAGTTCCACTGACTGGTGGCTGACAGCTTCTCCTATAGTGGCCGTGCATTGGAGGTACCTCGTTCCGAACGAGGTTTATTGGAGTTAGTGGTTGTAGGCGCGAGCACACAGATATGTCTGTCAGGACTTTTACAGTGACGGCGGCACTTTTACACTACGTAGGAAACCACCTCCGTGAAATCAAGTGTTCTCATCGAGTTATAAGTTGGAAAAGTTCACGATCATTTCGCAGAAAATTTTGCCTAAGAATCGCTTAGAGGTGAAACCTTGCTGTCAAATACTGGTAATTATAGCGCACATATTTCCTAAATGAAAATATCGAAAGGGAATTTATGAGCTAGAATATTTACGGAATATTGAGAACAGGCAGGTATCAGAGTCTTTAATCATTATGCCTTTAGATGTAAGCACCAGTTTTGTATAGAAAATCGCGCTTGTAATGCACTGAATGGAGCTACGTTTTGACGAGAGCAAATATCGCATGATAAAACTACTCGGACTGAACCCTCTTCTTTGTGCAGATCACTGGAGAGCTGCGGAACATCTTCGGGGACGACGAAGACGATCAGAAGAAACGGGACAAAAAGACGTTGAAGAAGAGAGAGAACACAGTGGGTGCACTAAAAGGTGAGGCTGGCATTTGAATCACGCGCTACTGCGAAAGGAAGTCTGGCTGAAGTCGACGAAAAAACTTAAAAAATATATCCTCTGAGTTCCCGGATTGCCGCATCTCTCGTCGTTGCGTTGCGGTTTTGTCACGTAGCCATGCAACCGCAAAGCAAATGTATGGCATGTTACTGAGTGAATCAAGTGTGCGTGTGGACGCCTCGCACAGCGGCAGCAATCTTTCCGCTGAACGAAATGGAACCTCAGGGATGTTTCGTACTACAAACTCGATTGACTGTATGCCGTGTTTTGTGCACCGACAGCTACTATGTATCACGCATTTCTGTCTTTCTGCCGACGCGTGCCTGCCTAAGTACTACAGCGCCCGCTGCTGTGTTTGTGCTGTTTTCACTACTTTACCGGCCTTCTCGCAGCCGCTTAATCGACATTCTGGTGGCATGGCTCCTTCTCCGTGCTTCTTGGTTCGTTCACTCGATTGTGCCCAAGTCATTTTCCTGAAGATGCGCGCTCGTCTGAAAAGCGCGTGGATGTCAATCCTCGTATGATGTGCACGTTGTGTGGTAAGAGAAACTTCAAATTTCTTGCACACTCAAGTTAGCGCTGGTCGTGGTGCTAATCGCTGTGTGCTTCTTCATTCAAGTCTGAGCTGCCAAGCAATCGTTTTCTTTATAGTATGTGTCACTGCGTGCAGCACAGCCACCTAGGACAGCATCACCATTAGGTCATACAGTAGTATACAGGTACCGTAAAATTACTGTCGTCTAGGTGGAAGAAATGCCTCCGCCAGATCGCGCACGGCGAGTTGGCGAGCGGCACGCTCTTCGCCCAAAAGGCGTAATGATCAGCGTTTTCAGATCTTCCAAGCGGTACAGTCACTATAACAGGAGAAGGTCTATCCTACTTTCCCAGGTGGTGCAAGAATTTGAACTACTTTGGGCAGTGTTTTCTTTCAGGTGGTTCGGTGTCGAGGCAACGCAATGGTAGTGACAAGGCATCGGGTTGTTCTGTGTGTGGTTCGTAATTTTTTATGCGAAGCATATTACTAGAAATTTGCATTAGTAGGATCTTGATGAGGGCTAGTTGGTTCATACTTAGAACTGAGGTGAAACAGCGCGAAAAAGACTAGGCCACAAGGAAACAAATACCACAGACAAGCGCTGACAAGCGCTTGTCTGTGGTATTTGTTTCCTTGTGTCCTCGTCTTTTTCGCGCTGTTTCACCTCATATTACTAGAGCTCAACCCACCTCCTCAGGCGCGGCGGTGTCGCCTTCAATACCACGTGACACCGTGACGTCACGACAGAGGAGAAACGGGGCTCCAACTCGCGCCGTCGCCTTCAAGGCTGACCACGCTACACCGTGACGTCACGACAGAGGAGAAACGGGGCTCCAACTCGCGCCGTCGCCTTCAAGGCTGACCACGTGACACCGTGACGTCACGACAGAGGAGTAACGGGGCTCCAACTCGCGGCGTCGCTCGCGGCGTCGCAGGGGTATATAAGCAGCTGCGCTTGCCTCTGCTAGACATCACGAGGTGAGATGCCTCCTGGAGACAGAGCTGCTCGTTGGAATGAGAAGCGAAGGTTGCGGCGCGCTACAGAGACTGATTTTCTAGGTGGTTTTGGCTCAACTCTTGCAAGATGGGCTGGGTGGGAATCGAACCAGGGTCTCCGGAGTGTGAGACGGAGATGCTACCACTGAGCCACGAGTACGATGCTTCAAAGCGGTACAAAAGTGCCTCTAGTGAATGCGGTGTTGCCTTAGAAACGAGCTGTTTCTAAGGCTCAGGCGTGCGTCGCTTGCTCAGGCGCACATTTCGTTGCCGCGCCGAACGCTGCTTTGCTCGACGCTCACCGCGTCCAATGCGGGGCGCGTAGTCGCTGCGCCGTAGCCCATTGTCTTACACCCCTTGGCGGGTCGATGGGAACGCTGTCGCGTTCCACTCTTGAAGGTGAAGCAGAGTAACGCATGAGTTGTTTCTTCGTCTAGCCGAACCGAATATAGCCAAGCAACAGCAGTTCACCAGGCTAAACAGTGGCTCAACAACTAAAATAAAGGCTAAAAACAAGAAAGGGGCTGGCAGATGGAATGGCACACTGTGGTATAAAATTTTTTAAACAGGGTTGAAGTACCTCAGACAGGCTGGCCAACGTTTCGATAGGTGGACCTATCTTCGTCAAAGGCGGCCTCGTCATCCTCGGCGTGTTAGTTTTAAAGGGTTAGTGCAGTGACGTCACGTGCGGGTGTTGTCGCTGGCGGCTGGTTTTAAAGAGAGAGATTACAAGAGGGAACAGGCGCTGTCGTCCGACGTCTGTGAGCCTCATTCTCAAGACGAAGGGACAAGAGCGTGAGAGTGGGCACGCGGGGAGGAAAGAAAAGAAGTATAAGCAGAAAGAAGGGAAAAAAAGGGAAAAAAGGAGGGGGGAGCCAGGGCCGTACCAAGACACAACAAAGGGGGGGGGGTGAAAGAAAAAGAAAGAGAAAAATGAAATCTTTAAGAAATACGGGGGCTTGGGAGCGTGTTGGGGATGCGAAAGGTTAGGAGGTATTCAGGGGGAGTCGTTGGCGGCATGTTTTTGAGGCATTAGAACGGCCGGTCAAGAATGGGTCGAGTAATTTTGAAATAGTTAAGGTGGCGACGAGGAGTCTGCGGTGCAATGTGTGGGGTGACTGAAAGGCAGCGGCATGGTCTTTCAAGGGGCACTGCCCCACGCGCTTAACGTAGGTGTCGTTACGGCGGCATCCAGAAGACGATACTCTGGGTTGAGGCGCCGAAAAAGGCATATTGACTTCGGAATGTGTTGTCGAGGGGGTTTAAAAAAAAAAGACTAAAAAAGGGGGGCAGGGGGAAGGGGGGGTGAAATCGGTATAGCAAACAGGAGGGGGACGCGTGCAGAAGCGGGCGCGGGCAAGTGTACATGGAAGAAGGGGATCGTACAGTTGGTATAGACGTAAAATCCTGAAAGAGTACATTAAATTGAGTAGTAGGCAAGAAATTTTTTTTCCCTTCCCTTCCCTTTTTTTCCTCCGAAATGAAAGAGTAGGTGAGGTTAAGAATTAAAGTTGGCTGGTGGCCTAATGTGTTTTGTGTATTGGTTGATGATATGAGAGTTTCAGATTTAAGTTACAGCTTTAAAAGATTCTAAGTTGCCGCGTGCCAAATTAATTCCTGTCGGGTGTAGGCAATTAAACTTGTGTATGAGGTATGATTCCGTGTACTTCCTTTCGCGAGGGGAACGGAAATTTGTTTGTAGTATATAGAGCCTTGCTTTGTCAAACATATGTCCATGTTCATTAAAGTGGCTGGCTACTGCTTTGGGTAAATTGTGTTTTGTGTCCGCGCGGTGACCATTGAGTCTTGTATTAATTTGTTGTCCGGTCTCACCTATGTATTGTTTGCTACAAGCGGCGCATTCTAGACAGTAGACTACATTGCTTGATGTGCAGGTGAAAGCCGAAGTTACCTTGTGTGTGTAATTCGACGCTGTACTTTTTACTGTAGTAGTGGATTGAATGTGTTTGCATGTAGAGCACCTGGGGCGACCACAGGGATTGGTTCCCAACTTCTTCTTTTTCTGTAGTTTGGCGTGCACAAGAACATCTTTAAAATTAGTGTTGCGTCTGTAGGCCACTCTGGGACGGTCGGGAAAAATCTTCTTAAGTTTCTGGTTGCTGGTGAGAATCGGGTAGTATTTACTTAGGATGTTATTCACGTTTGGGAGTGCGTTTGAGAATTTAGTAGTAAGAAGAGGCGTTGTTGTTCTTGTGATCTTCGGGCGGGGCTTGAGGACCTCGGCTCGATCAAGTTTGGTTGCAGCGATGTAAGCTGTTTGAAGGTCACTGTTTGGGTGGTTCCTGTTTGATAGCGTTTCTTTAAGGTGATCGAGTCTATCTATGTAGTCTTGGTTTTCAACGCAAATGCGACGTAGTCGTGTGGCTTGGCCTTTAAAGATGCCTTGTTTGCAATGTCTGGGATGGTGGCTGGTATATTCTAGGTACTGTTGTTTGTCGAAAGGTTTCCTATACAGCGTTGTCTTTAGTTCACCATTGTCAATGTATATTGTTGTGTCCAGAAAGTTTATGCGCTCAGTTGAGGATTCTGATGTGAATTTTATTGTTGGGTGAACAGAATTTAGAAAGGATACATATTTATCTAGACTGTCTTGGCCATGTCCCCAGATTATGAGTATGTCGTCTATGTATCGTAGGTATGTGTGGGGCTTGGTAGTGCAGCGCGATAGGAAATCTGTTTCTAGAATCCCCATAAATATGTTCGCGTAGGTTGGTGCAAAAGGGGTACCCATGCTTGTACCATGTATCTGTAGGTAGTAACTCTCTTCAAATTCGAAGTAGTTATGTGTGAGAACTAATTCAAGGAGAGACAGGTAAACTTCAGTAGAGTGTTGTGCACTGTGTTTAGACAGCGTTTGTTTTATCGAAGATAAACCATCAGGGATTGGAATGTTGGTGTACAGCGCCGTGACGTCTAGTGTTGCGAGAATTGTGTTGTGGGGTAGTGTGCCTTTAGTATTAATGTCTTCTATAATTCTCAGCAGGTGGGGCGTATCTTGTACAAATGACGGAAGTGTTTTCGGCAAGTTACCAAGGTAGTGGTTAAGGAATGTGGAGATGCTCTCTGTCGGGGTGTTGTTGTTTGATACTATCGGACGGCCTGGGATAATAGCAGTGTATAGTTCAGCGGATGGAATTTTATGAATTTTCGGAAGGAGGTAAAAACGTCCGGCAGTTTTGTTGCTTGGTTTAAGAAATTTGTATTCTGATGGTGTTATCAATTCATCAGCCAAAAGTGATTTCAGCCTGTTGGTAATTGTCACTGTATAGGACAATGTCGGATCGTTATCTAGTTTGCGGTAATGTTCTGGGTTGTTTAATTGTCTGTAAGCCTCGTGCTTGTATTTTTCTATTGGCCAAATAACTATACTTCCACCCTTATCTGCTTCCTTAATAACAATGTCATTCCGGCAGCTCAGATTTGAAATGATATGACTCTCCGACGCAGTTATGTTTTTAGGTCGCTTAGATGTCTTGGATTGGCTTATAATTTCTTTAGTTATAGTTTTAAGGTATATGTCAAGTTCTATGGCTTGTTCTGGTTCGGGAGTCCAAGTGGATTGGGCTCTAAGTGGTGTCGTCCCGGTGTCTGGTGTGTCTGCAAAAAAGTGTCGGATTCGCATTCGTCGGGAGAATTCTGATAGGTCCTTGTGAAGCTCGAATTCATTCATTGTGTTGTTCATGTTGTCCGTACTCAGCAAGGGCTTAAACTTCTAATGCCTCAAAAACATGCCGCCAACGACTCCCCCTGAATACCTCCTAACCTTTCGCATCCCCAACACGCTCCCAAGCCCCCGTATTTCTTAAAGATTTCATTTTTCTCTTTCTTTTTCTTTCACCCTCCCCCCTTTGTTGTGTCTTGGTACGGCCCTGGCTCCCCCCTCCTTTTTTCCCTTTTTTCCCTTCTTTCTGCTTCTATTTCTTTTCTTTCCTCCCCGCGTGCCCACTCTCACGCTCTTGTCCCTTCGTCTTGAGAATGAGGCTCACAGACGTCGGACGACAGCGCCTGTTCCCTCTTGTAATCTCTCTCTTTAAAACCAGCCGCCAGCGACAACACCCGCACGTGACGTCACTGCACTAACCCTTTAAAACTAACACGCCGAGGATGACGAGGCCACCTTTGACGAAGATAGGTCCACCTATCAAAACGTTGGCCAGCCTGTCTGAGGTACTTCAACCCTGTTTAAAAAATTTTATACCAAAATAAAGGCTAGTATGCTTCGCATCCTGGGCTTAACCTTAGCTAAGCCACAGCCATTTTTTTTTCATGGTGTTCGATATGCTGCTCAAGAAAAGCGACGATCTTTTTGCAAGGGTGAATAAGCCAAAGGTGGCTCGATACGTTTCAAATACCGAGAGATTCCGGTTGTTGGACGGTGAAGTATAGAGAAGAAAATGGCACAGTTAAAGTGTAGCCAAATCGCCGCACTAACTGTGCACCTAAGGCAAATATTTTTTTTCTCGTTGAATATTGCGACCATTTTATTTATGCGAGCTAGATATAGTTTTTGTTGAAAAGAGGGGCGCTATAACGCAAAACTATTCCAAACTTTTCTATTCCCATTCTGCAATCAGCCCTACGCGATTGGTCAAAAACTTTTTTGGACCACCCCCACTTCACCTCTCTGTGACGCGACGTCACGAAAAGCGCGATAGCTCCCCATCTGATATGACGTGTACACACTCATTATGCATGATTTGACCGAACAAAACAAAAATAGGTATTTTTGATTCGACGCCTTTCAGCCATTAGCCCTCGGCTATTAGTCAAAAGCTTTCGGGCTGCACCCACTTCACGTGCCTGTCGCGCGGCGTCACAAAACGGCAAAAACTCACCGCGTCAAAGTGACTTGTACGCGTTAAATACGCATTGATATGCCGAACAAAACTGAGTTTTGTCTGAATAGCGGCAGGCAGCCCGGTTCGGAAAGGAATAAAATATGGCTGCCGCCGATCGCTACGGCACTGGCTTCTCGCACCTGCCGGAAAGCATGGGTTTATTGCGGATAATGAAGCTTTTTGCGTGGCCGTGTGACGTTTTCGAGCGCTTCCTGCATTTTTACGACCGCTTTCTGCCAACTCTTCTTTGCTGAGGATCCGTTTTAGCGTCATTCTTAAGCTTCCGCTGTAGGCCGCCGCAATTTTCGACCAGCCACCGCAAGCTAAGTAAGGGAAAGCGGACCAATCGCCAACGCCGGCACCACCCTCTTCCTCCGGTTATCAATTTTAAGTGCAGTGGCTTTGCCCCATCGAATTCCTCTCCACTTGAGCGTGCTGCTCGCCTCTTGTCAGCCAATTAGATAAGACAAGTCGTTCAGCGTAGGCAATGTTATTCGTTTTTCAAGCAAACAAAAGTGACCTACTGTGAACGAGGAGAGCGTTTGATTGGTCAGTTCAGACAACCCTGCGGGTGACCGCCCGATGCTTGCATCGGTGGTTCCGCAAATTTGACGTCAGGAGATTGGAATAAAAACATATTGGAATAGCTTTATGTTATAGGGCCCGAGGTTTGAGGAACACGGATAAAATAAGAGAAGGCCTAGATCAAATGCGTCATGGCAGTGCCATAATAATCACACATTTCTCTCCTTGACTATTATTTCTGCATCCACCGCTTATCCCTATAACGCCCAAACACCGTTCCATATCAAACAAAATCAGAATAACTTGTGCGCAGTTATTTCCGACCATGGAGCGTACATTTGTAGAAAAAATAATGAAATTATGTTTGAGGTGTATTCTCATTAGTGCATAAACTAATGACTCACAATAGTTTTACTAAACTATCCCAAACTTATAACTCTCTCCCGCATATAAAAATAGCACTATAGACTATTCGTTAGTTTTCAGTGCTTAAGGAGGAATATGTTCAAGCACTTCAACTTAAGAACTTAAGCATGTAGACATGAATAGTGTCAAATAGGCCTTAAATTCATCAGCTCCGCAACTGTGCGCTTCCGACAGTCGTCATAAAACTGCCGCTGGTAGAACCACATGGAACATGGCTTAGCAATTTGAAACAATTTAGCTAGTTGGCAATTTCTTACCAAACATTTTAGAGACCAGAAACAATGGACACAAATTGGATTACACAAATACAAGCACACACTTACAACTTAAGTTTCAATACCGAAAATAAGTCAATTATGCTTAGTATGGTCATACGGTGAACCCATATCGCTACATCACAGAGGACCAAAAAAACGGAAAGTAACAAAAAGAGTGCATATCGAAGTGAGAACAAAAAGCTAACGCACCAGGGGTAACCACTCATGCGTGATTATGACATTCGTCGCTATGTCATACGAAAAAAAGTGGTATCTCGGTAATGTATGTTCAGGTAATCACTGACGCATAGATTCTGGCACATTAACTCTCTTTCTGTTTCTTTTGGCCTTCAGTGCTATTGTGGTAGCGGTTCTACGTGTGGCTTACCTATGTATAAACCACACGATTAGAACAACGGAACATTAGTTGAATGCCCGTGTTTATGCCTTATATTTCTCTTGTCTTTCTGCGGTTTCTGCGAGTCTTAGGGGTCCTGAGCAACACCCTCTGCCTTGGTAAAAAAAACACAGTCCGCAGATTGCCTACGCTGCTCTGAACGTAGCAGTGAAATTTTGTAGTCGTGTGCCGCGTGTAGAGCTCGCAAGCGGAGCGCGAGTCACCCTTTTTCTGCAACACTTTTTTTTTATGCGAAGCATATTACTAGAGCTCAACCCAGCTCCTCAGGCGCGGCGGTGTCGCCTTCAATAGCACGTGACACCGTGACGTCACTACAGAGGAGAAATGGGGCTACAACTCGCGCCGTCGCTCGCGGCGTCGCCTTCAAGGCTGACCACGTGACACCGTGACGTCACGACAGAGGAGAAACGGGGCTCCAACTCCCACCGTCGCTCGCGGCGTCGCGGCGGTATATAAGCAGCTGCGCTTGCATCTGCTAGACACTCACGAGGTGAGATGCCTCCTGGAGACAGAGCTGCTCGTTGGAATGAGAAGCGAAGGTTGCGGCGTGCTACAGAGACTGTTTCTAGGTGGCTTTGCTACGGCGCAGCGACTACGCACCCCGCATCGGACGCGGTGAGCGTCGAGCAACGCAGCGTTCGGCGCGACAACGAAATGTGCGCCTGAGCAAGCGCCGCACGCCTGAGCCGACGCCGACGACACCGGCTTTTCTGCGACACGAGCTCCTTAACGCTGTCGCATTAAAATAAAGGCTAGTATGCTTCGCATCCTGGGCTTAACCTTAGCTAAGCCACAGGCATTTTTTTCAGCAAGCGGCTTCTTGTCAATCTTTTCGGGCTGCTATATTTATATTTCATCATATAGCAGATTCCTATACGCGGCTGCAATTGGCCAATAAGTGACTTCAATTGTGAAGGCTGTATTTGTCTGCGCTTCTTCTTAGTGTTACTTTTTATACCTATTCACGCAGTTTATTGGGCAGGCAGAAGCAAACGAAAATCTGCGTTTCGAATTTTGATAGGTGTTGTGTATTTATGGAAGTACGACAGGTACGACCCGGGGGCAGAGCTCGGGGGATCCCTGACCGCCCCCCCGAAATGAACCGGCAATGCCCCCCCCCCCTTCCTCCCTATCCGCCTACGATACCACTCCTCACACACATTGCTAAAGCGCCGACAAATCAATCTACTCCGCGGTCAAGATTTTGCTACCTTTTACAGCGAAAGGTATATGACTAACTTCCGTAGTTTCTTCGGCGTCCGTACACAGAAAAAGTTATCTCGTGGGCCAATTCTGGTGATCGTGCAAAAAGTGTCCAAGATTGATGGCACATACCCCTGTGGACTTGGGAACCTATAAAGCGCCCTTCAGGATCTTCGGTTGGGCCAACGTATGGCGAATGCTTAACGCCTACTTCACCTCCACCGCGGGTCGCCAAGGCATTACACTGCCTTCAGGTTGGACCCACGTATGGGGAGCGCTTAAAGAGTGCTTCACCTCCACCGGGGGTCGGCAAGGCCTTGCACTACCTTCAGGATGGACCCACGTAGGGGGAGTGCTTAACGCCTGATTCACCTCCACCGCGGGTCGGCAAGGCATTGCACTACCTTCAGGATGAACTCACGTAAGGGAGCGCCTAACGACTGCTTCACCTCCACCGCGGGTCGGCAAGGCTATAGCACAACCTTCAGGATGGACTCACGTATGGGGAGCACTTAACGACTGCTTCACCTCCGCCGCGCGTCGGCCTGGTGTTGCACTATCTTCGGGAGCGGCCTGCGTATGGGGGGTGCTTAACGCCTGCTTCGCCTTTGCCTTAGTTCGGCCGGGTGTTGCACTACCTTCGGGAGCTGCCTAGGTATGGATAGTGCTTAACGCCTGCTTCACCTTTGCGGCTGGTCGGCCCGGCGTTGCACTACCTGCGGGATTGGCGCACGTATGGGTGGAGGTGCCTGAACACCTGCGTCACCTCCGCCGGGGGTCGGCCCGGAGTTGCATTATCTTCGGAAATCGCCCATTTCTGCGGAGTACTTAATGCCGTCTTCACCTTTGCGGTGGGTCGGCCCGGCGTTGCACTACCTTCGGGATTGGCCGACGTATGGGGAGGGGGGGGAGTCTTAACGCTTGCTTCGCCTCCACCGGTGGTCGGCCCGGTGTTGCATTGTCTTCGGGAATCGCCCATGTATGGGGAGTACTTAACGCCGTCTTCACTTTTGCCGCGAGTCTGCCCGGTGTTGCACTATCTTCGGGAGTGGCCTACGTATGGGGGGGTGCCTAACGCCTGCTTCACTTCCGTGAGGGATCGGCCCGGTGTTGCACTATCTTCGGGAGCGGCCTACGTATGGAGAGTGCTTAACACCTGCTTCACCTTTGCGGCGGGTCGGCCCGGCGATGCACAACTTCTGGGATTGGCCCACATATGGGGAGTGCTTGACGTCTGCTTCACCTTTGCTGCGGGTCGGCCCGGTATTGTACTAGCTTCACGCCGACCCGCGGCGTAGGTTAACCACTTTGGTTTTCCATGGAGAGCTTTGAATGTCGTCAGCTTTCGCTGCATTCTATCTTCACAGAGTGGAGTGTTTGTCAATTTTTTCACTCCTTTTGGATAGCGGTAGTTATCGGCATCTGCTAAGGTGTGGAGGCCAGTTTCCTCGTGGATTCGGTGCCCACGTGATTAACTCAAGATGAGGTCAGTTGTCACCATCTATTGCAGCAGCCAGGCCACAGTTTATTGTTTTAATTATACTATTTTTATTTTATTTTTAATACCCAAAACAATGTTTACGTCACCTTCTATTCAACGAACACGCACATCGCTGTTGCTTCGTTAGTTCAACCTTCTTTGTTTAAACTGATCCAGGTGCCAGGAAGGATATTCGGTTCATAGTCAGGTGACCTTTGTGCTCCTGGAATGAGTTGTGGCCAGAGAAAAGGCCAGTTGCATTTGACCTTTCTTTTCGCTTCATTATTTCCTCAAGTGACGGCTCGTCGTGACGCTGGCAGATCCTCGGCACCATATACCCGCGATATCGGTTAGATAAGGTGGAAAGTATAATAATGCGAAACAGCGTCCATCATCAGACCCTGTCTTTAATTATGGGGTTTTACATGCCACAATCACTTTCTGATTATGAGGCACGCCGTAGTGGAGGACTTCGGAAATCTGGACCACCTGGGGTTCTTTAACGTGCACCTAAATATAAGTACACGGCTGTTTTCACATTTCGCCCCCATCGAAATGCCGCCGCCGTGGCCGGGATTCGATCCCGCGACTTCATGCCCAGCAGCCCAGCACCATAGCCACTGTGCAACCACGGCGGCTCATCATCAGATCCTGCAATGACCATTAAACACATAAGCAATATGACTCTCACCCGTTACCTCGTCTGGCTTCATCCTAATTGTACAGCACTTTTCGTGCAAAATTGGCAGCTGGAAACAAGAGTCGCAAGGAGTTGAGGAATCAAGCTATATACTTAGGGAGAGAGCCAAGGCAACAGATAAACAGGGAGGAATAGCGAAAATTGTTTGTGAAAATATTTATGGATCAACATCTTAAAAAAAAAACGAAGTAGAGAAAAGCCGCCGGAAGTGGAGAATAATTGTTCGCGTTTTGGATGACGCTTCTACAGTTATCAATCCAGCCGCCTTACGTATAGTGACTTCTCTGCTGTGCTATTGTGGATGCTTTTTTAACCTCCCGCGGTGGGCGCAGTACGTCTAGAACAGCAGCGTCCTGCGCTATACGCGGCTGTATGGGACTGGTGACCACGCATCGCTACGCAACTTCCCAAATAACAAGAGTCGGTTTTGGCACTTGGTAGAGCAGTGAACGAAGGATAAAAAAAACAGAAATCGGGATTGTGTCGCATATATATATATATATATATATATATATATATATATATATATATATATATATATATATATATATATATATATATATATATATATGTCTCTACAATTTTTTCAGAGCTAATGCAAGAAACGGTACTAGCAATCTTTATTTTGCACTTTCGCTTGTCAACTTGTTCTTGGCAAGGTTCTTCCTGCGCATCTTTCACGCGCGAGTCCATTCGATGTGGTTCTTTGTTTGCCAAGTATCTCACAGGCGTACCTGTGGGATACACGTTATTCCAACTCTCTTTTGCAGGCTTACGCGTCTTTATGGCGAATGGTGGGCAATATTCACATCTGGACCAGTAAAAGTACATCCCCCCCCCCCCTCACTTGCATAGAAAAGTTACCTTCAGATGCCCCCCGCCCCGAAAAAATATCCTGCGTACGTGCCTCAAATAAGAAAATCGTATTATTGCTGACTCTAGTCCGTTTACGGCCTCGCTAGTCCACGCCCGTACGCTTAGGAATCAAACGTACGCCACACTGCTGATCAATGTTGTGGCTACCACGTCTCGCTAACGTCAGTAATTGTTTCGCACTCAACTAGCCTTCAACTACGTGAAATTTCAGGTCTGATCACACGTACGCTTGACAGCGCGCGCTCACTCCTGGCTACTCCTGGTTAGACGCTTTGGCAGGCTCAGTTACGTATGGAGCTGTATTGCGCAAAATTCGTGATTTGGATGTGGCTATTGGTCGTTGGTCAAGCTGGAGCAGGACAAAGGTTGTCCACACCACATAACACGGCCAGACTGGAGCACATGGGCGCGAGCGCGAACTCCAGCCTCGTCGCGCACGTAGCCACTACAGTTGCCCCTATAGCCACGTCTGCAGCGTAGCGTAGATACCGCAGGGTGTCGCGACGATCAGAGTCGCTCTAAAACCCCTTAAACTTCGTAAAGTAGCGACACTTTCCTCCTCCGCGTTTACTCCTCTTCGTTTCTCCTCTATTTCACGCTCCCTCTGCAGCCGTGGCGCCGCCTACACTGCTCGAGCGTAGCAACGGCGCCTTCACGCGCTCCTCGCCACTCCGTAGACGCTTCTCGAGCAAAAATGGCACTGATGCACGGCGCGAGGGCCCATGTGATGCTATTAGGCCAATAGCGACGCGGCGTCGGTCTCGGCCAGAGCGCACGAGGTGGAGGCGCCATTCTTCAAAGCGTGGCAGTACTTTACGACGTTTAAGGGGCTTTAAGTCGCTCGGCTCACCTGTGGCTCACAAGTCAGAACAGCATCTTCTGACTTGTATCTGTGGGCGGCGTGACTCGAGGCTCAAGCGCCAGGATTTGGTAACCACGTGATCTGCTTCCCGAGTTGCACACCTTCAAGTTGTGAGGCCAGTTATGTCGCTAAGAATCCTTTCAACGCAAGACCGTAGTGTGGCATTCATCGCGTAGCCAACCTGCGAGCTGCCGACGTACTCACACGAGCGAATATGAAGATTCAGTTACTTCGACCCTCGGTCGAAGTAACTGAATCGAAGTAACTGAAATGTGCTACACATATCACTCGATGCGAGTATAGACGCACGTACCCGCCTAGTACACTGTACCACAGCGAAATAATGAGACACCGTGAACTCAACCGTAAGCTGAGGAATAGATTCAGAGTTCGACGCGGATGAGGTGCCAAAATTGGATGTAGTGGCGTAAATGTGAACATCTACAGTTGAAACTCGATTTAACGAAGTGACGACCATGCTCGAATTATTTCGTCAATCGGGGAGTTCGGAAAATCGAGCAAAGGATTTTTCGGTCCTTCGAAATCTAAAATTGTAACACAGCGATATCCAAAATGTACCGTGGCATTGTATTTACCGCTAATCCACGCCTGCGCGTATAAAAAGTCCGCAAGTGCAGCTCAAGTGCCGCCGCCCCTAGCGCCACCTCGTACGTAAGGACGCTACTGCTGAGCCCGTCGTTGCGTGCATTGGTGCGGCGTGCAGCCTCGTCAAAATAAAGCCAGGGCCGGTATTAAGGGGTCTAGATGTTTTAAGCCGACAGCGTTAGAGGCAGGAGCGAAGAAAAACCCAGACGCGTCAGAAAATTATAAAGAAATCACACATTTCTTTTACTGATTTACTTTTTGGAAAGGCTGCGTTGAATCGGATTTAATCCAAGCTAGTTAATTTGGGTTGATGAAAACATTGAAGCTTATGGGTGCTTGCCGCGAATTCGAAATTCCTTCGTTAGACCGGGAACTCCGTAAAATCGGGTATCGGTAGATCGAGTTTTAACTGTATAGCCAAACTTGGATTGCGGGCCACAGTAGCGGGCAGTAGGCAAAGCGTTATGGCCACCACCGCGCTCCGCCGTAGCCTTCGCAGGGCAAGGCATTGACGTAGGGCCGGGCGCCTCGCGAAGGCGATCTTTGCTAATAACGCCGCTTCTACTCAACGCGTTCAAGTACTTTGCGTGGTAAAGCATTTCTGAAATACTCTGCTCCAACACCAAACGCATTTCTTATTTCTCATCTCCAATAAAAGGCGTTTCGAGAGCCCTTTAAATACCACCTTTATAGACTACCAGTGAATTGCGCAGGGCTTATCGCACGCGCTTGGCCAATTGTTAAGACGGTCTTTAAAAGGAACAATAAGTTGGGCTGTAGTAGTTCATTACCGCCCTACATTGATGAAAAAATTATTGGCAAGCCATATAATGCGGAACTAGAAGAGACGGGAGGGAAAGGCATTTTTAGGTTGCGGTAAGAGCTCACCATGACTTCATAGTTATAACCTGCTCCGGCCTAATCCCTTTATTGTCGCTATCGGTATTTATTGCTTGATTGCAGTTTGCACAAGTAGCCTGTCTTGTTTATATTCGGCCTGAATATAAACATGACAGACTACTAAACCTTACTCATATAGCTCACCACATCCTTCTGCATAGTTCGATGTTAACTGCATGTTACCATACATGACAATGCAGGAAGAAGGCCGTTTTGCATTCAGAACTGAAAGAGCTCGAACTGGGACAGAATATTTAGTTGAAGACTCATCATTGAAGCCAATGAAATATTTTGGCTCGGGGCAAGGGCAAATAAGGTGAAATTGAGTATATGCTGCTCATTTCATGCGAGTCAAAAATCTTACTAATAAAGCGCAGCAAGCAATTATATTGAAAACAAACGAGACTTCTGCCTAATGTCATGTGCCTTCGAGCTTCAATAGCAACGAAGCTTCAACATGTGCACAAAATGCCTCGTTTCTTGGCCTCACCATAAAGGTGTACTGAATAATTTTACGTTTTCTTTGTGCTGCCGTATGCAGGTTCGTCGCGAGTTGACGACGCATCCGACGTTGTGCCTGTTGGCAGCGAAGGCGCAGCATCCCCGTCCAAGGGCGGCACTGGGACTGCTACCGACGAGGATAAGTTCAAGAAGTGGCTCCTTGATGAGTACTACCGCACAATGGCGCTGTCATTCGCCAGCATGCGTCGCAAGCGCATGGCCACACACCAAGACACTCTGGACCTCCGCCAGGTCAAGAGGACCACGCTGCCGCCCTCTGTCCCTGGCACCGCTGACGACCAGTTTCAGGTACGTGCATGGTGCATAAGGTGCACGTGCATGGTGATGATTTTTTCAGATTGTGAATAGAATAGATAGTAAAAGAAAGAAAAAACTGTCTGGAATGCCAATGCGTTTCGTCGAACATTTCGTAAATTGATATCTCTGAAGTCCCGAGTATTCGTTCCAAGTGGGTACGCCTTACGAACTAACCGGATATAGTTAGTATATCGAATTGCGCGCCATAAAGTAACTAATCTTAATAGTTATATAGGCTAAATATGTTAATTATTCAATTACGCGTTTTGAATTCTCGTATGAGTAGTGGCCTCATCGAGGAAGGTAAATCAAAAGCTATAATTGTGCTATATGCCGCGTGCAGTCTCTGCAAACTTGGTGCAGCTAAAAAAACATGCCCTATGCCAGTGCATGCGCGTGTTCATGCTCGTGGTGCCGCCGTGCTCGCCCCTCTGTCGCCACGAGGCTTTTGTGCGAAGCGTGTTCGGGATGGAAAACAGCGGCCTCGGTCGACACTCCACATTCATTGGCGCATTCTCAGTTTCGCGCGGTTTTGTGCGTGGGTTAGACGCCACCACGAAACGCGAGAGATACGAGAACGTCACGGTTCTCCTGCGACGGCCTTCTGTACCTACTTCGACCTATCTGTCCCCCCGCGCCCTCGCAGCAGCGGCGGCGTGGCTGTGATCGATACCCGAGCCGTGCCCGTGCGCAGAGCCGTCCCACGCACTGAAGAAAAAACGGCGGTAGATGTGCTTCGCAGCACAGTCGCTCGATCACTGTCGCCAATGGCCAACTGGCGCTGGCTCCACACAGAGTGCGACAAAGGCAAAAGTTATGTATGGCGGTAGCCTTCTTTAAATAGGATTAGAAATGTCTGACATTGCACGTCATTGATGTAGGTATGCCCCAATGGATGTATCATTCGTTACAATTTATTGACTGGCACGCTCTACTGCCGTGATGTTTTTAAATGAGTTGACATTCCACGGTTTTATGCTTAAAATAGAAACAGCTTTGTCTTCATACTGTTTGCACCGACTAAATTTATTTGACAACATTTATCATCAAATTAACGGGGCTTCGCATTTTAATAGACCACGCAATTTACTAGCAATAACCTCTGCAGAGAGAAATAGACAAGCTAAAATGCTGGTCAATTTTGAGAACGAGAAAGGTTTAATGCTGACAGCCGCGTGAAATAGGATCGCACTGTGTATTGTGCATTGTGTATAGCTTGCGTAAAGTCGCACAGATATAGTTATTTACTCGTATTTGAACGTGCTATTCCTGCTGCTATTGTGTAAAGTGAGGAATCATAGTACTAGTTATGTTATTAAACTTATTATTTGCATCTTCTATGGTACTCCGCATAGAGAACGCAACAAATGCAGCATTAGTCTGAGAATTCGTTTACTAATAACATAATACATAGTCTCTTGAAAAAAAAACGCACTACTCAATCCGCCTAAGTTCAGTGCCTTAGGCCCTCATCCTTTGTGCCTGCTAACCCACCTAGCTGTCGCTAGCTCGTACTTTTACGCGAAAACAATTATACAGTTTCCCAGTAAGCACGCATGCCCCTGTGGTGTTGCTGCGCAGCAGAGCGTTTGGTATGTCTGGCGTAATATGTAATCCGAGCGGCCTTCTCGATTCCCAGGCGGTCGAAGACAAACTCCGCACCATCGAGGACGCCATGATTGGCGAAGCCGTGGCGCTCGTCCGAGACGGCGCCGGTGACGAAGCCGAGCTGCGGGCCATAAACGCTGGCGTGGCGTCGCGACTCGACGCCGCCTACGACCTGGAGAGCGTGCGCCAGTCGCTGGACCACCTTCAATCGACGCTCGAGGACCTGCGTCGCCAGGAGCTTCAGGCAGTCCTGGCGGAGGACGGCGCCGAGGAAGAGGAGAGCAACTCGGCGGCGTCCAATGGTGCCGCCGCCTCCGGCCAGAATGACGTCGCCGACGGTGACGAGTTGACGCAAAGCTCTTCGTGGGCCCAGCTTACCGACAAGCGTAAGATGCGCCCCTTCTTCAAAATCGTGGCAGTTAGCATGGGAACGAACACTAAGGGAAATTTCTACGGCAACATTATCGCCGGAAGTGTAGTTGTTGACTGCAAGTGAGTATATAGCAGTTTTATAAAGAGGAAACGTGATATTTTGCAAGGCTTACCGTATCCATTTCAGTCAACCCATTCGATCGGTTCAGTAGCACTGATATTGTTTTTGACAGGGAACGCCAGCAACGCCACGCTCAAATTCAAGGAAGACTGTCTGACTAATTTGTGCGCTTTGGTGACGCATTAAGTGTGACAATTATATAAAACTAAACAGGTACATTTTATACGCAACATGAAGCAGCCCGTGAAAACAAAGGGCCTAAGCAATGTCAGTAGTATCTAGCCACATAGGAAACACCCGGAAAATAAATATTCCTGAAAATAGAAGTTCACATAAGTGGTTTCGTATGCGCTACTAAGTGCGATGTAAATAAGATATATTGCTTTTATATAACTTCATCTGTGTGCGATAAGTTGTATGCACGAATGGGAAAAAATTATAAATATTGCTGTGAAATTTGCAAATGTCTCAGAGCCCTAGCGCCGTTCTAGATTTAGCAGTAATAAACATAAATATCTTACACTATCGCTTTCAGTCACTTTGCCTTTTAACATCGAATATAAAAACAACTTGAACAAAGTACTTAATGTAAACATAGCCCTCAACTAAGTGACATCTGTCATCTAACTGATCATCTGTCTATGTTGCAACGAGAGTAATGAAAGACCGTGCTGTATTAAAGGGACTGACAACCAGCTCTGTCGAAGAAAACTGGAAGCTCTGCAAAAATAAATTGCTCCACTTAAATAACCGGTATGTACCTCGAAGGTAGATTCCTTATGACTCACGCTCACTTTGGTTTAATAATTCCTTTAAGCGACTACGCAATAAAAAGAAACGTATTTTCCGTCGTGCCAAAGAAACCAATCTTGCCGATCGCTGGGATGCTTACCATCGTGCAGAAGCCGAGTACATTTATGCTGCTAGCAATGCAAAAAAAAACCTATTTTATTGCCACATTGTCATCCCTCTTGCTAACTAACCCACGTAAATTCTGCAGTATTGTTGGCGGCAAGAAAGCTGACTCCATACATTTAGTTCATGTAGATGGCAGTGATGTTGACGAAAACCAGTGTTGCACTCGGTTAAATGAAGTGTTTACCTGATTTTTTTTTGTGATGAGAACCTTGCCGATTTACAATTATTTCTCATTCCTTGTTTTGTGCAATGGATCCCATATTATTTGATTGGGTTGGTATTAACCGTTTGATAGATAATCAAAAGGTATCAGCTTCTGCAGGTCCTGATCATCTGCTTTTTCTATCTAAACTGTATATCATCGCTTCCTTCAGACTGGAAAGCGGCGAGGGTGGTTCCAGTCCACAAATCAGGTAACGCAGTATGTCCCGGGAACTACCGACCCGTCTCATTAACCGGCATTCCATGCAAACTCTTAGAACACGTAATTTATTCTCACCTCATCGATTTCCTGGAAAGCAACTAGTTCTTCCATCCGTCTCTACACGATTTTAGAAAAACTTTTTCATGCGCTACTCAACTTCTTTGTTTCACTAACGATTTGTTTGCCGCCTTAGATCAAGGATTCGATATGGACTGTATTTTTTTAGATTTTGCCAAAGCTTTCGACACCGTATGTCATAACCTACTTATCCATCAAGTCAATCAGCTTAATATTGCCCCAAATGTGTTCTCTTTGATTAAGGAGTTTCTTTCTAATCGAACTCAATATGTCACAACCAATAACTCTTCATCTGCTTTGCCAACAATTACATCCGGAGTGCCACAAGGCTCCGCCTTGGGGCCTCTACTCTTCTTGATTTATATTAATGATCTCCCTAAGTGTGCAATGTCATCATCGGTTAATCTGTTCGCAGACGATTGCGTAATATGCCGAAAGATCACTAACCCTGATGCTTCAGGTAAACTGCAAGGAGATCTTCACAATGTATCACTCTGGTCTAAAAAAATGGCTCATGAAACAACACTAACAAGTGTAAATCGATGCGCATATCACGTAAAACCAGCAATAGCAATCAATGTCGATAGTTATTGAATGACCCTTCATAAGCACCCGTTAACGCTCACAAATATATTGGCACTCACATAACTAATGATCTTTCATGGAATATGCATACTAATTATATTACTGCTTATGCTAATAGCATGTTAGGATATCTTCGTCGTAACTTTTCTACCGTTCCTACTTCGGTAAAATTGACACTCTACAAAACCCTAGTTCGCTCAGAACTTGAATACGCATCTGCCATTTGGGACAACTATCAAACATCACTTACCGTAAAACTTGAAGCAATTCAAAATCGAGCAGCTCGCTTTATTTTATCTAACTATTCCCGCCATTCCAGTGTTACATGTATGAAAAAAACCCTGAATCTGCCAGATCTTTCATTACGCCGCAAATGTCCTCGTCTGCCTATTTCACAAGGTTTATTACTCTAACCACGTGCTCAAGAATCAGCTTATCACCCCACCTTTCTACACTTCATCCCGTTCTGACCACAGATATAAACTAGCCGTCCCATCCTCCCGTACGAACAAGTTTCATGATTCTTTTTTACCCTGCACAAGTGTCGACTGGAACACCTTCGTGCTTCCATCATTCAGATCACAGATATATCTTTGTTCAAAACAGCAGTCTACCACGCTATCGCTTAACGTTCTCTGCATACCATCGTCTGCATATTACATTGCTTTGTTATGTACCACTGCTTTCTGAAGTGCCTTAGGGCCTTGAAAGTGTGTATAATAAATAAATGAATAAATAAAACCAATTTTCATGGTACCCTTTTTCTTTTGGAATAGAAAGCGTACCGGTCAGAGTATCTAATCATGAAGTTCTAACGCGGAAAATGCCGTGGCACATTTTTCTGCAGTGAGGATGTAGTGTTCACTGCAAGCATGCTGAAAACAGCGATAGCTGAGTGCGACAGCGATTATACGCCGGCGTTAGTGGGAGGCAGAGGACAAGTGTGGCCGTGCTGTAACGAAGTGTGATTTTGTTTATCAAGTAGATATTCCTGCGATTCATGTTTTCCGAATTGCTAACGATTTCTGCAATAATACCTACTTGTTTTCGTGGTTTCCTGTCGAACTGCCTTGGTCTTAACCTGTTGAAACGAATCCAATCGGATCAATAACGACGCCTTGACACGTTACACAGAGTTCAGCGTGTTGCCGTAGCCACGCGTGGTTTCTAAAGCATAGAGTAATGCGCAAGTGTATAATAATATACCAATTGCAATTTTAAGCAATAATTATGATGTACTTAATAACACTCGACTTATGCACAGTAATCTTGTAGAATGCATCCGAAGTATCAAGATTTCACGGCCAGGTCTCCCATTTGCTGGTTTTTGAGACTTTCTTTGCAAATTTAAAATATAGATTTCTACTTAAATCGCAATAGCGTGCTGGAATCTTATCACTATAATTCATGGTCACTTCATTTCCATCAGTGTGTCACAACACATTCTGGCCAGTTCTCAGTCCCCTTAAAAAGACAGCTGGCACGTTTGACGAGACGAGACTCATACTTTATGCCTTTTGTTGCTCCAGAAAGCGTTCAGTCTATTAATAATGAGCTCATCTACCATAACACTTTGGTCATGTTTACGATATAACGCATTATGCGTACATGTCAATAACCGTAACAATTATGTTTTTTTTTTAATGCGATGACTATGGTAGTGCGACTTAAGTATTCATACTGCAGGTCCAAAATCTTCTAAAGTCGCAATAAAAGTGTCCGAGTTCAGCGCATCGTAAAAAAAAAATCATTATCCACTTCTTCGTGTTAGCATATAGCTAGCTCCTTCCCCCAGGAAGCGCTCTTTTTGTACTGCGCTAGTGGGCCTAGCTGAAGCCTGGCACCCACTGGGCAGTTAGCAGCTGATCGGCGAAGGCAGGAGACGTGTGTCAATGCTCGTGCGAGTTCGCTTGTGTGGCGTAGTCTGCCGGTGTGGCTATGTGACTTATTAATCTCCTATTAAACCACCCTCTTCTACTATGACTTGTGCCTGAGTCACCAATGGGAAGTCAACAGTCTTAACGCGGAATTACTTCAATGCAATGCGCTTGTCGCAAACTTGCACTTAGGTAATGCCACACGATTTCTCCGGGCAAGCTTTGGCTGCGAGAAAATACTTTTTTTTTGTACTTTTCGCCAAACCATTGGTGTCCTAACTTTTACTGGTACGTGCGAAGCTGTTAACGGGGAGGTCTTCAACCATGTACGCGTTGTTATCGCGAAATCTGCAGGGACAACGTCGGTGAGGCGGAAAGACAGTGTAGCTTTTGGGCCAAAGGGCAGAAGGAGTATGCAGACAGTCGCACCTGCGAAAGTATCCCACGTTCCACAAGCCTCTCACCTTTCATCTGCACTGGGCGACGGCAGTTTGCTGGTTTCATAAGCCTCGGCTGCACGACAGCTGGTCGCTCAATTTAGGACAGAGTGTCTAATTGGGTAGAAAACGGAGCCTCCAGTCTTCTTAGTATTTGTCTGCAGAAACTCTCGCAATCGGGAGTTCTTGCGACAAGTACATTCGATCCGTGTGCACGTGAAAATGTATCTGTTTCATGACATCGATTTATGTTAGCATAAGTGTTTGAGCGGGTAGCTAAACCACATTCACCAACGAGCAAGCGGTACAAGTTGGGGCAAACGACGCGTCGCGCCCATCATATAGTAGACGAAGCGCCATGCGTGAAGAGAGACGCGACTGCAAGGACACATTGACATGGATACATCGACACTGTAAAGTCGTTGTTACTTAAGCGCTTCAGGTTTGTCACAAAACTCGGAACTTATCTAAACTACATTTACCAACGAATAAGCGCTACATGCCAGTTGGTGAAAACGACACATCGCAGTAGGAGCAGACGACGCGTGGCGTGTGACGAGAGACACGACTGCAGCGCCGGTAGTTCCAGGGACTGCCACTGCGGCCACGTCGGCCAGTGGGCTCGCATAGGAAGCTGCGAAACTGAAGTATGTCTAAGAACGTTGGGTTAGCGGCGTTGAACATTAGCGCTGATTAGCGCGCCAGGTGTTGCGTGAGGGGAGAGGGTACTGCTGCGACGCAAAGCCATCCTTGCAATAGCTTTCGGAAGCCTGTATAGTTCGCGCCTTCCAACTTCGCCTCGGTAAATCCAAATTAACGCAAACGCTTGTCCGCCAGAGGTTCACAACCCGAAGAACCACTCAGCAACGTTCAACTGGACCTTAATGCATACGCATTCACAACTCATAAGCGCTTAGGTGTCTTCCGATTTTTAGAGCGACAGCTCTAGCTCTCCGTGTACAAACTCAGAAAACGCCTGATTCCGTAAATCTGACCTCCATCAAACCGGAACGCACAGGATGTCGTCGGCGCCGAGCAGCTTCTTTGTGTTTTCCGTTAATCCGGCCTCATGCGCCATCGAGGGGCGACAGCTGCAACGGTACTGGCAGGTTCGTCAGGTGTGCCTCCTGAGACACCCTCAGTGTAACGCTAAACCATGTTACTGCTTTCAATGCTTCGCCTTGGTTAAAACTGACCATTTCTTTAATTCGCCACTATGGGGACATACAGTTGCTTCTTGCACGTTGAACTGCTTTCTACATCAGTTCACATGATCGTTGTTCTCTCTCTCTTTGTTCTACAGAGAACTGCCCCGCAGTACAGGTGCTCAGCAGTTCGTGTCCAGCGGCGGCGCAGTCTGCCACCCCGGTTCCAGCAATGCGGAGACTTCTTCTGGATGCCTGCCAGTGGCAACAGACGTGCTATATTTGCGTACGTACCTCACAACTGCACCCTTTATATTACGCAGTCAGCTATTCTAGAACTATATTGATGCCTGCACGCAAAGAAGTATAAGTTGGCAGCTTGAAGAATGAGTGAGTGTATTGTAACCCGTGCTGATTTCTTGTTCTGAAAGAAGTGAACAATCTTTGCCAAGCAGATGCGCATATAACAATGCAGCTGGTCTATATGAGCACGCCGAACACGTCATTTGTTCTTTGTAGTGCTATGTGTCTTGCTTGTAAGGTTGTAATATAAGGGAAACAAACAGAAGCGTTCCTACTGCGTCCGCACGCTAGTTTCTAATTTCTGTCTTGCCTGACAGAACTTCGTGCGACTTCACTTATTTTCGTTTGGCTTTGCTTTTTATTTTTTTTGTGTTTCAACCGCCATTGACGCATCGTGTCAAGAGCCCCTCGAGGCGGCGTTGCTTTGCGTGATTTCAGTTTGTCGCTCTCTTCACGGAGTAATTGGATGTAGCGCCAAGTTCTCGCAAGTGAATATTGAATGCAACATCGATACTGGCAGAGGTGACCTGCTTCATCGCAGTCAAGTCCTTTTAATTATCATCACTAGGGCGGAAACGCTGCATTATCCCACGATGACGGCAGATACCGTCAATGTGGATGCAGTAATCGTGTAGCATCGGTAATAGCTCACCAAAAAAGACCAAAGTCAATTCTTGCCGTTTAGCATAGTTTGTTTCTGTGAAACTGAAAGCCTAATAACGTGTGATTTTCGGTACCCCATAAGGCAGTGTTTCTATACCGGAGCTTGCCTCAAAGAAATGCAACCTAGCGCTCACCATGCTCTCTCTATTGCATTTAACGAATCTTTTTTTTTTCTCACAAGCGAGCTTCTAATTCGAGAATAGGCTAACCACTCTACGCTGGCCATAGTCTGGTGTAGAAGGTTTCCTGCTGGGCACTCAAACTTTCTTCACTTAGTAACTGCGGGCATGCTGTGCCGTCCTCAGTAGCAATGCATGCAGCGCATCGATGCTCTTTCACGATTCAAAACCGCATGTGTTCACGCCACTTGGTGGTGAACCAAATTTACTTTTTTGTTTGGCTTTGGGGTAAGAACTGAGTCCAGAACAATGGAACCGGCAAACTGAAGTCAAATGATTTGAATCATTGGTATGTACAGAAACAATTGTCAATTAGGGGTAGGAACAACAGAGAAATCAGCGAAACTTATGGGTTTCTAGAGTTAACTTGGTCTGGATCGCACTTTGATGAGCGGCGATGGCTGAACAAAAATAAGTGACACTCATTTAATCTTTTGTTTTTCCTTTCTCCTTTATTTTTTCATTTGTTCAATACACTAGCAATGAGTCATAATGTTTAGTGAGTGCGCAAATCAAGGTTTATTAGAAAATGCGACATGTTTTCATCAAAAGCCTGAGACCTCAAGAGCGCTAGGCACGGCTTTATAGCATTTCATGGAGTGGTGAAAGTTGTATGCCACCTTACAGCACCACTGTCCAAGTTCTGTTAGTTTTGCCTCCGCAGTTCTTATGAAAATTGTCACGTGCAAGGAAGCGCAAGAGTATTCTTAACGATGATAACACCAGGGTTATTCATCACGACAACGTGCTAAATCACATGTGTTGCGTTGAAGTACACAAACAGAGCATTCACGGTCAAAAACAGATAGCGTGGAGTGGATTTATTCCTGGATTTTGTTTTCAAGTCTTACGTTGCTTGACACGAAATAGGTGACTTATGTGCGGCAAGGAACAGCTCCAATGCTTCCACTGCTTGCGTGATTATATGGCTTCAGCAAGATCAAATATTAGACTGTCCATAATGAGAAATTTGTAGGGATTTAAACAAAAAGATATTTCGTTGTGATGATCATAGGTGTTATGCATACGGCTAGTTGCCACTTTTATTATATTGTCGCTTCTAGAAAACGAACCTTTATAATTATTTGTATTAAGGTGCCTAATGTAGAATAGCTTTAGAGCCTTGAAATGGAACTGGGATGGTTTATTCTTATGCTGGCATCATTTTTTTGTACTTTTATTACCAGGAACTGGGAAAAGGTTTTGCTCAGCCAAAATGTAGAACTGCCTTCATGAAGTCAAATTACCAGTATTGGTACCTTTAGTTCTTAAAATTGACTGCACTCACTACCCAGAAATTTCAATTTTGCCATTATAAACTGTTTTGCGATGTAATTCAGACTCTATTTGGCGCAGTTAATCGCGTACAGACAACACTGCAAAAGGTCAGTTCGCACCACACGGCGCAAATTGACCACAATGTTGTCACGTGGTAGTGATGGTAGAGGGGACAGCAACAAAAGTGTCACAGGCGAAACTAACTTTATTGGGCGAAGCTATGCCCACAAAAACAGGCTGCACTAAATGCTGAACGAAAGCGGTGAACTCATTCGGCGAATGTGGAAAATCGGATCAGCGGGTCAAGCGCGTCGGCTTTTATAAATCAGTCGTCGAATGTTCGAGAGGAATCGCTGGGACTCGCATGTCTTCGACAAAGTTCTGCACTATTCGCGTCGCGCATACATGCAATGAGATTACACAAGGTTCGGTGACAGACAGCGGATGCAACCATCGATAACATTCCAGAAGCTTCCGATACATGCAGGCGCGTCCTGCGGTATGCGATAACATTTGTTATGTGGTGGAACCTGGTCGCCCGATAAAGATAAACATGTACACGTCTCAATACACCCTCTTAAAGAGCATAGACCCGATGCTGCAAACAAACGAAATCAATAAACAAAAAGACCCGTAGCAAAGAAACAATAAATTAAGAAGTTTGTCAGCGTGCATAAAAGGGCTTAAGAAGCACCACGTGGACCACTTCAGATCGTGTGCGGCCTCGCTGTGAAGGCGTAATGCCGCCTGGCACGACCTCATAGTCCAGTTCGACAATACGTCGGATGATCTTAAGGGGTCCAAACCCAAACACGTAGCGTCGTCGGAGGTTGTAATGTCGGTACCCTGCCTGTTCTTGATCCGTAGGCGCGTGAACTGTCGGGCTTCTTCGGCGCGCTGGAGATAAGTGGCGACGTCAAGATTGTATTGTCGGTGACGTGCGGCAGCATGGCATCGGGAGTCGTCGTCGGGTTCCTGCCGTAAACAAGCTTGAACGGCGTGATCTGATTTGTTTCTTGCATTGCCATGTTGTAAGCGAAGGTTACGTACGGCAGGACGGCATCCCAAATCTTGTATTCGGCGTCGACGTACATTGCTTGCATGTCGGCGACGATCTTATTTATGCGCACCGTAAGACCACTCGTCTGTTGGTCGTAGGCAGTTGTCCTCCTGTGGCTTGTCTGATTGTATTGCAGAATAGCTTGGGCGGGCTCCGCTATAAAAGCCGTACTTCTTTCGGTGATGAGGACTTCTGGGGCGCCATGTCGCAGCAGGATGTTCTCGACGAAGAATTTCGCGACTTCGGCTGCGCTACCTTTCGGCATAGCTTTTGGTTAAGCGAAACGGGTAGGTAGTCCATCACCACGACGATCCACTTACTTCCGGTTGTTGACTTCGGAAAGGGTCCCAACAAGTCCATCCCCATCTGCTTAAATGGTCTACAAGGTGGCTCGATCGGGTGTAGTAATCCCGCTGGCCTTGTCGGTGGTGTCTTGCGTCACTGGCAGTCTGGGCATGTAATCACGTAACGGGCAAAGTCGGCGATCAGGTGCGGCCAGTAATACCTATACTGTATCCTCGACAGCGTCCGGGAGAAACCGAGGTGCCCAGCAATTGGATCGTTATGTAGGACGTGCACTAGTTCTGGACGCAGCGCTGAGGGAAGAACGAGAAGGTAGTTGGTGTGGACTGCTGAGAAGTTCTTTACTAATAGGTTGTTTTGAAGCGAGAACGAAGACAATCCTCGCTTAAATGTCCTAGGGAGAACGTCGATGTGGCCTTCCAAGTACTCGACGAGACATTTTAGCTCCGGGTCTGATCGTTGTTGTTCAGCGAAATGTTCCGCGCTTATTCTTGCAAGGAAGGCGGCGTCATCTGGATCATCTTGCGGCGGCGGGTCAATGGAGACACGTGATAAGTAATCGCCATTAGAGTGTTTTCGTCCGGGCTTCTAGGTAACAGTGATGTCGTATTCTTGTAGTCTGAGGCTCCACCGCGCCAGTTGTCCTGAAGGAGCCTTTAAATTCGCTAGCCACCCCAGCGGTTGATGGTTGCTGACGACATGAATGTCCTGTCATACAGGTAAGGACGAAATTTTCTTGTAGCCCAAACGATGGCGAGGCATTCCTTTTCGGTCGTAGAATAATTGCCTCCCGCTTTTCACAGCGACCGGCTAACGTAAGCTATCACACGTTCAAATCCGCTTTTCCTCTGGACTATAACGGCACGGAGGCCTAGGCTACTCGCGTCTGTGTGGATTTCTGTATTGGCGTACTCGTCGAAGTGTGCAAGTACCGGTGGCGACTGCATGTGTCGTGGCGCTCTTTGGCCAAAATTGGCCCTTGCGCCATAAAACACCACACATCATCATGCGTCATTTGAGTTCTTCAAATGTGTCGGCCTGTGGCGTTTCATATTTGAACTCGACATCGAACTTTACTGTGGGGATTGTCTCCTGAAGGTCGGGTGGACTCCAGGTTTGCTGATGACGTAGTCTAGAAACAGAAGCTCATCGTAAGCGAAGCGGCACTTTTATGGCTTCATAGTGAGCCCTGATGACTTGATGACCTCTAGTTCTGTCGCAAGTCCCCTAAGGGGATCGTCGAAATTTCCGGCGAAGGCGACGACACCATCCAAGTAAACAAAACAGGTCTGCCACTCCAACTTGGCCAAAACCGTGTCCATGACGCGCTGGAACGTTGCAGGCGCCGTGCAGGCGCCGTGTGAATGGCATGACCCGCCGTGGTTGCTCAGTGGCTATGGTGTTAGGCTGCTGAGCACAAGGTCGCGGGATCGAATCCCGGCCACGGCGGCCGCATTTCGATGGGGGGACGAAATGCGAAAACACTCGTGTACCTATATTTAGGTGCACGGTAAAGAACCCCAGGTGGTCGAAATTTCCGGAGTCCTCCACTACGGCGTGCCTCATAATCAGAAAGTGGTTTTGGCACGTAAAACCCCGTAATTTAATTTTTTTTGTATGAATGGCATGGCCTTGAACTCATAGAGGCCATCTGGCGTGATGAAGGCGGCCTTTTCGCGATCTCTCTCGTCGTCTTCTATTTGTTATTAGCTAGACTTGAGATCCATCGACGAGAAATATTTAGCGTTGCAGAGCCGATCTAATGCGTGGTCTATCCGTGGGAGGGGGTATACGTCCTTTTAGTGATCTTGTTTAGCCGACCACAATCGACGCAAAAACGTAGGCTTCCGTCCTTTTTCTTCACTAAGACAAGAGAAACCCACAGGCTTTTAGGCGGCTGGATGATGTCGCGCATTTCATCTACTTGCCTTATAGCTTCCCGTTTTCGCGTCGAAACTCGGTAAGGGCTCTGGCGGAGTGGTCGAGCGCACTCTTCGGTTATTATGCAATGCTTTGCGACTGGTGTTTGTCGAATCTTCAATGACGTCGAAAATCAGTCTGTATCGTCGAAGCTTACTTATGCTCGAGCTGTTGCTGCTTAGTCATGGGGAGACTTAAATTTATGTCGAAGTCTGCTTCAGGAACTACGGTCGTCGCGGTAGATGCGGCAGAATCCGAGGGGACAAACGCACTGCTCGTTTCCAGAATTTCTTCGATGTATGCGATCGCCGTGCCCCTGTTGATGTGCTTAATTTCCTGGCTAAAGTTTGTCAGCAAGAGTGTCATTTTTCCTCCGTGCAGTCGAACGATTCCTCTTGCTACATAGATGTCACGGCCGAGTAGAAGACGTTGGTCACCTGCGATGACGCCTTCTACGTCTCCAGGTGTTTTGGTGCCGACGGAAGTGATGAGGTTGGAATGTGGCGGGATGCTGACTTCATCTTCAAGCACACTGAAGGCGTGTTAACTACGGCAGCTCTCCGGTGGTATCACTTGATCTTCCGACAGTGTTATCGACTTCGATTTCAGGTCGTTGATTGCGCGTGTTGGTTCTGAGAGCCCTTGCCGAGAATGACGTCTCGTTAACAGTCTTGGAGGATAACTAATGTAGCAGGGTAGGTCCGGTCGTCAACTGCAATTCTGGCGGTGCAGTTTCCAGTCGGTGTTATTAGGTGTCCTCCAGTGGTCCGAATTCGAGGGCTTTCCCAGGCTGTTTTAACCTTCTTCCACTGGGCAGCGATGGGTCCACTTATGACAGAGTAGTCGGCTCCTGTGTCCACTAAGACAGTGACTGCATGGCCGTCGAGAAGCATGTCGCGATGAGTGGTTCTTTGTCTTGTGTTGAAGTTAGGTATTAGGTGCTTGTGTAGGTTAGGTGCTTGTGTCGGATCACGACTGAGTCGTGTTGAACTGAAGCTGAACGTTGCGTCGTCTTTCGTCGGTGTACTCTTTACTTCCAGACTTCGTCGGGATGGCCGCATCATGTTTATATGTCGTCGAGACAGGATTTTTAGTGTCTTCGTCGGCGGCGGAGGATCGTCGTCAGTTCGAACAGCAGCCGTGGCTCCATCAGCTGCTGCATTTAGTTTTTCGTGTATAGACTTGCAGACCGGCCCCGGGCTGGGCCAGTGTATGGTGGGCGTTGCAGCGACAACTAACTACTTGGTGAGGGCGAACGGGGTGGGCGTTGAGAACTCCACTGAGTGGCGGTGAGATAGTCGGCAAGGTCACGCGGGCGTTCCCCAAGGTATGGACGCGGTGCGTTGACGGCTAACCTTCGGAGTCCCAAGTAGCGGTATGCACATCGGCGGTACACGTGGCCGGCTTCTCCGCAGTGATAGCAGAGCGGGCGGTGATCAGGGGCACGCCAAATGTCCGTCTTCCTCGCGTAGCTGCACTGGGCGACGGGTCGGCGTGCTGGCGGCGGCGGCGGTGGACTACGGAATTGCAGCATTACAGGACCCTGGTGCGACGGTGGCGTAGGTCCTCTTTTTCGGTTGGGGCAGCGGCTATGGTGTTTGCATTTCAGTAACCCCAAGTGATCGCTGAACCTCCTTTTTGACGATGTCGGCGATTGAGACTACTTGAGGCTGTGACCTAGGGGAGAGCCTCTGCAGTTCCTCGCGAACTACCGCTCTGATGGTCTCTCGCATGTCTTCACTTCCGAGTGATTGAACATCGGTGTAGTTTCGGCGATTATTCTGCCTTGTGCGCATATCGAGTGTGTTCGCAATGGCTGTTGCTTTAGGAAACAGATTCAGCAACAGTCCTTGGTGGGTTGCGTATCCATCCGGCGAAGAGCTCCTGTTTCGCCCCACGCATTAGGAACCAAATTTTCTTCCCCTCAGGCATATCCGGAACAGGCGCTTCATCTACTTATTGAAGGTCGCTATGGTCTCGTTGGGTAATTGTAGTTGGGCTTCTGGCATAGCTTCGGCCATTTCCTTGCGCCCCATGCTAGTAAAAGACAGCAGGAAGCCGTTACGGAATAGGTTCCACGTTGTCAGGGTCCACTCGCTTCTCAAACCACGTTCTGGCGGCGTCTTCTAAGGCGCAGTATACATGCCGCAGCTTGTCTTCGGAGTCCCAGTTGTTCAAAGACGCGATTCGTTCGTAGGTCGCTAGCCAGGATTCTGGGTCTTCAGCCAATGATTCATGGGAAGATGGTTGGTCCCGAGGTTGTTGCAGCAGAATAGGGGACGCTGGAGCATCCATTGGTGTTGTCTTGGCCGCGCTCTTCTTGGTCTTCTCAGGATGAAGTCCGTGCTCCGGGGGCAGCTGTTGCAGTCGGCGGCTTGCTCGATATTCCGGGATGATGATGGTGTGGTCTTTGCCATCCGGACTTGGATCATTGCTTGTCGGGGGCGTCCGGTACATGAACGAACTAGCACCTCCACCAGATGCCACGTGGTAGTGCCGGTCGAGGAAACGGCAGCAAAAAAACTGTGAATAGCGAAACTTTATTGTACGAGCCTGTGCCCACAAAAACAGGCTGCACTCAATGCTCAATGAAAGCGGCGAACACAGTCGGCGATTGTCGAAAATCTGATCAGCGAGTCAAGTGCGTCGGCTTTTATACATCAGTCATCGAATGTTCCAGAGTAATCGCTGGGACCCGCATGTCTTCTACAATGTTCTAGCAATCAGATTACACAAGGTTCGGTGACAGAAAGTGGATGGAGCCATCGATAACATTCCAGAAACTTCGGATACACGCAGGCGCGTCCTGCGCTGTGTGATAACATTTATTAGGCGGTGAAACGTGGTCGCCCGATAAAGATAAACTAGTATACGTGTCAATGTTTTTGACACTTATTCCGAGGCTATTTTAGACGTCAACAAAATTTCGAAGTGGGGAGAGTGATTATACCATAGATTGTGGCTTTTTATGTAAAACGGGAAGAATTAGTACTTACAAAAAGGATTCGTTTTCTGTGCTTACCAAAAAACGCTGAACGGTCCTCGTTTCAGTCTGTCAATTTATGAGCTAGCCCCGTGTTTGACTGCGTAATTTTGAAGAACGACAGAGTACCAATTTGTGCAGCTCTCTATACTTTAATACACAATGGGACCAGCGAAGGTACCCAAGACTGATGCCGTCCCACCTATTTTCACAGGGCCAGCGTGTACGACGGCACAGATATAAAAACGCCATGTTCTTAGAAGTATTGGGTTTTGCGACAAAGGAGAAATGACTGTGAGCAAGCTACGCAAAATGGCAATTTCGGGAGGGAAAAGCCTGTGTCGGCACAGAGCAATCAAAAAGGAAGTCCTAGAACTGAAGTAGATCTTAATACATAGCTTTGCAGAGTATTTCGTACAGAGCAAATTCCTAAAATCATTTTATCCCCTAAACAGAAATTCTTTAGCCAAAACTGTTTAATGAGAGTGTCGAATTATTTATCGAATGGCATCAAAGCTATGACAAAATACGCTGTATAACATCTTAATTAGCCCGCGACAATATAAAATGGGCTCATGAAAGTGCGACGCCGTTTACTCTTCATTACTGTTGAGATTTTCTTTCAAACATGTATTTCTGACTCAAAATTACGAGAACAACGAAAATTCAGAAAGTAATGAAAAACTGAGGCATGTATGAGAGCTCGAGGCTCTGTGTTCTTGAAACAAAGGGGTGCGGTGAACTAACGAAAGAAATTCACGGTCAGCAGTAACATTAACAAGCAGGCTCCATATTTACATTCGCGCCTCCCCGCAAAACATCCGCAGCGACACGATTCACTAATCTAGCACAAGCGGCAAGTTCTATTTGCGTAGTGCCAACATAGTAAGCCTCCGCCAGCGCCCTCTCTTCTCACGCATACTGTCCTAATCTGTCTGTAAAGGCTCCGTCTAGGGTCAGTCGAGTAAAGAGTCTGCGTTTCACAAGAACATTTCACCGCTTTTAAACAATTGAGCTCTATTGGTTGCACAAGAAACTTTCTTCGATGCGCGCGATGAAGTATCCAACGGAACTTCAACTATCCAACGGAATGTGCTGACAAGATAATTCAAGCAATTGTGTCCAAAGTGCGCCGCGCGAGACCGTACCCTGCCAGGCCCGTGTGATAGGGCTTCCAGCTGTTTACTTTCTAAAGTTGGAAGGCATTTTGAATTTTCTGTTTTGTCGAAACATTAAGCACATGTTAAAGCGGGCACACAAAGCGCTGGGGTGCACTGCTTGTGACTAGGTGCCCATGTGCGCTTGCAACCACGCATGGCGGGTGATATCTGCACCCAGGTCGCTTGTTGCGGAAGCATTTATACAGAGCCTCTCGCCGCCCACGTTGTCTTTGACGCGAAGAAAAGGACTCCCCGAAGGGTATCGCGCTAAAAGCAACCGTACTGACGCTGTCCACAACTCGGTCAAAATTTCGCTTTTACACCTTCTAAGAAAAAACTTTGCTTAGAATTGCGCTTATCTATTTAGCTTAGGAGCTCCGCTACTGCATATATACCTTCTCTGAGCTGCGGAATGCGATACCGCGCAATACTGTTTGTAGACTGCAGCGATACTTTTTTAAACTCTGCCTAACATTCGTCTGCACAAAGTGCGCATCAGCAATCCAGTTCTGTTTAGCCGATAAGTCAAGGGTACTTGATTCTGCGACCAGTGTGCCGACCCTTCATTCATTGCCGAGATGAAACCGCAAATCCATCTTTCCGTTGAAAGTAGCAAGGTCTAAATTAATATTTATAAAATACGTAAGATAAGATTGATAAGTAAGATAAGTCGCATAAAATGCTGTGACGATAAAAAATGAGTGGAATAATATGCGTCGAGGTGAAAAATCACGCAGGTTGGTATTGTTTCATGACTGCAACTGCGTGACCAGATACGCGTTGAGCAAAGGAGGGAACAGCCCCGGGCACCAACATCAATAACCGTTTTACAAATAAAGTTTATTCGTATCCTATCCTACCAAAGGGTACTGACTATCACTTGAAGTTTATTTAGAGACAATGTCCACTCATAGCGAAGCATAACAGTCACCTGATGTTATCCTTTCGGTAAAGTCAAAGGCACCTATCAAAAAAGCAACCTTTGTATTAAACGGATGATTGGTTTCTACTTTCTAGAAATAAACTTCAGCTGACAGTGCAATATGTGGTGCCCTCTCCCTTCACTGAGCCAGTGTAATGCGCAGCGCTGCAACTGTGAAGATACAATGCATGTGTGTTTCTTGTTTTTCAGAGCGTTAAAAATAATCCTAATGTTTTGTTGAGTAAGCGCTTATCTTCGAACCACGTCTTAATGCTAGTAAGTAGGCGTTAAATGTGCGATAAGTTTTACATGTTTCCTGGATATATAGACAAGCTTAAAGAAACTGCAGAGGTACTAATTTTAGCTAGTGAGATATGCCTGTTTACATTAGCTGGATGAGAACCATTCGTTTCGCTTCTTTTGAGTTCAATAAAAAAGCCTTACACTACAAGGTAAGTGAATGTACGAAAAAGTACGCAATCGTTTCTGTTACGCTTTACTCACTTCAGTGAGCAAGATATATGAGCGAGGTGTTCACTAATGTCTTTCCCGCAAAACATGTTCAGGACTACGTACCTGTAGGAATCCCAGCTCAAGACGAAAGGGCAGCATGAAGTTTGAATGTACTGATGCTGTGCTGCGACGTGCATAGGGGCTGCATTTTCCGATGGTTCGTGCCACATTGCTCTGCAGGGTTCTTACTATGGCCTCGGAGCCGAAGACTGCGATGGTGGCGCCGGCAACCGCGGTGGTTCTTCTCAGTTCACACGTTTGCTGGTCAGCCAACTCCTGTTGCGTCAGGCCAAGGGCGGCCAGACGCAGGCCGCATGCGCGGAGTCCTGCGTCGCAGACTTCCTGCTGAGTCACTGAGCAGCACAGAAGCGAGCGGCCGACGGCATCCACGGCTTCGCACTGGGGAGACCAGCAAAGATTGTGGAGGAGGTTGCGCCACACATCGCTAAAGAAGAAAAAAAAAGTACGACAGGGAAATGACTTCCAATGGCGTATAATTCGCGTATTTATTTTATTAACATTTTACCCAGCGCGTGCCTCTCAGGTCTGTAGTCAGTAAGTCCTGCTAGGTTCAATATTTAATTGCCTTCGGTTTTCTGTGTTCACGTGTAGCTCTTCGGGTATGTGTAAAATGTGCAGTGTCGGTAAGAAAGGCATTTTCGATGTTTTTAGGACCAGCTGATATATTCATTCAGAAACGTTCGGGGGTACGGAATGTACGCGCATGCTTTGCCGTTGAGCCGTGGTTGCCAAGTTGCCTTTTCGGCAATGACCACTCGAAGGAGACGCTTATCCAGCCAAGGATATTTATATATGAACATTTGAAAAAAACCTGCTGTATGGAGTGATTGATTTTTTTAGTATTGTCTTAGCGTGCATAAAAATTTACTCCAATGCGAAGCTTTATTTTATTCGTCTGTGTATATTGGAGAAAAGCAATGTTTGCGGCTCTATTGCTTTGTTTCACGTGTCGTGAAGAACAACTGTCGATTGTAAAATTACACACTTGTACACTTAAGCGTCATAGCGCGCCTTTATTTGTATGTTATAAAGGGGTTTTGCGTATTTCGGAGCTTACGCTGTTTTTTACGGGAAAAGCTTTGAGTATGTTCTTGAGAAGCGCCCGCCACAGCTTTTGGTTTGCGACCGGTAATACGACGCATGCGACCAGAGTTTATGGTGCCTGCTATTCCGGTTGTATCGACCTGTCTGAAATATGAGGGTTGCATGATGCAATTTAGGAGTTAAAATAGTAGCTCTTCTTCGAATGGTGCTGCGAGGAGAGTCGGCTTCTAGCTGGGTAAATATTCAGTAGGGGAGGAGCTCTGGCCTGTTGCCCACGCATCTGGTCGTTACATGGGCTCGAAGTAAGAAAAATTCAAGAATATTTCACACGTATTTACAAAGATATCAAATTGAAGTGTTGAGAGAAAGCACTTATTCTCATCAATATATTTACATGATTCTTGCTGTTGTGTATTCCTCATTTCTACCCGCACTGTGCACATGTTTCTCCATTCATATCGTGTTGAAGACCACTGGAATTGTTTTCTGGAGCCAGGAAAAATTATAATGTTGATAGTGGGCCGATTACACGGTTTCATATATCAGAACGAAAGGTCGAAGTTGTAGTTGGCTGGAGTAAAATACGTGGTGCGATAAAGAAAGCTTTTCATGCAACTTGCTGAAAAAAGATCTTTCAGCTGTTAAAGAGTTAATCTCTGTCGAACGTTTGGCTTTTTATTTCAGCGGTGTACCAAATTAAAAGCGGTCCCTGCGTTAGATGTGCCCCTAAGTATTGCGCACGCGATCCTCCTTTACTAAGTACTTCCTTTGAGAGATTTAAAGCGTCCCATTTTCAAGACACCGAGAGGCCGATCTTCGGGACTTGAGCCACCTTGCGTCCGCAAAGTCACAAAATACAAAGGCAATAGATGCACTTGAGTTTGCCTGACCGCAGTAGGCGTATGTGCCGGAAAGGAGGTGTGGATGCTCCCGTAGAAGGCATAAAACGTGTTACTGAAGTGTCTCGTCTGATTACGGTATGTGCACTTGTGGTTTGTAATGTCTGCACATTTCGCGTACTGTTGCTAATAACACAGCGTTCGCGCCGCGGTACGTTTATGAGGCCGGCTGGATCTCGATCGCTGTGGCCGCTGCATGCTTTGACCTGATTCCAATGACCTCACCTGGGCGTGATCTTTCGTCGTTTGTGCCTGTTGTCCGTAAGATATCGCGAAGACGGTTTCAGCATATATACATATAGCATTGACGTGCCATTTCTGTCCGAATAAAACACTGCGACTGTGTTCAAATCATGTGATACCAAATAAGGAATAAAATATATACTGTTGAATATGGGCTTGCTCATTTTCCTCCACAGTTTCAAGCTTTCACATTTTTCGAAAGCTCACTTCGAGTACTTTGCACGTTATTACATGTATATCTTGATAAGTATGTCACATTGTCGCCCAGTAGTGACGGGGAAGGAGCAGACCATGACGCAGCGGCGAGACACAAGACGCACTGAGCGCGCCCTTTAATTGCCCAGAAAAACACGATGCACATGCTGAAGGAAGGGGACAAGCACATTGATAGTAAACGAATAACAGCGCGAACTAACGGGGACGAGACGAGGATGCGCATCTGTGTGTTGTGCTCGTGCATCTGTGTGTTGAGCACGTGTTGTGCTCGTCAGGTATAGCGGTACTATTTGCTCCTTGTGAATCAGAACCAACTACCCACCGAAAAGCCTTCACAAGCGCGCGTGTCAATGCTTAAAATTAGATATCCGGGTCAAGTGCGTCAGTTATCTATAGGCGACTCGTCGAAGATTCGAAGTTCTGCAACAACATAGCCATCCGATGAAATAGGCTACAACAATGAAGAATGTTCTGACGCGCTCAGGCGTGCCTGGCACCGAGCACTAACATTCGGTGTTTTATTCGTTATTCTTTCATTAAAAAATTAGTTATTGTAACGCGCTTACGCACGTCGTCATTGGTGAATGTATTTAAGTGAAATCAAAAGTGATTCTGTATCTACGCCGGAATATGTTTAGAATAGTTTCTCACTCATCTAAATATATTGTAAAGCAGAATGTCTCAGGATACACCTAATACCTGCGGATTCTGGTTCTATGCATCCAAGAATAACTAAATAATGGTATAAGACATTTAGCGTTTTTTGTGAACTAACCGTGATTTTCTGCGAGTGCCTAACCATTTGAGTGGGCTGTTCCCGAAGGTAGTGCAAGGTAAGACAGCGGTAGAAATCGGGTAAGCCGTATCGGGAACGCAACCGCAGTGGGGTACATGAAAAGCACCAGAGGTTGTATGGGCCCTACCTGGAAAAGAAATGACGTAATCAAGTGCAAAATTCGTTTTCAATGAAGACGGATTTGTATCACGCAGTAGCGAGCTCCTGGCGCGTGTGGTACTCGGACAAATGCATAATCTCAGTCTGTCGTTCCGAACGCTCTCTGTCTGGTGTACCCTCGATGCTCCTGGTGTACGCCGGTCCGCGTATCTCGTCGTATATGGCAATTGAAGTCGCATGCTTCCCTACCGTTGCATTCGAGACTGCCCTGCGCCTTAGTAGTTCCAGTGACAACTCTGCGCGTTACAGTGACTCTACCCTGCGCCGCTTGATCCAGCCGCATTTGTTGATGGTTGGGGCTCCTACGCTTGGCGCGGTTTCCTGTGGCTACGCTTCCTAAGGAGACTGACAAGTTCCACCACTTCTTAGTTCGTACATACCTGAACACGAAGGAAACAGCGATAAGAATTGGGACGGTGACGAGAAGAGACGAACACGGTGCTGCCGCTGTAGTCAAAGGGGGTGAGGTAAAATTGGTATTTCTCTCTTTTGCTGCCGGAGTCTTTTTACGTCATTTGTGGACCTTAAGTTTCGATTGCCGTGGTGATAGAGCCGAGAAAGTGGAATCTCTGGAACAAACGACATACTTGAAAGCCTATAACTGCTGATGAGCACCGGTTTCAGTTTGATGGATTGTACTTAGTGTGGCAGAGTGGGCTCTTTTAAACGCCACTACTCCAGCTCGGATCAATGAACACAGCGCCTAGCTACGCTTCTGTGGACGTCGCACGAGGCTAAATTTTGCTCAGATTGCGCCATCCGTGGCATGGCAATGGTGTCATCAGCACTCGCTACGCATGGGTTATCAGGCAATGGCGTCTGTCCTCTACAAAACGATATCAAAACAACGCGGGAAGATAGAATCATTGCGAAGATATAAATGATATCAGTGTTACATGTTTTTATCAACTATGGTTTTGGCATACGGCTTTTACTGACCAAAATTAAAGGCCTTTTACATCAAAACCAGTCGGCGGTACTCCCCGTACCAGGTTTATCGGTAGTACCATGTGGTACCACACGGTGGAACTTTGCTAAGGGGAGCATTCGTGCTATTTTCCCTCGGGACTGCTAGCGTTTTAGATGCTATCACACCTGGTAGAAGACGGAGACCCCGTTGCTTGAGAGGCTGCGCCTCTACAGACCAAGTAAATCCGGCAGCACGACACCTCGCAGTAAAGAGACCTGAATGACCATGAAAACAAGGAACTCGACGTCCCCGTTACCTTAACGAACGGAAAGCCGCTATGTAAAACTGAAAACAAGCCAAAGCCCCGGAACCAGACCATGTCATCAGCCTTTGCTTCCGGAATCTTAGCGACGTAGATCAAGAACATATGCTGCAACAGATAGCGACGTGAACCGCGAAGGTTTCCCTCCGCTACCCACGGTATACAAGCATGGACGATTGTGTTATTCCGAAAGCCAGAGAAACCAATAAACACATCCAACCTGATACCTATCACGCTCAAGTCACCAGTAAACTGTTGGAGCCAACAACGCGAACAAGATTACCTTGAAGAACACCAACACATCCCCTACAACATGCTGTTCCTTTGAGCATTCCTCCGAAGCAGCGATGTCGTAAATTGTCATGCGTTCGTCATTCAGCAAAATCAGAGTGGAGAGATCACTGAACGACGGGATCTTCGTCGTTCCTGTCAATTCGCTTACGTACCTGAGGCGTGCAGGCTATTTGGGCAGTACTGAGTACTGAGCACTCGTAGTATTTTATCTAAAGCTGCTGGATACCCTTCTTCAAAGCAGATGCAAAGCGCGGGGAAAGAACGAATTACTTCGACTCTGCTACCACCTTGTTCGAGGACTGATCAATAGATAGGCACTAAGCTTCATGTAGATTTTTTCTGATCTTTCCCTCTGACACATAATGTCTGTTTAGCGGAAGTATAGCCCTGCGAATTTGGCTTTCCCGACGCCGAGTCCTCGAAGCTGCAGTGTACTCTGGTCCAGTTGAAAAGCTCATTCAGAAGCTCGTCCAGAAGACTTTCTCTGAGAAGAATGTTGGGGTTACCAGGAAGCCTGCAAAAGCAAGCACTTGCAATCATAATAGCCGCGCCATAGTAATCAGCCACGCTCATTCTTGCTCAAGGAGTTTGCTTCACTTTGAAATTTTTATTTATTTATTTCACTATAGCGCGGGCCAGTAGGCCCGAGCAGGAGTGAATGAATATACCGGGAACAATTTCCACTAAAAGCACAATAAAGAGGAACATTTTCCAACGGGAAAAACATTAAACAGAAATTGATAATATAATGACAGGAATACACAATTTGATATAAATTAAAAAAAAATAATATACACGGAACATTGTGAACTAAAAGCCCCGAAAAGAGCCTGTTCATCGCAAAAATGCTTAACAGAAATGGAGTATACAATCACAGGAAAAGACACCTTGATAAAAGAAAACTGCGAAAATACGCAGTGAGCTTCCCCCCGGGCTATTGCAACAGTAAATTTTGAAGTTCTTCGTGGGAACCAGTCGCGTCGAAAATGGAGTGAGTAAGTACATTCCAATCAGTAATATTCCGCGGAAAATACCTGTTTGTGCATATATCTGTTTTGGCAAAAAGTGGTTTTAGCCCATGTTCCGGCATGTGACGTGTATTTGGTGTACTAACAGGTTTGATATATCAAAGTACGAATCTCATGTGTGCCTCTCAAAACATTGTGAATAATTTCGATTCGCGTAAGCTTTCTGCGCTTTTTTAAGGTTGGAATGTGTGGGTCATTAGTTTGGTAGAATAATCACATCTTTTAAACTTTCCACAAATTAATCTTGCCGCCTTTCTCTGTACTATTTCCAAGTATAGTGTATCTCCTTTTTAGTGTGGAGATCCCACATCGCTGACGCATATTCCAATTCAGTCCTAATGTAGGCATTGTACGCCAGGAACTAAACATTACTAGGTGCCTTGCTCTTACCCCTTAAGGGGAAGCTTTAGCTCGAGTGCTCCCATCCAAACACATGTAAAAGGAGAATTCGTTTTTGTCGGCAACCACAGCACCAAATTTCACGAGGTTTGTTGCATTAAGAAAAGCTCAAGTTCAATTGACTGTTGGTTTCGAATTTTTCATTTATGTCGTCAATTGTTTTTTTAAAAAATTGGCAAATGTCGCAATTTATTAGAAAACGGTACTATCAAGTTTACAACTCAATAACTCATCAATGCGAACGGATACCACAATTATGTGACATTCATTTAATCGTACATCTAAAGCAAGCAAAATGTATATGTCACACAAGAATGTCAAAACAATTAGTAATATGGAAATACAACTTTTGCAGAAACTTTCTACACAACGTAATGAATTCACGTGAGATATAAATTGACATATCGAATTTATCCGCTTTGAATGTTCCAATAGATCCCGTTGACAGAACTGCGATATCTGTTATTGATGCAGCGCTATTAATGTGTAAACTTCGTGCTTCGATCTTTTCCAACTTTCTAATTTTTGAAAATCTCGTTAACTAAATTCAGTCTCTAAATTGAAATTCCGCTTCCAACAGTGACTAGAATTTAAGTTGCTTTCTCAAGTTCAACAAGTTTCATTAAAATAGCTCAAGGGGTATCTCAGAAAAGCGTTTCTGTATTTTGCTTGTATTTGAATAAGCCGCGTTCGAATTGAGCCCCTCCCTTTTCAGAAACGCAACTTTGTGAAAGCAGAACAACTACTTTTATATGTGATGACTAGCAGATTTAACTGGTGAGAGTAACACCAAATACCTATGTTTGCTTACCTCGGTGATTTCCCAATATAAGGTTATACGTAAACCCACTAGGCTTTTTTATGTGCAATCCTTAAAAGCAATTTTATCAACATTTAATTCCATATGCCATTCCCGACATCAGCGTTCAAATGAGAGCGAGGAATCCTGCAACAGTTTGTGGTTTTCATCAGACAACACTTCCAAGTAGGACAGGCATCGACGAATATTTAAATCAGTTTGCTGAGGCATAATGACATGCATCACAAGCGCACCTGCTGTACGGTCTGGAAGCTATAGCGTGTTATAGCTAACCTTGCCTGTAATCCTAAGGAGGACGTCTTTCATAAACATCTCTGCGAACTGCCGCAACGCAGAAGCAAAACTCAGCTATAGTACAGCATTCGTATTTAGGCTACCGCTGTTCACAAGTTCATATGTCTAGGAAAATGTTTGTGCTATTAAAGTACCAAGCTTCTTGAAAGCGATGTGTAGCTGTTGCTCTTGCCCATTACGGAAACGACGACGAAAAGCTGATTTCAATTCACCGAGGAAGCCAAGTGCTTTATAGGTTTGTACAGTTGGCGCGCACTTAGTCGCATCCCACTGGTTTACAAGAACCAGATTGTCAAGCTGGAGTAGGCAGCTTGAACTTGTGCCAGGAACAACTGTCTCAGCGCCCTTGATCAAGTTTGGGCGTTCCAAACAAACAAGTCAGGTTGCGGATCACGTGGTGGCGATCGTGTCTGCAAAGTATAAAACGGTGAGTGAGTGAGTGAGTGAGTGAGTGAGTGAGTGAGTGAGTGAGTGAGTGAGTGAGTGAGTGAGTGAGTGAGTGAGTGAGTGAGTGAGTGAGTGAGTGAGTGAGTGAGTGAGTGAGTGAGTGAGTGAGTGAGTGAGTGAGTGAGTGAGTGAATTAACTTTTATTTGGTCCAGCAAAGCGCGATAAAACGCGCACACGGCTAATCCCATGACAGGACTGACAGATCTATTCTGCCGGCCCGATCGCGGGTGCGCTGGACGGCCAGGATTTGGTCCTCAAAGACGGGACTTCGCTGGAGCGCGTCCCACTATTCCTTGGTGAACTTCGGGCCCAGCGAACCGCACTCCCAGAGCATATGAGGCAACGTAGCTACCTCACCACAGGCCACGCATGAACAATTCGGATAAATCTCGGGATATATGCTATTAAGAGAGGCCGGATTTGGGTAGGAGTTCGTTTGCAGAAATCTTAGTGTGACCGCCTGCGGCCTGCTTAGTTTGGAGTGAGGCGGGGGGGAAAGCCTTCTCTTTAAGTAAAAGAATTTAGTGATTTCGTTGTGTGTGAGAGGAGCGTCTCTGTGTCCGGGGAGAGAGTCGCCCGATCCGAGGGCAATGCGGTCGGTAAAGCCACGCGCAGCCTCGCGGGCAGACTCGCTGAGGTTCAAAAGAGCCCCGTCAATCGCCCCGACGTGTGCAAGGAACCAAAGGATCGAGTGCATGGAGGTGTTGCCGTGTTTGGCGCCTTTCAGAATTTGAACTACCTGCCGGGCTACCCGGCCTTTCTGGAATGCCCTGATGCCGGCTTTCGAATCGCTATACACCCTATCTCTCCGACCGTCTTGCATGGCGAGTGCAATGGCCACTTGCTCGGCCACCTCTGGGTTCCTCGTCCGGACGGAAGCACAGTTGACGCTGCCCAGCGTGTCAACGACGGGAACCGCAAAAGCCTTGCCGTCTCGGTATGCAGCTGCGTCCACGAAGCTTGCTGCGATTTTGCCCTTGTTTATTTGCTTTAGTATATTAAATGCTCTTGCCTTGCGACGACCTGCGTTGTGAACGGGATGAACGATGTGGGGCAAAGGGGCGACCACGATCTTCTCCCCTATTTCTCTGGGGATTTGGGTGTCTTCAGCTACGTTCTTGGTGGGTACGAGTCCAATCTCGTCGAGGATACGCCTGCCGGCCGGCGTGGAGGACAGCCGAGTTAGCTGGGCCCGTTCCTGACCCTCGGCTATCTCCTCCATGGTCTCGCTGCGGCGGTGTAGTAGCTTCAAATGCCGGATACATCATCAGAACATCTTGTCAGGCAAGTTGGCACGTCGACGTTGCACGTTGTGTCAAGGAACACTACACACAGGCACACAGGACAAGCGCAGCACCCTGCTTATGCTTGAGTGTCATGTTGCACTGTAAAGATAATTCCATTGGCAACACACGCGTGCTATATGACATCGCCTCACGATTATGGAAACACGTCATGAAGAGCCTGTTCATTATCAAATTTCTAGTGCACATGACATAAAAAACGGAACTGTTTTCGTAAAATAATACGTTTATTCCATGCAGGCTATACCTTATTATATTTGGTTCATGCATTTCAAGCAAATATACGCACCCGAAATTTAGTAAGCAATGTTCCAAGGATTAGTGCTGCTATATATTCATGTAACATCTTAGACACTGCTCTTTTCTGAACAGCCGGCTGACAATACTAGGCATCCGTTTTTAGAGCTAGTTTTCTTGACCTTGTTAAGAATTAGGTAATTGAGCGTTTTGTTTATTTTGACTTGATTTTTCTGCAAGATACCCATGATACAATCGGGGGATCTTCTTCTTGATAATCCTTTGGACATTGCAAACTCATTCATTAATCTATTCTGTGCAGATACTGAAGGGTGCGACGATTCATTGACCGAGACTTACCCTGTGTGCATCATAGCTTTTTTCTTCATCCCGCGACACCTGAAGACACAGTCAGAGTCATTTCCAGCCTAAAAAAGTACAAGGCCCAGTCTTCATAACTTCAGCCCATCTCTCATACAAATGATAGCGTACTTAATATCTGAAATGTTGTATCACATACTAAACTTTATCTTTAAGTCAGGAATCTATCCAAGTTAATTGAAAAAGGTTGAAATAATCCCTGTTTTCAAGAAGGGAGATAATCGTCTAACATCTAACTAGCCCCCTATTGCTATTGGCGGCGAGGAGTTACGGAGTCGCCATCTATCGGAAGCGCCTCGCTGACGTAGTATGAGAGATCACGTGGCACGCTCCTCATAAATTTTACTGTCAGCGGTCACTGAAAACACCACGCGCGAGCTCTCCCGGACATTTTTGTAAGTACTTTCGAAACCAGAGAAGTTTCTTAGTGTCTAAATAATAATCTTGGGCAAACTGAAAGCACACAATCGTTTACAGACGCCATCTTTTTACCGAATACGTACAATGAACGCCACTGCACGCGGTTGCCGCGATGGAGTCGCCCGAACCGGCTTCTTGCGTGAAAGGTAGGTAAACGCCGAGAGCAAACTATGTGAAATAGGTTCTTATAGTGTTTGTATAACTAAATGGAGCGTAATAGCACGAAGCCTCAATGCAGCGATCGCGCAGATTCGCGATTCGCAGCGACCGACTGCGCGTCTGCATGCTTGTCCGCGCACTGTTTCGATTTCTCCGCGCGCGCGTTTTCTCACCGTGCCATGAGCTTTAGGCCGCAGAATATGAGCATTTGACAGTATTGGCGGCGAGGAGTTACGGAGTCGCCCTCTATCGGAAGCGCCTCGCTGGCGTAGTATGAGGGATCACGTGGCACGCTCCTCATAGGTTTTGCTGTCAGCGCTCACCGAAAACACCACGCGCGAGCTCTCCCGGACATTTCTGTAAGTACTTTCGAAACGAGAGAAGTTCCTTACTGTCTAAATAATAATCTTGGGCAAACTGAAAGCACACAATCGTTTACAGACGCTATATCTCTACCGAATACGTACGGTGAACTCCACTGCGCTCGGTCGCCGCGATGGAGTCTAAAGAAAGGCAGCTAAACGCTGAGAGCAAACTATGTGAAATATGTTCTTATAGTGTTTGTATAACTAAATGGAGTGTAATAGAACGAAGCCTCAATGCAGCGATCGCGCAGATTCGCAGCGACCGAATGCGCGTCTGCATGCTTGTCCGCGCACTGTTTCGCTTTCTCCGTGCGCGCGTTTTCGCACCGTGCCATGAGCTTTAGGCCGCAGAATATGAGCATTTGACAGCATACAAGCAACCATTGTTGCGTGGGCGCTATCACAGCTGTTCAAAAATAATTTCATTGTAGAGACTTCGACGTCTACGGGGACTGTGATGTGCCGTCGCGACGACTCAATCTTTTTTTTTTTCTTCTAAATTCTTTGACTTTTCAATACTATTTCTCCAGTTGCGTCGTACTGTATGCTTATCAGTGTTCTCAGCATGCAATTTCCCGCTTCTCCTTTTTTGTAATCCAGTGCATTAATTCATAACACAAACATGACCATATGCCATGCTTTCTTAAAATGTGCTTCTTACCGCTGCCTTTCCACTCCACTGAACTTACCAGTACCTATAGCATCGACAAGTTCATAGACCAAACCGTCACGATATTAGTCGGGCAGCGGACTCGGGCGAGCGTCTCAGTGCGCGTTTTCAGAACATCGCAGACCGGGCGCCGTAGCAGAAATCTTCCTCGCGCCTGTGCTTGCTGCATACCCGAGTTGTAGCCGATGACTGTTTGCCGGTTTTATGTTTCGCGAGCCAAGCTTCACGCAGCTTCTTGTCCTGCGGCTACGTGTGAATAAGGCTGACACGGGCCTCCGTTACGTGCGTCCGGCCCTGCGGCACTGAACAGTAGCCTACCATGTTGCGCGCCTTCAAAGGCAGCCACTACCTATTGTAGTGCTTTGAAGCGTTGTAAAGGAGACACTCGAAGCGGGAAAATTTCGCCTCTAAATGAGGACCGCAGCGTACGAGGGAATTTAAACTCGTTTCCAGCTTGCTTCGGCGCGCCCGAAGCAGCCGACGCGACTGCTATGTCCACGTGATCCCTCCTAGCACGTCACGCCGACGGTGGCGCCAGCTTTTCCAGTGGTGGAGCTCGAGGCCAATACAAGCAACCATTGTTGCGTGGGCGCTATCAGAGTGGTTCGAAAATAATTTAATTGTAGAGACTTCGACGCCGACGGTAATGTGCCGTCGCAACGATTCAATCTTTGTTTCTCCTAAATTGTTTTACCTTTCAATATTATTCCTCGAGTTGCATCGCACTCTATGCTTATCGGTGTTCTCAGCGTGCGATTTCCCGCTGCTCCTTTTTTGTAATCCAGTGCAATAAGTCATAACACAAACATGACCATATGCCATGCTTTTTTTAATTGTACTTTTAACCGCTGCCTTTCCACTCCACTGAGCTTGCCAGTATCTATAGCATCGACAAGTTCATAGACCAAACCCTCATGACATTAGTCGGGCAGCGGACTCGGGCGAGCGTCTCAGTGCGCGTTTTCAGAACATCGCAGACCGGGCGCCGTAGCAGAAATCTTCCTCGCGTCTGTGCTTGCTGCATACCCGAGTTGTAGCCGATGACTGCGGGTTTTATGTTTCGCGAGCCAAGCTTCACGCAGCTTCTTGTCCTGCGGCTACGCGTGAAGGCTGACATCGGCCTCCGTTACGTGCGTCAGGCCCTGCGGCACCGAGCAATAGCCTACCATGTTGCGCGCCTTCAAAGGCAGCCACTACCTATTGTAGTGCTTTGAAGCTTTGTGAAGGAGACACTCGAAGCGGGAAAATTTCGCCACTAAATGAGGACCGCAGCGTACGAGGGAATTTAAACTCGTTTTCAGCTCGCTTCGGCGCACCCGAAGCAGCCGGCGCGGCCACTATGTCCACGTGATCCCTCCTAGCACGTCACGCCGACGGTGGCGCCAGCTTTTCAAGTGGTGGAGCTCGAGGCCAATACTTTCGTTCTTTAGTAAAATGTTCAAAAAACTAATCGTAACACGCTTATCAAGTTATTTGCCAAAATTTCGTTTCCTATCTCCAAACCAATTTGGGTTTACGGAGGGTTACGCAACTGAATTGGCATAAATATTCCTAACAGACAAGATTCGGCAGGCAATTCACACTGAAAATTTTGCTGCCGTATTATTTATTGCCCTTTCTGAAGCGTTCGATTCACTTGTTCAAAACGTACTTTTTGCTAAATTAGACTATATAGGTATAACTGGCCCGGCACTGCGATTATTACGTAACTATTTGAGAGATAGACAATGTACAGTATCAATATGCAGCACTTACTCAGAACCTCTCTCGTTTTCAATGTACATTAACGACCTCCCACAGTGTTTAAAGACCTCTGATTGTATCCTTTACACTGAAGTCACTAAAATCTGCTCCTCAGAAAAAAGTCTTGGTTCAGTAGACGAAGATGTGTTTCAGCCCACAACCCGGGAACCCACATTCCTTTGCCTCCTAACCCTGAACAGCGGCCTAGAGCCGTCCCCTTCCTTAAAATAAGGGCTTTATTCATTCATTCATTAATGCGCAACCTTAACCACGGTGTGGCTAATATTGTAACCTGGTGCCGTCTAAACAGTCTGTACATTATTACTGCAAAATCTAACTTCGTCATGTTCTCAGCTAAACAAAAGCATATATCAGTGTATCCATCACTAAAGTTTGCTTCCAGCACACTTTATCCTACTTATACTGTACTGTTTTTGGCGTCATATTAGATAAACACCTAAAATTTGATGAGCATGTTTTATCTTTAACAAGACGGCAGCATATGGAATTAGAATATTAAAGTTCGCAATTTCTTTAATGTGCACGGAGACACTCATCTCCCTCTTCTACGCCTTTATTCACACGCATATTAATTATTACATATCAATTATTACATATACATTTATTCCCACTACAGCATACCCACAATAAAGCAATTCGCATTACTACACGTAGCAGCTACACATGGGAAGTATCTCCATTGCTCAGCTCTAACGGTATTTTATCGTTACAGAAACTAAATGAATACACACTTGGAATACTTCTTTATAAATCTGTTAACGGAAAGCTCCCATTCCCTATAATTACTCACAGACAGTATCCACATTCCACGTCTACCCGTTTTGCAGCTATCAACAGCTTTACTACCAAAACCTAGAACTAATTGTGGTAAATTTACTACTACTTTTTCAGCCACATTACTTTGGTATTCATTACCACGTCAAATTAAGACGGTCTCTCATTTTTACAGATTCAAATCTGTTGTGTCTCGGTCAGTGGGTGATCAGGCAAGGGTTCTAACAGGAAAACGGTGTTTATTGCCCGAAGCTTACGGGCTCCTGGTTAAATGAAGTATCAACGGTTAGCGCACATAGCATGATATTATAAGCACTTGTGCGCACATGCGCACTAACAGCAGTCTGCTTATCAGGCGTGCTATCGCCGACACAACACTTCCTCCGCTTTTGTTATGAACTTATCAAAGTTCACGTTCCTGCTTGGTACCTATCAGGTGGTCGACGATTTCGAATTGGGTAGCGTCGATCCTCGTCGCCCCGTGAAGTGTCAGCCTGCGACGTCGGTGGTGAAACACTAGCTGGTGGTACTGAAAGTGCTGGTCCCGATCCCAGGTCGCTGTGTGGCTCCACGGAGAACCCATCGCCTTCAACGACGTTATCCGCCGCTGGTCGCGATCAGAGGTCGCTGTGTGACCCCACGGAGAACTCCTCGTCTTGAACGACGTTTTCCGCAGGCATTGTCGTGCTTTGAAATACCTGGTTCTTGTGACGCCGCCACTCCAAGCATCCTGAAGGGGTTGATACACGAACCTTTAAAGACACTGGTCCAGTCTGGGGCATTACAACTGCTGGCATCCATTTTGGCTGTCCCCTGTAATTGCGTGCGAGAACATGATCACCAAGAGTGACTTCGCGCACTCGACATGAGCAGTTCACCGTCTGTTTGAACTGCTCGTAAGCCACCCTCTCCCCCACCACAGGTTTGAGCACGTCAAGGCGCGTACGCAAACGTCGACCCAACAACAAGTTGGCCGGCGCCTCGTACGTTGTAGCGTGAGCAGCGTTCCGATAAGCGAGCAGAAACTTCTTTAGCTCACTTTAGTTCACACAAAACGTTCTGCGAGCCCGTTTGCGCTAGGATTGTAGGGTGGTGTTTGCACGGGTCGGCAGCCCATCTCTCGGACGAACTGCTTGAAGTCCTGTGACATGAATTGCGGGCCGTTATCCGACACAATTGTCTCGGGGAAACCGAAACGTGCAAAAACATCTCTTAAACACTGAATTGTGGCCTCTGTAGTAGTCGACGGCATCACGAAAACTTCTGGCCACTTGGAGTGGGCATCGACCACTATGAGAAACATGGATTGTTCAAATGGTCCTGCAAAATCAATGTGTATGTGTTGCCACGGCGCTGTGGGCCAGGACCACGGGTGCAATGGTGCTTTGCAAGGGGCGCTGCGTTGTTCTTGGCAATTTGCACATGATTGCAGCATACGGTCGAGGTCCCTTTCGATACACGGTCACCAGACATAACTTCGTGCGAGCGCCTTGCTGCGAACTATACCTGGGTGACCCTCGTGTAACTCATCCAAAACTGCACTCTGCAGTTTGGCGGGGATGACTACTCGTGTTCCCAGCAATATACATCCTTGATGCAAGGTTAATTCATTGCGCCTGGTGACGTAATGTTTCAGCCTGCCTTCACCGACGGATCTTGGCCAACCTGTACTTATGAATTCTTTTACTTGGACCAGCTCGTTGTCGCGTTTCGTGGCACGCGCCATTTCATTACTCGACACTGGCAGGGCGGCCATTCGCAATGTATAAAAAGTTTCATCGCTTTCTTGCGTCTCACCCTTGACATATGGAAGCGGCAACCGGGAGAAAAAATCAGCTTCGGCGTTATCGGCTGACTTCTTAAAGAGAAGGTCGTAGCTGTACGCCGATAACATCACTGCTCAACGCTGTAATTGCGCAGCTGCAATAGGTGGGATCCCAGTTGTTAGTCCTAAAATTTGCTGTAACGGCTTATGGTCCGTGATTAGAGGGAATGCTCGGCCATACATGTAGTAGTGAAACTTCTTTATGCCAAAACTTATGGCCAATGCCTCTTTTTCACGCTGGTTGTATTTCTTCTCCGACTCTTACAATGCGCGCGATGCGAAAGCAACCGGTCTAGACCTGCCATCCTCGAAAACGTGGGAAAGTACGGCACCTACTCCGTACTGCGATGCGTCACAGGCGAGCTTCAATGGTCTATCCGGGTCGTAATGGGCCAGCACCTGTGGTGATGATAACATTGTTTTGATTTGCTCGAACGCTGCGCGGCAGTGGTCGTCCCAGCACCACGAAGCATCCTTCTGCAAAAGCTGGTAAAAGGGGTTAGCAACAGTTGACAAATTAGGTACGAACTTCCCGTAATAGTTGACGACACCTAGGAAGGACTGCAGTTGCTGCTTTGTTTTCGGTGCAGCAGCCTTGATAACTGCCTCAATTTTGTCCGGTGACGCAGTGATTCCTTCCGCACTTATTTTGTGCCCCAGGTAGCAGAGCACGTTTTGAAAAAACGCACATTTTTCTTTCTTCACCCTGACACCTCGCTCTGACAGACGTTTCAGCAGTGCTTTTAGGTTTATCAAATGTTCTTCGACGGTTTTTGCCGTGACTATAATGTCATCGAGATAACAACATACTCCGCTCAGGCCCTTGAGCATCGTGTCCATTATTTTCCGAAAAATACCTGGCACTGACGCCATTCCGAAAGGTAGCCTGTTAATTGTAAACAGACGTTTCTGCGTGTTTAATGTCAAGTACTTCTTCGACTCTTCCGCTATGAATACCTCCTGGTATGCCCTGTTCAGATTGATCTTCGTAAAATGCAGCCCCCCGGCCAGCGCTGCCAGTAGATCATCTATCTTAGGCAGGGGGTAGTGTGTGATGTCAAGTGAGGCGTTTATCGTCATGTTATAATCCCCACATAGGCGTATGCTGCCATCTTTCTTTATCACGGGCACAGCGGGCGTGGCATACTCCGCTGTATTCACTGGCGCGAGAATTCCTAGTTCAACCAATTTGGCTATCATGGCTTCTACGGCTGACAGCAATGCGAACGGCACATTCCTTGCTGTCAGCAACTTCGGCCGGTGGTCCGGTTTAAAAAACAGCTCGGCCCATTCGTCTGTGATAGCACCTAACTCATCATTGAACAGAGTTTCGTACTTGGCTAGCAAGGAATCGAGCCTTTGCTTCGTTCGAGAAGACGAGTCAAACACTAACCTTGAGATTTGGTTCAGACCCCAAATACTGTCCCAGTCTAGACGTAGTGTGTGTAGCCACTCTCATCCTAGCAGTGGTGGTCCTGCTTGGTCGACCAGGTAGAGCAGCAGTTGTGCCGTCCGTCCACTACACACTAAACATTTTAACACCCTTAAGGGTGTAAATCAGTTTGTCGCCAGGCGAACACCCTAAGGGTGCTGTTGTCTACACCCTACAGTTGGGGTGCCACTATAGCACCCTAAAGGAAGGGTGTCCAGCAAAATAAATTTAGGGTGTAAAGGTGCTCGTCCAAATTAACACCCATCTGTGTGGGTGTTGGAAGGGTGTACACCCTTTTATTTCTAGCGTGTATGGAAGGCAGATTCGGCAGTACACGCCTTCAATTACTACTATCTACAGCGATCCACGCGCAACTATTGCGTGTGCCAGGAGGTTCAAGTTCGGCTACCAAACGCACTGTCGAACAGCCGGCCTTGAAGCTTCGATGGGCATACACAACACCTATACGTGTGGATCACATCACATATTAGTAATTCATGGTGTATATTGGAAAACCTGTCTTCGCTGCACAAATACAACCTAGCAAACTTGGCACTTTTGAGCATGTATATCAACACGAAGGTTATCACGATTTCCATATCCAAATAACATGCAACACAGACTGGTAAGATATATGCTGCATTTTCAAGAAAACGCAAATATATTTATTGCATGCTGCAATACAGAGTACAACATATACATAAATCACATGAAATATAAACATGCACAATCACCAAACAAATCGGTAAGTGCAAGAACATGTACATTCCCCACAAAGGTACCTAAAATATATGTATTGATCAAATCTGTTATTAGAGAAGAAACTATGTATAGCGGCACTGAAAGAGCCTGGGTTGATTCGCAGTGTTTTGGGCCACATAAAGGAATAAATTTTTAGTATTAGGCTCCAGTGAACGAAAATTCAAGTTTTGATGCCTTAAAAAAAGGCATATTGCAAAGGTGAATTAGGGAAGCAATTGAAATGCAGAGCAAACGCACAAGAAAGACACCTGTTATTTTGTACACTAATGTAATCGCAAGGCATTATGAAAAGTTTGGAAAGTCGATGTAAAGCATAACTGGCCAACATTTTTCAGACTGAAACAATACTTTCCAAGCATAGACATGCTTTAGGTGAGGTTTATGCCAGGAGCCTTATTGCTAATTTTCTATTTCCAACAAGATTACTTGGGCACAAAAAATACGTAGAATTTTTTAGTGCCTACATACTTTGTCCTCTTTTGTGAAACGAGAGTTCTCTGGGCTAAAGGTGCTGTGCAGCGGTTTTTCTAACTACAATACCAGTTTCTATAAATTTTTGTTTTGTAACTCTAAGGCACTGGTACATATACAATATGTAGTTTGAAAATAGGTTCTTTTATTACTGTAAACCAAAAGAGTGCATATTCCACATCTACTAGTGCCTGGGTGCAAAGTGCAGTAGGAGGCCTGATATAAACAAACCACTGTTGATTAAACGATTTTGCTGAGCACAAAATGTGGACAGTGTTTTAAAATACATAGTAAATTTCTAAATTATTTGCACTTAGATGCAGTAATTCAAGATTAGGGCATGCTATAGCATGTGAGCATGCAAATTAGGAAATATGGTTTAATAAATTAGCCATACTCTGGTTACTAAAAGAACACAGGCATAGGCAGTCATGCAAAAGTTCAACGTAAATATCACACTGTTAACATTTGCCAGCAAATGGTCATATCAAACAATATAATTATACTGAACAAGGGTAGTTTCTTGGGATAGTTTGCAATTAATGAGATAAAATTACGTACAGCTTGAATGACAAGAACTGCGAGAGATGACAGACTGCGCTGAGTTCCAACAATATTTAATTACTTTGCCACATCATGTGTATTTGTACAAAAGCGGGCATGCGCAGAATATGAGTCACAAGGGGTGTCTAACAGCAAGTGACTGTACTAAGAACATCGTCCTTTGAAAAAAATAAACATTAGAATTTCTATCTCTTGAGATACAAGACTTCACTAGGGGTCAGCACGATAGAGGGGTCACTAACGCACACACTAACCAGTTTTCTAGTGAAATCTGCTTCTATAGTTTCCCGGATGACCTGTGTCTCGCTAAAGCTTCCGTACCTTCAAAGAGGGGCATGCAGCCGCAGTCCCAGCAATGGATGCCGAAGTGGCCTTGAACAGTGTTATGGATTTTGTTATCGTGCTCTCCTAAATGATTGTTTAGGCGCCTGCCTGTCTGTCCAACAAAGTCAAATGAGATATTGTAAAGCTTTGCCTCCTTAACAGCCTCAATAAATCTTGCTCACACGAGATGCAACATAGCGTTGCTGCGCAGGCTGATTGCCTTTCCTGGGTTGGCTACCCTTTGGCCTTAATTTCAGCCATAGCGGAACAGCTTCTGAAGTGCACAAAACATGATGAGCGCGCTCGGTCAAGGAACCAGCCGGTTGAAAGACACAGGTTTGCAGTGCTACCATATGTTCATGATGTCTCCCATAGGCTAAAAGATTAGGGAACCTGCACAAATCAGTCCTTTTCTCAGCCCCGGAAAAGCTGGCAAGGCTCTGTAAGTGTGTAAACGCGCCTAAATCACGTCAGAGTTGTTGTTCTGCCGGGCACAGAAAACGTTTTGCGATGTGTGCAGCGAATGTGGTTTCCCAAATTCCCATTTTGAGGCAGTAAATATATTGGACAGATAGGCAGGCGCCTAAATTATTGTTTAAGAGAGCACTATAACAACGTCAATAACACTGTTCGAGGCCACTTGGGCATACATTGCCGGGACTGCGGCGGCATGCCCCTCTTTAAGATACGGAAGTTTTAGCGAGACACAGCTCACCCGGTAAATTATTGAAGCTGATTTCACCAGAAAACTGGGTAGTGTGTGCGTTAATGCCCCCTCTATCACGCTGACCCCTAGTGAAATTTTGTATCTAAACAGATAGAAATTGTGATGTTTTTTTTTCAAGTGACCATGTTCTTTTACAATGACTTGCTGTTAGAACACCCCTTGTGACTGGCTTTCATTTTCTGCGCATGACCCCTCTGTGTATACACACACGATGTGGCAACGCAATAAAATATTGTTGAAAGTCAGTGGAGTGTGTCTCTCGCAGTCCTTGTCCTTCATGCTGTACGTCATTTTTTATACTGAACAGCCAATATTGATTCAAAATTAGGAAAATATAGTACACATCTGAGCTGCAAAAATGCAAGTGATGCAGCAAATGGCCTTTAGCTTTCCAAAAGAAAAAGAAATGTTCACGGTTAACCACGAGGTGCAGGGACTCCATTCTCTGAGCATCCTGACCAATAAATGCAGCGCATGGCATTGCTGGAATCTTGCATCCTGCATTAGCAAAATAAGAAGAGAATTATGAGAATTCAGTCCGTGCAATTACACATGTACTTTGCGGAAAATTTGATAAAGCAACAAGCTCCTCAAAGTAACAAACTTAATTAATGTGACTGGGCAGAATGCACCGCTCAGGCAACTGGGCAAGACAAGTGAAAGGTAGGAGAAGTTTCTATTTTGCAAATTAAGGAATTGCATGTTACTGTGAATACTAAACCACTACGTCATTGTGAACACAAGGCACATACAGCAGCAAAAACATAAATTTACCGTAGCCTTTTCACCACAGAAAATAAGAGTGAATAAAGTTTAAAGACTACCAATGACATCTCTCAACAACAGACATTTGTCCAAGAGGGTGTATGTGAACTTAATACAAAATTGACATTATGAAATCTGCAATATATCTGTATTACACTTTATAAGTACTGCAGGTGAGAAGCTTACAGGATATGGCACATTAAGAGTGAAATGCACAAGGCATTAAAAAATGACTGTTTTTACACAACAATATTACACTAGGAGACAAAGAGAACTGTTTTACAGAGTGCACACAAAATGAAAATGAGGGAATCCCCACTGGCATTCTCATTTGCCCTGCAATACATGCATCCAGCCCAACAATATCCAACTCTCCAATGCAGTTTATTAGACACTTTCTGCACCCTAAAATTTATCGTGTATTTCTTATTTACTAATTTAGTAAGAATGGGCATTTTGGCATACTTTCCTCGAAAATTTAGCATGTGTTGTCAACAATTTTTCTTAGAGCACGCCCCCTTCTTTCAATGGGTTAGCTTGGCAATGCACTGACAAGTAGTATTCCCTTATTTAAACTTATGATCCTTCCTCATGCTCCCACTTCATGCTCTAAACTGTGATGCCACTCCGATGCAGTTAATGTTAATCTGTGACTATTTACATGGTCCTTCTTTCTGTAGCCTCTCAACTAGAGCCTGAAATTTCTTGTCTCCTAGAACAATCGTCTTTCTTGCCTAAAACATATTGCACGGTTACCCCTCATGGGGGGGGGGGGGTACTGTATATGCGTTTTCACATATTCAGTGAACCTCCGAGACAACCATTTCTCATCCTGTGTTGCTACTAGAAGGTGAGGCTACTGCATGAGTCACCATGGTTGTAAATTGGCTACCTGCCCTCTCTCGCTTAAAAGTACATTTTGCACGTGGAAAATAACCACAAGCATCACATTTCATTGAATGAGTGCTCCTGTGCATGTTTTTTTTTCCGTCCTGTAATGACTAAGTTCAACATGGTCAAGTTGTTTGAAAACTGTCTAGCCTCAACCAATACTTTGTGTAGTTTCAAAATTATGATACATTCATTTTTCAAAACTTGTCCCAAATTAAGCATGAGACATTTTCATGATGCAAATGAGGTAAGGTTGTCTTAGAGACTATGATAGGCCTGCTATATCCTGCAAAACTATGTGAAATGAAATATGCTTGCAATTTTCGTGAGCAGCTAGCTCAGTACAATTAGGCACATTACCTGCGGAAACGTTTTTTTTAACGCTCCCGAGAGGTCCTGGTTTCTTGTAATTTCTTCAAATCCCTTGCAGTCTAGATTGCAATCCGGTGCATTTTGATATTGTATTCAAAATAAAAACAGCTGAAATTTTAAGGTTTTGATAATTATATGGGAATAAATTAAAGGTAGAAGAGTGTAATGCAATGAGCAAATAACAAGCTCATTGCAGAGAGTAAACAAATATTCCTTTCCTGCAAATAAATTGGTAGCAGGAAGGTCATACGAAATTAGCAGTGAATGCACAATAAGGAATATGATGCTACAATACCCCGGCATTCTGTGAATATTCTTGCACAAAGAAAATCCTCATTATGAAAAGCCATCAAGAAAATGCAAATGTATACTTTGGATCAGCAGTCATACCTGCAGTATGCACTGTACCATCGGCAATATTTACAACCACAGACAACTGCACATCATATCAAGCTTAGGCGGCCAAGGAGCCTGAGTTTTAAATTATAATTTGACTTATTATATTACACTACACAACTATATCTACTTACATTGTTGTCTTCTCAACCGCTTTCAAGAAAACATTAACCATCTGTCTGAAGGCGAACGCAAGTGGCTTGCTCTTGATGGGGGGCGCCAAGGCTGGGCATTGTGAAATTGCTGCTACCATCTGCATGACCTGCGAGAAAGGACGCTCTAAGTACAAGATAAACAAATGCTATTAGAGCAAAAGACAAGATCATTGGCAATGAGCTTCGTTTTGGTTTGCACGAGAAAAACCAAGAATATGGACTTTGTGCTGCTTACTGAAGAAGAAGCAAGCCTCCTTCCAGATGTTGCAGTCATGCATTAAGATTGTCACACAGCTGCATGCTTGTATGCTGCTGTCGCCAGTACGCCAGTATGCTTTGAAGTTTATTATTTCAAGTTAAATTGATTATTGTGTTTTCTTGCCAATTCTTGGCAAACAGACCAGCACTGAAATAGCTCACTTACACACATACTCCCTTTTGAGGAGAGAATTCACACACGCACGCAAGCTTGGGCGCACACACACACACACGCACACACATGCTTCTACCACATGAGCAGCTTCCTGTGCTTGACACACATACATTTTTTTTTATCCTGTGTCACTCCTACTGCTAAGGCATAAAAAATCCTTTGTGTTACCAACCCCAAACTCCTCAACCTACACCTCCAGCTTAAACACTTTCTCGAGAGCCAGGACTAGCCTTCTAGCTTCCCCAGTGCTCCAAACTGTAGTTACGAATTTCAATAGGGCTATAGGCGACAGCTCTCGAAGGGCATGCAAATTACCCGGAGTCCTAAAGCTTGTATACGATACCTCTAAAGCACAACACTTCAAATTTTCAAAATTCATTAAAGCTCCTGAAGACAATTGCTATATACGTAGAACGTCTCGAATAACCTGCCGCTAACAATTTCAGCGGTTGTCTGCATCAAAAGAAATGTGGGCTAATGGGAAATCCACGTCTTTAAGATCGGAATTATTGTAATGGCGAAACACACTACCAGATTTCTTAATCATTTATTTATGCTCTGGACGTAACGTTCCTTTCACAATAAAAAACAACGATATCGATTCATCAGGGCATGGGAGGAAAAAGGACGAAGCGTATACTTGGCGCCTTCCCACTGGTCCTCCCGAGAAACGGCGCCTCATACAGCAGTTGTCCAGGGTGGCTTGAAACCAAACTCGGCTTTCAGGCGGGAACACTCGCTGCACCAAATCGGAAGAGTTTTATTGCGAGTAAAACTCTACCGGCCTCATTCAATACATACGCACGCACACAAAACGCACCCACACGCACACACAAGCATACGCACTCTCAAAGCGCACACACAAAAGCGCGCACGCGCACATTGATGAACACAAACAAGCACACATACATGCATGCAGGCAGACACGCGAACACGTGCACGCACACACAGCGACCCACAGACAACACACTCACAAAACACGTACGTACTAGACACGCGCAAACACGCCGGCCCATACAAACCGGCATGTACTGAACGCACGCACGCACGCGCGCGCGCACACGCACACACACACACACACACACACACACACACACACACACAGCGAGCCGAGCGCAAGCACGCACACACACACAAAGCGAGCTGAGCGCACACACGCACGCACGCACACACAAATCAAGCCGAGCGCGAGCACGCGCACACGCACAGACAAAGCGAGCCGAAAAAATGCTGAAGGCGTCCGGCAAGCAGCAACAGCAGCACGCGACCGCATCAGGGAGAACCAATACCGCACCGGTTCCTTCGAAAGGTGGCTAAGCCAGTCCTTTTTCTACGCGACGCAAAAGTGGTCGACCACATTTAACTGAAGTGCGAACGACCGTATTACAAGCAGCCGCGCTGAACGCACAAGAGAGTCACATCAATGAACGTTCAAGCGCTGAGAAACAAAGCGTAACTATGCAGGCGCACCACGCCCGATGTAGATTTGACAAACATTAGTCACACGGGACGCGATCGAGGTAGTTAACTTGCCCTAGTAGGAGTGCAGCTGCTCTTGCTCTTACATTAGCGAACGATGAATTATGCTACGAGATCACAGTGAGATATTTCTAAAGCGAACAAAACAAATACCAAATAAACGGGCACTTGCCTGAAAGTTTCCATCATGCCAGTACTACCGACCGGGCACGTTGCAACTTCTCGTTTCAGCCTTTGTGGATCCATCTTCCAGTGCGTACGAACGATTTGCTTTGAAGTGGGGCACGAGTAATACACAAAGCATGGGCCACATCTTTTTCTACCCCGCGCGCAAAACTAATCACACGTTTAAAATTACTTCGCACAGCGCGCGACGCGAACGCACGCGAAAACGAGCATGATGGCGCAGCTTCCGCCTTCCCGTCCTGCCGCGCGCCGAAGTGATGGTACAGCGTCGGCCGTCACTTCCGGTCGCTTTTCATTGGGTATGGGGCGGCCGCGCAAATTGAATGTTTATTCTGACAGGTTTGCTTGCTCGCATGGCCGCCTGTTTGCTGCTGCTTCGTTGTGGTCTCTAACTAGAGCGGTGAGGCGGGTAGTTGCTACTACGTTTCGTGCCGGGCATTTTATTTTGGGGTGGGGGGGCGCAGTCTGTGCTGCATCACTGAGGGTACAGTACACAAATCGGGACCGTGAGCGAGACGATCGGCGCTCTTCTGCTGGTGCGATCAGATTATTCGCTGCGTCCGAACGAAGCAACTTTGCGAGGTCACAGCGTAGTTTCAGCGATATCATGGCTCGATAAAGACGCTCACATCTTGGTCGTGCGACAGCGACGCGTAAACATTCATGAGGAGACTGAAGACTGCGTTTGCAAGTGCGTATGCTCTGGATAAGAAATTACAGCTTTGACGACACCAGCCCTTAATATACAGGCTCAGGCTTACAAGCTGTATTTGAGGATGCACTTAGAAAGCAGATCAGTAGCTTAGTAAACCTCTGAATGAATTAGGCAAGGTACGTGGAAATTCGGCTTTGAGAACTTACAACGTGATCTCGCCTCTAAAGTCTTCTTTATGGATTCACCATGCAAATTGTACGTTGATGCCATTGTACAGCAGAGGCTCGTCCAACAGCACGTCCCTGTTTGTTCAGCAATGTATCCAAGCAGCTTCTTCCATTTCGCCACTTTTTGTTGGGCTATTAAGGGCACCGAAATATTAGTGCAGAATTGCGCATGTTGCTCTCGTGTTTTCGCTCTGCTACTGCAGTTTTTCTAGAAGTGTTTAATTGCATGTTAATATTCCTTTGAGCACGAAAAATAATGATAATGGAATTGTAAGTGAAGGGGCGTTCTTTTTCTGGATGATACATTTATGGAGTGGCCGTCATTCCAGTAACATCAGAATCCTTGAAGAAATATCGACAGTCACTTAGGAATGGGAAAACTTAATCGCTTCACGCATCTACACTTGCAATTGTCACGTGACCATGATACGTTAGTTCATACATTGTCACGTGTTCTTCACAATTCTACCTTAATCTCCCGTAATCCACCTTGCTATAGTTTGTACGAACCTTAATGCAATTTATTCCTCCCTTATTCACATTATTTCACATTATTTACCCATAATTGCTCATACTTAACGTTGTTGTATTTACTACCTTCTGTATCACTACTGACGTCATACAAGACGGTGATGACTTCACATTTTATTTATTTATATATAAATTCAAAGCCTAGTAGGCACAACAGAAAGAAGTGGTGAAAATATGCAATAATTGCAATGCAGCGCAAAAAGAGAAAATCAAACCATAAGATAATTTGAACGGCAACCTTGAATTAGTGGTGTCACAAATTGAGACTGTGGAGGCGGGAAGGCGGTTGCATTCAGTGGCTGTTCTTGGCAAAAAGGAAGAATGACACATCAATTTTGTGTTGATGGTGGATGCGAGACGAGAACTTGGTGTGGTGAAAAGATTTTCTTTACGAGAAGGGTTAAATTAGCATATTCTATGAAAAAGACAGAGACGAAAGTATTTGCGAAGTAACCAAAGGTCAGGTTCACCTAGTGTTCTTTTCATGGACGTGACGCTAGAATGAAGTGAATAATTTGAGAGAATAAAACGGGCGGCGCGGTTCTGAATGCTTTCAAGGGAAATGACACGATTGGCATGAGCAGGGTCCCGTATGGATTGTTGTTGCGGAGAACGCCACCTTTCCTACCTGAAAGTCCATGAAACGCTTTCGCATTAAAAATGCAATACATACACACATTGCTCAATGCGTGGACGTGTACACGTTACTCAGATTTATGCATCAATACGTTCAACACCCTTCAGGCGTCGATTTAACACCCTTCTTTGAGCAAAAACAAGAAAGGGGCTGGCAGATGGAATGGCACACTGTGGTATAAAATTTTTTAAACAGGGTTGAAGTACCTCAGACAGGCTGGCCAACGTTTCGATAGGTGGACCTATCTTCGTCAAAGGCGGCCTCGTCATCCTCGGCGTGTTAGTTTTAAAGGGTTAGTGCAGTGACGTCACGTGCGGGTGTTGTCGCTGGCGGCTGGTTTTAAAGAGAGAGATTACAAGAGGGAACAGGCGCTGTTGTCCGACGTCTGTGAGCCTCATTCTCAAGACGAAGGGACAAGAGCGTGAGAGTGGGCACGCGGGGAGGAAAGAAAAGAAATAGAAGCAGAAAAAAGGGGAAAAAAGGAAAAAAATGAGGGGGGAGCCAGGGCCGTACCAAGACACAACAAAGGGGGGGGGTGAAAGAAAAAGAAAGAGAAAAATGAAATCTTTAAGAAATACGGGGGCTTGGGAGCGTGTTGGGGATGCGAAAGGTTAGGAGGTGTTCAGGGGGAGTCGTTGGCGGCATGTTTTTGAGGCATTAGAACGGCCGGTCAAGCAATAGGCCGAGTAATTTTGAAATAGTTAAGGTGGCGACGAGGAGTCTGCGGTGCAATGTGTGGGGTGACTGAAAGGCAGCGGCATGGTCTTTCAAGGGGCACTGCCCCACGCGCTTAACGTAGGTGTCGTTACGGCGGCATGAATGAACAAATGAAGCGACTAAATTAAGATATAAGATGCCCAGAAAGAAAATAGTCAGAAAGCACATTCTATTTTTACACATCATAGCATCGCATTGCTTCAATGCTATGTAGGTTGAAATGATAGAGCTACATGTGCAAATGTTATGGGATTTTTTTGTGGCTGCCAGTGCCATGGTGACGCTTTATTGCCAATACCGAAACTACCCCCCCCCCTCTCCCTGTCAACCTAGGGGTATAACTTCGCTCCTTGAAAAGGTGGGATGTATGGTGAGTGAGTTTCTGAAAAAACACTGCAATATGCTGAACGCGGTTGCGTAGCACCTCAGAGGTGCTCAGAGGTGCTGCGTAATGCCAGCGCATTTCTCTCGCATTTGCCGCTAAACCACGACATCTTTTTTTCTCTTTGCTCCTCCCTTCTTTCTAGCCCTCTTCTTCCGGCACGGAAGTATAGGGTAGCGAGCAGATTTCTCTCTGGTTAACCTGCTTGCCTCTATAACCGATCACTCTCTGCTTTTTCCCCACCAATATTCTAAAAGTCTCTTACCTACTTCTACTGCTAACCAGTTATTACTTTCAATGTTTGAATTCCACCACTACTGGAAAGTGAACGTTCCCTACGGCTTTCGCTGGGTGAATATCTTGGCAGTCTATTACGATGTAGTGAGCTGGTTCCGAGCTTTGGTTACTGCACACACATGCCTCATACTGTGACGCACATTGACTCTGGTATGTTTTTGTCCTCAAGCACTCAGCTCGGGCCTCAAGTGGCAAACCACTTCTGTTTGCGTTGTCATACATATTGTGCGTCCTAGTTTTTATTGCCGTTTTTGTAAATCTGCATGCCCTTTTTATTTCTATCATTTGCTTCTAATTTACCGTGTCTATTTCTCCCCACTTTCTTTTTTATGACGTCTGGCTGTCTATTTAGAGTTTAAATTACCCTGTACGTGGTTGGCAACTTGTTGACACCTTCTCTTGACTGGTTAACATCCCTGCCTTCTTTTTATCTCTCTCTCTCTCTCTTTCTTGACAACTTCCTCCACTCCGTCTTAACTCCTTGAGGTACAGATATTTGTGCACAGTAGGTGGCCATAAGGTTTCATCCATCTTTTTTGTGCTTCGTAAAAAGTAATTTCGCTTTGCGGCCCTTCGAATGCAAAAGAAGCAGATACCATGTCATCCTGCACTGCTGTATTTGTGATATTACCTAGGGTCCCAAAACCCAGTCGACCAACCGACATATGGTTAATTTTGAACGCTTCAAGTTGCATATTTCTCTTATTTAAAAAGCACATTCAATTGCAGTCACCATCCACTGATAAAGCACTTGCATTCAGCTGCGAAGGAGCAGCACACTCTCCGAGAAAAAAGCATGACTGCTTTTTTGAATTGGGCTGCATAATCAAAACTTCGTGGTTAGCTGCAAACAGGGCCAGTAGAGTAGCAGCCACTACTCTAACCCAGGGAGTGTTAGCCAGTAGGTTAGCGCTGGCAGCAAAACATGAATTCTTCAAAAGGTGGGGGGGGGACACGGTGTCTCGGTAGCTCAGTTGGTAAGACCATTGCACGTGTGATGCGAAGACGTGGGTTCGTATCCCACCTGCGGTCAGTTGTTTTTCTTGCACTTTCATTTTCGTGGATTTACCGCTTATTTATTTCAATGAAGTACAAGTATTTCGCCTTATGTTGTCCATGGTATCTTTGTTGGCTTCTTATGATACGATTAATAAAAATCGGGACCTTCAGAATGTATATACACATATAAGTACACACACACTCTAACAACGACAATTTCAGTCGAACCAAGCGACATAAAGGCAGCGGAGGCACGATATCGCTTGTGTCTCAAGAGGTATACGCAAGAAGCCAATCATCGTCAACATCTCTGGGTTTCTTTTGACTGACAGGTAATCATCGCCCCAGCCGACAAACAAGATGGAACACAGACACGGAGAGGCAGGTATTTGGAACACCACCGCTGAATATCTATTAAACTTCCCAACATGATAGCGCAGTGTGAATCACACTGAGGAAAGTACGCGGCCTTACTGCGTCTTCAAGAAAATTGATTTTCGCAAGCTGCAGTGAGCCGCGCAATCTCGGAACTGCCGGTTATTGTTAGCAGCTTTAGAGTGAGGCTTCCAAGAGGGCTTGTCATATCACATTTCTCACCGACGAGCAGTTGGGGAGCACAACAATTTGAGTGCATTTTTTAAAGGCATTTTAGGCGTGTCGCGGAAAGGCAAGAAGACGAAGATTGTTTTCTTTTTCTGAAGTTATTCTAAGGGTGATGAAAACGAAACGTACTGTAGAAGATTACCCTGGATCTTTCGCCATCAATCGATCGTTTCTCATTGCCTTCTTTTCAGTTCAGCTTTTTCTGCTTTTCTTTATTTTACTTCACCACTTTCACTAAGCGATGGTGATCAAACTTCAATAAGTGACAAGAAATGCCCAGTCGTCTCTAAGTTACCGTGTACTATACTTTTCATTCATTCGTGACAACTCTTTGTATTGCTTTACCGTTTCTATTTGTAACACTGTTTTGCAAGCAGGTTATCTTTGTAAACTTGTTTAGGTCTCACATTTTCAACGCTGCACCCTCCCTCAATGCTCTCCATGGTGCCTGTGAAGGTACTTTGAAATAATGCGTTCATTTACTTCATTTTCATTTTTGTAGTTGTTTTCGGGTTTTTTACTTGCAACCCTTTGCGAGGAGCCGCACAGGTATGCTGGAGCGAGTGAACGCTGCTGGCGTGCAGCAAAGCGCGGACGAAACGCGCGGAGTGATAATTTTTCTAGACCGAACTTCTTGCGTAGCTTCCAGCCGTGGCTGCTGTGTATGTAACGGAGTATAATGGCTGGGCGCGCGACGCTGAAGGCCAGCGGGACAATGTGGAACGCTGCCCTGGATCCACTACTCAGTCGATCGAGGAGAGCACGATGGCGCGGAATGCCATTCTATTGCAGGCTGTCCATCATGGCCTTCCTTTTTATGTCGAACTGCGGGCATATCCAAATGAAATGTTCGATGTCGGCGATCTCACCACAGAAGCTACAGAACAGGGAAGCGCATCGTGTACTCTTGAATAACCAAGCCGGGGTGCGCGCTGTTGCAAATGGGTCGCAAGCCCCAAGGGTAGCGTTGGCCTCGCGGCCTGTGGCACAACTAGAAGCATCCGAAGGTCCTGGCAAAGCATGAGTCGACTGCTAACAGAACAACTTGTTTATTCTAGCATCGCAAAAGAGCGGCCGGTCAGGTCGACCGAAGTGGAGAGACGGGAGAGCACGCTACTCAACGGAAGAAATCGGAGCCTCTCTCTTGGCGTCCGGGGGCAGCTGCTTTTATACTCTCGGAGTCGAGGGCAAGACGGAACGCCTCGTCAGAGGCGCACGTGATGCGGGGCACGGACACGCTGAGAGACACATTGAGACGAGTAGGTGACGCATTCGCCGGGCAGACCTCCTCGCTTCACAGTTGGGGGAGCTCCTCTCCCCGGCTGCCGCGCTTTGACAAGCGTGGGCACCAACATGCACACACACACACACACGCACACACGAAGACATGTGGCATTGAAACATGCCTGGACGCGCATGGCAGGAGGCGTTACGGCAGCGCTGAACGGGCCAAAATGTCCGCCGCTTTGAACGAAGCCCCGGCGCCCGTTGCATCCGCGCCGGCTATACCGCGCGTCGTAGGCGGAACGTAACAGACCGCCCCGCCGGGGAAAGGAGATCCCGATGGTCAGGGGACTGCATCCGCTGTCCGGAGGGATGTCGCTCGATGATGCTTATAACCGAAGTCGGTTGTCCCTCGGCGTTTCTTGAGCACAGCGCACAGAGAAGGCCTCGTTCTCACGTTCAGGTTCACACAGGACACTGCAAAGTGACTTCGGGAGAGTTGCCATTTCTGTTCTCGTTCCCACCAAGCGTTAGAACTACGCCGAAACTCAACCGCTCAGTCAGCAAGCACGACACAACCCTCACTCAGCCCTGCCAGGCTCTTTCTCCTTTTATACTACTGCCTAGTTCCTTACAGTAGTCTAGCAGCATTCGGAGCACGTCCACAAATTGGAAAATTGCACTTGAAAGCACGTCATGACTTTGAAACACTAAACAAAAGCAATATGTCAAAAATCCTACCTAAGGAAGAAAAACATCAGTAACAAACAACTTTGAGGCTAATTCCTACGTTAGGGGCTTCGACTTAAGCCATCAGCGTTACCGTTGAGACTCCCCTTTTTGTAACGCACCTCGAAGGAATATTGTTGCAAAGCGAGGCTCCAGCGCAGGAGGCGGCCATTTGTGGAAGAGATGGTCTGCAGCCATTGGAGAGGGCAATGATCTGTCTCGAAGCATCCGAAGCGGACATCGCAGCGAGCGACCGTACACCAGCTCAGCTGGCGAAAACCCCGTAGCTGCAGGCGGCGCGGTCCTCAATGCAATCATCACCCCAGGCAGACACAGCTCCCAATCAGTTTGTTGTTCAAACCACAACGCTCTCAACACGCGCTTCATGACGGAGTAGAGCTTCTCAACGGAATTCGACTGTGGGTGGTACACTGAGCTGTGTAACAGCTTTACCCCGCACCTTTCGAGAAAGGCTGTCGTCAAAGCGCTAGTAAACACTGTGCCCTGATTTGACTGGATTTCCGCAGGAAAACCAACTCGCGCAAATATGGACAGTAGTAAGGCTGGCACAACAACCATCATAAATTCGCTGCATTGACTATCTCAACTGAGCTGAGTTCTTTAAGCGCCACTGCTTCAGGGAACTTTGTCGCTGAGCAGATCACAGTCAAAATGTGTCTGTACCCAGTGGCTGTTACCGGCAGAGGTCCCACTGTATAAATAACAAGCCGTCCAAAAGGCTCCGTCATGATAGGTACCAATTTCAACGGCGCCCTCGATTTGTCCCCTGGTTTGCCTACCCGCTGACAGGTGTCACATGTCCTCACAAAGTGGTCTGCGTCACTTTGTGGCCAATAGTACCGTGGCTAGTACCGACCGTGGCCAATAGTACTCTTGCAAGAGACGGTCCTTAGTTTTCGTAACTCCTAGGTGTCCGGACCGCGAACCCCCATGTGACAAGCGCAACAGATCCTGACGGTAGCACTGAGACACGATCACCTGATCGAACTCCACTCCCCTGCGGTCTGGATACTTCCGGTACAGGACCCCACCTCTTTCCACAAAACGAGCATTTTTCTTGGCGATACCTTCCTTGACAGTGCAGCGTATGTTTTCTAGGCTGCCATCCTTTTTTTGCTCGGCTATCAAAGCCGACCGGCTGACTTTTAGCAACCTATTAAGTTCGTCTGACGTAGGTGCGATGAGCAACTCTGCAGATAGCTCTTCTAACTTTCCCGTGTCAGGCATTTCCTCGCCAGTATCTGGTGCCTTCAACGCTACAGGCTCAATTTCATTCAGTTCGGACGTGCTCTGAATATCAGCTTGCTGCGCCTCCGACCCTTTCTCATTGTTCGACAACGTCGGCCCCGCAACTACCGCCTTTGCAGCGAGCTCCCGAACTTTCGATCTGGTTAAGGCCTGAACGCTAGCCTCACCTAACAAAAGCCCCTTCTCGCGCAGGAGGTGATCGGACCTGTTCGAAAAAAATTGGAGGACGCTTAAGCTTCGCCTTCAAGAGTGGGACGCGACAGCGTTCCCGTCGACCCGCCAAGGGGTATAAGACAATGCGCTACGGCACAGCGATCACTTACGATGCGCCCCGCATCGGACTTAGCGCCCACCTATCACGCGGTGAGCGTCGAGCAACGCAGCGTGCGGCGCGGCAACGAAACGTGCGCCTGAGCGAACGGAACGAACCAAATAACTCGGTGTCTCGGAGGGGAAACGATCTACGCCAGCCAAACGTCGCGATCGGCACGGGCAGAGAGATAGATAGTAATCTAAAGAAAGGACCGGGAGCACGGCGAAGCGTCGTCAGGGGAGAGGGAGTCCCGCGACGCGCCTGGCAGCGGTCCCAATGCGCGCGCGGCGCGCCTCCTGTCGGGGCAGCGCCGTACATTGAGGGGAGGGGGTCTTTTGTGTTTGCCGCAAGATGGCTCTGCGTGTGCGGAAAGCGCACAAGAAATGCAGCGGAAACGCACTTCGCAACTCGTGTAATTGTGACTTCTGTACATTACATGTTCATAATTACCGATATACACCGCAGTATAACTTTCCACGGCTCGTTTCGAAGGCAACACCGCATTCACTAGAGGCGCGTTTGCACCGCTTGGAAGCACCGAACTCGTGGCTGAGTGGTAGCGTCTCCGTCTCACACTCCGGAGACCCTGGTTCGATTCCCACCGGGTCAATCTTGGAAGTAGCTTTTTATTTATGAAGCGCCTGCCGTGATTTATCGCTCACGGTCAACGCCGCAAACGCCGACGCCGACACCGACGCCGACGACACCGGCTTTTCTGCGACACGAGCTCCTTAACGCTATCGCGTTTATAGGTACGGGTACTGGGCGGGGCAGCATAGATGACACTGCGGCCTCCGTCTCAAGTGCTCCGAAAGGTCCTTCAATAAGCACTTTTGCTACGGGCAGACACACGCTATGAGCTTCCACGGCTTGCTTGATCCATGCGCACTCGCCCGTGAACATATCGGGTTTTACGTAGGAGGGGTGAAATACATCCATTGTAGCTGCGTAATCGCGAAGCACTCGGCACTCTTTCCGTTTCACGAGGAGGTCTCGCATGTAAGGCTCGATAAGGTTTATGTTTTCGTCAGTGCTGCATAATGATAAAAACACGACTTTTGTTTTTGTTTCCGGACACTGCGCCGAAAAGTGACCCAGCTTCTAGCACGTATAACACACGCGCGCTTGCCTCGTCTCGAACCGCTTTCTGCGTTCGGCTTCGGCTCCCGCCGTCTCTTTAGGTTCGGTCGGACTGCTTTCACTCGCATCCGCACTACGTGTGTTCCCCCTTGCTCTCATGGGTGTGAACTTCGGCCTGTCAAACTTGGAGCCAAATTCACCCTTTTGGCCATCGTTAGCTCCGCGAGCCCGATGCGTCACAAACTCCTCGGCTAGCTCAGCGGCTTTAGCCACCGTACTAACCTCTGACCTATCCAAGACCCAGTACCACACATTCTCAGGTAACCGACTATAGAACATTTCCAGCCCGAAACACTGCAGAACTTTCTCGTGGTCACCAAACGCTTTCTCTTCTTTGAGCCACTCCTGCATGTTTGACATAAGCCTGTAGGCAAACTCTGCATATGGCTCACTTCTGCCTTTCTCATTTTCCCGAAACTTCCGACGGAATGCCTCCGCTGACAGCCTGTACTTTTTTAGCAGACTCGATTTCACTTTGTCAAAATCCTCTGCCTCCTCTCTATTAAAGCGAGCTACTACGTCGGCCGCCTCGCCGGGTAACAAAGTGAGCAAGCGCTGTGGCCACGTTTCCCGAGAGAACCCCTGCTTCTCGCACGTTCGCTCAAAGTTAACCAGGAACAAACCAATGTCCTCTCCAAGCTTAAACGGCCGCATCAGGTCAGTCATTTTGAACAATACTCGCTCTCCTGCACCGTGTGCCTGACTTCCATTACGAGCTCGTTCCATCTCTACCTCGAGACGCTTCATTTCCAAAGCGTTTTGACGGTCGCGCTCTTCTTTTCCTTTCTCTTTTTGTTCTTTAAGTTCGCGCTCCTCTCTTTTTGCCGTCTCCCTCTCCTCAATGGTCTCAAGGCATTCCGACAGCTCGTCATCCTCAGCTTCTAACTCAAGAATAGCCCTTAGCAGTTCTGGTTTTCTGAGTTTGTCTGAGACATCCAGACCCAACTCTCTTGCAAGCTCCAGCAATTTCGGTTTGCGCAACGACTTCAAATCCATGGCTGCTCTGAATGCTGCTTTCTCTACGGCCTACTATTGTCTTGCCGCAAACTAACCCGGCAGCAACGACAACCACAATTACCAGCTCTGTCTCTGACACTAACAAAAGCCTGGCAAAACTCAGAAGAAAGTCCCGCACTCACCAAACCTCGCAGCCGAGAATTCAGTGCAGTCGTTCCGCTGCAGGCAACCAGTCATCACACAGGGCTCGTTGCACTGCTCCCGGATTGTCGGTGTGCTGCTCAGCATACAGTCGATTGCATATCTTCGCTGCAGGCCTCCGTTGTCGCGATCTCACTGCTGGCAAACAGTTTTTGCAGTCTCACCGCTGGCGCCAGTTGTTGCATCTGGGTCGCAAGCCCCAAGGGCAGCGTTGGCCTGGCGGCCTGGGGCACAACTGGAAGCATCCGAAGGTTCTGGCAAAGCATGAGCCGACTGCTAACAGAACAACTTGTTTATTCTGGCATCGCAAAAGAGTGGCCGGTCAGGTCGACCGAAGTGGAGAGACGGGAGAGCACGCTACTGAACGGAAGAAATCGGAGCCTCTCTCTTGGCGTCCGGGGGCAGCTGCTTTTATACTCTCGGAGTCGAGGGCAAGAAGGAACGCCTCGTCAGAGGCGCACGTGATGCGGGGCACGGACACGCTGAGAGACACGTTGAGACGAGTAGGTGACGCATCCGCCGGGCCGGCGCCGGTCAGACCTCGCTTCACAGTTGCGGGAGCTCCTCTCCCCGGCTGCCGCGCTTTGACAAGCGTAGGCACCAACATGCACACACACACACACACGCACACACGAAGACACGTGGCATTAAAACATGCCTGGACGCGCATGGCAGGAGGCGTTACGGCAGCGCTGAACGCGCCAAAATGTCCGCCGCTTTGAACGAAGCCCCGGCGCCCGTTGCATCCGCGCCGGCTATACCGCGCGTTTTAGGCGAAACGTAACAGCGCGCAGTTGGTTCGGATGTGGTACAACAGCGTTGCTTCTTCCCGAATAATCCATGGATCGCACAGGCTGAGTGTGGATCCTGGTGTATCGCCCTAAAGTGATTGCCGATTACATTGTTAGAGTTATGAAAAATCTTTGGCGCTGTTACTTTTGGCACACATGTCAGTGCCTGGCGTGCAAAAGCGTCAGCTTTTTTCATTTCCTTCAATTCCTACGTGAGATGGAGTCCACTGAAATTTTACGCTAAATCCCTTGGTCAACGAAACTTGGATCAGTGCCAGGGATTGCCTTGTAAGCTTGTCTCGAGGTAGGCCACAATGTAATCGTTGTAACGATGATTTTGAGTCCGTCAGCACCACGACGTCACGTGCAGAATAAGTGCGTAGTTTTCGCAAGGCCGCGACAATGGCAGCACTTTCTGCTGTTCTAGACGACGCTACGCGATCCAGGCGGCGAGACCAGGACACATCAATGGAGGGAATGCAGAATGCCGCTGCGCAGCTGTCTCTCTGTGCACACACCGACCCGTCTGTGTACACTTGTAGGTGGCTTTGAAACGCTGTGTTCAAGTGGTCTAGCACAAGAAACTTTGCTTTGGCCCTTGGAGTGGCGCGTTTCACCGGTAGATGGGGTACACTGAGGCTGCGCATAACGTCCGATAAAGACCATGACGGGTCGCGGCGATTCCGTTTAGGCCACTCCAATCGTAAAAATCGAATGGTTTTCAGCGCCCGTGGAAATGAGAGCGAGTTATTGCTCTTAGCCGCCGGAGAAGCCCCGCGCCTGCGGGGGACTCGCCCAACCTTGAAAGCTGCATCAGCAAGATCTGAGATGCCAAATGGCGGAGTGGAAGAGACTCCGCTTCATTATTAACTTTCTTGTTTGAAGCCACCTGAGGAACTCCCATCGCCAAGCGAAATACTTGTCTGTTCACTGCCTCCAAGCGCTGGAATTGGCTTGGTGATGGTGATACCAGCGGCAGCTTATAAAGAATGCGGCTCGTTATCAGTGCAGCGTTCAGTTTAAGCATAGACATAAGATTGTTTCCCCAACGTGCACCTGCCATTCGAAAAAGTGCGTTGACTTTTTCACTGATCCAGTCACAACAATTTCAACTGCGTGTCGCCAGAGTAGCTTGCTGTCGATGGTGATGCTCAGGAATCGAACACTAGTTGCACGACGAATTAGATAACCTCTAATATTCAGCGACAGGTGAGTTGACTTACGCCTCACTCCCGGCAAAAGCACGCAGGCAGATTTTTCCACTGATAAAAATAGGCCAAGCGTCCCTCAGTGATGATCGATGACGGAGATTGCACCATGGGCTGTCCGGGCCAAACGTTTGTGCTAGTACCTCGAGATCAAAATGCAGATGTTATTTGCGTAGATGGACATTTTAACAGAAGTCCAGCCTAAATTCAATGCGTCTGGAATGGCGGCTAAGGCAAAGTTGAAAAGCAAGAGAGATAGGACATTTCCTCGTGGGACTCCGAAGGAAATGCGTCTCTTTTCGCTAATTATATTTCCGAGATTAACCTGAATATGTCACTCCCTGAAAATGCATGGATGAACCGAAGAGCTTTTCGAGAGACACCCAGGGCTTGGAGTCCGTTGATGATGCCAGTATGAAGCACACAGTCATATGCTTTGACAATGTCCATAAAGATGGCGAATGTCGAAAGGCCGTTGACGTGATGGTGCTCGGTATGGCTTAATAAGTCTAAGACGCAGTCCTGGGCACTCAACCGTGGGCGAGAGCCGGTCATACATGATGGCAGTCTAGTTCCTTGCTCAAGATACCAACTTAACCTCGTACATATTGGTCGTTCCATCAATTTTGATACGCGTGATAGGTAGCGACACTGGCCGATATGAGGCAAAGTTCTCAGGATCCTCTCCAGACTTGAGCACAGGCACCACCCATGCTGTCTTCCACCTTACAGGAATCTCTCCTGTACTCCTGACGCGATTAAATATGTCCAAGAGAGCTCGCCTTCGCTCGTATGACAGATTTGTCATTTGTCAGCATTTGATTGCTGATTAAATTGAGACCCACAGCACAGCGTCCTTTTAATTTGCTAAGCGCCAAATCCAACTCACGAAAGGTGAATGGCGCATCCAATGCATGCCATCATTGAGATGACAGAACAGTGGCCATTCCCGCTGATCTGGCAGATCTGCATAAATCTGCAAAATCTTCTGCAAGGGTAGGTGAATCTCGTCCTTGCTTTAAAGCAAGAAGCTTTGAAGACATTGTTTTCCCCGGATGGCCTTCGGCAATCAGGAAGATGGCGCAATGACTGCTGATTGCCTTCATTCGAGACACACGGCTCTTCGACACCTGGTGACACGCACTTTGACACTCATAGGAGGCTCAGGCGAAACAGTTGCCGGCTATGTATGCCAGGCTAACCCCGCATGCTGCAACAACACCACCACCACCAGCATGATGGTGCGTCCAAGCCAAGAAAGAGCGAAAAATTATTACGCAGATCCCGCACCTTCAGGGGATCAATGTATTTGCAGTAGCTGGCCGCGAAGCCTTACCAGGTAGACTAATGTTTTTTTGTGTAAAGCCACCAGCTGTGTTTCAGGCGAGTGCTAGTGACTACACAGAAAGCCGACAATGACGTCATTCCTATGGCGGCCATAGCGTGATTTCTACTTCCATCGTTTGACGCTAGTTTACGTCATGCAGACTGCTGGTTTCTACATCCGCACCAATGCCTACGTCATGTGGTCAGAGTCAAAGCGACGATGTTATTTGTACTCCGGCAAAGCAACGTGGTATGCTGTTCGAGTGGGCTTATCTCAAAAGCGGTGCATTCTAACACAGTGTCTCGAAGCGACAGCTGTTACTGCGGAAGACTGCAAAAGAACGGCACGGGTCGAACGCGCCAAACGTCTCAAAGAGGTAGCAGGGCTGTTCAGTACTCTGGAAGTAGTTTGCTTTTGGCCAAGAGAGTATGCGTTACATCATGGCCTCACTTTCAGAGCACTGAACTGCCCTGCTAGAAGTGAAAAGTTCCATCACACCGCTAGCCATATATATATATATATATATATATATATATATATATATATATATATATATATATATATATATATATATATCTGTGGAAATGTCTGAAACAATGCGAAAGAGGTACTCACCTGCCTACCGCAAAGCGGCTCGAATGAGACAAACTATGCTTCACATTAAGTATTCTTCGCCGATGCATGCAAATCTGAGCAAATGCTGCATCAGAGAAAGCGAACCGGTTGAAAGGCTTCTCACAGTCTTCGGAAGTAGTAAACGTCAGCTTTTTGGTTAATCTATAATATATGCGTCTCGCCGGAAACCCTACAGAGCATCGTCATCTATATGGATATATAATTCGTTCTATATTAAACGTTCTTTAGTGCGTAATCATGTCACGGGAAAATGTAATCTCTATTATCTGCACAAAATGCCCAATTAGCGAAGTTAGGACATTTATTTGTTGCAACGGCATAAATGTAGATCATTGGTAGCTGCATCAGCAATAAGGAACAATAAAAAATACTGATCAGAGACAATAACCTAAGGGATACGGAGGGCCCCTCATAATATGCATGGGGAAGGTATTAATAGGGATGGGTCCACTGAAACTTGGGGCTGGGCCAGCTTGAAATTTGGTGCGGGCTAACTTAGAATTAACACATGTGCCAGCTTAAACGTTGGGTTAGGCAAACATGAAAATGCGTGGTGGGCCCATTCAAAATTTGCAAGTGAGCCAACTTGAATATTTGGTTGGGCCAACTGAAATGTGGAGGAGGTCAGCTTGAAATGTGGCCGTGGACGAACTTAAATTCGGGGGTATGCTTACGCATACTCGGACAACTCCAATCGAATTTCTGCACTTTTCTTTCTTTCTTCCCTAGTGACAATACATGTCTGAGGCTTTGCTTCGGAAGCAGCCGCGGTTGAACGCTACCACCTGTGCTCGCATTCCAGCGCGGCCATGCATCGGGGGCTCCCACACAGGCGGCGCTACTGCACAGGGCCATAAGCTTTTATTGCCGCAGCGGCACAAGCTCCTATCGTGGCCTTGGTACCTACAGGCCCTGCAACACCAGGGCGGACCTCCAGCACTTAATCTGGGACTGCCCGCTGTATTCTGGCCTCAGGCAAAGGGCCCTTGCTTCGCTCCCAATGGAATGGCGACCAACCTCCCTACAGACCTTGGCGCTACCGAGACACTGCAGTGCTGCGACCACCAACGAGCTCTGGTGGTCACTGTACGAATTACTGGATGATCCTGAGGCTCCACCCACTGGGACCAGGCTCCTTCATCTCGAGCGTACCAGCGAAAGCATCAGACCCCATGATGTAGATAATTAAGTCCCCCATTGTTTCCCTTACCTTCTCCCTCCCGGCACTTCCCAAGCCAATTCTCCGCAGCCCTTTAAGGGCAAAAAAATGTGAATAAAGACGTGTAGACAACACAAGCTCCAGCGTGCCTCCAACATGGAGATAGGAAAACGCGGAGGCCAGAAGTAAAAATTACGGATTACTGGCCAAACCAACACGCAAAGAAGTTTCATATCCTTTGACGCAAAGGAAGGTAACATTATTTATTGCGACACTCCAAGCGGCGTCGGCGTCGGTGTCGCCATGAGGTTCCGTATGATTGAAAGCTTGTGAAGGTGAGCCGGCGAACGCGGTTCAATCTCGCGGACGTGAGTGAGGAACGCGGTCCGGATGCGTGCCCTCTCCTGTGGCGTGCGAGGCACGGCAGTCAGGCGGGGAAGGAGGGCATTCGTCTCCGGCAGCTGCTAGGGTACCTTGCCCGCCACTCCGTACAGAGTGGAAAATACCGCGGTGTCTACTACGGCGTTGGCTACGTAAATCGCGGACGCCGTAGTAGACGCCTTTGGCGGACGCCATAGGGACGCGTTGCTGGCGCTGGTGTGTCTTGAAAGCGATCTGCGACATGGCCAAAGTGCGCGCCCACGCAGGTCTCATCTTCAAAGTGATCTGCGACGTTTGTATTGCGCGTGTAGTGCCAGTACCTTGGTATGCGCTGTGCTTTCGACGTTTTTTTCGCGTTGAAGCGACTGATGCGCGTAGGTTAATTGGCTCACGGCTGCTGCCGCGATTCTTCCAGCGCCTTCACCGATTTCTCCAGCGTGCTCCTTAATTGAGTTAAAACACGTTGACGGGCTAGTTGGTTGGAATCTACGATAGTATGTGTAAGTGCGAATTAACAAGGACGTAGTAAGAAGCATACACAAAGACAGCGCTGTCCCTGTGTGTCTGCTTCTTTCTACGTCCTCATTGTGTCACGCTTACACATTCTATCATTGTTATTTTAGTTGGTGATCGAATGTTTACAAGTTCACACGATCCATAAAGCTACTATTCTTATGTCGTACAGCTACCTACTAATTTGCTACCGCAGGGAAGAAGACGAAGTGTTTCTCTTGCGGAACGCATCTCGCCCGTCTCTGTGTTTTTCTGGACTTCTTACTGCACCTGTGGGGTCTACCGCCCCCTCCATCGCGGTGATGGATGTACAACACCCCGAGGATCCTCCCGGTTCCCGTTCACCCGCGGACATCGGTTCGAGGAAGCGAGGAAATACGTCGAGTGGTAGCGAGGACACAGAGCTGTACTGCGCATCAGGTGACGAGTCCTCGGAAGACAGCTTCCGACTTGTCCAGTACCGCAAGGCCAAACGAAGAATTATCAACTCATCTTCGGCGTCCAGTTCGAACACTGTGAAAACAGCTCCTCAGCGATGGCCTCACTCCATCCTGTTTGTGCCGCAGAACGCTACCGACAACCTGCGCGTCCTCAACAGGCAAGCACTCTCCGTGTATCTCGAAAACACCGTGCCAAATGAGATCAGGGATGTTAGGATAAATACTAGACGAAACATCCTGGCAATCGATGTGATGAACCCAAGTGCGCTGACCATACTACAACATGTAACGCAGCTGGGAAACATCAAGGTCCGATCCATCGTGCCAACGAATGGTGCCACAATAACTGGAGTCATCTATGACATTGACAATGAAATATCTAATGCAGACCTCCCAATTCTCATAAAACCAACAAGCGAACACAACGTGATTGTACATGTTGGTCGCCTCGGCAACACACGTTGTGTGAAGATAACCTTCAAAGGCGACTGCCTTCCACCCTACGTGAAGGTCGGCCACTTTCGCCACCAGGTTCGACCATTTATTCCAAGACCAATGCAATGCTTCAATTGCCAGAAGATTGGACATGTGAAGGGTGTTTGCAGAAATTCGGCCGTGTGCCCTCGATGTGCCGAACCCCACTCAGAAGACAACTGCAGCGCGACGACGTTCAAGTGTCCTAACTGTAAGGGTGATCACTGCGCCTCTTCCAAAGACTGTCCCCAGATCAAGAAAGAGTTCACCATTCTTAAGCAAATGGTGAGAGACAACTCTACCCACAAAGAGGCCGCTGTGAAAGTACGGCGAAGACGACGTCACAGACGAGGGTCTTCACGGCGGAAAACATCAAGCTTTCAGGACATGTCCCCTCGTCAAGCATCATCATCAGCGGACGTTTCCAGCACTCCGAACACCAATGTTGGAAAGGAGCAAACGGCCAGATCTCTCTTCACAAAGGAATGGCCGCCACTTCCGCGTACACGACCGCCAGAAGAGCCGCAGACAAAGCCGCCCCCAGTACAGCAAGGTGCTGTATCCGAGGAGTCGCGGAAAACAGATGAGCAAGTGATAGCACTTATTAGGCCTTTAATGAATGCCATTCGCGTGCTGCTAAGCAACATGCACACACCGTCTGCCAGAAGTGCGCTTCAAGTACTGGACGCTCTGAGTCCGGTGCTTGCAACCCTTGAGTAGATCATGGCTCCACAGCCACGGTCTTTTAGGGAAGAGGTCCGACAAGCAGCTATTTTTCAGTGGAATGCCCGCGGACTCAGAGCGCGCCTTTCGGATTTCCGTCGCTTCGTGTTCGCCAATATGTTTCCCATTATCGTCATTTGCGAGCCGAACTTATCGAACAAAATCAGGCTTTCTGGATATGAATCATTTATGTCGTCAGCTGTTTATGAAAACAGTAAGGTTTTGGTGTTCATTCGCCGTGACCTCACCTACACTCATCAGCCCATACCACCTAATGACAGTAATCAATATATATGCCTAAACGTAAGGAAAAAGAATCTGGCCTTCACTTTTGTAGGCGCCTACCTATCTCCTTCAAGTCGATTTGATTACAAAAGAATACAAGACATCCTTTCCTCAACTTCCAATCCCTGGGTCATCACAGGAGATTTCAACGCCCATCATACACTCTGGGGAAGTCCGATCATCAACGCAAGAGGCAGAGCTCTGGTATCTTTCGCCTCCAGTAATGAACTTTGGCTGCTGAATGATGGAAGTCCTACGTTCTTACGTGGCTCCACGTACAGCAGCTGTCTTGACTTGGCTTTCGTCTCACGAAGCCTAGTCAGACGTGCAGGGTGGTTTGCGGACATAGAGACGCACGGAAGCGACCATATCCCCACGTACATCAAGATCAGAGGATTGACCGCTTCCAAAATACGGGATACGATCCAAAGAGTGGACTGGCCTAAATTTCAGTCTATTATGGAAGAACACTGCGACGCCAATCCATCTTTCGACTTGGAAGAGGCAATCAAGAGCGTGGTGCAAGACACTATGCGTACTCTAACATGCTCCTCGAAACTTAATGATTATGATGTGGAACTAGAACGACTTCGAGCAATCCGACGACGTGCTGAACGAAGATACCGACGTACGAAAACAATGGACGATCTACGGACCGCCAGGCGCACGCAAAAGAAGATACAGCGCCGGTTAGACAAGCTCAAATCGCAACGTTGGGCTGCCTTCTGTGAGTCGCTAGATCCACGCAAGCCTTTATCGCAACTATGGAGAACGGTGCGCGGACTGCGTACACTTCCCGTACAGCGATTCCCATTCAAGGCACTTGCCCTCTCTCAAAAGAGATCGGAGATTGACGTGGCAGAGGATTTCTGCGCCAGATTATCCGGCCAACTCACAGCTACCAACATTCCATCGCCTTCGAGCAGCTGTCCGCCACCACGTGATCACCGGTTGGATCTACCATTCTCGATCCACGAACTTAAGGCAGCATTAGCTTTGTGTAGCCGCACATCAGCGCCAGGACCTGACGGAATTTCCTACCGCGCTTTGTGTCACCTGGGGGAGCGAGCGAGAGGGGTTCTTCTTGAGGTGTACAATGAATCTTGGAGAAATGGCATGCTACCAACAACCTGGAAGACAAGTCGCCTTGTTCCACTGCTGAAGCCTGGCAAGTCGCCGTTGGAGCTCTCCTCATATCGCCCGATCGCTTTGGCGAGCTGTGTGGGCAAAGTAATGGAGAGAATGATCCTAGGACGCCTGGAGTGGTACTTGGAGTACCACAACACCTACCCAGATGCCATGGCGGGCTTCCGACGCGGTCGATCATCGATCGATAACGTCGTCGACCTGGTGACCTACATTCAACATGAGAAACGCCGTAAGCGTCTCTGCGCATCCTTATTCCTCGACGTTAAAGGGGCGTATGACAACGTTACGCATGAAGCCATCCTCTCTGCTCTCGCAGAGGTAGGAGTGGGTGGTAGGATGTTTCAATGGATACGGAGCTATCTATCCATGCGATCCTTCTTTGTAAGCACCGAGGAAGGCCATACTTCTCTACATTATAGCTACCGCGGCGTCCCCCAAGGCGGTGTACTTAGCCCTGTGTTATTCAATCTAACACTAATTGCTCTCCTTGAGGACGTGCCAACCACAGTCAGGCTATCAATGTACGCGGATGACATCTGCATATGGACATCTGCAGTAACACGCCTACAGCTGCGAGCGAGAATTCAGAAAGCCGCGACACAAACTGCTATCTACCTCCGTAATCGAGGCCTGGAAATTTCCTCCGAGAAATGCGCACTAGTGCCATTTACGCGCAAACCCATGGCAAACTACAATGTAACGATAAATGGCCAAATAATACGACAGGTCCGATCGTACAAGTTTCTAGGTGTCATAATCGACAGGGACTTGTCATGGAGCCCACACATATCTTACGTGAAAAAACGGTTGACAGGCATCTGCCACCTGTTCAAGTTTTTCGCTGGCAAGACCTGGGGAATGTCGCCTAGTGCCATGTTACAACTGTACAGGGTGCTTTTTCTGGGATTCCTGCGATATAGCTTGCCAGCAATAAACAACACAGGCAAAACGAATCTACGCACAATGCAAAGTCTTCAGGGTCAAGTGCTCCGGATCTGTCTAGGCCTGCCTCAGAGTGCTTCAACAGTGGCTACGATAGCAATCGCTAGAGACCACCTTGTCAAGACCCACATTGAAATTGAAGTACTCAGGACCCATATAAGGCACCTAGCCAGGACTCCTCGTCACCATTTAGCCTCTCTACCAGTGGACAGGCCACACACATCTTTCAGCCAAACGATAACTGCATATGATGAATCATTGCCAGCTTGTTTCACTCCGGCTGCGAGACCTTCGATCCCTCCATGGTGCCTCGCTCAGCCAAAAATCAACCTCGCAATACCTGGTATCTCGAAAAAAGCTGATCTGTCATCACCAGCCCTTAGACAGCTCACGCTACTACATTTGTATGAGAACTACCTTGACTCTACCCATATTTACACTGATGGATCTGTCCTTCCAAGCAGCTCCACGGCGGCAATCTTCATACCAGCGAAAGCTAGAACAATCAAATTTAAGACGACCCACGCGACAACATCGACGGCAGCAGAGCTCGCAGCGCTCTTTACTGCCCTTCAACACATTGGTGATGAACCACCACACAAATGGACAATATTCTGCGATTCGAAGGCGGCACTGCAGTCTCTACTGTCACCTCTACGACGCGGACCGCACGAACAGCTAATATTCCATATTAGAGAAATGTTACAACATACAAGTGATGCAGGCCACGAAATAACCTTTCAGTGGCTTCCAAGTCACTGCGGGATTGTCGGCAATGAACGGGCGGATCACGCTGCCCGCTCAGCCCATACTGAGGAGCGCCACGTCCCAATTCCTCTTTCTAGAACTGACGCGGCACGGAAGCTCCGCCTACTTGCTCGGCAGTGCACCGCGTCGCAATGGAATGAGCCACATTTCAGAAATCCGCGACTGTACTCACTTGACCCAACATTAAGTCTTCGAGCGCCATCACAGCTTCGCCGTAGAGACGCCACGCTTTTATATCGACTTTGGTTGGGCGTTGCCTTTACTAAAGCCTATGCCTTCCGCATAGGGATGACCGACACCCCAACCTGTGACCACTGCGGCCATGAAGAATCAATTGGCCATATTTTGTGCACCTGCCCGCAGTACAGTCCACAGAGGGCATGCCTCAGCCAGGAACTTGACGAACTGGACGACCAACCGCTATCAGAAAAAAGAATCCTGCAACATCGAAAGGACCTGCCGTCACAGAAGAAGGCCGTGCAAGCGCTTTTGCACTTCTTGCGATCTACCGGCCTGAGTGAACGACTTTAACTGGAACGCCTTTTGTGTGTGTGTCTCCGTGTGCGCGCGTTCGGTTTTTTTTTTTCGTTTTTTTGCGTTTTCCTCTCTGTCATCTTTCTAACCCCTATCCCCCATCCCCAGTGTAGGGTAGCAAACCGGAGACTCATATCTGGTTAACCTCCCTGCCTTTCCTCTTCATTCTCTCTCTCTGCTACCGCAGTGGGTGCTTCGCCTTTCAGGGTTAACTGCGATTTTTTTTTACAATCACTATTATTTACGCCTTAAAGACGTACTCCACCATATCTTGCTTGAGTGCCCAGCTTTCGCAGATGAGCGGCATATAATATGTTCATGTAAAATGAGCATGGAAAAGCCAGACCAAAACTGCTTGACAATGACACGCATGGTGGTTCCCTGACCTTGCCCATCCGAACTGAGCAAAGCCCTCGACTTATTGTTCTAGAGTGTAGCTGTTCGAACATCGCTGGGTTTCTCTAGACGTGCGCACTTTCATGCGCAGAGAGAGTGAAAGCAAAGCATAAACATAGCATCTCGCAGCATAGGGATGCGGCGACAGTGGGTGGAGTCTAGCGGGAGAGAAGGAGCGGAGCGGCGGGGTCCCAGTCTTGGCGACGTCATTGCTGTCCGATAATAACAGGCGCGATCGCTTTGGAGGATTTCAAGAAGCTACCCGGTACACGGCGTCGGAGCAAGCAATCTGGTGCATGCTAGCTCCGACGCCGCGTGCGGGGTTGGGACGGGCGCCCCAAGTGGCGCGCCGTCCCAACCGAAACTCGCCAGAAAGGAAGACGGCATGGATTTTTCTGAAGCCTCAATTTCCCCCAGATCAGCTGGTCTCTGGTGCTTGCAATAGCAGAGCCAGCATAACTTTTTTTTTACTTATTGAATCAATAGGTTTGCTCCTAAACTGTCACCTACAAACGGCGTCACATCAGGACTGTCACTATTTTATTTGAAGTAACCATCATGTAAGAAAATTAGGTACTTTCGTTGCCCCGGACACTTATGTCGCTGCCAGTGGCATCGCAAGATACACAGTTATAAGGTTTTTCTTCTCCTTTTCCGCATTTCCTGCAGAGTAGCATGCAGGCTATGACTTCTGACTCTGCCTTTTCAATAACGAACGTTATCTCTCTCTCGTGACCAGAAGAAAATTATTGAAAGACTTGTAAAGTAAACAGCACCCCGGCAGCTATAAGGAGTCTCAAATATTGGTGTGACTACGCCGCCAGTTTCATCTGCAGGCGTCCTAGATTCTAATAAGTTTCTCGTAAACAAGTCTTTCAGATAACTGAAGGGTTATGTATGCAGTGTTATATTCTTATGACTGTTTGCTCGGTTTTGTAATTTTGCGGCAGTCTTAATGTATTTAGATGCGTTGCCTTTGAAGGTAGAATTGTCAGATTGTCACGGCCATGTTCACCAACTGTTGTCATGCGATCAACAGTCGTCGGGCGGTCTCAAACTTCATCAAGCGGCTTTCCAGCCATGCATCGCTTCTCATCGGCTACTTTGTAACTGTGACAGAAACAAACACTTCGCTTCATGGTGCACGAGCTGAGACGGAGCGCGGAATTTGTAGGTGTTAGCCAGTGCCCAGTAAAATTGGCTTCTTCAATACTGCTCATACCCAAGCAGACATAGAGCACTTCAGCAAGAACACTTGTGTTATTATTATATGCGTACGTACAATGCTCTTACCAACATGAAAAACCAACACGCCGCCCTTTGTCGGCCAACGAGGCGCTAGGTTGCAGCATTGACTCTGCGTCCAATTCGATTCGCAGTTTTCGCAGACGCATGCAGATCCTTTGTTTAAAAAACGTCTAACCCTCCTGTTTATGGACCTTCAGCGGGACAGCATGGTGACGGCGGCGATAGCGGCGACATCGTAAATGCGCTTCGAGCGCCCACATAATGGCTCTCGCAATAAAACGACAGTGCTGCCTGTGGGAGCACAATAACAATCGGCGCCATTGTGAAGAAGGGCTTTTATCCCTTAACTGTCACATTTGAGGTTGCATTCCCTTCTTTCAACAGAACCCTCGTTAACAAGCATCGTGATGAACCACACATGCGAATTTATTGAAGCGACAAAGCTGAGCACGTGCACTTTCTCTCCAAATATGTCAGGAAAAACTCTTGTTTGAGTTGGTAAGCCACGTTTTCATTGGCATTCATCTTTTGCTACTCTCATTCCCGATTTTGCTATTGCTTATTTTCATTTCACAACCCACATATGCCTCTCATTTTCAATAAAGATACCCAACTAAAACACACCGCTTGTCTGTGCGTCGTTCGGTTTTGTACGCGTCAGGAAAACTGGCACTTTCGTCCGAAATTAAAGCGTTGAAAGCGATAATAAAAACAGAGGAAGAAATCTGACGCTCTAACCACTAGGCCATAATTCATTTCTTTTATTTATAAACCACTAGTCCATAATCACAAGTATACTTCTGTCATGCCAAGGCCAAATAACTCTTTCCGATTTTCCGAGAAGGATGCCTACCTACCTCAAAGCAATAAAGGACAGCTTGCTGCTATGATTATTAAAGCGCCAAACAGGTAACAAGGCAGTTGACTGGAAACTCCACAGGGTGCCTACAATATATATATATATATATATATATATATATATATATATATATATATATATATATATATATATATATATATATATATATATATATATATATATATATTCGTGACAAGCTTCATGGGCGTTCCGTTTAAATATTCTTTTAATGCTCAGAGACGCACATTGCCGCATGCTTCTGCAAGGAAGCGCGTGTTGCAGCAAGTTCAAAGGCAAATAGCTGAAACATATTTCTACGTTTAAAGTTAATTCCAAATGGACTTACTAGGTAAAATACATAATTAATCTACTCGAATAGTGGTATGCCATGAGTACTGAATAATTCAACAAATAACTTGAGGCCCTTTTAAAGCGAATATTCAAGGAGAGAACGCTGGGCTGCTTGAATAATTCACGTAAGAGAGTAAAGCGTGTTATTTGCCTGCCACAGGGATATTTGAAGGTATCTTGATTCGAATGACAAAGATAATGTATTGTGCGTATATCTAAACGCAATTTTCTTCTCACGCGGGCGGTCGTGCTGCGTATATTTCCTGCTTTTTCATTTCTTGAATTATCAGGAAAATTACCGCTTCAAAACAACAAAACTTTCCACGTGGCAGACCAACACACGCAAAGCTGACGATCGAGCTCTACAGCAAAATTTTGAGACAAAGGCGCACTTTAGCAGTTTGTGCACACAGAAGACAATGCGCCTGAATGGCCCTGCGCATGGAAAGTGCCGGGATTTGTTGCATTCAATCTGTTCTGCTGCGAAAGGAGAATGGCATTCATCTCCGTTTCACATTCTTTAATGCGAGTCGTCAGAAACTGAATAGTTGATGAATTATTCATGGAGATGTACAACGCAAAGCAATTTTGCAAGCTCCAAGTTCGAAGTTTCGCATTCGGGAGATGAGAACACACAAGCTTTCAGAACAGTTCGTGAGGAACGAGCTTTTGTTTCCTGCGAAAAGCTCTTCGCAACCCCGAATTTTCAAAGGAAAGCGGTAAATATGCGTATATTCATCTTAATTTCTTCCGTCTTGCTACGTCCTTTCCGCTTATATATTCCGCAGAGTTCTTGCCTACAGTCTTTATATTTTAAGCCCTAGAGCACCATAGCCCCTATTTGTGCATTAGCCGGCAGATCGACCAGAAGTGCAAGCGCACATCCATCAATATACAGTCAATGTGCGTGAGTGCACTCAGCTGCTGAATTACTTTGGCAAAGTCGAGAGCACTGACAGCAGCGGCAAAAGCCCTAACAAGGATGAGTAGCGTTGCTTAGTAACGAAGGCGTCACACTGTGCGATCAAGCAAAAATTCAAAAATAAGCGCGATATTCATTCCAAAGCGCGCCTTAGGCCAGGAAATTCGCTTACAGGGTGTCTTAGGCTTCGAGGCTTTTTACACTTTCAGGGTTTTCTGGTCAGTGTTACTGCGCATGTGCACGTTGCAACAAAGGACGAGCTATCGGTACACAAGTACTCCTGGGCTTATCGCCATTCACTCATTTGTGTTGGCGTAGGTGTTGTGTCACCGTAGTGTGCAAGTGCCTTTAAGTCCTGTGCTACTGAATTGTGAATAACTGTGCTTTTAGTGGCAGGATCGTGGTTCTTGGCAAACAGCTAAAATCCAAATGTATTTAAACATGCGTCTTGGCCATCATGATGCATCGCCTCAGCGTCAGCGGGATCGTCCACTGGGTGCTCAGCCTGAAGACATGTATGAAGAAGTCGTGTGATATGAAGACGTGTTTGTTGGCGACCGATCGTCACCACTCTTTTGCTAAACGCTATGTTTGAAGGTTGCTATCCTACTCCTGTTTCCAAGCGAGCAGATGGTACTTCCTCATTAACGGTAAAGAGCGATCGTGTTTAGGGGTAGCCGAACCAGTTATGGAATGTCACGCATACGATGGGACGTTTTGTTCGGCCCTAACCCGAGAGCGAATTGGAAAATTTCCTCAAAGCCGCCAACTAGTCTTAATGGGGCATTTATTGAGTGTTCGACTAGATAGGTGATTATGCCCAGAAAAATGCGCACTTTCTTGCCTAGTCTTATGTTGCTCGCAGTGCAAATGTCATTCGCCGACGTCCACGGTGCGAATAAAGGTGCTGCTTTGTCTCACGAACGCGTCTTGGCGCGGGACTTTGGTTGTCGCACACGCGAAATAGCTCTCAACGCATCTTTCTTTTTGGTTGAGAAGGTTTCCCCAAACAAAGATTTGGAGTTACAAAAACGTTTGCTAGCGCTGACAGTTTCTGTTCCACGGAAATACATTGCAGGGATAAATTGCAGGATGGAACGTTTCATTAAAAAAAATAACATTGATCATCCAGGTATTTGCCACATGAGGTGTTCTGAAATTTCATTGATGCTGTATTAACCGAGACCTCATCACTTCACGTATTCCCTGTCATGTGTGTTTGCTAAGTGAAAATGGCAAATTGCTGCTAACATCCTTGTCACAGCACTAAAGAAACCTTCACATTTGTTTACTCACTGAACAATTAACTCACTGGTCCAAAGAACGCGCGAACACAAAGAATATATTCGAAATCATTCATAATATGATGTGTGGGTTTAGGATGCGGTCTCTTCACTATGAGAGAGCAAATAGCGGAGGCAAAGAAAAAAAAAGGCAGGTATGACTGAATGACGGAGCGCTCCCCGTTTAGGAACCGTCTTCTCATTGTTATTGTGTCCTACCGCATTGGTCGCTCCATGAACGCAATTCTTTCTTTGTCACTCTATTGTAGTTACTGTGTCGGCGTCATGATCACGCATCGAAAAATGAGGGACTTGGCGCAGAAGTGTTCGAGAGGCCGGAACTGTTGAGTTATCCGAGAGAAGATCGAAAAGGATGCAATCCAGGGGTCGTTGTGTTGTTCAAATTCAAAAGCCCATAACGTGTGCTCACAGGGGGACTCGCGAGTGGGCTCTAGCGAGAGTGATGAGCGGGAAAGAGTGCCAGCGTCGGAATGCTTCCGGCCGGAACGCCACACCATGTGTATGTTGTACTCCTGGATTCACAGGGCCCAGCGAGCGAGGTGGCCAGATGGGTAGTTTATATTGGAAAGCCAACACATAGCATAGTGGTCAGTCACTACGTCAAAAGATCGGCCATATAAATAAGGGATAAACTTGCCAAGCACCCAGACGATGGCCAAGCACTCCTTTTCTGTGGCGCTGTAATTGCTCTCCACTTTGGTCAGCGTGCGGCTGTCATAAGCCATGGCATATTCTGTCTGACCAGGATGACGCCATGCGAGAACAGCACCGAGGCCTACACCACTTGCATCGGTATGTACTTTAGTAGGAAGTTGTGGGCCAAAATGGCGAAGAATAGCTGGCGTCGTGAGAAGACGGCACATGGTGGTGAAAGTATGGTCTCAGGCAGGGCACCATGATGAGAGGTCTGGTGCCACGAAGCAGTTGCGGCACTAGTGACAGTAGCGATGCAAACTTTCGGACGAAGCACCGCAAATGAGACGGTAAGTTGATAAAACTGCGAAATTCTTTCACTGTAGTGGGCTTAATGCCATCTGGTCTACAATATATATATATATATATATATATATATATGTATATATATATATATATATATATATATATATATATATATATATATATATATATATATATATATATATATATATATATATATATATATATATATATATATATTACACAACGTGGCAGAGGATCGTCAACTTCCATGTGGCAAAGTCACACTTCTGGAGATTAATCTGCCGACCGGCGTTGGTTAGGGAACTCAGCACGTGCTGAAGGCGGCGCAGGTGTTTTGCGAAATCAGGGGCGAGCATCAAAATGTCGTCAAGGTAACCGAGAAATTTCTTCTATTTAGGACCGCGTAAAACGTTATCCATCATCCTTTCGAATGTATCAGGTGCGTTGCAAAGTCCGAAGGGCATGACGGTGAACTCATATAGGCTATCTGGTGTAACAAAAGCAGTTTTGGGGGGATCGGCCTCCGCCATCGGGAGCGGCCAGTAGCCTTACTGCAAGCCAATGAAGAGAACTCGGCTCCTTGTAAGCAGTCCAGAGCATCATCAAAGTGCGGTAATGGGTAAACATCTTTCAGCGTGACCTTGTTTAAGCGCCGGAAATACACCTAGAAGCGTATGGAACTGTCTTTCTTTGTGCAGGTGCCACAGGAAAAGGCCATGGGTTCTGTGAAGGTTTAATGACGCCTCATCTCAGCATGTGGTCAACTTGGTCGCCAATGACACGGCGTTCTGCAACGGATACGTGATACGGGCGTTAGCCTAGCGGTGAGTGAGAGCTAGTGCAAATCTGGCGCTCGACTGTTTATGCGCCGCCTAAGAATGCTTTTGCGACGTCGAAAGAAGTTCGGAAGTGCTGCAGTATGGTAAGAAGCTGGGATCGCTGCGGGGGTGTCAGATCCTCGGCGATGTATGGGATGAAGACATCCTTAGATGTTAAATCAGGAGCAGAGAGGACGTTCAGGTCAAGGACAGCCGTAGCGGACGCCTCGTGGGGGACGGATAGAATCTGCATAGAATCGATGGTCTCGACGTGGCCAAGGCATTCGTGACGTAGCAATGCGACCGGGGATGAAAGCGCGTTATAAACGGGCATTGTGTTGAAACCGCCGGCGAGGTCAAGAGGAGCAAAAGACAGAGGAAGGGCTTTTCGGGCAACGAACAGGTCGGACGGCGTGAAGACCGTTACATCGCAGATATAGCACCACACGAGACTGGCACAAGGGCTGATGATCACGGTGGCATTGGTGTCTTCCTTGACGGCACGTTAAGCAGAAGAATGAGGATCAATGAAGGTGAGGTCACTGAGCTGGGTGAATTCAACCTCAGCGTGAGCCTAATCGATTATTGCATTGTGGGAAGAGAAAAAAGCTCATCCTAGAGTAATTGCGAAGGAGCACGATGAGAGCGCTACAAATTCTGTAGTGTACTTAACGCCTTGAATCAGGACACGGGCTGTACAGGCTGTGGTTGGTTCGCAGGGTTGAGCACTTGTAGTCGGAAGCGACAATCCAGAAAGAGGCGTAGTTACGTTACGGAGCGGTCGACAAAATCTGGCATCCATGGAAAAAGCAGCTGTGCCGGTATCAACAAGAACAACTGTAGCGACACCTTCAACAAACACGTTAATAAAATAACAGGTAAGGAGCAAAGACCTCGGCATTTCGATTTTTGCGCACTTCTTGTCTCAGGAACTGCGTCGTCTAGTGTTCCTCGGTGTTAAAGACGGGCTTCCGGCGCATCGGTGAAAGCGACCAGCGACGTGGGGATGGCGAGCGGCTATGGTCGAAAAGAGGACGATCAGTCAGAGTACGAGGCGGCGCTGGGTCGGATGGAGTGTAGTTTGCATTGGAATCGACCGGATAACGAGGCGCCCGGAGATCATTCTCGATTGTTTGCACCCGGCGGCAGAACCTTGCGATGTGTCCGGGAAACCCACATGCATAGCAATAGGACGATTATCGTGCTTACGCCACGGGGTGGCAACAGGAGGGCCGGCCCAGGAGATGGAAGGAGAAGGGCGGCGCAGGGGCAGCTGAAGGGGTCATATCGGCTCTGGGCGTGGCCTGGCAGCCACCGCAGCATAAGTTAGAGAAGCACCCACAAGCGGCTACTGGGGGGCAACCGGTAGTGTGTCAGTGACTTCTCGTTGAATGACGTTGTGGAGAGCAAATGGCAAAGGACTAGCAGGCACCTGGGTGAAGCGTACCAAAGACAGCTGTCGTGCGACTTCTTCGCAGGTGGAGGCTTTGATCTGCGTGATCAGCGACACTGGGCCAGAAGCAATGGCCAGGCTGGAAATCGAAGTATCGGTTGTAGAAGGAGGCCTCATGAAAGCTCTCTGCGTAGCTCTTCGTAGCTCTGACAAGGAATGATAACGTCGGTAACACTGTTCAGATTCTTGGCCAGTCAACCTCAATCATCATCCTCAATTCCTTTCATCATGTGCTTAACGCGGTCCGCTTTCGACATGGTGCCATTGACGCATTTACATCGATCGACAACGTCCTCTATATAACTGGTGAATGTTTACCCAGTTTATGTACGCGTGTTAGCAAACGCTGCTCGGCTCGGCGTTCGCGGACGGCAGGACGGTTGAATACCTCTGTAAAAGCCGCTTTGAACGTCGACCACGTTCGGATATCCGCCTCACGGTTCTTGAATCAGAGATTGGCCACACCCGAGAGATAGAAAACCACGCTGATTAGCTTGGTCGAGTCATGCAATTCGTTATGAGTGCTACGCACTCATAGGAAGCAAGTCAACCTTTCAACGTCGTTGTCGTCCGGCCTTCTGAAGATGGTAGGATCCCGCTGGAGAATAAAACCAGTGCAGACAACAGGCGGCGACGGGAGCGTCTGCTGGTCGACGTCTGGCATGGCGGAAGGTAGCGTCTGAGTGCGGAGTTCCAGAATGGTAGAGTTGAAAGGGACCCAGCACGCCCACCAAAGATAACGGAGGTTTATTACGCGACGGGCCAATGATAGGTAGAGTGCTTCACCGAGCACAGTCTCTATGCTCGAGCATCTGCGGCACGCGATGCTGTTGGCACTCCTGCTGCCTACGTCCAGGCCTTCTTTTTCAGTACAATATATATATATATATATATATATATATATATATATATATATATATATATATATATATATATATATATATATATATATATATATATATATTGTGACGTAGCAGTTGTCACTACGTTTATTCCGACTCGAAGATACGGCGAAGCGATCACGCCCACAGCCCGGATCACACTCGAGAGCCAGCCCCACAAGCGATGATGAAGAAGAACCCCATATGAGCCCCACATGATGATGATCATGTACAGATGACAAAGAATAGCTTATACCTCGCTACACTAATGTCCCCTCACGCGAGAGCGGCCATCCTGGCCGCAATTCAAAGGGGCGGCGAACGCCTCGTGAAAGGCTTCATACGGGACACGTGGACAACCTCAGCAGTGCGGCAGCGGCGGTCACTTGGAACAATAACTGGTACCACGCGATAGTTAACCGGGGAAGTCTGCTCCAAGACTTTGTAGGGGCCGATGAACCGAAGTTGAAACTTGTCACACAAGCCAGGAGTACGAACTGGTGTCCGGAGTAGCACTTCGTCGCCAGGGCGGAAGCACACGACGCGATGAGAGGCGTCGTAATGCTGCTTGCGGTCCTGTTGCTGTGCTTCGGTGTTGATGCGGGTGAGCTGGCGACAACGCAGAATGCGGGACACATATTCTTCACAGGACGATGGACATTGATTGACAGTTGGCGCGAAGAAAGAGACGTCAAGACAGGAACTGGGCGAACGACCATAGACAAGGTAGAATGGCGAGTAACCGGTCGTGCGTTGAACGGCGGTATTATACGCAAAAGTCACGAATGGCAAAATTGCGTCCCAGTTTCTGTGATTCGGTTCGATGTACATGGCTAGCATGTCTGACAGCGTGCGATGAAATCGCTCTGTGAGGCCGTTAGTTTGCGGATGGTAACTGGTGGTAACCTTGTGGGTGGTTCCGGAGGCTCTGAGTACTTCGTCTACTAGTTGCGAGAGGAATGCTTTTCCACGGTCGCTCAGGAGGACGCGAGGAGCACCGTGGCGCAGTATTAAGGATTGAAGTATGAATGCAGCAACTTCAGAGGCTGAGGCAGAGCTCACACAAGTTGTTTCGGCGTAGCGTGTCAAGTGATCAACGGCTGTCACAATCCATCGTTTACCGGTCGGAGTCACAGGAAGAGGACCATACAGGTCAATGCCAACGATTTCAAATGGTTGCGACGGACAAGGAACCGGTTGCAGTTGTCCGCTGGGAGCTGATGTAGGGAGCTTTCGACGCTGACATAGGGCGCAGGAAGCGACATACTTCGCTACACTGGCGGACAATCCAGGCCAGTAGAAGCGACCTTTGATGCGGTCATAGGTTTTCTGGAAACCAAGGTGACCAGCAGTCATGTCGTCGTGAGACGCCTGCAGGACATGAGCACGTAGAGAGCGTGGCAGGACAGGAACCCAGCGCTGACCGTCAGGGTGATAGACATGACGGTACAGGACGCGGTTGTCAATCTTAAATTGCGTCAGCTGTCGACGAAGGCGGGCGTTAGGTGGGCGCGAAGCTCCTTGAAGGTGGTCTATGATGCGCCGACAATAAGAGTCCGCCAATTCATGAGATTGGAAGAATCCGTTGTCGTGTTTAGGCATCTCGTCTACAGTGGCCAACAAGAAAGCATGTGAAGAGGGGTCATGCGAAAGCTTGTCACGGATGGTAGTTGGAGGTCCATCGCATGGTGTCGTAGGAAGCGGACAGCGAGAAAGCGCGTCTGCATCCTGGTGTTTTTTTCCACACTTGTAGGTAATAGTAAAGTCGTATTCTTGTAGACGAAGGATCCACCGACCAAGCCGTCCAGATAAGTTTTTCAGCGTCGAAAGCCAGCACAATGCATGATGGTCTGTAACGATGGTGAAATGGCGGCCGTGAAGATAAGGTCGAAACTTCTGTACAGACCAAACGATAGCTAGGCATTCCTGCTCCGTGATGGTGTAATTCCTTTCGGCGTTTGTCAGAACGCGACTTGCGTATGCGACGACCCTCTCCCCTAAAGTGTCGTCTCGCTGTAGGAGAATGCCACCAATGCCATGACCACTAGCATCCGTATGCAGGAGGGTAGGAGCAGCTTCATCAAAATGGCGTAGTACTGGTTCCGATGTGAGAGCGCGCTTCAGATGGGCGAACGCAGATTCACATTCGGGAGACCACACAAAGGGAACATTAGAACCCAGTAATTTGTGCAGAGGTGACGCTATTGAGGCGAAGCCTCGTATGAATCGGCGAAAATAGGAGGCGAGGCCTAGGAAACTGCGCAAATCTTTGGTCTTTTCGGGACGAGGGAAGTGCCGAACTGCCGAAACCTTGTCAGGATCAGGACGAATGCCATCTTTGCTCACAATGTGACCGAGTACCTTAATCGTCTTATTCGCAAAATGGCATTTCTTGGTGTTTAGCTGAAGTCCAGCGTTGGCAAGGCATGTGAGAACTTCATCCAGACGTTGCAGGTGCTGAGAGAAAGTTGACGAGAAAACAACAATATCATCCAGATAGCACAGGCAAGTCTTCCACTTCAGGCCACGAAGAACGGTGTCAATCATGCGCTCGAACGTTGCGGGTGCATTGCAGAGGCCGAATGGCATGACATTAAACTCATAGAGCCCATCTGGTGTTGAAAACGCTGTTTTCTCTTTATCGTCCTCATGCATAGGTATCTGCCAGTAGCCGCAACGTAGATCGATGCTGGAGAAGTACTTGGCGCCTTGCAGGGAATCCAAGGCATCGTCTATTCGCGGCATAGGGTGTACATCCTTGCGTGTGATCTTGTTAAGTGCTCGGTAGTCGACACAAAATCGAACAGAGCCGTCTTTCTTCCGAACCAAAACAACGGGGGAAGACCAAGGGCTAGCAGAAGGGCGTATTATATTCCGTTGGAGCATGCATGTCGGTGACGTTCTCGTCAATGACTTGCCTCTCGGCTAGCGATACGCGATATGGTCTACGGCGCACGATGGATGTACCATCTGTCTCAATCCGATGCGTCGTAATCGAAGTCTTTCCCAGCGAAGCTGAATGCGCGTCAAACGAAGCTTCATGTTTCTGGAGCAAAGCAAGCAATTGTCGTGACTGCGAAGGTGTGAGGTCGGAACTGATGGCAGCTGCAAGAGCTGAAGGAGATGCGGTCTATCCTGTACAAGGAACTTCAGAGGAAGCTGGTTTAAATGAAACAACAGATATAGATTCCGATTCGGTGGCGGAAGCCAATGTAGTGCCTTTAGCGATGAGAATTTTTTCGCATGTCAGGTTTGTAGCGTAGAGAAGTGCAGAGCCATGATCAAACCTAACCAGCCCTGATGCAAAGGTAATCCCTCTTGCGAGACAGCGTGCAGATGGCAATACGAGCACGTCGCCGCAGTCAATCACATCAGACGTGATAGTCACAATGCTTTGATGGCGAGGAGGTAGCGCGGTATCTTCTGCAGCAAGAAAGTGAAGTCGTGCGTCATCTGCATGAAGTGAATATGTCGTGTCGGTCATGTGGAGAACGCGTTGCCCACAGCAGATGGATGCGGAGGCCGTAGAAAGAAAATCCCATCCCAGTATGAGCTGCTGGGCACACGAACTTAGCACTGCAAATTGTACGTAATGCAGAAGTCCATCGATAGAAATACGAGCTGTGCACATGGCGATAGGTCGAATGGCAGCCCCTTGAGCAGCGAGTAGCGTAGGTCCATCATAGGGGTTTGTAACTTTCCGAAGTCACGAACACAATTCCCAGTGAATGACTGAAACACTAGCACCAGTGTCTATTAAAGCTTCTACTTGTACACCTTCTATTACAACCAATATCACATTGCACGGACGCGATAAAGGAATTTCTGTCCTGTCGTTCGATGCAGCTTTTCCTCCAAAAGCTGCATACTTTAGTGTTCCGGATGACGATCGGCGAATTGAGAAGCAGGTCTCAGTGGGGACGTAGAGCGGCGAAGGGGGGATGGCGAGCGGCGTCTCGCAGGACGGTAAGCCGTCTCGGATGCTACAGTAGGCGATGGAGAGCGTCCGCGCGGTGGACCATAAGGACGGCGTTGGTCATGGAAGCTCCCTACACGTTGAAAAGTAGCTCCGGGCGAAAAGTCATCCCGTTCGTATACGTCATATCCGCGACGCTCGTCTTGCTGGCGCTTCAGGCAAAAACGTGCTATGTGGCCACGATAGCCGCAGTAGTAGCAGATGGGACGAGGAGGATGCCACTGCGGATAGCTGGTTTGAGTAGGTGCGCTGGTAGTCATGGACGCGATGGGGGCCGGTGTTGGTTTTGGAGGCATCGGTGGAACGATGACTGGAGTAGCTGCGGCTACTTGTGCGTACGTGGATGGGGCCCTATGGGTTAGAGGGTCCGTGTACGCTGCACCAGCCATGGACGCCAATTCCTCCTTGATAACGTCTCGCAGATTGGTATCGGAGGCATGACAAGGCATAGGCCCTGGGGCTAAGCCAAGATACTGCAGCTCTTCTCGTATCATTTCGCGTATCATTGCTCGTAAAGTAGGGTCGTCGGCAGTAGTGTTCGCAGTGGTGTCTGGCTGCAACCGTACTGATTCGAGTTCGTCAAGGCGCTGGCAAGTAGCGACGATATCAGCAACGGTAGCGGGGTTCTGGATGGCTAAAGCATTGAAAGCAATAGCTCCGATGCCTTTGAGGGCGTGGCGAACTCTGTCTGATTTGGTCATAGCCGGGTTTACACGTCGACAAAGAGCAAGCACATCCTCGATGTACGACGTATAAGATTCACCGGTTTGTTGCTTGCGAGTGGCGAGCGTCTTTTTTGCGAGGGCGGAACGAACAGCCGGTGTGCCGAAGATTTGGCGGAGCTGCTGTTTAAAAGCGCCCCAGTTCGTGAAATCAACCTCATGGTTGAAAAACCAAGTCTTCGCTACTCCGGTCAGATAAAAGGCGACGTGACGTAGCTTGCACGCAACGTCCCAACGGTTAACCGAACTCACTCGGTCGTAGTCGTCCAGCCAATCCTCGACGTCTTCGCCGCGAAGTCCAGCAAACAGATGGGGATCACGCTGGTGTCCACTGACAACCCAATACGGGGAGGCTGGGGTAGCCGAGGCCGAGATGGTGGAAGTAGAAGTGCCTGTTGGCTCGTCCTGCGACATGGTGGCGGACAGCTGGCACAATCGGCGACCCGATCGAAGCTCCAGGAGGTTGAGCGGGGAGTCAGAGGACGGAGGACCGAAACGCACACTCCACCACTTGTGACGTAGCAGTTGTCACTACGTTTATTCCGACTCGAAGATACGGCGAAGCGATCACGCTCACAGCCCGGATCACACTCGAGAGCCAGCCCCACAAGCGATGATGAAGAAGACCCCATATGAGCCCCACATGATGATGATCATGTACAGATGACAAAGAATAGCTTATACCTCGCTACAATATATATATATATATATATATATATATATATATATATATATATATATATATATATATATATATATATATATATATATATATATATATATATATATATTAACAGTTGTAACGCTGATGCCCCTCACGCTGCGATGCCCCGATGCCCCTCATCACCAAGTTAACTTATTACGGTCATGGCTACCCGCTCTTTAATGTTGTAGAATTCATCTGTAGTAGAGAATGTTACTCATAGTCAACATTGTACAAGACTCATCAGGTCTACCCTCACTAAGGCTATTAATAATGCACGCAATGCCTGATAATTACTCAAAGAGCCCTTCTGAGCTAGCCTCACTCGAGAGGGTTCACGTGTTAAACGTTGTCAGGTTCAGTTTACCGTGGCGGCTCGTCCGGATCCAGGGATTCTAAGCACCCTCTGCCACGTCGCAGGTCTGATTGCTGCCTTGGTCAGTTGCTCCGCAGCTGCTGGTGAATGAGAGCCATAGGCGAATTGCAAGACTGATGAGCGAAGTAGTGGCCGCATATTCCACTAGGGAGGCGAAATCCTGTTCTGGTGAGGGAGTGCCTTTGTTCAAGCTTAGTGTGTCTCCCTAATTTGGTTGCAAGTGGGATAGTATAAGCCCACTGGCTTTCGGCACTTTTTTTTCAGGTGCCAGGCGAAACTCCAAGCCTAAAATTAAGCGAATTGAATGGGGCTCGAGCTTAAGACTTTAAGATCAAAGGCGCGGTGTTCTACCTCATCTCCACACGACCACGGAATATATATATTGTTACGAATGATGTTTATTTACAGGGTGAAATGAGGTCCGAGATGGAAGCCACAGGCTAGGCCCAGCCGGCGCAGAGTACCCCGAGATCACGCGCGCCCACTCTACTTCTTCTTTCTCTGCCTAAGTCGCGCAGCGCTGCGACATCTTCCCCGGGGGCAGACGATTCTCGCTGAGCGAGTTAAAGGGACCTGTGATTGTACTGCTTGAGTCTGGCCACGTGAACAACTTGCACTGCACGAGAACGCCGATTACTTGCTGTCACTTTGGCGATGACATAGTTCACATCACTCAAGCGGCTGAGTATAACGAATGGTCCCGTGTAAGTGGCGAGAAACTTGCGGTACAATCCCTTTTTGCGAACAGGTGTCCACAACCAAACATAATCAGCTGGAGTAAAGCTGACGGGGATATGCCGCGCATCGTAGCGAATCTTGCTGCTGCCTTGTGAGGACAACGTCCCAAGATGCGCCAGTCGACGTGCTTCCTCAGCACGACACAGTTTGGGCGATGGAAGGATCTTCTTGGCACGATAAAGGTAGAATAGTGTCCAGAAAGCTCTGGGGTGCGCGTGCGTACAGCAAAAAGAACGGCGTATATCTAGTAACTTCGTGCTTGGCACTATTGTACGCGTATGTTACAAAAGGCAAGACGGCGTCCCAATTCTTGTGGTCAGCAGCGACATACATTGATAAAATGTTGGTAAGGGTTAGATTCGTCCGCTCCGTGAGGCCATTGGTTTGCGGGTGGTAAGGAGTAGAATTCCGATATGCAGAACCACAAAGCCGTAAAAGTTCTTCAACGACGTCGGCGGTGAATTGCCGTCCACGGTCAGTGAAGACAACCCGGGGAGTGTCGTGACGGAAAATGACGTGATGCAACAAAAATAAAGAGACATCTGCTGCAGTGGCGGATGGAAGTGCCGCCGTTTCCGTGCCAAGCAAGTCGATGCCGACTTTTTTAAAGGGTAGCGTCGGTGGCCTAACTGGTTGTAAATAGCCTGCTGGGGCCGTCCTCGTTTGCTTGTGGCGCTGGCGAACAGTACAGCTGGCGACATACTGTTTCGTTGTTTTCCAGAGCTTGGGCCACAAAAATCTGTCTAAGTCGGTGTAGTGTGCGTTCAAAGCCAAGGTGCCCGGACGTGATATCGTCATGCATGGAACGAAGGACAGCAGGGCGCAGATTTTCGGGCACAACTAGAAGCAATGGGGGACCATCCACCGAGTAATTTTTTTTGTAGAGCAAACCATTACGAAATGTAAACGGTGTTGTTCCTGCTGGCTCACGTGCAGCTGCCCGTAAGGATGTCAAGGGAGGGTCGCAACGTTGCTCGCTCTCGAAGGTACGCAGGTCTGGAAAGTCGGAAGAGATGGAAACTAGGTAGTCATCGAAGTCACCATTCTCAGCTTTAGTGTGAGGCGAAGGGAGACGAGATAGGCAATCAGCATCCGTGTGACAGCGCCCGCTCATGTAGTTAACGGAAAAGCCGTACTCTTGAAGGCGCAAAGCCCAGCGGGCCAACCGACCAGACGGGTCACGCAGCCCAACCAGCCAACAGAGTGAATGATGGTCAGTCACTATCGTGAATGCGCGGCCATGTAGATATGGACGGAACTTCTGAATGGCGAATACGACTGCTAGGCACTCAAGTTCACTAACGGTGTAGTTTGTCTCCACTTTTGTAAGTGTCCGACTAGCGTAGGCAATTACATGCTCACGGCCATCGCAGAGTTGAACAAGCACAGCGCCTACACCCGCATCGCTGGCGTCAGTGTGCAGCTCAGTTGACGCCTCCGGATCAAAATGCCGCAGTACCGGCCCAGAAGTAAAAAAAAAGTTTCAGCTGTTGAAATGCCGACTCGCAGTCAGCAGTCCACAAGTATGGGGTGTCTTTGTGAAGGTAATACGTAAAAGGAGAGGCAAGCTGTGGGAAATTTTTGATAAAGCGCCGGAAATATGAGCAAAGGCCCGAAAAGCTTCGCAGGTCTTTCACCGTTTGTGGCTGTTGGAACTCGCGAACCGCTGCTATCGTTTCAGGGTCTGGTCGTATCCCGTCTTTGTCGACCAGAAAGCCTAGTACGAGGGCTTGACGGTCACCGAAATGACATTTCTTCGAGTTTAAAACAAGGCCAGCTTGCTGGATGCAGTCAAGAACGATCGACAGGCGCTGATTGTGCTCGTGAAATGTCCGGCCGTAGATAATGACGTCGTCAAAATAGCACAAGCAAATTTCCATTTAAGTCCGCGGAGCACGGTATCCATAAATCGCTCGAATGTCGCTGGAGCGTTGCATAAGCCAAAGGGCATAACGTTGAACTCAAAGAGACCGTCAGGTGTCACGAAGGCTGTCTTCTCCTTGTCTGACGGGTGCATGGGGATTTGCCAATATCCTGACCGCAAATCAACAGAAGAGAAATACGACGCGGAGTGGAGGCAGTCGACGGCGTCATCTATTCGTGGTAGGGGTTGCACATCTTTCTTTGTGATGGTGTTTAGGCGGCGATAGTCCACACAGAATCTCCATGAGTTGTCTTTTTTCTTCATTAGGATCACAGGAGCAGCCGAAGGGCTACATGATTCCTGGATCACTCCTTTCTGTAACGTTTCTTCTACCTGCTCGGCGATGACTTTTCTTTCTGAAGGTGAAACGCGGTAGGGCTTCTGACGAATTGGCGTTGCTTGCCCTGTATGGATGCAGTGTTGCATACGAGACATCGGTGGTGTATGGGACGCTCGTTGGCCTTGAGCAAAATCAAACACTGTGGCGTAGCGAGCGAGCACAGCTTCCAGCCGACACTGCTCACTAGAAGACAGCGACTTGTTAATCATGCGCTTAAAGTCGGCAGAATTATCATGGTTGGAATTTGGCTTGAATTTCTTTTCGGCAGTTGACATTTCGACTGTTCCGACGCTGACAATAGCTTGCTCATCAAAAGTTGCCAGTTTAAGTCCTAGTGGCAATGTTATGGATTGGGTTGAAACGTTCACTGTCCACAAACGAGTACAACCATCAGTGGTGACAACGAGGGAGCGAGGGACTATCGCATTTTCCTTGAGCGCATTGTTATAGTCGGGCTCGGCTAAACCATAACAAGAACCTGTACGAGGACGGGAAGTATTCACAGGTACGAACATTGCAGTCTGAGAGGGCAACCCACATCTTGTGACACGGAGAGAACGTCGGCGGCATCACTGGTGATATCTGTCATTGAAGTTCGTGTGTCGCGGCGAAAAGAAATCGCGTCACTTCCACAATCCAAAGTTGCCCCCCACTCACGCAAGAAATCAATTCCTAAAATAATGTCATGCGTTGTCCGTTCAAGCACAGTAAATTCACTTCGAAATGCCTGGTCCCCTATCGTAACTGAAACAGAACAGACCCTAAGTGGGCATGACATTTCCCCACGAACTCCACGAAAGGTAGCGTTCCGATCCCCAAAAAACATAACTTTTTGTCCAAGAGGATTTTTGAAGGACACGCTCATAACAGAAACTGCCGCCCCGGTGTCAACTAAAGCAAAAACACTCACATTCTCAACTAAAACGCACACTTTCTTTTTAAGCAATTTTACACAAGGGGATCTTGATGAAGATGAACATATTGCGGCCTCACCCCGTCGATCGCACCAGCTAGTTTCCCAGTGGCGGCGGTGATAACGAGCGACCACGAGGTGATGGAGAACGTCGTTGTTGTGTCGGTGGTGGTTTCAGGCTGCGATCGGAAACGGGGGAGTCACTGCGGTTCGCGCTTCCCTGCTGCAGCCGCTGGAAGGAACTGGGATACGGCCAGGGCTCGTCAGCGGGCACGCGGGGTGTGTAGGAATTAAACCGTGGAGCACGCTGCTGGCGGCGGTGGCAATACCTAGCAATGTGTCCAGGCACACCGCAGCTGTAGCAAATGCGGGAGTCGCGTCTTGTCGCGGGTGACACCGGTGACATGGGTGTTATGGGTGGAAACGTACTCTCAGGCTGGTTGTAGGAGGGAAGAGCCCGCGGAACAAATCATTGTTGTGCATCTTGTCGGCGTCCCAGACTTGTCGGTTGCGGTGGCAAGTTGCTGCTCTCCGTACGATCAGCATAGGTCCTGCGAGGTTCTCGGTAGTTCTGAGGTGCCCAGGTGGCCGGTGTCACACCAGAGCGATGATCAAATGCACACTGAGGGCACACATGAGCGTCGTCAACAGCCTTAAGGCGTTCAAGTTCTTTTTTAACCACTTGCCCAATCGCCAAGGAGATGTCGTCGTATATATATATATATATATATATATATATATATATATATATATATATATATATATATATATATATATATATATATATATATATATATATATATACTGGGGGAGTGGAACGCCTGCTCCGATTATATCTTGTCTATAAATGCTAAAGTTGGACGAATCAGTCGAGGTTTCGCTGTCGCCGATATTGGGCTGAAGACAAGTGTTCGTACGCAGTCAAATGTCACTGCTGCAGTTTTGAAGTTACATGCATAACTTGAGGCACTTACAAGCATCCTACGGATGGTCGTGTAAGGTAAATGGAAGTTCCTATATTGAATGAAATAAACAGTTGATAGTCGATTATTACCAACTCTGCGTGTTAGGGCTACTACAGAGCTTGTGTTAGTTGTCAGTGTTAGTGTGATACGCATATACACTCCAATGACGATGTTATTTAGATAATATCGTGAATTCGTATTTTGCACCTAAAAGCTTGAAAGAAACGTTTTTTTTTTTCAGTTCCCTATTGTTATTTTCTTTCTGGCAAATCATGTTTAAGTAGAATTATCACCGATGGCAATGTGCGTATTTTCCATGTTGTGGCCTTCTCCTAAATATTCTGGTTTTCTTCGAAAGTTGTGAATTTCGTGATAACCGCTCTACACTTGTCAACTTGGTATCTGCCTAATCTGTTTGCCCTTTCCATTTGTGAATGATGCATGATGCTAAGATTCCGCGAACATTGGTCCACAACGGTTATGCTCGAATGAAGGGCAGGACTCGAACGGTTTGTCGGTGAGGCCAAACAAAAGCAAAGAGGGCTACCATAGCCTCTTCCCGGCATCTCCACATCAATATTTGTAGGCTTAAGCTGATTTCTTGCGTTATCACCAGCAGTGCGCGATCGCAATCACTTCTGCACGCGCATCAACAGTTCCTTTTACTATTTAGATAGCAGTTATGTGGATTCTCCAGGCGATTTTCTGCCGCCGTCGTCGCCGTCGCTGCGATGCTTCGTATAAAGTTCAAAGGCGGTAGCATCGTCTGCGCTCGCCGTATGACGTATGTGTGAATGAAATCGTATGAAGATAACGCGAAGAGGGCGGTTAAATCTCGCGCGATCAAGAGCGGAAAGCGGAGGGGAAGCGTGCTGGCTTTCCTTGCACACATGGCTCCGGGCCAAGGAAAATGGCTTCTAAACAGCGGCTGCTGCACATGGCGCAGCCGCGAGCGACCACGCGAGCCTTATCTTGAAAGCGATCTGCCATAGGGACAGAATCTATGCGGCTAGATGCACCGAGGTCCCACAGCTCCTTGTGCGCGGTGTTCTCACCGCATAGTTCGTGGGGAAGCGAGAGGCATCTTGAATGTCAATTCGGTCGCTCCGGCTTCAACACTTCTTCCCCTCCAGCGTTTTGACAGCGAGTTTCCGCGGTCATCCAGTCAGGTGTGCTGGTGTTCGCTTGTGCGCGAGTTACACCATGCTTGTTCATTTATACCCGTGTCACACGGGCGTTTGGAAGGCCTTCCAACCGATAGTCAGTTGACTCAAAGGTCAAATTCGAGCTGCCACACGGGCCGTTTCGAAGGCCGTCGAGTCAATAGTCTATCGAGTCAACAACTCTATCGAAATCTCGACGGCCTTTGAGCAACGGAATCGGAAACAGCGCGTACATGCCCTCTCGTTCACAGTGTGCTCGTACTCACGGTTAGAAAAAAACATCAAACCAAAATGCTCTAAAAATACTATATATGAGTGTTATTAATTATTCAATAAAGTATTTTTGCCACTTGACATGTGCGAACACATACCAAAACGGCGGCCGCATCGAGCGGCGAAAGCGTTGCCGCAGTTTCGCTACTCAACAACTTGAAAACTAAACATATATGTATGGCGATGTATAAACAAATGTTTGTGTAAAAACAAACAAAAAAAATTATAGGGCTTTTGAGAGGTTTTAATGTTGTTTAACTTTTCGTGACATGAAAACGAAAATAAAGATCCGCAGCGCCACACAATTTTGCGAGATACGCCTGAACCGCTCAACGGCCTTTCAAAAGTGCCGTGTAGCAGCGCGACAACTCCTTTGAGTCGATAGAGTTGTGGCGTTTCGAAGGCCGTCGACTGGAATGCCTTCCAAATGTGCCCGTGTGACACAGGTATTAGTTAATAAGGGAATGTTCAGAAGTTTATACGGCCGACAAAGTTAATATCCTTACTTATTATAGCTCTCCGCTAGTTTGCTATCGCAACCCACGCTTCGCCTTTCGGGCGAAACTGCGGCTTTTATTTCGCCTCGCACAGATTGTAAGTGAAATACTAGATGAAACAATGTTCACTGTGTAAACCACGAGGAAGTACATTGTACTTAGAAGAATAACGACATCCTTACATATCCTTCTGTTTAGATAGCTATTGTCATCGCTAAGAGAATTCGACCCACAGGATCAAGCACGCCTCGAAAGCAGTTTTTTTTTCGTCAGCTGCTTTCTTGTGCTAAAGGTATTCTAACAGCCTAAGCTTTTTGCGAATAGGACTTCTTCAATGTAACGGCATACGTCAGCTTTTACGATTTAGGGAGCAAAATTGCACGTGTCTAATGCAAGAAAACGTATTCGTATGCAAAAGCCAAATGGTGCTCTTTGTGCAACGAAGGTCACCCTTTTTTATACAAATGCGACTTTCCTTCGACAATCTGGCTAGCAAAAAAAAGCCAATTATCTTGCTTACACGTATTGTGCAGCGCGTGCTTTTCCATATCAAGCAGGCTTGTTATTCTAATCTGCATACTTATTACTTGCATGACTGATAGATTCGGTGGGAAACAGATATTTGGGTTCTCTCTTGCCCTTACTGTAGCAAAGACACTAAGACACTAGAAGAAATGGAACATAGGCACTGCGATTCACTGCATGTGATTCAGTGACGATGAAAGATCATCAAGGCACAATGTCCAAAGAAAAAAGACGAATCGTTCATTTTTTGTGGCATGACTGACTTTGTTTTTAAGGCCCGAAAACCTCGTCAACGCCCTTGTTGAATTGGTTTTTCTTGCAATTCTGGCTCTGCTGAACGTGTTCCTTAACGGCCATTTGACTGTTGAGAACAAATGTTTGTTTTTAAAAGCTCTGGTTCTTAAGATAGAAAAGACCTGGCAGTTCCCTTGTACTAATGACTGACAGGTTAAGGCTCCTCAGACTAGCAGCAGCATAGTGTTTCTGATAAATCTCAGGAGTTGCCTCCAGCTGGTCACCTAATTCGCGTGTAACCACGATCCAGCACCTCTGTTGTCGTTCTCGTTGTTGCTGCGGATGCGCATCTGATACTTCATGCCTATGTTCTCTGCTGTTGAGTTCACTGCTTCTCTTTCTAAGAAAAAAATATATTTCCTTCGTGCACTGCAATGCCCGTAGCCTGCGATAAAAACTACTGTGGTTGCCTAGTGGCTATGGGGTTGGCCTCGTAAGCACAAGGTTAAGGGATCAAATCCCGGCCGCGGCGGCGGCATATCGATGGGCGCGAAATACAAAAACACCATGTACTTACATTTAAGAACCCTAGGAGGTCAAAATCCGAAGTTCCCCGTTTTGGCGGACCTTATAATCAGACTAGAGTTTTGGCATGTAAAATCCACAATCAATTTTTTTTAACCTGCGAATGAATATTGATAGTATAAGCGATGTCATTCGCTTTTCCTATCACCGTTCTTGCTCATATGTGCATCTGTGCATCCAAATTGTGGCTTTCGGATGGCGACGATAATGTTTAGGGTTTCCCATTAAACAAATGCGAGTGTGGTCATCATTCATCCGATGCTTATGATGGCTTCACCGTATACTCATTGCAGCTATCATCAATTACACTTGTAGACAAAATCTTTCCATTGACGTAGTATGTTGCGAATCGGCTTCGGTAGAAATGTAAAAGCCTCCCTTCACACAAAAAGAAAGAACCTAATTCTTACTCGAATTTGTCACTCTTCTTCGTCACCTATTGCCGAATTCTTATCATCTTTTTATATTGTTCTGAATACATCATCTCTCGAAAATAATATTATTTTTCTAGTAGGTGATAATACCATAAACGTATGCGACACTAATACGACTTGCTATGATGCATATAGTGATTACCTGTCAGGGTGCGCATTTGAATGCCTCGTTAATTCCCACACTAGATAAAATACACGCAAAACTTGCATTCTTTTGGACCGTGATATTTCAAACTTCAACCATCGGTCGTCTGGAGCAGTTCAGACGGACATCACCAAGCTTGGTGCACTTACTCGTCTTGCAACTCATAACACATTTATTAGGAGATATTTCAATGAAAAACACCTTACTTATGCTATATTTCATTATGACTGGTCCGAAATCAAGCCATATCTGATACAAAGCAGGCAATTGATATTTTTCGCCCGTTATATTTTGCAGATGTTTCCTCTAGCCCTTCTGCCGTTACATGCAAGAAGCGCCAAAAGCCTAGGAGACCTTGGATGTTCTCTGCTTTACAAGCCAGTTTGAGAAAAAAAAAAGGACTATCGTCACAAGAATTCAAGAGGCAACCCAATAACCGCATCTTGGCATTTAGTTACAAATTTTATGGCAACCTTCTTACCGGTATACTGCAACACACTAGCAGTACAGATTGCTGGCTTCGTCGGTTCGTATTGCTCAGCAGGAGGAGGAGGAAATAACTTTATTGTGTGCCCTGCGAGTTGGTGGGGAGGGCCAAAGGCCCCGCCTAGGTGACGGCCAGGAGTTTTTGGGTCCTGGCGGCATCCTCGGCCCGCTGGACGGCCCATAATTGATCTTCGAGGGCGGGGCTGAGCAGCGCGGCTTCCCAGCGCGTGCGAAGGCTGCTGCTAGAGGCCGCGTTTTCTTTATTGTTATTTAGCCCTCGACATTCCCATAATATATGCTCCAGAGTGGCTCTGGATTCACATGTTTTGCATTTGTCCGTAGGATATACATCCGGATATATGATGTGCGAGAGCGCAGGATTCGGATACGTCCTAGTTGTAACTGCCGCCATGCGACAGACTGCTTTTTTGTCAATTTTGCGTGAGGTCGCGGGAATAGGCACCTCTGTAACCTATAATGTTTCGTAATGTCATTATATGTTATCATTCTGTCCTCCCACTCCCACTCATTTACCGCACCGTGACGTCCGGAGGGTGTCGGGGCGTCACCTGCGACTGCGGCTCGGTCCGTAAGCCCTCGAGCCGCGTCATGTGCCGCCTCGTTGTTGCCGTCCGCCGCGAGGGTGTGAGCGGGTGTCCAGGTGATGTATATCTTTCTTTTGGAATTTTGCCCTCCTGCAAGAAGAATTCGTAGGGCCTCCGGGGAGATTCGGCCGTTGGCAAAGTTTCTTATTGCCGTCTGAGAGTCGCTGACTATCACGGTTGCGTTAGTCTGAGCTGCTGCGAGCGCTATGGCTACTTCTTCAGCTATCTCGTTACTTGTGGTGCGTATCGTCGCGCATGTCTTGCACCGTTTATCCCTATCGATTACGGCTGCCGTAAATCCCTGTCTGCGACTGTATCGAGCCGCGTCTACGAACACTGCGCCCTTGTCGCTGCCGAATTTCTTCTGTATTTGCATCGCTCTGTTCTTTCTTCTGTCCTCATTGTGTCACAAATATCGAAACTAGCAATTTGGCTCCTTAAATCGTAAAAGCTGACGTATGCCGTTACATTGAAGAAGTCCTCTTCGCAAAAAGCTTAGGCTGCTCTAGTCTTAGAGAGGCGTTCATATTGTGCCATACATTGCGCTTCAATCAGCTCGTCTATAGTGTTGTGTAGGCCTAATTGCAGCAACTTGTCCGTGCTGGTGCTGATCGGTAGTCCTATGGCTAGTTTGTATATTTTCCGAATGAGGCATTCTAGTTTGATCTTTTCCGCGACCTGCCATTTTAAATACGGCGCTACGTACACTATTCTACTTATTACGAAGGCCTGTATTAACCTGATCGTGTTTTCCTCTTTCATCCCGCTATGTTTATTTGTTATCCTTCTGATTAGCCTCATGATTTGCGCTACAGTTCCCTCCAGTCTTCTGAGGGTTTCTCCGTTGTTGCCCTTGGCTTCAATGAGGAGCCCCAATACCCTGATCCTATCGACCTTGGGTATGGGTTTCCCATCGGCCGTCTTTAACTGTATCTCCTCTCTATGGGTGAGCTCTTCCCTGTAGTTGCCTGGTTTGCGACCTCTGCGAGTCGGTCTGTACAGTAATAGATCCGATTTCTCTGCCGAGCATGTTAGCCCTGTCCCCTCTAGATATTTTTCGATTGTTTCGACCGCTGTTTGAAGCGTTTGTTCTATCTGCCCGTCACTTCCGTTTCTCACCCATAGGGTGATATCGTCTGCGTATAAGGTATGATTTAGACCCTCGATTTCTCCTAGCTTGGCTGGCAGCCCGATAAGCGCCAGATAGAATAGCATCGGTGATAAGACCGAGTCCTGTGGCGTACCTGCGCTGCCTATCTCAATATCCTCCGAAACTAGGTCCGCTATCGTGCAGTCTTCGAGGTAGGTGGTCATCCTAGCTAGGACCACGTGCTCCATAAGTTTCCCCACGCAAGAAGTGAGAGATATGGGTCTCAAGTTCTCAATTTGCAGTCGCTTGCCCGGTTTAGGTATCAACACGATTTGTGCCGTCTTCCATTGCTGCGAAATCTGCCCTGCCTCCCAGCATTCGTTAATATATTCGGTTAACTTAGCTATAGACTCATCGTCCAAGTTCCTTAGCGTTTTATTCGTTACACCGTCTAGTCCGGGTGCCGACTTGGTATTGAGTTTCTGCAGGGCTGCCCTGACCTCTGACTCGCCGATTTTGCTGTCTAATTCGTCATTTACCTGCCCTGTGTAGTCAGGGTGTACGACGGGCAGCACTTGCGAGATGTATCTTTTCTCGATTTCCTTGAGGAAGTCCTGCTCTGTCCCTCGGTACGTTTGTATTAGCCGATTTATATTTTGCCTATGTGCCGACTTTGTCCCGTCCGGGTCTAACAAATATCGCAGGATGTTCCACGTTTTTGCCATTCCTATCTGACTGTCCATGTTGTTGCATTTTTCCTCCCACTGTTGTTTGCGTAGCTGCTGGGCGTACTTTTCTATGTCCCTGTTCAATTTGGCTATCTTTCTACGAAGCGTCCGGTTGTGTTTTTGCTTTTTCCATCTCCGTTGCAACCCTGCCTTAGCTTCCCACATGTGTAGAAGCTTACTGTCTACGTTCTCTAGATGCGCCTCCGGCGGGACCGTTTTCGTAGCTGCCACCACATCTCCCTTTAGTTTTTCGGTCCATTCCTCAATACCTTGTGTCGTGTCGTCGGCCTCCTCCCTTATTTTCCTGAATTTGTCCCAGTCGACAATCTTAAGTGGTCTACCCTTTGTCTTGCGTGGCCCTGCCCTTACCGTTATTTCTAGCAGACCACAAATATTTATTATCGCTTAGCGCAAACAAGGAAGGACGGCAGGTAACGAGGGCAGCGCTGCCCTTGTTCTCTTTTGTACTTCCCTGTTTGCGCTAAGCAATTATAAATATTTATGGTCTACGCTACGACACGCTAGAAACACTGTTATGACAAGGAAAACGCAATTGACAAAAACAAGGTATAAACTTAAAATAAGCTGTAATCTGTTGCATTAGTTTTATATAAGCCAGCATTGAGATGGTCTATAACAACCATAGCTTACAATGACATGAATTCTTCCACTCATATGATAGTGCAGGTACTTTTTCTGACTATTTCTGTTTACCCCCTTCCTGCAGTCACAAAGTAGTTTCTTCATCCAGCTTACCACATTTACCTCCCTCATTTTTTTTATTCTTTCCTACCTCTTCTGAAGAGATAGTGTCTTGTTCTCACAATATTAAAGATACTTCTCCTGGTCTAGATAACATTTGTGCACGTAACTTAAACTTAGTAATTCACGTGATTTCAGGTTCCATTAGTCATATAATCAACCTCAGTTTTGCAGAGGGTTCTTTTCCGGATTCATTAAAGAAAGCTAAGCTCTTACATACGTTTAATAGAGGTCATAAAGATGCTATTACAAACTATAGGCGTAATAGTTTGTAATAAGTAATACAAATTGAACACCTGCTTCTGAAGTGTGTCAGTTCTTACTTAATTAAATTACCATCACAAAACCTTGCCTGCTTGGTTTTCGGGATGGAGCATCACTGATAATGCCATATTTTTTTTTTTCATTTATTTCGAAAACCATTCAACTGACAGCGACAATCTTGAAGGTTTTGTAATTTTGAATCTAACCAAGGCTTCGGCACGCTTGATCACTGAATTCTATTTAGAAAGCTTCATTCTAACGGCATTACCGGTCCCGCTTTAAAGTTTTTCGAGAATTCGCTTCACCGACAATCCGTGTTTTTGGCGGGTGGTGCTTTTCCATAACCTCAAAATACTAACCGAGGTATTCCTCAGGCTTCTATTCCTGGTTCTTTCCTCGCCATAATGTGTATAAGTGACCTCCCTGACGTATGAAGTTCTCCGCATTGCGTCTTGTATGCTGACCATACTACATTACCATGTAGAAAACTCTTCACTCTCTAACATCGAAGCTAAATCCTGTACTATGTGAATTTCTTAAGTGGCACAGAAATGATGACCTCACTTCAAACCCTTGCATAACTGGGTTCATGATTTTCAGGTTCTTCAAAAGACAATATTCATTCTTATAGTTCTGACGCTCGGTTTTAACCTTATTTCTGCCTGCGAATCGGTACTCCTTCTGAAAGATGTAAAGTAAACCTTAATTGCCGTTCGCTCGTGATCGACATCAAGAAAAAAACTGCTTGATATGCGTGTACTAATTGATGCTAGGCCATATTTTTCGACTAAGGATTTGTTATCTCTTCCTTTTCCCTTCATTCATAGCCATTTAAACCACCGTATAGTCATCTGGGGTAACAGACATCATTGCCACATTGTACTTGGGCATGCCAACCAGAACCAAAAATCCGTATAATTACCTTCAATCCTCGCGTTTATAATGCCCTTTCATTTCGAAGGCACTAAATATGTTGCTCCTCTTTATACGGGAGGTCCCAATTCACTATTTGATTCGGGGAACTCCTGTGTTTAGCAACTTGCATTGACAACCTGTGGAAACAATGTCATGTCATTATAATTCCTATTTTATTATATCTTAGATTCGCGTCCTTCGAAATAATTAATCCTGAACTGCCTTTCGAGCTAATTAACAACGACAATAGAAAACGCTAACTGCCCTCGTTTCGCGTCGGAAGTTTATCATTAGCATTGTTGCATGCTAACAGATATGTCCTCTACTAATAATAAACTGATTACGGAGTAAAACCTTGTAATTTACTTCCATGCCACTTTCGTTAGTGCTACTTTCCTGCCACTTTCGTTCGCTCACTTTCGACTCGTGAGCCACAGCGTCGCTTACGAATCAATCCTTCAACAAGTGTCTAATCTGAACCTGGGGGAAAGGGCCTACAACTACATGAGGGACTTTCTGAACGATCGCAAAGCCACCCTGACAGTTGGCGACCTCGAGTCCGGAGAACGAACCCAGGGAAGTGCAGGTACCCTCCAGGGCTCAGTTATGTCTCCGCTCCTTTTCAACTTAGTCATGCTGGGTGTCCCCAGCAAACTACGGGAAATCGAAGGAATCTGCCACGCTATATACGCAGACGATATAACGATTTCGGCGGACCGCGGCAGTGACGGCCAAATTGAACACGCACTACAAACGGCCATTCACAAAGTGGAAGAGTACCTCCAAGGAACGGGCCTCAAATGCTCCCCGAGCAAGTCCGAACTACTCCTTTACCGGCCCACGCGCAGAGGCGTGCCACCACAGAGCTACACAGGACCCCGAGAGTACGAGGAAATCGGCCTGTACACCCAAGACGGAAACGCAATCCCCAAAGTAAACAAGATCAATATCCTCGGAATGGTCATAGAGGCCAACGCAACTAAAGGCGAAACCATGAGGAAGATCGAAGGCAAAGTCACCAGCGCCACGAGACTCATAAAGAGAATAACCAATAGACACGCGGGCATGAAGGAAGAAAACGTCATTCGACTGATCCACTCATTCGTTGTCAGCCACATCGCCTACGTAGCCGCCTAAGACAACTGGTACGTCGCGGAAAAGAACAAGACCAACACGCTCATAAGGAAAACGTACAAGATAGCCCTGGGCCTCATGGAATCGACGAGCACCAAGCTCCTCGCTCAGCTGGGCATATAGAACACCCTAGAAGGAATAGCCGAAGCACAACGCATCACGCAGCTCGAACGCCTGTCGACCACCACGACGGGAAGGTACATTATGAACACGCTCGGCACAACGTATCACAACCAGCACGGCCAGAAAATGCAAATCGCCAAGGAAATCAGAGACGCCATTACGGTGGCAACCATGCCAAGAAACGTGCACCCCGATTACAACCGAAGTAGAAGAAAGGCAAGAGCCGAGGCTCTGCTCCGTTCATTCGGCAGGGAGAGAAACGTGTGCTTTGTCGACGCAGCCGAATATCCGAACGGCCAAAAATACATCACCGTAGTCATAGACGCAGAGTCCAAAATCAGAACCACATGCAGTGTATACACCAAACTCTCGAAAATAGCGGAGGAAGTAGCGCTTGCGCTGGCCATCACAGAACAGGAATGCGAAGTCGTACTAAGTGACTCGCAAACGGAACTAAAGAATTACGCCAAAGGTCGAATGTCCAAGGAAGCCCTGTCCATTCTGGCCAAAGCGGGCAGATCCAAAACCACGTGCTCGAGGATCGTATGGTTCCCCGCGCACGTCACCACGGAAGGCGACGCGTTCCCGAACCTAAACGAGACGGCGCACCGGACGGCGCGCGACATGACCCGCTGCGCCGAACGGGGCAACACCTCTCGCACGATAGCGAACGCTTCTCGAGCTGAACGGGACAGGCTCACCAGATACAGCGACATAACCAGTGCATATTTGAACCCCAGAAGGATATACCCACCGCCGAGTCCCAAATTGAACAGGAGGCAGGCCGTCGCCTGGAGACTACAGACGAACTCCTTCCCTAATCCATTCCGTCTGAAACGTATCTTCCCAGACAAGCATCAGGACGACACGCGCAAATTGTACCAGGCTCACCAGATACAACGACATAACCAGTGCATATTTGAACGCCAGAAGGATATACCCACCGCCGAGTCCCAAATTGAAATGGAGGCAGGCCGTCGCCTGGAGGCAACTCCAGACGAACACCTTCCCTAATCCATTCCGTCTGAAACGTATCTTCCCAGATAAGCATCAGGACGACAAGCGGAAATTGTGCCAGGAAGGACCAGCAACACTCAAGCACATGCTGTGGGAGTGCAATGTAGTTATAGGAGGGATGGCAGTTAACTGCCATCCCTCCTATAACTACATTGCACAGGGTCTCTGGAGTAATTACTCCAGAGACCCTGTCGTGGAGGTGGGCCGCCGCTCTGCGCAGCTCAGACCTCGGATTCCAGACATGGGCAGTCCAGCAAGCCCGTGAGGCGGCGTTGAGGCAGAGATTTGACGTTCCCCCGCGGGAGACCTGAGTGCGGGCCGCATTAAACCTTGCCGGACGTACAAAAAAAGTTGTATCCATCCATCCTTACATCCTACGTTACAGATCTCCTGTGCATGCTAGAAGTTGCAAGTCAAACCTTCGAGAATTTCAGAACGTGCAAGCACAGGCACTACGCGTTTGCCTAGGCTTTCCGCAGAGCGCCTTAACAGCAGGAGCAGTTATAATGACTTAACACCATCTGATCACGACTTACGTTGCCACTGACACGCTTAGGGCCCATGTTCGACACGTTTCACGGATGTAATCAAGCTACCTTGCCTGCCAGCCAGAATGACGCCTGTAGTCGTCATTCTCCAACGGGGTCAGCATTCATCGTGCCTCTCTACCATCCGGGCTCACACCCTCGGCAAGTTCACCCTTATCTTTCGGGTGTTTAAACCAACCACAAATGCGCCTTTCCATTCTGGGGATACGAAAAAAGACTGGCCTGCCTACCTCGGCCTTGAAGCAAGCAGCTCGGGACTGTTTGCGCACTTTCTACTTTAACCGAGTCCACCTATACACGGTTGGCTCTTCCACTCAGACCAGCTCCGCCGGCGCAGTGGCAATACAATTACGATCAATAAGCAACAGATACAAGACTTCTCACGTGACAACAGTGACCAGTTCGGAGCTTGTTGCCCTCCGAGGTGTCGTTGATTGTATTAACAAGCAACCGTCTAATCAGTGGGCGGTATTCTGCGTCACGAAGGCAGCCCTACAATATATTTTGTCAGCTCTTCGTCGTGGGTGCTGTGAAGAAGTTGTGTCGGAGATACGAGAAACGCACCATCGTATGATTGCGAAAGGACACGACATCGTGTTTCAGAGGCAGCCGGGTCATTGCGGTTCCTCCGACAATGACTTCGCTGACGAAGCTGCAAGAAAAGGACAAGAAGCAGGAAACCTTGCTTCTGTACAATTATCAATGCCTCACGCAGCCCAATACTCAAGCAATCTAGCGCACCGTATGGCATTATAGTGGCACACACATGAATTCATCCAGCGTTGATTGCATTCTTTCGACTTATGAATAAAGGGAAAATGAGACATCCACCCGTTCGTAGCTATTGCACCACTTTCTCTCCACCTTGCGGGTGTCCGCAGAACTACTATGTCAAACTCTTTCGACTCATCTATACAACTATGACTGTTACTTGCGCTTCCGCGAAATGAGGAAACAATGCTGTGCCGATTACGCTTGGGCGCAGCATTCGCCAATGCGCATACTTGTTTGATAGGAATGAATGATAGCGCCGAGTGCCAATGCCTACGGTGTCAAGGAGACTGTAGAACATCTACTGTGCTTCTGCGCATTTTTCTAAAATGGCAAACATCACCTCTGCACAGCTCTAAATCAGTTGGATAGCAAACCATTCACCTTGAACAAGGTCTTGGTACCATGCCCCGCACATCCGACCCACAAAAGCCCACAGAAGCGATGCTTCAAATTTTAAAGCTATCTGATTGTGCGACCGTCTGCGACCCAGACAGCGGGACCATCAGTGATACAGAGCAGACAGCTGTTGCCACGTCGACGATACCACAGTAGACTTTTTCTTCTTCTCATATTCTTTCCCTCCCCTTTTCCCCTACCCCAGTGTAGGGTAGCCAACCGAGATCAGTCTTGGTTAACATCCCTGCCTTCCCCTTTATCATTTTCTCTCTCTCACTCTCTCTCTCTCTTTGTTGCATCATCCAACTGTGGCATACAAGAGAAAAATTGATTCATGAAGCTTTCAATGCCAACTGCGCTGTACGAAAACAGCGCTCTATATTATTGAAAAGAATGCCTCTTCAATTTAAAACTTTTGCTTTATCAATTTTGCATTCTATACTACTTCGTCTATTTTGTTAGGACGAGCACACTTCCTCATGGCTGTGGAACGTTTCGTCGGTGCTTCAGCAAGGGCGAAACATTCTGCTCTAGCTCTTGCAAGTGCCCTTTGATAACGCTCCGTCTTAATACCTTGAAATTTTCTTTTCAGTATGTAAATCTCATCCTTAGGTGCGCCAGGCTCTATACTTTCCTCTGCGTTCAGCACGCACAAATTCGCTCGTACTTTCTTCCTTAATATTCTCGTTCTTTACAGTACTTGCTCGTTCTATTGCGGCCATCTTAAACCTTTGTGTGAAAAGGTCCCATCCCGTAATGAGTTCGGTTTCTCTCCTACACGTATATTGTTTATATCATCGATTATGTTCCACTTCAAAACATCAGTTTCCACAAATTTATTGGTCAGCTTCCACAGTTCGCATGTGAATTTTTACCAACTTCTATCTGGCAACCCATGTCAAACACAACAAGCAGTGGTCGCTAAATCATAAACGCAAAACATGATTAATGTAACACAACGGAAGCATCATTGGTGGAACATATGCCCTGTCGAAGCGACCATGGCTAGTCCATTAAACGTGCGTGTACTGGACACATCTGGCAGACCGTGAACATGCACCAAAATCCTCGAGACTATACTCGTTAGTTATGTCTACGCGTATAGTTGTACCTATATCTCTAAATTCCAAACGGCTGGATTTGCCATCGTATGCACACACGCAATTAAAATCTCCCAGATGGATGAAAGCCTTTCGCAACTACAATATTGCTTAATATCCTCAAAAGAATAGCTACGTTCTTAGGTTAGATTGGGTGCCTAAACACATAGTGCACGCCACTGCACATAAGGGAACAGAAGTCGCATACAACGAAACTTCCCAACAAGCAAGCTATAATTTTTTTACCGTTATGCCCAAGCATCGTTGCCCAAAAGGGACACACCCACCCGACGTGTCGAATACACGAGGTACATATGCGTCATAGCGTGCCCTAAAGCGTTGCCCCATACCTTTGGACTGCCTACTCTCCTCAGTTTTCGTATCCTGAATTGTGAATATATCACAATCTTTCTTAGTTAAAAATCGATACAACTGACTAGGCTTCTTTTTTGCTGCAAGACCTCCGACATTTGCCACCGGGAATCTGAGAGGTGTTTCAATGGTTGCCATTATCACACTACCACCTGGCCGAGCATAGAGCTCCCACTTCCGCCCGACATGCGGAGTGTTCCCTTCAAAATAACGCGCACGACGGCAGCCGTATTTCGCGCGACCCCGACTAGCTCACGAGGTGTTGCATAGAGAAAGAAATTTCAAAAAGAGCGGACACTCCCATAGAGCCCAGCGGCCGAATTGACTGTAGCACACCAAGCGGATGTTGTTGACTCCTTCCGGTTTCGGTTTTGGGCGCGCGCGTTTTGAAAACCAGTTGGTACACGCCGCGCCGGCTCCGCTGCTCGGCGCGGCATTCCTTTTTTTTTTTATTCGCTTCTGCTGAACCTCGCGTGGCCTTCGCGTGGAATCGTTTTAAGTAGAAACGATTGCGATTGACCTTTACAAGACTGCGCCGAATCTGTCAGGTGCAATTTCATAAAGAAAACGAAAGACGTCTTCTGAAATGATGGAATGTTTATTTCGCTCTATATAAATGCTCGTTCCGGGCTTCTTCTGCATTCATCCAAAGTTGTGGCACCAGGTAAGCAGCAGTCATTGCCGTACGATGCTCCACCGGATGCCATCAGCTGAAAGAAAGTAAATTACAAGCATGTATGATTTCCGTATATTGACCTAACAGGAGTATTGCGTGTAGAGGCGAAACGTGCGTAAGTGGTGAATGAGCGTCATTACAGATAAATTCACTTTTACGTACATTTCGCAGCAAAGACTCCTCCGAAACAATGCCATAAAATCTGAACATCCGATTTTCAAGCACCCCTCCTTTCCCAGGCATTATTTCCTGCACTTGAAGTGCACAAATACACGGGTGACTGCGCGTTTCCAAAACAACTTGGCCTCGGCCGACACTATGGTACGCCAAGTACACAAAGGTAGCTACAACACAGGCTACGCCAGACCATGTTACACGCTCGCAGAATGCCTTCTAATCGCACTCAAGTCAGACTCGTCGGTGCAATGCCTGTTTTCAGTCGCTCAGAATACATAAATGTCATGTTCTTGAGCTCCTCCGTGTTATCTTTTACGCGTCCTGCCGGCGCATGGAACACTCCCGTGTTATCACTCTCGGCAATCGCTCGTCGCGTTTTCGAGAAGCGTGAGTACCGCAATAATGTATATGTTGTTGCAGGGCTATAAAATGCGTCACAAACTTGTCCCACTAAAATTCAGTACACGCAAAACTAACTCATTGTGGCCGCGGCCGCGGCTTGCTTTTTTCGCTAACAGCTTCACAACCCCAGGCGCGGCGAGCAAGCCTCAAGGTATCCCAAACAGTTACCAAATAATTTACAATACTTTTTTCGGGTCAGAGAATGCGTCACGAACTTCTACCAGTAAGATTCAGTACACGCGAAACTGCGGCACACAGCCGAGCTGCTTTTCGCTAACTGCGTCAATAAGCCGGGCGCGGCAACCGTGCTTCTAAACTACCCCAAATATAACGACGTTAGTTACAATAATGTTGGGGGCCACAGAATGCGCGAAAACTTGTCTGTGTCAGGCGCTACGACGTAGTGCACGCATGCACACGCGCAAATGCCTCGCACGGCCGAGCCGGTTTTCGCTTACTGCGTCAATAAGCCGAGCGCGGCAAGCGTACCCAAATACTACCGAAATAAGTTACAGTAATGTTGCGGCTCATAGAAAGCGTCGCAAACATCTCCCAGGACGAAGCATTAACTCAAATCAACTGCGCAAGGACGGCGGTGCTGTTTTTCGCTAACTGCGCCACTCGAACTAAGCCTAAATGTGATTAAAATGCGCCGCACACTGTCAAACACAATTTCTCACCTTGCCGTAGTCCAGTAGTGCAGTGGTACCGTGTGGAAATGCAGACGATACGCAAGAGAAGCATAGAGAAGGCCGGGAGCCCCCCAAAAAATGGGCTATGTCCAAAACAGACGGGTCGCCGAGCACGCGAGCTTCGAACCGTACGACCGTCATCATCATCATCATCATCATAAAAACTTTATTGTGAGACTGAGGAGTTTGGAGCACGCAGGCCCCTGGGCCCCCGCACGACCCCACTGCACTCAAGCGTTTATGTTGCTTCGCTCCATAACGCTGGCAGCCCGATCAGTAGCCATGGTCTGCACGACCGGGTCTCCAGAGCGCAGCAGGGTCTCCCAGTCCTCCCAGGTCTTCAGGTGCTCGAGGCCCCGCGGGGGAGGATCCGCCGGGCAATGAGAAAGGAGGTGGAGAGCAGAAGCGCGAGGTTCGGGACAGAGTTTACAGGCTGATGTGAGGAAAAGAGGGTGATAGTGAGAAAGAGTCAGAGGAGATGGGAGAGTGTGAGTTTGTAATCGGCGCCAAAGGGTTGCTTGTCGATTGCTAAGGGATTTGTGCGGTGCGGGGTACAGCTGACGCGCCGCCTTGGAGGCATTCGTCAGCTCGTTGAAAGTGTGCGCGCGCTCCTTCGTGAATCCCGGATCGGAGGCCGCAAGAGCCCGGTTTAAAGAACCTCGGGCTAAGAGGTTGGCGGCCTCGTTACCAGGATTCCCGCAGTGCGCGGGCACCCAAATCAGCTCCACATGACGGGGCGGGGGTGCAACGGGCGAGTCCAGTATGCAAAAAGCAGGGACGTGGACTCGGCCTCGTGCGAAATTTAGGATTGCAGTTTTGGAGTCTGATAAAACATACCGTGCTTCTGTGTTGGTAATAGCTAGGGCAATGGCGGCTTCCTCTGCAGCTTCGGGAGAGGTGTCTGGGGGGAGTGTGTGCGTTCCAATCGGAGAGAGAGTGTGATCCACCACGACAGCGACCGCTTCATCACCCTTGCAGGCTGCGTCTACCCATACGGCGTCCGGTTCCGAGCCGTAGTAACGGTGCAGCGCTGTAGCTCGAGCTCTGCGGCGCTTATCGTGGTGGTCGGGGTGCATGTTACGGGGGAGTGGCTTAATGAGCAGTTCGCAGTGTACGGGTTTTGGTATGGGGCGTAATGTCGGATCGTTGGCTGGTATCCGGATTCCAAGGGAGTGCAGTATGTACCGGCCAGTGTTGGTTTGTGTGAGACGAAGGTATTGTGCTTGGCGGTGTGCGTCTACAAGTTCCCCGATTGAGTTGTGGAGGCCTAATTGTAAGAGTCGGTCGGTAGGTGTATTTATGGGAAGGTGGAGGGCGACTTTGTATGCCCGGCGAATAAGAGCGTCCATGGCGTCAGTTTCACGGCGAGACAGCTTGAGATAGGGGGTGGAGTAGAGTACACGGCTGAGTACAAAGGCGTGAACAAGTCGGCATAGATCACGCTCCCTCATGCCTCTGTGGTGGCCCGAGACCCGGCGGATAAGGTGCGAGATCGCCCCTACTACCCGCCTGAGTCTCCGGAGTGTAGTCGTGTGCTTCCCATCACTCTGGATATGCATACCAAGTATCCTGAGGGTTTCGACCTCTGGTATCGGTCTACCGTCCAGCTCGATGATGATGGGGGAGCAGGGCAAGTTGCGGTTCTTGGGACGAATACACAGCAGCTCTGACTTCTCTGGGGAACAAGAAAGTCCTACGCTAACTGCATAGTTTTGGGTCAGATTGGCGGCTGCTTGGATGGTGTCCTGTATGGCGCCATCACTGCCATGGGTAGTCCATAGCGTAATGTCGTCCGCGTAGAGAGTGTGTTTCAGGTGAGGAACGGTTGCCAATTGTCGTGCTAGGGGGATGAGTGTGATATTAAATAAGAGAGGTGAGAGTACGGAGCCTTGCGGGGTGCCTACGCTTTTTAGTGAGTATGTGGGGTAAGTGAGCGGGCCGAAATGGAGCTCGGCCGTGCGTGCTGTGAGGAATGCCTGAATGTAGGTGTACGTACGTGCGCCCACATTCAGTGGGGAAAGTGCAGTCATGATCGCGTGATGTTCGACGCGATCAAAGGCTTTGGATAAATCCAAAGCCAGGACTGCCTTGGTGTGGCTTGGAATGAGCGGATCGAAGATATCATGGGTGATTTGCAACATGGCGTCTTGTGTGGACAAATGGGGGCGGAATCCCACCATGCTGTGAGGGTATAAGTCATGGTCTGTCATGTGCTGTGCGAGCCTCGCTGATACCACATGCTCGAAAAGCTTTCCGAGACACGAGGTTAGCGAGATTGGGCGAAGGTTTTGGAGTGTAAGTGGTTTGTTGGGTTTCGGAATAAAGATTACCTTTGCGTGTCGCCAGGACTGGGGGAGAGTGCCCTCTTTCCAGCACTGGTTGAAGTACTCCGTGATGCGAGTAATCGATTGATTGTCCAGATTACGAAGCGTTGTGTTGGTGACCTGGTCGGGGCCGGGCGCGGAATTGGTGCGGAGAGTCATAAGGGCTGCTCTGACCTCCGCCTCTGTTATGTCGGTGTCGAGTTCGGGGTTCGGCTGTCCTGTGTATGAGGGGAGAGGAGATGGTATGCCAGGTGAAGTGTATGTGTCGCGAAGTGTACCCAAGAGAGCATCGGGGTTGTCCATGTGTGTGTGTATGAGCCGGGTGACGTGGTGCTGGGTGGTGTTTTTTGTTTTCGATGGATCGATGAGGTGTCGAAGGAGGTGCCACGCTCTTTTAGTTGTCAGTTTGCCGGCGATGCCGTCGCATACTTGCCCCCAATTTGAGCGGCAGAGCTCCTCCGAATGTAGTTGAATTTGGGATTGTAAAGCGGCTAAGCGTTTCTTTAGTGTTCTGTTATGTTTACCCCGTTTCCACCTTTCTAGGAGGCTGTGGTAGGCCTCCCAGAGGTGGGCGAGTCGGGTGTCTAGTGTCGGGGTGTCTGTGGTGGTTTCAATCAGCTGCGTGTGGTGTTGGATGTCAGTCTGAAGTGAGTCTACCCAGTCGGTGATGTCGGTGATGGGGTTGTCAGGGAGGGCAGTCCGCGCGGTGCGGAGAGCGTCCCAGTTAATGAGTTTGTGTGTCATGTAGGTTTGGCGGGGTGGTTTGAATGGGACAGTGACTTGTATAATGTAATGATCACTGCCCAGTGTGTGTAGTGTTCTCGTCCAGGTCACATCACGGAGGGAGCGGCTGATCACCAGATCCGGACTAGTGTCCATGCTGACACTGTTGCCGATTCGCGTAGGCATCTGAAAGTTGTTGTGGACGGAAAGTTGGAGGTTCTGCATGAGCAGCCAGAGCCTGCGACCTCTGTGTGTGGTTGTTTTATATCCCCAGTCAGTGTGCTGGCTGTTGAAATCCCCACCGATTAGTACGGGGTGCTTCCCTGCTAGGCGGTACAACTCTCGGAGGAGGGAGTCCAACGAGGCCATCGGTTGGGATGGGGGGTGGTAGATATTGGCAATAAAGATGGATGGGAGTGTATGTGTATGATGGATAATTTCGGTGATCACGCAGGGCGTCTCTGACGTGATGTAATGTGTCTTGTGTGTTAAGTTGCGGTGCACAAGTGTGGACGCCCTGGGTCTGTTTGTGGTGTCAGAGTGTGTGGAGTTGTAACTGGGGAGTGTGGCCTGAGTGGCGGGATCTTGGAGAAGAAGGACTTGTGGTGTCGGGGAAAGTGTCGGAAGTAGAAGCTGCAGGGGCGCGCGCTTGCCCCGGAAGCCGCGGCAGTTCCAGGTTATGATATGAAGGGAGTTATTGTTGCCCCGTCCCGCCATATTGGAGCTTAGAGGGATGGATAAGAGGGGTTAGTCTCGCGTCTATTGGGATGTGGGGTTCCATGGTAGTTAGTTGTGCTGGGGGGAGAAGGGGGGTAGAGAGCGGGGGGAGCTGCGTGAGGCGTACTTCGAGGAGGTTGACCATTTTCTGAAGCATAGATTCCATGCAGCGTTCCAAGTGCGTCTCCACTTTCGTAGTGAGGTGAGTGATGAGAGTATTGAATTTGCTTTCGAGGCGAACCTCAATCTCTTTGAGTTTTTTGTCAAATTGGTCGGATAGGTCTTTCAATTTGGAGTCGACATCGATCGGCTCGGAGGTGAGGGGTGGGGGAGTGATACGCTGTTTTTTTGAGGGGGGTGATTGAGAGGTAGCGGTGTTGGTTTGTGATAGAGTAGGAGGTGAAGTTGGGGGGGAGTGAGAAAGAGTAGGAGAGGGAAGTGAGCTCTGAGTGAGGACTGTGAGGCGTCTTACCTCCTCCCGCAGGGCCCGGAGCTCCCGTTCGTTGTGGTCCGGAGTTTTCTGGGCGGGGGCAGGCGGCGCTTTTCTTGCACGGTCGGCCCAGGTGAGGTCCTGCTGGGGCTTGTGGCTACGGTCACGTGAAAGGGAGCGCGCAGTGCTTGCACTGCGCGATGACTTTCGCGGGGCTGGCTTCTGCTCCCGGGTTCTTGACTGGTGTCCGGTGGTCGGCTGGGTGCGTGGTGGCGGGCGTGCGTACCGGTATTTACATTGAATATTCCCAGTATGATGCTCGTCCCCACAGACAATGCACTTGGGTGTACAGGTTGGGGGTTCCGTTGGCGTGTGCTTGTCACCGCAATTGTGGCAACATCCGCTAGTTGGGACGGGACAGACATCCTGGCGGTGTCCGATACGGCGGCAGTTGTAGCAAGTCTCCATTTTTGGTCGATGAGGAAAACAAGTGTGAATACCCGCCCAAAAGCGGACAGCCTTTGGCAGGGGGCCGGTGGCGAAAGTGATAATAATGGAACGCTTTTTCCCGAAGGACCGAGCGTCAATAATTGATAGTTCAGGATTGAAGGGAACAAGTCCTTTCAGGATTTCACCGTGCGACTCATCATTGTAGGCCATGTGAATGACGCCCCTCACGGCATCATCGGGCGGAGCGAGGTATGCGGTGACATCAGTTGCGCTCGTGCCGATGCGGATTGACGTCATTTGGGTATAAGCTCGAGCTCGAGCCTCCTCTGGAGTGCTGATCGTCAAGGTGTTGTTTGTTGGATGCAGCCGCACCTGGTCCTGAGCGAGCGCTTCCTGCAGGTGGATTTTGGTCGCATCACAGATTGCTGCGAAGAGCGTTCGAGGGGTCTCCTTGGTTATGTCCAAACCGCCGCGTGGTCGGACAACAATCTTGAAGTCTCCCCGCGGGAGCTGCGGGAGAGGCGCGTGTCGCGTACGGAGCGGGCGCTGCGCAGCTGGCGGCGCCGCAGCTCGGGATATCTCGGCGGTTGAACGGCCGTCGCCGCCCTTGGGTTCCGTCTGGGGAGAGTGAGTGGCAGGCGCGGGGCGGTGCTGTTTGCGGAGACGCAGGACGGTCTCCCATTCCCCGTTTAGGGCTTCGGCGGGGTCGATGTCGGTGCCGTTTACTTGGTATTCCATGGCTGGGTGGGCTGTGGGGGTCACGGACGCTAGGCCTAAGACAGGCGTAGCCTCAGCGTGCACCAGGCAGACGGAGAAAAGGCCGATAAATCCGACCCGGGCGGGATAATGACACCCAGGCGGGCTCAAAATGGGCGGCTCACCTTCCCGGATACGATGGTGGCGATGTTGAGAGGCTCAAGTTGAAATGACCGGTCGCTGTGGACTTCGAAGGAGGAGCCCATACACAGCGCGTCCGCTCGCAGCGACTCCGGCGATCCGTCTCCCTACGACCGTCCTCGCTCACTCCTGCGGCTTGTATGGCGCATGACGTATGCACGCGCGTCTGGCGTGCCGCTTGCTTGTTGCTAGGCAACGCAACAAAAAGTTGCAAAGTATAAGTTCATTTACACGCAAAACTTTTTCACTTTTAGTGGGAAGAAATAAAAAAAAATAAAACGTTGTCTGGAAGTTTATTTCACATTCTTTTTTTCTGATGCTCGCGTCAACTAACGGACGTTGTTGAAACTAGGCGTGACGTGTTTCCTGTTGTCAGTTTTTGAAGAGTGTCCCCTCTTGTTGAATTTCTTTCTCTATGGGTGTTGCTTCTTGCCCCCAACCGTTTTCCACACAGGAATTTCATACAATAACTACAAAAGGTAACTGTGGCCCTAGTGTCTACGAGAGCGGCAAGCAGGGCTGTTGAACCAGCGCGGGAATGATGGGTAGCATGTCGATTTAACTAAACTTGGTCTTTCTGGCTTTAAATAAATTCGTCGCTATGCGTAGTGGTCATTTTTAAGAAAGTCATGTGTCAAAGTAATTAAATAGCATTACTAAAGTTGTCTGCCGGCAGAATTCCTACACAGAGCCTCTGGCGCCCGATGTTGAAGCTATTATGCCACCGACGCCTCGAACAGCCGAACCATTCCAATTCGCAGCGATTATGCGTGCATGCAGAGCCTTTTACCGTGTGCATTAAAAAACCTGCTGTGGCTTAGCTAAGGTTAAGCCCAGGATGCGAAGCATACTAGCCTTTATTTTAACGCGACAGCGTTAAGGAGTTCGTGTCGCAGAAAAGCCGGTGTCGTCGGCGTCGGCTCAGGCGTGCGGTGCTTGCTCAGGCGCACATTTCGTTGTCGCGCCGAACGCTGCGTTGCTCGACGCTCACCGCGTCCGATGCGGGGCGCGTAGTCGCTGCGCCGTAGCAAAGCCACCTAGAAGCAGTCTCTGTAGCACGCCGCAACCTTCGCTTCTCATTCCAACGAGCAGCTCTGTCTCCAGGAGGCATCTCACCTCGTGAGTGTCTAGCAGAGGCAAGTGCAGCTGCTTATATAGACAAGAACGGCACCGAGAGCGGCGCTGCTGCGCCGGCGTTGAGAGCGCCGCATGCGGAGCAAAATTCTATTAGCGGTGGTACCCCTCTCCCATCTCTCGTTCGCGCCGCCTTGATTGCCTCCTGCACTGCGCGTGTTTGGGCACGTTTCGCGCCGCACGTGGTGTGTGCGCGTGGACATTTCCTTCGAAGGGCGGTGTACAGTCTCTCTCACATTTAGGGGAAAACTCGAAGCGCAGCAGCTCGCGCAGGTGCTCGAGGGGCGGGATCTTGAACGGCGTCGTCTGCTACGGCGGCGCACGCTGGCCGCATTGTCGAGAAACGTTCTACTGTCAGGTGCAGGGCGCTGATCACATCGTTACTGCGTGAAAGGAGCCGGTATTCTTTGCTAAGCGTTGCGCGACGCCCACTGATACGCCTCGAATGTAAGTTCATCGCTGCATGGCAGTCATAGACGACGTACTGATTCCATACATTCTTGACGGCCCGTTTCTGGAAGGCGACTATATTTTCTAACACGATAGGACGCCGATCCACACTGCTCGTGCTGTGCAAGAACTGCTAGAAGAGCGCGCAGTCACTCTCTTGGAGCGGCCGCCTCAATCCCCGGGCGCCAACATCATTTAAAATGTCTGGGGCTCGTTGAAAGTATCGCTGGCGCAACATCCCCTCTATCAGTCGCCCGAGGATAGGCTTCGATCCACCATCGTCAGTGACTGAGACGTGCAGCGAATGAACACATCCCTGATCAAGTCAACCTACACTTCACTGCCTTGCAGGATGAGCGCTGTCATCGCTGCCGCTGGGGACATGACGAGATACTAACTGAAGTTCCGAGCGTGACGTGTCCAATTCCCCACCGGCGGGCAGGGTCTGTCTGGTGTAGCGAATGATTATCGAGAAAAATCACTTCCAGCTCATTGTCTGAACCTAAAACGTTCATTTAATCGTGTCCGTTTGTTTCACCGTGTTCGACTCCCATTGTTGAGTGCTTTGTTTTCCTTTCGAGTCAAACAAAGACTGAGCACGTTGCGCGCACATCTTGGTGCGTTTTGTCGCTGCTCATTACGGTAGCACACACAGTGAAGAAATATACGTGCACACGCTCAGTACTCCGGCCCTTCGAAAGAACAAATGAACCATGTTGTCAAAAGAAGTTTGTGGAACTCCATTATCGCCAATGAAGGATCAGAGTGTGGCGACGCACAACGTTTAGTAAAGAATATCAGCTCAGTTCCCGCAGTACCGATGAAATAGGTGCACTGCCCCTGACAGTACCACGCTTCCCGAAAATGCGGCCAGCGCGCGCCGCCGTAGCAGACGACGCAGTTCACGACACCGCCCCTCAAGCGTGTGCGCCTGCTCGAGCTGCTGCCGCCGCACGACTCCATTGCTTGCCGCATCGCGACGCAATACGTTCCGAGTTTTCCCCTTAGTGTGAAACAAACTGCACACGCTATATTTGCCTTTAAGAAGATCGGTACGCTTGACGATTATTTTTATCGCTGCAATGCGGCGAAAGGGCAGCGTCTGCTTAACCATGTAAGGGACGCTGAGCAGGTAATTGGAAAAGACATCGTATGTGCCGCCGGAAAAATCGTCAGCACATACGATGCGGCACATACATACGGCACCTACGAGCTAAAGTCATTTTTGCAGTTTCTCACATTATGTTTGCTACAAATCCGTGTTGTCTCTGATGGCGACAACGGACTTCTATCGACACTGTGCGGAAATAAACAAGATATATCGCTGCATAGCACAAGTACGACATGCGCACACAACTTTAACTAGTACGTCCCCTACAATATGGAATAGAGGCAGCAATGTAGACAGCTTGGCCATTTTTTAACAGTACTCAAGAGACGGAAGTTGAAAGTATTATTAATCATTCCTGCTTCAGCAATGCCGGCGCGACCAAGACGCGGGTATGTAGCGTCCAGTAACCCGATCGATCGGTGCAGTGGTGAAGCGGGAATGAACTCCGGTCATGTTCAATGCATCATGCACATATTCAATTTCTCGGCACGCGTGAACTTCGGCAACTGCTAGCGCATACAACAGACGTGGTTTCCATTCTTGGGCAGCGCACACACAAACGAAACACGAGAAAGAAGACAGGACAAGCGCTCGTTGAACTAAAAGGATTATGTACCGAGTAATAATTAATTTCACGTGGGTTACATATAGGAACCGTCATACACTCAGGAGTGATCAATGAACGAGCTCGCTTCGTTTGCCAGATGTTTACTTCGCTCGGCGCACCGCAGTAATCCATGTCTGTCGTCTGCTTCTTTCGTACCATTTTCTTGTGAATCGGCAGAATTTCACTGGTGGCATCAACCTTTTCATGTTTACATTGCTGTCGTGACAGTTAACAACACAATAATAATTCCCGGTCATCCGAAGAGGCGCCGTCGCAAACAAGAGACGTTTCCCGCGCAGCGCGAACTGAACGCGGGCGCGACCGCGAAGGGAAGCGGCGACGGAAGCCCCCGTTGGAGATGAAATCGCTCCGCCAGGGGAGAAACGAGCGCTGGCGTCTCGGGCGAAACTTGGCGTGCGGTCGTCTATTGGCCTCGAGCTCCACCACTGGAAAAGCTGGCGCCACCGTCGGCGTGACGTGCTAGGAGGGATCACGTGGACATAGCGGCCGCGTCGGCTGCTTCGGGCGCGCCGAAGCGAGCTGAAAACGAGTTTAAATTCCCTCGTACGCTGCGGTTTTCATTTAGTGGCGAAATTTTCCCGCTTCGAGTGTCTCCTTTACAACGCTTGAAAGCACTACAATAGGTAGTGGCTGCCTTTGAAGGCGCGCAACGTGGTAGGCTACTGCTCGGTGCCGCAAGGCCGGACGCACGTAACAGAGGCCGGTGTCAGCCTTATTCACACGTAGCCGCAGGACAAGAAGCTGCGTGAAGCTTGGCTCGCGAAACATAAAACCGGCAAACAGTCATCGGCTACAACTCGGGTATGCAGCAAGCACAGACGCGAGGAAGATTTCTGCTACGGCGCCCGGTCTGCGATGTTCTGAAAACGCGCACTGAGACGCTCGCCCCAGTCCGCTGCCCGACTAATGTCATGACGGTTTGGTCTATGAACTTGTCGATACTATAGATACTGGCAAGTTCAGTGGAGGGGAAAGGCAGCGGCAAGAAGCACATTTAAAGAAAGCATGGCATATGGTCATGTTTGTGTTATGAATTAATGCACTGGATTACAAAAAAGGAGCAGCGGGAAATTGCACGTTGAGAACGCCGATAAACATACAGTGCAACGCAACTCGAGAAATAGTATTGAAAGTTCAAAGAATTTAGAAGAAAAAAAAGATTGCATCGTCGCGACGGCACATCACAGTCCCCGTAGGCGTCGAAGTCTCTACAATGAAATTATTTTTGAACAGCTCTGATAGCACCCACGCAACAATGGTGGCCTGTATACTGTCAAATGCTCATATTCTGCGGCCTGAAACTCATGGCACGGTGCGGAAACGCGCGCGCGGAGAAAGCGACACAGTGCGCGGACAAGCATGACGCGCAGTCGGTCGCTGCGAATCTGCGCGATCGCTGCATTGAGGCTTCATTCTATTACGCTCCATTTAGTTATACAAACACTATAAGAACATATTTCACATAGTTTGCTCTCAGCGTTTACCTACCTTTCACGCAAGAAGCCGGTTCGGGAGACTCCATCGCGCCGACCGCGCGCAGTGGCGTTCACTGTACGTATTCCGTAAAGAGATAGCGGCTGTAAACGATTGTGTGGTTTCAGTTTGCCCAAGATTATTATTTAGACAGTAAGAAACTTCTCTCGTTTCGAAAGTACTTACAGAAATGTCTGGGAGAGCTTCCGCGTGGTGTTTTCAGTAAGCGCTGACAGCAAAACCTATGAGGAGCGCGCCACGTGATCCCTCATACTACGCCAGCGAGGCGCTTCCGATAGAGGGCGACTCCGTAACTCCTCGCCGCCAATACCGCCGCGACGCCGCGAGCGACGGCGCGAGTTGGAGCCCCGTTTCGCCTCTGTCGTGACGTCACGGTGTCACGTGTTATTGAAGGCGACACCGCCGCGCCTGAAGAGCTGGGTTGAGCTCTCGTAGTATGCTTCGCATAAAAATCATTATGTGCTTTGAAATTTAGGCCAACTTATGCCCGGATACAATGTATTAAACGAAGCCATAAGAATGTCTCAAGCTCGAGCTATGGCAGCGCCAGAGGTCCCTTTAGTGATTGTTATAGGAAACTTTCTCCATTGCCGCTCGAGCTGGGCCTAACGCCGCTCCTGCGAGGCTCGTCATGGCGGCGCCTTGACGCACCTCCGTCCACCTCCATTGCAGGCGTTTCCTCACGTTCATTCGCTGAAGCGTTGGACTGTTCCGCAGAACGCGCGTCTATCGCAGAAGCTGCCTCCGTTACCGCAGAATTCAGCGTCGGCAGCAGCACCTCATTGCTCTTTGCCACTTGCTGCCCGCCTTCGCTGATATGTCTTGCATCAGTATTGGCTGGATCTTTCTGTTAGCAGCAATTGTAGCATAAGGGCTTCTTTGTTTAATACGTGCCTTAATTTTGCAACTCGGAGTCGCATTCCATTTGTTTCTGGCAGTCGGCGTGCAGCTACGTCAGCTAAACAAGGAAGACTAGCAAGCAAGGAAACCAAAAAAACAAAGTGTGTAATTAGGAGGATTTGGAAAGGACAAAGGATGAGCGTAGTACTATAGCGCAACCTTCGTCACTGCATTGCATATAAGTAGCATATTTCTCTGGCACTGTGCATACCATTTCATTCTTCATAATACTCTTCTACACTATATTGCTAGGCGTCCCACTCGACAAACCTTTTTATGACAGGATAAATTAAAATCCCTGGCTGGGTCTCTTTTCCTTCGTCTCTCATGTATGATTTCTCGTGTGCGTTGTTTTTTATTATTTCCACTCACTTTGTACTAGTGGAATCAGGCCACTCACACAACTTTACAAACACGCGCCAGATGAAAAAAAAACAAGAACAAGTGCTTGAAGACCCAAGAATAAAGTTACTTGCGTTTTCACTAGGCATCGCAAATTTGCACCCGGAATATTGTTGCTTTTTCCATCCTACTCTTGATGCACTTTCTAGTGTTTTAATTGCAATCGGCAATAAGCTTAGCGCATTAAGTGATGTACACGTAATTGTTCTATATACAAAAAAAAACTATGAACATGAAACACGAGCCGGTGCTGTTGTCTACTGAGAGCAAAAACAAGCCGATCCCGTTATCTGGAGCTCTTAGGAAGCTTTAGCTCGGGCCCAGCTCCCACGCGGCCTATTCAAATACATGTAAAACGCAAAAATGCACTTCTGAGATAACCCTGGACCGCTTCTAATTAAATTTGTTGCATTTGAGAGAGAAGGTCAATTTTTAGTGACTGTTGGAAGCGGAATTTCGATTTAGGGCCTGAATTTTGTGAAAAATATTTTACAAATTTGCCTGATTTCCCTTTATTCATTACTTCTCTCCACCTTGCGGGTTTCCGCAGAACTACTACGTCAGACACTTGCCTTTGCTTCGTGTTGTCGACAAATACGACTTCGCCGTGCCATCTGCTAGCCCCCTGGTTAGCTCAGATGGTAGAGCGGCTGCCCCGGAAAGGCGGTGGTCCCGGGTTCGAGTCCCGGACCAAGACGAATATTTTTCAACTATGCGGCTTTTCTTCCGAGGAACCCGTATGGGTTTCCTTTGTAGCAATTGCTACGAACAGGTGGATGTCTGATTTCCCTTTATTCAAGATTTTACCAAGTTCGAAAATTTAAAAAAAAATAGACGCACGAAGTTTATACATTAATGTTTATGCATCAAAAAAAAAAGATATCGCGGTGCTGCAAACGGCATCTATTTGATCATTCAAACCGGATCAATTCGATATCTCAATTTATATCTTACGTGAATTTGTTACGCTGTGTACAAGGGTCCTGCAAAAGCTGTATTGCCATGTTACTCAATTTTCTTAGATTTATGTGTAACATATCAATTTTGTCCGCTTTAGATGTGCTACCAGGTGCAATTCAGAGAATTGTGATATCGCGTTTCCTTGCTGAGTTAGAGAGTTGTAAACATTAAAGTTTTCTTTTCTGAAGATTTTCGTGTTTTGCCAATTTCTAATAGAAATTGACAATCTAAATCAAAAATTTAAAACCACCAGTCGCTAGATTTTCATTTTCTTTTAAACGCAACAAATCTCGTCTAGTTTGGTGCAGTGGTTGCCCAGAAAAACGAATCTTTCTTTTACATGTATTTAGATAGGACCACCCAAGCTAAAGGTTACTCTTAAGTGAGCAGGTGCGCTCAATGAATCACACAGTTCTTTTTATATGTCGAGCAAAAGGCGGGCGCTCTAAATAGCAGCAATTTTAATGCGGTTAGCACTCTCAGACTAATTCACGCACTTTGCGGAGTGTTTGTATGTTCGTTTCTATGTCTGTAATCGTTTTCGAGCCGACTATGTTTACGGTCCAATGGGTAGTCTGTGGTCCACGGGCAGAGCATCGGGCTGTTGTACTGAGGGATCTGTGATCAAAAGCAACCGTTGGACGAACTAAGGTCACCGAGCGTTCCTCTCAGCGCATTTGTGCGGCTTTTCAATGAACGCCCTTGAGGAAAACTGGGGTCGCTGTTATGTACAACTCGGAAGGGGCCATCTTCAATTACACTCGCTTCAGTATAGCTATAGTGCCTAGAATATACTGGCTAGTGTGCCGTCCGCGGCCTCTCGGGTGGCACCAAATGCAATGAATGCGGGTGGCTGCCACTAGGGGCGCTACAGTGCAGGTGTGTGCCGCGGCACCATCCGGTCTTCGTAGCCCGCCGTGTTTCCACAGCATCGGCAAGCGGGCTGCTGCGCTTTTTATTTTTATTAAGCTGTAGCAGCAGCACAGTTCAAATGTGGGCAGCTGATTTATAAATCAGTGTTTGTTTCGATTACAACAGGCTTCTCTAGCGCTTGTCGCTTGCGTGAAAAGCGTGTGCTAGCTCAGCTGGGCTTCGAGCGGGGAACCTGATGTATTTCTATGCTGGCGAAGAGAAAACGTAATTTCTAAGGCAAATGCCTTGATCTCCATGTTCCAAGGCCGTGTTGCGAGGTACAGAACATATCACACGATCGAAGGAAGGCCAGAAACGAACCAAAGCATGTCCAAAGCATAGGAGATGCTAAATGATTAGCACATTTAATTATTCATTATAGTGATTGGATTAAGGGGATAAGGCTTAATTAGAGGGATTATAGGTGTATTAATTAAGGATTAGAGTGAATTAGAGTAGGATTTACAAGGCTTTCGCCTTCGTAGGTGTATATCTTCGGCGATAGCTAAGGACACTTGTTTTTTTATTCTAGCGATGATGGCAGCGTAATTTTTTAAGGGTACGTTTCAGGTTATATTTTTCATTCTAATAAAGTAAGCGAATTCTAAGGTTACGTTACTGTTCTATTGATGCTATATTAATGCATAACCATTCAAAACCGCTGTAACCGATCATCTTTTGAAATGACTTGAATTTCTGTGTTCTTTCTTTTTATTTTATTTGCTGCTATTTCTGCCTACTATCTTATTGTTGTCCTCGTAGGTTTGAATGTTTTTGATGGTTTGTAAACCATGTACCCATCTCCTCATAATTCCCATTGGGCCCCGAGGATAGGATAATAAGCAAAAAAAAAAATGCCTGTAAAATGGACTGCACGTGGTGTTCCGTGTACTATACATTTTTTTTTTATACCTGGTAAATACGTGCAGATTTCTTTTTATGTCTGATAAACGTGAACAAAAATAGGAAACAGATACTTCATTTAAGCGTAACAAAGATTTTATTCATGCGTAACAACAGTCAATCGCAGGCATATAAGACAGCCCTAGATGAGATAATGCACACATACATGAATAGATCGCGCAGTGACGCAGTTTCAGGAGCTTCTGCCGTTGCCTTTGCGCTTCCCTCTCTTTGTTGATGCCTTTTACAAAAAAAAAATGAAACCTCAAGAAAACAAAGAACTTTGCAACTGCTGTCAAAAGCTGGTTTTTCATGCTGTGGGCACCCTGGTTGAGGAAAGGCCAGCTGTCTGCAGCTGACCTGAAAAATCAGCTATACTCGCTACATGTAACTTGTTTTTGCCGAAGAACACAGTAAAAGGATCTTCCTCGGCCTTCACAGCGGTTGACGTCTGGCTAAGATAGACAAGCAAGGCCTCCATTGTCAAAATTAGACAGTTTTAGTTAGACAGACTAGGTTCAGCTTTACTCACGCAAAGGAAGCCTGCACAATGTGGTCAAGAATTTTGGGCAGTAATCTATCGTGCAACATAACCTGCAGTATAGTAGATCAAAGCACCACTGCTCGTTTTTTTCTTCTTTTTTTTCCCCCTGGTACACAGGAAAAGTAAGCTGAATGCTTAGCAAACTCAGGAAATGTCGTGGGTATAGCTTAGGGTTTCAGGCGTGGTCACGATGGAAGAATACTTCCACCGTGGGCGTGTTTTATCGCGGGGTATCTCCTAGACAACGTCATTCACGGTGATAGAGAACGCGCGCTCGACTAAGCTGTTTTCGAACTGTTTTTCACAAACCGCAGCAGTTGGTGCCGGCCTTCTGTCCGTTCTCCTGATCATTCTTGCCCATTCTGCTGCCACTTCGTATCAGATGGTAGAGTGAACAAGGATACACGCCCTTTGTTCGAGTGGTAACCGCTTCCACACAACGGCACAAAGCAGGCCCTCTCCTTGCACTGTCTCATGCTTCGGCATTTTTTCACCGCCGCCGCATAGTTCTCGCAATGGACAGGCACACGAACATAACAGCCACGCACTCACTCTTTGACAACACCAAGCACAAACACGCAACGCTGTAATAACACTGAAAACGCAAACACAGAAACCGACGCAACAACTGCGAAACTGATATGCGAAGCAGACGACACGCGCAGTCTGCACCCACCCGTGTGGCAGCGACCTCTGCCGGCCATCGTGGGCATTCATTGCAGGCGGCGCCACGCTCGTCCATTGAAAAGAGCCGGTGCACGGCACACTAGCCAGTATATTCTAGGCACTATAGTATAGCTACGTTGTCGGCGACGCGTTCGACGATCTGGATGGATGGATGGATGGATGGATGGATGGATGGATGGATGGATGGATGGATGGATGGATGGATGGATGGATGGATGGATGGATGGATGGATGGATGGATGTTATGTCCCCTTTGGAACGGGGCACTGGGTTGCGCCACCAAGCTCTTGCTATTATACTGCCTAAAGTCCTACCTAGGCTAAAAAGGAAAAAAAAACCGCGATGAATTTTCGTAACCAAACTTTCTGAACCCCTATCCTGAACTTTCTCTTTGCACACCTGTGTTCCTCGTGGTTTCCCTACTTTTCTTCCAGCAATCTTCCAATCGCGTCTTACTAATCTCTATTGCGGACATGTTTACTTTCCCCTGCTTTTGCTGAACCCAACGACTTCAAGGAGGAAAGTGATTCCTACATCGACTGCTGGGCAGATATCTCCACATTATAATGAAACATGCTCCACCGTTTCCCTAGCTTCACAACAGCTAGCGCATGCTTCTCCTTCCTTCTCCTTCCTCGCTTTATAAGTGCATGTTCTAAGGCATCCTGATCTCGCTTTGAAAAGTACTCAGCTTCCCTTTGACTTATCATAAATTGTTTCTTTCCTCATTTAGTTTTTGCTTCTTAAGTAGATACTAATGGAACATTTGTTTTCCCTTGCCACTACCCATGAGATCATCTCAGTCTCTGTGACTTTCCGCTTGGCGTTCTTTGTTGCGGTGTCGCTCACCATACAGGCCGCATACTTGCTGGTAAGCTTCCTCCTTCATTTCCTGCACTGAGAATCAATGTTACTCCTGTACAAATATCTGGACACTCTCCCAGCCCATTTGCTTTCTTCCATATTCCTCAGTCGTTCTTCATAATTAATTTTCCTTTGAGCTTCCCTCCCTTCAATACTAGTCCAGCCCACATCACCCTGCACAGCTTCATTTGTACTCTTCCCGTGAGAGGCCAATGTGAGCTGTACCACTCACTTTTGGTTACTATCAAGTCCTGCTAGTACCCCTGATTTCAAGAAAACAACCGCATTTCGAAAAGTAAGTCCTGGAACCATTACACCTTTCCAGATACCCCGGAGCACCTCGCACCTATTGAATCCCCATAGCGCTCCGTACTTCATTATGGCTGCATTTCCCTTTACTGTTATTGTTTTTCCTGTGTTTTTATATATCTATTGCCTTCGTTTATCTGTATACCAAGCTACTTATATTTTTTTACCCAATGTATTTGTTATCCCTGTTATCCCTGTCCGCTTTTTTCGTTGAATGCCAAAACACGTGATTTTTAACGCTAACTTTCTGACCTAACTTACCGCCTTCCTTTTTCACAGATATTAGACAGACATTGTATATCACTTTACTTATTAGCTCCTTTATTAGCACCAGCTCCTTTACCACCTGCTTCTCTTTCATGCATTTTCTTTTTCCTTAACTACAAACTTATCATTGCCTTGGAAAGATTCGGCTGTTATTTTCCGGATGCACTTTAATGCCGCGTCCCCTTCAAGTTTATTTCTCTTCGTCTAGGATATGTTGTTGTATTGTTGCAGACTTCCTTTGTGGTTCCAAAATAGTCAAGGTGTGGCCTTCGTTTTCACATGTATTTCTGCCAACCAACTTTCACCTTCACCTTTTATTTTGCTCGCACCAGTATTTGAAGAATAGATTTTTTTCTCCCGGTATATTTCCCATTATCTGGCTACTTCATCCTGTGGCGACTGCGTTTTTTTTTTTACCTGCCTGTGGTCTCGGGATGCCTTTTGTCGTTCGGCGATCGCTTCTTGTATCTCCCTGTTCCTCCAGCTTTTCGGTTTCTTTTCTCCTTTGCAACGAACATGTTGCTTTCCTTTCCGTATTTCTGTCTTTATTACACTTCATCGCTCAATATATTCCCACTGTTTGGCCATTTGACGATCTCTTTCCCGACTCTTGCGACTATATTTGTCATTCGCTTAGCCTTCAAATTTGAAGAGCCCATTTTGCGTTCCTTGCTGTCTTTCCTCTTGTCTGCATATCAAGGCGCCACGCGTTGACTTGGCGCTTGTGCCCCTAATTGGCGCAGCGTGTCCGAAGAGTTGCGCGAGCTTCACACACGTCTCATGTGTGACGCGTTTTGACTGTGGCAATAGCATGTGGCGTTACATTGTTTCAATGCTAACCTCATTAAGTATTCTGCGAAAGATAGGTTTTTTCTGAATTTCTTTTGCGGCAGGGACTTCCAGATCATTTAAATTTCATCGTCGGTTATGGCGGGGCCTTTTTAAAATGTACCCAGTGGAGTTGTGGGGCTTATCCGTTCAGTACAACGCTGCATACTTCATTTGTTCATCCAACTTGTACACCTTCTGTACGACGATAGTTGTGCGCGCATTGCTCTGCAATTCTGGACTAAGTTTTCTGCAATGAAAGGCACGCCACGTTAACATCGATGACAGTAGCGACGGCACGATGACAATGACAACGAGGGTGATGACTAATTATTATGATGGTGCTTATGTAGTTGAACATGGGAAGATAAACTTATTGGAGACATCTCGTTTCGTGTTTATAAGGGCACTTAAAAATTAAATTATGGGATTTTACGTGCCAAAACCACTTTCTGATTATGGGACACGCCGCAGTAGTGGACTCCGGAAATTTAGACCACCTGGCCTTCTTTAACGTGCACCTAAATCTAAGTACACGGGTGTTTTCGCATTTCGCCCCCACCGAAATGCGGCCGCCGTGGCCGAGATTCGACCCCGCGACCTCGTGCTCAGCAGCGCAACACCATAGCCACTGAGCAACCACGGCGGTTTTTACAGGGACACTTAAAGGGACCCTGAAACAATTTTGACGATTTTTTACAAAGGTACTGAGTCTTTAGAGTAGGTCCTTCTGATCATTAATTGACGCATCTAAGTGCTCTGTGTAAAGCGTGTAATTTAATATAGGGGGGGGAGGGAAAGAGATAAGAAGAAGGTAGGGAGGTTAACCAGAATCACGTCCGGTAGGCTACCCTACACCGGGGGAACGGGAAAGGGGGAACACAAAGATAACAGGGAGAGAGCGGAGGGAAGGAAAGAAGGAAATTGCAGTGAGTTCGCTGACGTGTGTGGCCTTACAGAAATTGCAATTAGAGTCACAAATGGTCGCACAAGCCCGTCGTCTTTAAGAAGCACAAAAGTGCCTTCACCGCTTTTTGGGCCAACGGGCGATGGGGGCGGTGTTCCAGCAGCACCTGCACAGAAAGCGGCCGATTGTCCAGTTTTTGAAAAGCTTTGGCAAGTTCTTGTCTCTCAGGGGTGTATCGTGGACAGTGGCACAGCAGGTGGTCGATGTTTTCTTCCGTGCCACAGACCTCGCATGCTCCACTGTCACTCACTCCAATCAACGTAGAGTATGCCTTTGTGAACGCAACTCCTAACCAAAGGCGACAGAGAAGCGTAGCTTCACGTCGAGGAAGTCCGAGTGGAGGCCGGAGTTGCAGGAAGGGGTTTAGTCGATGCAGTCGTGTAAGTCGTAAGTTTGGCGAGTTCCACTCGGTCAGTGTGAGACTGCGTGCCAAGTGTCGAAGCTGCCTTGCGGCATCTGTCCTCGAAAGCGGAATCGGAACGCTCTGCCCTTCATGATGTGCTGTACGAGCAGCGTTATCGGCGGAATCATTGCCACTGATTCCACAATGGCCAGGTACCCATTGAAAAATGACCTCGTGACCTTTTTGTTGGACATCATGGTAAAGTTTCGCGATTTCGTATGTCAGTTGGTCATGGCATCCGTGTCGAAGAACTGACTGCGTGCACTGTAATGCCGGTTTGGAATCACAGAACACAGCCCATTTTCTAGCTCTTTCAGATTCAATGAATTCCAGTGCTCGACGCAGGGCCGTTAGTTCTGCTGCCGTTGAGGTCGTGACATGCGATGTCTTGAAGCGCAGTGTCATTCCTCGCGTTGGTACCACCACGGCACCACCGGAACTGCACGACGTAGTTGAGCCATCGGTATAGATGTGGACGTGGTTTCTGTACTTTTCATGCAGAAGAAGTAAGCTCAGCTGTTTTAGAGCAGGGGCCGGTAGATCTGTCTTCTTCTGTAGTCCTGGAATCATTAGATGCACTTGTGGACGGCTCAAACACCACGGAGGAAACGCTGGCTTGGCCGCAGGTGCGTACCCTGAAGTAAACGACGCACGATGTGCACTGACAATGCCGCTAAATGTCGAGCAGGGCCTTGCAGCAGTGAGGCTCGCCAAGTGGTGGGAAGGGGTCCTAGCATAATGCCTGAGATGCATACGCATTGTCTCAACGGCAATGTGCGTCTTGATTGGGTAATCCTGCGCAAGGGCAATGGTTTCAGCCGTTGATGCACTGCGTGGTAAGCCAAGACATATCTTAAGGGCTTGGGCTTGAATGCTCTGTATCGTACGCAGGTTAGACTTGCAGGTGTTGGATATTGCAGGCAGGCTGTATCGCAGGAATCCAACGAACAGCGCCATGTACAGCTGTAACATAGCGTATACAGATACTCCCCAACTTTTTCCAGCAAGGAACCTGAACAGGTGGCATTTAGCAGTCAGCCGCTTTTTCACGTAATTGACGTGCGGAGCCCAAGACAGGTCTCTGTCCATTACGACTCCCAAGAATCTGTGACTTCTGCTGTATGGTATAAGTTGTCCGTTAATAGATACGCCGTAACCAGACATTGGCTTCCTCGTGAATGCCACCATTGCGCACTTTCCGCATGAATTTTCAAGTCCCTGTTCACGAAGGTAGCAAGATGTCATTGTGGAAGCCTTCTGAAGCCGAGCGCGAAGCTGGGGTCGTGTCACGCTTGATGTCCAAATGCAGATGTCGTCCGCATAGATGGAAAGTCGTACGGTGCTCTGCAAGTTGTCAACTAATCCACAGAGGGTGAGATTGAAAAGAGTCGGGCTAAGCACTCCGCCTTGGGGGACTCCTCGGCTACCGTAATGCTCGGATGTCGGGCCATTTTCTGTGTCTACATAGAATGGTCTCCTCTGTAAGTAGTTGCACACCCACATATAAGTCTTACCACCAAGTCCGACGGCTTCTAACTTGCTAAGGATGGCTTCATGGGTGACATTATCATAAGCCCCTTTAACGTCTAGAAACAGAGCAGCAGAGAGTCGCTTACAGGCCTTTTGGTGTTGCACAAATGTTATCAAGTCAACAACGTTGTCTGTTGACGAACGGCCACGTCTGAATCCGGCCATAGCATCTCGGTAGATTTCATAGTACTCTAAGTACCATTCTAGACGTGTTAAAATCATTCTTTCCATTGTTTTTCCGACACAGCTGGCAAGTGCTATCGGACGGTATGAGGAAATGTCCAAAGGCGACTTGCCAGCTTTCAGAAGTGGAATGAGGCGAGTTGACTTCCATTCTTGCGGAACCGTACCCGTCTGCCAGGAGTCGTTGTACAGGAGCAAGAGTGCCTTCCGAGCTTGGTCTCCTAGGTTACACAGGGCACGGTATGTAATGCCGTCAGGTCCTGGCGCCGAGGAACGCCTGCACAAAGCCAGCGCAGCTTCTAGTTCTTCCATAGAAAAAGGGCATTCCATCCGGAGATCACGTGAGAACGGTGGGTGGTCGAGCATTCCCGTACCCGTTCCATCGGAATTTGCTTCGCCAGCAATCTTTCTGCAGAAAGATTCAGCGACATCAATATCTCTACATTGTAGATGGAGTGCCAGAGATTTAAACGGGTGGCGCTGACCAAAGGTTGTGCGAAGGCCACGAACAGTCCTCCATATAAGCGACAAAGGTTTTCGCGGATCCAGGGACTCGCAAAAGGGTACCCATTGTCGCGAAGCCAGCTTGTTCATGTGACGCTGTATTTTCTTTTGTGTTCGTCTAGCCAATCTCAAATCATAATTGGACTTCGTGCGTCTATATCTTCGCTCCGCACGACGGCGAATTGCTCGAAGTTTCGCTAGTTCGATGTCGAAATCGGTGCGGGAAGAACTCTTCGAAAGGAAATGCGTGGTTGTTTGTATGGCATCCTTTATCGCGCCCTGTAGGATATAGGAGGTGCCGTCACGACAACAGTCTTCCATTATTATCTTCTATTTAGGCCAATCGGTGCACTGGACGGTTCTGGAGGACTTGGAGCTAGTCAAACCTTCGGTCTTCAAATAGGTTGGGATGTGGTCGCTACCCCGCGTTTTTAAATCCGAAAACCAGTGCACTCTTCTCGAAAGCGAACGTGAAACGAAGGTAAGGTCCAAGCAACTACTATACGCTGATCCACGCAGATAAGTAGGGCTACCATCGTTTGACAGGCAAAATTCCAGTTCATAGGCAAAGGACACCAACGTTCTGCCTCTAGAGTTCACTTTGGAGCTTCCCCATAGGTAATGGTGGGCGTTAAAGTCCCCGGTGAGCACCCACGGCTGTGGAGTCGATGTCAAAATTTCGCGGAAGCGCTCACAATCTAGACGACTTTTTGGAGATAAATAGGCTCCAAGAATTGTGAACGTCAGCTTTTTCTTCTTCACTGGTGAGCAAACGTATTGATTTGCTTCGTCAGGAGGCACTGTGTCATGTACATAAGTCAAGTCACGGCGTATAAACACAACGACCTTGCTGCACTCTCCGTGGGCAGAGGACATAAAGCACTCATACCCGGACAGTCTGATGGGAGCTGACAGGTTGGGCTCGCAAATCACGATAATGGGGAATTGGTGCGTAAATACAAACTGTCTGAAATCGGACATGCGTGACTTAAGCCCTCTGGCGTTCCACTGAAAGACAGATGCATTCTTGACCTCCTCTTCAAACAACGGCAATTTTCGGGCCGTGGTTTTACCCTAGAGTCGCAAGCACCGGACTCAAGGTGTCCAGCACCTGTAGTGCGCTCTGTGCCGACGGGGTTTGCATGCTGCTCAGTAGAATGCGCATGGCGTCCATAAGTGACTTCAGCATCACTATGACTTGGCGATCCCCAGTCGTCGTCGCATCCTCGGTTCGTGAGGTCATTGAGGGCGGCGCAATTTGATGTGACTCCGGTGCAGGTTGTGCTCGTGGAAGTGTTGGCCACTCTTCAGGAGGTGCGAGTCTTGCCCCTTTCTTCGTTTTCACAGTGTCTGTCTTTGCGGAAGTCGGCGTTGATACGGTAGCCGCTTTGCCGGAAGACGATGGTGTATATCTTTCAGTAGATGTTACTCTTCGTGATGCTCTTCAATGGCGATGTCGTCATCGCCTGAGAGTAGCGGCAGCCTCTCTGTGTGTTGAATGGTCCCGAACCATACGTTTGAGCACTGGTCGCTCGTTCCTCACCCGCGGGCAATCATTGGATGAGGCCTCATGAGTACCATGGCAGTTAGGGCACTTCAACACAGTTGCGCGGCAGGTATCTGCTGAATAAGATTCAGCGCACCGTGGGCACACCAGGTTATTCCTACACACACCTTTTACGTGTCCCATCTTGCAGCATTTGTAGCACTGCAGGGGCTTCGGTACGTATGGGCGGACTGGATGGCGGACGTGGCCAACTTTGACGTGTGAGGGAAGGCTGTCTCCTTCAAACCACAGCTTCAGGCAAAGTGTGTTGCCAAGTCTTGTGATGTGCTTAATAAGAGTGCCTTCTGTAGTTGGCTTTATTAATATAGGTAAGTCGTCGGTTGGTATAGAAATGTCGACGTCATAAATGACGCCGACAGTGCCACTACAGCCTGTAGGTATCATGGATCGAACTTGTACTTTGTCGATCTCCGTTACGTGCCGTAGGTTTCGTAGTGCACTACGGTGTAGAACATCTACTACTAGGACATTCTTCCGTGAGTTTATTCTCACGTCCTTTATCTCGTTTGGCGCGATTTCCTCAAGAAACGCGGAAAGGACTTGCCTGTTTAGGAGTCGCAGATTGGACACTGGGTCCGCAGGCATGAAGAGCATGGTGTACGGCCAGCGCTGTGGTGTTGTCTTCACGGTGGAGACACTTGGCGACGATGACCTCCGTAGCAGTCTTCTTTTTGTGGTTCGGCTCATGACAAGTGTGAAATCGTCGTCCGACGAGTCGACGCTGTCCGAGTACAACTCGGTTGACTCGCTGTCCGTGTCACTTGACGCATTTCCGCGTTTCCTGGACGCGACACCACGTGATGGCTTGACTCCAGGAAGGTCTTCGAGGGCTTCTTCATCCATTGCCGCAACAAGGGAGCGGCAGCTCCAAGAGTTTGGAAATAAACAAAGCGAGACAAAGGTACAAGCGTTCTATGACAGAAACACTTCGTCGTCGTCCTTCAATTTATTATAAGGTTTTAAAAATGCACATCTCTGCCAATCGCAGCACACTGCGCGGCGGAATTTTAAGCCGCCCCTACCCATATGACGCAATAAACGCATGTGACGTCAGTGGAGCGTGCTATCCGGTTGGCTGACCAGGGCGCGTGATCAATAATTTTTCCAACTCTATCGTAAACAAATGGTGTTCGTAATAGTTTAAATGTTAGTTATTTGTTTTTATAAAAAGAAAGTAGTAACATAAAGGGAATGCACAAGAACAATTTTTCAGTACACTTAAGCACTTCCGGCACACAAGAAGTGTCGTCTGCTTGTGTTACAACGTGCTCCGTCTTTGACGAGAGCTCCGCCGTCAGTGTCGGTCTGTCTTTTCGCGAACGCTATGATTCCACTTTGTTGCGTTGTGGACTGCACACGTAGCGACTCAAAATATGTGAAACTGCGATATCGTGTCCCTCTGCACGCCAGTAGACAAACGGACTGGCTGCAGCACATCGGACTGCCGCTATCCGATCGGCGCCAGGATTTGCGCGATTGTGACCGTCACTTTACACCGGAACATTACTAACGCAATAGCGTTTCGCGAGTCCGGTATTAGGGTAAACTGAAGAGCAAAGGGGACAGGGCCTGGCCGAGTCCCCTTGCGTGTCGTTTCAGGGGATGAGTAGAAGCGCAGATGTGAATGGTCTGCAAGGTGCAGCCACCCGGTGGCATAAAGCGCAACCAGACACAGTAGCAGCAACAAAATGTATGCTTTGCTGCTGGTGTAAATGTTTCGCAGGAGTGTAATCATTACGACGTTGTTTTTTGCAAATGTTTAAAATGTTTTACACATGGTTAGAGCAATATTAGCTCTTCTTTGGCTGCTTAAGCTCTGCGCCAACGGGTGGCTGGACCGTGGAGACCGATCAGGCAGTTCACGTACGTCTACGCTAAAGTTCCTTCATCAGCTTGAGTTTATGCTTCCACCGTTCCGTCGAAACATTCCGCTAGTGCGTGGTTAACGGAATACCAGACATGTTCGGCGCTGCGACAGAATGCTCGCAACGCACGCTGCTTCGATAGCTCTCGCTTGGGGTCGACGGCCAAGCGGCTAGCGGAGAGGTTTCGCGCGGACGGAGGCGGGCTCCAAAACAACCGGAAGTGGAAGATGTGCCGTCGCATCGTGACGCAGAACCAGTGAAGGCGGTGCTTAGCCCCGAGGGCTCGGCGAACGAGTTGAGGCGAAAAAGCATGGTTAGGGAGGAGGGTAACTTGTAATCGCTTGTAGCTCCAATAATACGTAACGCTTCACTTAAATTGTGGTGCGAATGTTCTACTTAAGTTGTGCCCTACGCGTCTGCAAAATTTGTCCGAACCGTATCAGGGGCCCTTTAATAAAGGAACTTATAAACTAATGTGGCTTTAGGTTCGAGTACTTTGGATGCTTTGCAAAGTGCCAAAGTTCATTGCGGTTATTCTAGTTTGCTGGTAATTGCCTGCACTTGGTCGTATGCGCATAGAGGACTTTGTTCACTTCCATAAGTTTAGGAATGGTATAGAATTTACACAGAACACACCTTATAGAATTTCCGGAGAATATGAGCCCATATTTCCAACAAATGTTCTTACATTCTAACTGTTCGTAAGAGAAGGTCCAAGCCAACCAGTTTTAAACATAACTTTCCCGAAGCCGTCCGGCCATGGTCTAACAGTTAATACGGGCAAGAACCTGTGTGAATTTCATGTCTTCAGCTCCTGAAAACTAGCTGACGATTAAATTACGTGCGTTGAATGAGCACCGCTCTTTAACAAGTCATCATGGACGAACTTGTCGATGTGTGCTTTTGTGGCACTAAATCGTGACCGTCCTTGCGATTAAAGTCACTCGATAATTTTAAAGTGCAGAAAAGCTTTGATCCAGCCGACGACGCCAGCGATAGGCTGATCGGTGAGGTGTGACCTTGCTCTGCCCCTTTGTCGCCACGAAAGTTCCGGCGCACCTGGCGAAGGGCACGCGTTTCGCCTGTTGTGCTATGTACATTCCTGCGACAATTTCGTTCCGGGAGGGCCGAAATGCCTTGTTGATGTGAGGTTGGGTGCCGAGCTCAGACGAAGGACGGCAAGAAGTTATTTTAGAAGTTAGCAAACAGAACCTAACCACAAGATAAATGTGCTTGCATAGAACTGGACGGATAGACTGAACGGTCAGTAACTGCACGATTATGCGAGGAAAGTAGCTTACAGCGATACAAAGGTGCGAGAGAAAATATGCACGTGTGTTTGCAGAGTTATGATGGTATTTCATTCACGTGCATGAATGTTGACGACCAAAGTTTGTGGAGTTCATTGATTTTAGTTCATTACGAGCCCGTCGACTTAGCACATGCAGTGTGACCTAGCATTCAAGTACATAGCGCGGCAGAAGGGCATTAACTCTCTGACCAATATCCGCATTGCGTTACATGAAATAAACATTCATAACTTTCAGGTGCGAATTCTACATTTAGCCTTTCCTGTGTTTGTGCGTGCGTTGTTAACTGCGCTTTACAATATGTCCAAAAAGTAATTTCCAACTCTGCATATCCTATTCGTATTTTGAGCGTTCCATGTGAATAAATATATTCATATGTGCCTGCATTGCTCTGCTTTTAAAAACAAACACTGCATAGCCACTGCAACTGGCCATCAAATAACAAAGCATAAAACAATACATCAAAATACATTACACAAAGCTGTGAGCTCGTTTCTTCTAAGTTTCCCTTACACACAAAGATGTTTCAGTAATCGGCGATGTCATTTTACTGATGAAAAACACACAACTGCAAATTGCAAGAAGACAAGTGCCAGAAGCGACACACGGATTGCCAGCAAAACAATGTGCAGTAATAGCTAGGCCAATTCGCGTGCGTTTCGTATAAAGTCGCTCTAATTCTTAAGGGGCTTTAGCGATGCGCGGAGGCGAAAAGGCAAGCCGAAAAGGCATAAACACAACAATCCGCGTCGGGATTCAAGTTTACGTGGCGACGTCACACGGTTCACGAGAACAGTCAAGCGCATGCACACACGTGCACACACTACGCTGGATGTTGGTGTGCCACGAGATGAAATCGCGCTGGCAGCCCGAACGCGATCGAGGAGACACCGCTGACACGCTCCATCCCGCCGCTTTAGAATGGCACGACGGTTGCACTGGCTCGTAGCGCTGAACAACAGAACACAACAGCCGTCGAGTAATTGCTATACGACAGACTCACTCAACAGCAAGAAGACTGTTGGTGCACCCGTTTCCATTCACAAAAACAAGATGTTGTTTAGTTGCCGTGAGGATCGCACGTTTCAGCGATGTTATGTACAAAGTTCTTGGGTCCAAGCGTCCGTCAGCCTTTCTTTACACGGGTTCGTGTGACCATATGTGACTACTATTGCAATTTCTGTAAAACCGCACGCGTCAGCGAACTTGCCGCAATTTTCTTCTTTCCTTCCCTCCTCTTTCTCCCTGTTATCTTCGTTTTCCCCTTTCCCATTCCCCCGGTGTAGGATAGCCAACCGGACGTTTTTCTGGTTAACCTCCCTGCCTTCTACTTTTCTCTTTCCTCCTCCTCCCTTCTTGAAAGTATCCGCTATGTGTAAACAGCGCACGTACAAGCCAAAGAAGTCACAGAGCAAATGGAATTAAGCGCAACCAATCACCAATGCTCGCGCGGATAGACATGACTTATGTGTCGCGTTGTTTTTGGCTCCGACTCCGTGTTGTTCACCCGTCAAGTGGTTCAACTCTTTTATGAAATTCAAGTAAATCAACACTTTCGCTCTTCTTAACTATTTGCAGATAGTTTATGCTGTGAACATGTAATGTAATTTAATACGAGCGCAAACGAACGAAATGTAAACATGCGCAATCGAGGCGATCAAGCACTCATTGCGCTCCCTTGAGCGTTTTTCTTTCAGCGCTCATTTCAAATTAAGGGACTAGCTTTAGCAGTTCGGCCCCTTCTTTCGTTTTTCACCACAGTCAGGCAGCAGTAGGTTATATTTCCACGCATGTGCAGATATTTCTTCACGTCATGAATGCCGCGGTGCCGTGGCTTAACGTGGGTGCCGTACCCGCCGTGATTGCTCAGTGGCTATGGTGTTGGGCTGCTGAGCACGAGGTTGCGGGATCGAATCCCGGCCACGGCGGCCGCATTTCGATGGGGGCGAAATGCGAAAACACCCGTGTGCTTAGATTTAGGTGCACGTTAAAGAACCCCAGGTGGTCAAAATTTCCGGAGTCCTCCACTACGGCGTGCCTCATAATCAGAAAGTGGTTTTGGCACGTAAAACCCCAAATATTATTAGCGTGGGTGCCGTCTGCTACGGGAACTTCCCAGGTGGCGCACGCGGCAGATGTCGCTACCTTAAAAATTATAAAGGGACCTTACTTGCGATTGGTATAAAGCACCACCAGTTCGCTTTACATGACATTGCATTTTCGAAGGTCTGGGCGACGAATGAAAAGGAATCTGCAGTTAATTTGTTTCCTTGTTGTGCTGACATTTTTTTTTCCTTCGACGAGTTGCTCCTGCGCTATATTTATATTATGGCATATTCCACTGCCCTATGATGCGGTTTACCTGTACAGGGGAAGCAACGAAGTGCAAAGACAACGTTACCGTAGCCAGAAATTTCGAAACCTGGTTCTGTCACCGAAGCTTGCAGCGGGAAATATTAATGGTCGCGTCTGTGTTCACTCTCTGTGCGTTGTTTTTGTATTCCTGTGTATGGCTCGACGTGCACGTGTCATGGCCCATAATTAATTACGGGCGCAGCGTCAGTGCCGCATGCGCATGGAAATGGGTCACCGGCTACACGCTCTACGCGCATGCATCGCACTCTGCGACTCACGCATTGCCGCGCAGTGTCGACCGAAACACGAATGACCAAACGGTTTTTCTTTCTGCTTGTTTTTTATTGACTTACATCTATTGTATATATTCGAGATCAAGAGAGAAAATTACACGGATCCCACGCACTGTCAGAATCGATGCAAGTGAAGCTTTCTGTGCTGCTCGCTTTGAATGACTATATTTAGCGGTGATATTGACGGCGAATGCTTAATTTCTTCAATGTTTAGTAAAACACGAGAGCTGCAAGTAGACGCTAAACATTACCTTGAGTGCACCACTGCTGTTTGTCTGCTAGTGCACAGAACGCACAGTCAGAGTGGTTTACTCGATTCGTTGTTGTGCGCCATACTTCACAACCTCTGAGAGGGTTGAGCATTTTCGTTCTCCCACATGGGACATCCCATCATGGCAGAAGCGTTCAACTTTAATTGAATCACGGGACTGGGTACGTTCAAAAAGGCGCGATCGGATCATGAGGCACGCCGATGTGTTGGACTAATTGGGATTAATTTTGACAGCGTGGTGTTCGTTAACGTGTTTCTAACTCTGATTGGAAGCCCTTTTCTTTCTTTCTTTTTTGCGGCTGCCGTGGTCGGGATCAAACCTGGACCTCGAGCGATGCCATAGCCGCAGAGCTACCGGCTCGCGCACACATGTGTTGATGTGACGTGTAACCGCTTCCGTAGTGCCACCTAGACGCTACGGTGCACTGCAATGCTTCGGCTCTGCATCCGCATGCCCTGCGGTTCGCTTGACAAATATGCATGGTTTTTATTTTGCAGAAATGGCAGAAACGTACCGCATCGCACCTTGAACTTAAATTTAGCCCGTTTGCCCTCAACCGCTGATGTGTCCATAGAAGTAGCGTTTCCTTGCGTTCTCATGTAACCTTTTCGCTATTTATGAAAGGGAAGAAGTGCCACCCACCTTCGAGCTAACAGCCGAATTCTGTGCAATGCCGAATTTTTATGCATACTTGCATTATATGGTACTCTGCATGCAAGTATGCTATTTACGAATCCTACAATACTGACACGCTTTAAGCCAATGAGTTGTGATTGATTTCTTTGTGCAAAGGTTACGCCCACTTTCATAGACAACTTTCTGTTCTTGGTGGAGCTACACATGGTGCAAGCAGATAGTGTGATACTACGAGTGCAACGAAAACACGTACGCAGACTGAGAAAACATTACCGAAAGCATCCCTCCAGGTGTTGTAATAGCTTCACGTCGTCATCATCATCATCATCATCATCATCATCATCATCATCAGCCTGGTTACGCCCACTGCAGGGCAAAGGCCTCTCCCATATTTCTCCAACAACCCCGGTCATGTACTAATTGTGGCCACGCCGTCCCTGCAAACTTCTTAATCTCATCCACCCACCTAACATTCTGCCGCCCCCTGCTACGCTTCCCTTCCTTGGGATCCACTCCGTAACCCTGAATGACCATCGGTTATCTTCCCTCCTCATTACATTTCCTGCCCATGCCCATTTCTTTTTCTTGATTTCAACTAAGATGTCATTAACTCGCGTTTCTTCCCTGACCCAATCTGCTCTTGTCTTATCCGTTAACGTTACACCTATCATTCTTCTTTCCATAGCTCGTTGCGTCGTCCTCACTTTCAGCAGAACCCTTTTCGTAAGCCTCCAGGTTTCTCCAGTACTGGTAACACACAGCTGTTATACACTTTCCTTTTGAGGGATAATGGCAACCTGCTGTTCATGATTTGAGAATGCCTGCCCAAACGCACCCCAGGCCATTCTTATTCTCCTAATTATTTCCGTCTCATGATCTGGATCCGCCGTCACTACCTGCCCCAAGTAGGTGTATTCCCTTACTACTTCCAGTGCCTCGCTGCCTATTGTAAATTGCTGTTCTCTTCCGAGACTGTTAAACATTACTTTAGTTTTCTGCAGATTAATTTTTAGACCCACCCTTCTGCTTTGCCTCTCCAGGTCAGTGAGCATGCATTGCAATTGGTGCCCTGAGTTACTAAGCAAGGCAATATCATCAGCGAATCGCAAGTTACTAAGGTACTCTCCATTAACTTTTATCCCCAATTCTTCCCAATCCAGGTCTCTGAATACCTCCTGTAAACATGCTGTGAATAGCATTGGAGAGATCGTATCTCCCTGTCTGACGCCTTTCTTTGTTGGGATTTTGTTGCTTGCTTTATGGAGGACTACGGTGGCTGTGGAGCCGCTATAGATATCTTTCAGTATTTTTACACACTGCTCCTCTACACCCTGATTCCGTAATGCCTCCGTGACTGCTGAGGTTTCGACAGAATCAAACGCTTTCTCGTAATCAATGAAAGCTATATGTAAGGGTTGGTTATAGACCGCGCATTTCTCTATCACCTGATTGATAGTGTGAATATGATCTATTGTTGAGTAGCCTTTACGGAATCCTGCCTGGTCCTTTGCTTGACAGAAGTCTAAGGTGTTCCTGATTCTATTTGCGATTACCTTAGTTAATAGTTTGTAGGCAACAGACAGTAAGCTGATCGGTCTGTAATTTTTCAGGTTTTTGGCGTCTCCTTTCTTATGAATTAGGATTATGTTAGCGTTCTTCCAAGATTCCGGTACGCTCGAGGTCATGAGGCATTGCGTATACAGGGTAGCCAGTTTCTCTAGAACAATCTGTCCACCATCCTTCAACAAATCTGCTGTTACCTGATCCTCCCAGCTGCCTTCCCCCTTTGCATATCTCCCAAGGCTTTCTTTACTTCTTCCGGTGTTACCTTTGGGATTTCGAATTCCTGTAGACTATTTTCCCTTCCATTATCATCGTGGGTGCCACTGGTACTGTATAAATCTCTATAGAACTCCTCAGCCACTTGAACTATGTCATCCATATTAGTAATGATATTGCCGGCTTTGTCTCGTAACGCATACATCCGATTCTTGCCGATTCCTAGTTTCTTCTTCACTGTTTTTAGGCTTCCTCCGTTCCTGAGAGCATGTTGAATTCTATCCATATTATACTTCCTTATGTCAGCCGTCTTACGCTTGTTGATTAACTTCGAAAGTTCTGCCAGTTCTATTCTAGCTGTAGGGTTAGAGGCTTTCATACATTGGTGTTTCTTCATCAGATCTTTCGTCTCCTGCGATAGTTTGCTGGTATCCTGCCTAATGGAGTTACCATCGACTTCCATCGCACACTCCTTAATGATGCCCACAAGATTGTCGTTCATTGTTTCAACACTAAGGTCCTCTTCCTGAGTTAAAGCTGAATACCTGTTCTATAGCTTGATCTGGAATTCTATTTTCCCTCTTACCGCTAACTCATTAATCGGCTTCTTATGCACTAGTTTCTTCCGTTCCCTCCTCAGGTCTAGCGTAATTCGAGTTCTTACCATCCTGTGGTAACTGCAGCGCACTTTGCCGAGCACGTCCACATATTGTATGATGCCAGGGTTAGCTCAGCCAGGTGAGTGGAGCCATTATGCGTACAAGCCGCAGCGTTCGGCGCGAACAGGACAACGCAAACAAGGCAGAAAAGAAGGCCAGCTGGCAGCACAGTCTCAATCGAGCGCAACATAATCCCTTTATCTGAGCACGGCTAGTCTGGATCAAGTTCCATTCCCATGGTAGTGAAGGCATAGCAGAAATGTTCCAAATCAATGAGCAGCGACATAAATTATGGTCATGCGATTGAAGCGCGACAATGTGCCGTGGGGAAATACACTAGCTGATGAAAATTATCTATTCAGTAGTCACCAATGTAAAGATTTGAAACAGTATAGACAATGTCATTAGAATAGCACAAATATGAAGTCGCAGGCTATTTGCTTCCCTCCATGAATAATTATGTGTGCGAAACTGTGCAATCTTTCTGAAAGTTGTTCTTGGCGATGTGTGCTGAGATATGCCGAGACCATACTAATCTATTTAACACCGTAATGGCTTCAAAACTCACCTGTGCGTCACCTAGCTTAAGGGGTAATGGCAGTACCTGCAACACTTCAAAAAAAATTTTAAAGGTGGCCTTCGGCAGACAGCACAATTCTAGTTCATGAGGTGGTCTACTCGAAGCAGCGGACACTACTTGCAGAAAAAACTGAAATGCATGATCAACTAATTACCGAGAATTTTCTAATGAACTTTTAAACTAATGCCTTGCATATTGCAATATAAAATTTCTAGCCGTGGAGCTCGCAAGGCGGATCAACTTGGAACGGATTGTCAGGGAGACGCCAGTTTTGAGACATTAATTGCCGAACTTTCAGGAGAAATTCACTGGCGTTCCACGGTTGTTGTACTTCAATGTATAAAAATGACGCTTTTTAACAAGCTAGCCGGAACGCCAATGCATTTCTCCGCAATGTTTAGGAATTAATGTCTCGAAACTGGTGCCATCCTGAGAATTCTGTGCAAGTAGATTCGCTTTGCGAATTTGATGGCTAGAATTTGCAAATTGCAATATCGGCCACAAGGTAGTTATTCAAAATGTTTGTTAGGGAATTTTTGTTAATTAGTTGATTATGCATTTTCATTTTTTTGTGCATGTAACGTCCGCCTTTCCCAGTAGACCAGCTTATGAACTAGAATTGCACTATCTGGAACAGAAAACCTTCAAAATATTTTAAAACTATTTGCTGAAACACACTGCATACTATTAACCTTATAAAGATTCATCGGTAACCTAATTTTTAACTGCATTTTCAATCGATATTATGGCATAACTATGTCTTCAGCATGTAGAGAAGGACTAGAGCGGTATAGTGAATAGTACTCCTCGGCGCTTTTGCTCGTGAATGCCGCTCGTGCTGGGAGTGCATGTCCTGGTCTAATGGTGAGTCCCAAACACCGGTGACTAATAAACGCCTTTACAAGTGGTGGAGGGTGCTTCTGCCAACAGTGTCTGTCCTGGAAGTTCGATACCGTACCTTACGCTCAACCATGCCTGAAGACGCATCGCAGCAAGCACCTGCTCCATCAGGTCTGTGCTCTGGCGTGCCTCACCACACAGACGCTGCCTTTCCATCGGCGAGGATGACATTCACGTCGAGTACTGGCTGACGACATTATGAGAGATTAAGTGCGCACAACAAATGGGATGACCCTGCGAAACTAAGCAACGTGTTCTTCTATCTCGCGGGTGAGGCGAGTCTCTGGCACAACCACCAAGAGTCCCAACCAAGAGTCCGAATGTCCGACGTAGTCCTCGTTCAAGACCTCTTTAGTGGCTGTGTTTGGTCGCCCGGCGGTGCGCAAGCGGCGCGCGGAATTGCATTTAGGTGAACGTGCACCGCAACCAGGTCAATCTTTTACCAGCTACAGTGAGGATGTTCTGGACTTGTGTAGGAGAGTCAACGCGACGTTGTCGGAGTCCGACAACATACGACATCTCATGAAAGGGATAGGGGACGACGCTGTCAACATGCTTCTTGCAAAGAATCCTCAGTCCGTCACCGACATCGTCACTATATGCCAAAGCTACGAGGAGCTACGCAGTCAGCACTAGTTCACACGTCGCCCCTTATTGCACGGCGGATGCATTGCTGGTTTGGCTACAATCTCCAGCCAGTCAGTGCTGCTTGCAGAAATGAAAGCATTCGTCCAGAAGAAAAGTCGCACGCGAGCTTTCCTTGATGACCTTCGCTCAGCCGCCGCGTATACAACAGCCTGCCTCGAATTTTATGTCTGCACTCCATCGTTCTATGGCGCAGGAAATCGCCAGGGTCTTACAAGACCAGCGCCGTCACAGTTATGCGGCTGCTCCACTAAGCTACGCTGAAGTCGTTGCACCGCCCGAACATGTCCCGCTGGCTGCACCACTATGCTACGCTGAAGTCCTCGCGCACCCAACCACTCACTCCAAGTATGCCTCTCCGTTATGCCGATGTCGTGGTTAGGCCCCAACTGCACTATGCCATGCAGTCATATCAGCAGCCACCCCGTACTACGCATCCTGTGACATGGATTGGACCTGTGGCGCACTCCTGACAACCGGCCCACACGCTTTTCGTGCGGCTACGCTGGTCAGCTCACACGTTTCTGTAACCGTGTGCAGCCGCCTAGCGCCACATCACCCGTGACACGCCATCCAAACTGACCCTGTAACGACCACTCTTCGGCTATGTCGCCGACTTTGCGCCCGAAGCCACCTACCCACCGTTCGCCGTTTCCGCGCCGTCTCTCTCCGTCGCTAATGCGACCTTGCCCCGTCACTCGAGATGAGGAAAACTAAGCGTCGCAGTCCAGAAGGTCAGGGCGGCGACACCGTCGAAATGTAATTCGTGAAGTCCTCGAATGTAATCGAAGTGTTTGTTGACGATGTTCGTGCAACTGCACTCATGGACACAGGAGTCGCCGTATGTGTTATGGACGCTAAGCTTTGCAGTATACGTCGGAAGGTGACGACGCCCATTTCTGGGCTGTCCCTCCGCACAGTCAGTGCTCAGAATATTCACCCTTTAGCGGCCTGCACTGCACGAGTTCTCACTGCCGACGTTCTACACGCCGTAGAATTCATCATCATTTCCTCATGCTCGCATGACCTCATCTTTGGCTGGAGTTTTCTCTGCCACCACAATGGCGTGGTTCATTGCGCACGCACCAAAATAGAACTCTCGCCGTTGTCAGACTTCACGGTGGCCGGCAGTACTTCGACTTTGAACAAGCTACTTATCAAAGATGATAGCAGGGTCCTCCTGAACTCGTCAACGGTTGTGTCTGTTCACTGCAGCAGCCTCTTCGACACCGCTGCCCTACTTTCTCCATCTGACCGCATTCGCACTCAAAAAGGCCTGTTGCTACCTTTTGCGACCGTGGAAGTAACTGAGGGACCCAGCGCAACCTTTGTTAGCAACCCGTTCCCCGGCACTCTGAGGCTGCTGCGAGGGGAATGTCTTGGCAGCGTGGAAGCCATTGACGCCGCGCAAGTTATAGACATGCCCGATGACACGCACTGCGCCACTTACAGTACGCTCAGTGATATTTCTACGTCTGCTCCGTCACCTTCTGATGTATTTGGTTGGTTTCTCCATTGCTGATAATCTTACGCCGGCCCAACGCTCTCATTTTCTGTGCCTGTTAGAATAATTATGCTCTTCTTTCGACGTCGGGCAACCTTCTCTAGGCAGGACGTCCACTGTTACGCATTGCATTGACACTGGCTCCCAACCGCCACTGCGGCAACGCCCGTATCGCGTGTCTTCTCCAGAACGTTGTCTAATTAACGAGAAAGTCAACGACATGCTTCATCACGAAGTGATTCTACCTTTGACCAGTACATGTGCGAAAAGAAATGTACGGTTGTGTGAGGAATTGGCACCTCAACAAGATTCCTATCAAAGATGTTTACCCACTACCGCGAATTGACGACGCCATTGACAGCCTACAAAAAACAGAATTCTGTTCTTCTCTCGATCTGCGCTCAGGCTATTGGCAGGTGCCCATGGCAGACGACGATCACCCAAAGACAGCTTTTGGCACGCCCGAGTGCTTGTACAAATTTAACGTCATGCCGTTCGGATTTTGTAATGTGCTGGCAACTTTTGAGCGCATGATGAATACCGTTCTGTGCAACTTGAAATGGCATACACGCTTGTGCTACCTTGACGAGGTCGTTGTTTTCGCTCCGGCTTCGCCACGCACCGTCAACGCCTCCAGCGTGTTGTGACGTGCTTGCGAAACGCCGGCCTACAAGGAAATTTAAAGAAGTGCCGATTTTGAGCGCGGCAGCTGACTACACTTGGGGACTTCGTCTCCAAGGATGGAATGCTCCCCGATCCAGCCAAACTTGGGGCCGTTGCCGAATTCCCTAAAGCTACATCCGTCAAAGAGCGGCGCAGTTTTGCAGGTCTGTGTTCCTACTTTAGACGCTACATCCGAAACTACGCCGCCATTATATCGAGCTTGACGAAGCTCCTTGGAAGCTGCGGGCTTCCAAGTTACTTCGTGGTCGTCACAGTGCGACGAAGCGTTCGCAATCGTGCGTCGTTTCCAGATGTTACCTCTAATTTTGCGTAACTACGACCCGACGGCCCCTACAGAGGTGCGCACAGAAGTCGCACGCTTTCCTAAGCGTGCGACTTGCATCAGCCACAACGTATTCAGAAAACTCGGGTTTGCGCTGCGCAAGGGCTGCGCAGAGGATTACACAGCTGGCATCAGTGCTCACCTCTGTAGGGGACCATGCTCTACCGTCTGTGGCTAGGCGTTGCCTTTACGAACTCATATGCTTTCCTCATTGGAATGGCCAACAGCCCCACGTGCGACACATGCAACATCGACGAGACGCTCGCACATATTATCTGTGTCTGCCCGCGATATAGGGCTGAGAGACAAGTGATGTGGGGAGTACTGGACCAGTTGGACAACCGTCCACTATCAGAACTAAAAGCTCTAGGTCAATGCCCCGAAAGATCATCCGCGTTGAAGGCCTTACTCGCGTTATTAAGGTTCCTGTCGTCCACGGGGCTTCACGAAAGACTCTAAGAATGCCACCCCCTACTGCTCTGTAGTGTACGCGTTTTGTTCGTGCTTGTGTTTCTTTCTTTCTATCTCGCCCTTCCATTCTGTTTCTCTTTTTATCATCCTAAACCCTTCCCCCTGCGCAGGGTAGCCAACCGGAACTTCCTCTGGTTAACCTCCCTGCGTTTCTCTGCATTATATTATCTCTCATTCTTAGGAAAGCCGAGAATAACTATGCCCTGACGGAAAAAGAATGTTTGGCCATCATATGGAGCGGCCATATTTCTATGGCAGCCCATTTGACGTCGTCACTGACCACCACGCACTTTGTTGGTTGTCGTCACTGAAAGACCCTTCTAGCCGCCTTGCCCGTTGGGCACCTCGCCTGCAAGACTACCACATTCGCGGGCCCTGCCGTAGGGCCCACCAGCGCTCTGACGCCGACACCCTCTCGCGCTCTCCCTCGCCCGAGGACAATGCCCGCTGCTCCGTATACCAGCTTGCCGTTTCTTCCATCGAACTTCGCACCATCGCTTCCGAGCAGAGCAACGCCCACTGGATCGCCTCACTGATAGATTTCCTCACTGATTCATCAGCCCAACCAGCTACTCGCGCGTTACGTTGTCAAGCCCACCATTGCGCCATTCGCGACGACCTACTCCACCGGCGGAATTACACTGGCCGATGGCCGCCTATGGTTGCTGTACTACGTTCCATACATAGCAGTGAACGCTGTGGAAGCTGCACAAGCAGATCGGTCAAGAAAATGTATCAATCCGCGGCGTTCCGCCTGTGCATGACTCGTCCATGCTTAGCTGTTGGCCTCACGCCTCACGTGCAAGCATGCACGTGAGGCTCCTCGGACGGGTTGCAAATAAAAAACCAGAAAAGAACAAAAATAAAAATGATCTAAAACAACGCATTGGCATCCGTATACCACAATGTGTTTGTTTCTGTGGCTTAAAAATTGTTATATGGAATACTGAACCTACATAAAAAGACATGCCCAAAGTTGCGGTCAAAAAACATTGAACTACATCCTAGTGCAAACGAAACCACTGCAAGAAGTCTCGTTAGCCTCCACAGCATTGACTGCTAGGTATGGAACGCGGCAGTCTGCGTTCCTAAATATGGGCGTCATTCCACTTTGACCTATGGTGTGCACGCTCGGGAGTATTCAAAACTTACTAGCGCATTCGACAGGGGCACTACTGGCGTGGTATGTGCAGCTACGTTCAGAAGTTCTTTCGCTCGTGCCCCGATTGTGAGCGCCGGAAATCACCGCGGCTCTCGCCAGGTGGTCTGCAACCGTTACCTTGCCCTACCCGATCATTCGGCCGCGTCAGCATCGATATGTATAGGCCACTTCCCTTGAAATCTGCTGATAACCACTGGGCTATCGTGGCTGTTGACCACCTCACGCGATACGCCGAAACGGCCGCTCTCCCGGCGGCTACAGTGCACGACATTGCCTGCTTGCTGCTTCGCCGATTCATACTGCGTCTTGATCCACCACAGGAGTTGCTCAGCGATCGCGGACGTGCCTTTTTGTCGGAAGTCGTCGAAGCCATCCTTATTATGTGCCACGTTGTGCACTTCATAAGTACTGCTTACCATCTCCAGACCACTGACCTCACAGAACGCTTCTAGCGCACGCTTGGTGACATGCTCGCTTAACACGTAGCCTCGGACCACACAAATTGGGATGTCATTCTGTACTTCGCAACTTACGCCTACAATACTGCCACTGCGAACACTACTGACTTTCCACCATTTTCCTTATTGTACGGGCGGCACCGGGCGCACACAATCGACGCAATTCGTCCGTACAAGCCGGGTTCATCTGAGTGTGTGCCTACTTCTGCCACAGCTCGACATGCCGAAGAGTGCGATAATCTCACGCGTGCCTTTACTTCAAATGACCAAAAGCGTCAGAAAAGCGTTCGCGGTGACACCACTTCTGCGCCCACGTTCCTCCCCAGAGCATGCGTCACTCTCGGTCCCTTCCGCTGCACCTGTGCTCTTGTCAAAGCTACTGCCCAAGTTTGAAGGCCCTACGGCGTTGTCGAACGTACATATCAGGTCAACAACGTGGTCGAGCTCGTTGAACCGCCTTCGGACATGCGCCGTCGTGGACGAGACATTGTCAACGTCGACCGCCTCAAGACCTACTATGACTGAATCATAACGAGAAGCTGTTATAATAGATCGCCGGGTGGCTCCCTTTTCGTTCCCGGGGGTAATTGCAGAGAAGGATTGAAACGATAACTGGGTCGTCCTCTTCGGCGCTTTTGTTTCTAAATGCTGCTCGGGCTGGGAGTCCACGCCCTGCTCTAATGGTCAGTCCCAAACCCCGGAGACTAATACACGCATTTACAAGTATCACAGAAAAATTACAGGTGGCACGCTTGCTATTTAGCAAAAATGAAAGTGTGCCTTTGTTTATTTTTTTATGTAGTATTGGTTTTACCTTTACGCCGAAAAAAAAAAGATATCAGTGCTGGTACCACGGACACACGCACATGGTATTTCGGTCAAAATTTTGGTGAACCGATTGCTCTGAATTCACATAAACTCTCAAGGCTCACCAGTGTAATCCGTGTGGTTATAGAATAAGCGCTATAAATCATATAGGTGTATTCAGGTTAGATTATTACGCGATGTTATGATTAATAGTCTCAAACCCCTGTCACACGGGTACTCGAAACTCTTTTGACCAAAAAAAGACTTCTCCCGAAGAGGAGTTTCGCCTGCAGACACACGGTAGGAAGTGATCTCTTTTTCAGTAGCGGCCTTTTATGGAAAGGGAGTTCAACGATCTCTTTTACGGCCGAAAAGGAGTAGCCTCGGAACCAGTGGACGCCAGCAATTACCGTATATTAAAGAAAAATAATCAAACGTCTATTTTTCTCTCACCTAGGCTCATAGTGGAAAATTATTTTGTGTCTCGTAGAAGGTGCAGTAAACCCAGTAATGTTCATTTTTTTCTGTACTCTCGCAAGCAGCTCGAATGGGTCGCGAATGTCACGCGATGACGCCTAAAGACGCGCGTCGCGCGGGCGAGAAAAACCGCGCACGGCACTGTGAGCATCGATGGCCATTGCCACTAACGGAACTTCACCGATCGCACGCAAGAAGCAGCGGCTATACAGCGGTCCGAGAGAATACGTGGACGCTTATGAAGCTGTGAGAAGACAACCTGTACTCGTTACGTGCGCACCCTATGGCGGTGGCGCTGCAGCTGACGCGATAAAAGAAGCCCAATGTTGCCGGACAAAGTTGTACACTTCGCTAGTACTGCAAACGCTCTCTAAAATAGGAGAATAAAACTTTGCTATAACGTTTGTTAATCTGGCATGCTCAAAGTTATTTGAAAAATGCGTACAATAAGTCCTCACTTATACCATTTCGAGATAGATCACTATAATTTGCCCGATTTTGTTTCGAACGCCAGCGCCGTGCTTTCGGTAGCGTGTCCAGAAGGAAACACTGAGATCATCGGTTGTGTGTCTGCTGCGCAACACCTCTTCATTAAAAGGTCTTTCAACATGGTAAAAGATCGCTTATGTAAAAGTGTTTTTGAGTGATCGTGTGACAGAAGTCTCGTGTGCTGTGTATATGCGATGTGATGTAAGCTGGTGCAGTAGACGACTTGGGGCAGGATGCCTCGAAACGGTAAACACTGCTGTTTTCCACCGAGAAGTTGGTGCAGGGAACTGCAGACGGCACTGCCGTGCCTTCAAAAACCGCCATTGCAGGAGCTTCTGTGGTGCATTCGCTACCATGTGTTGGTCTGGATCGTTTCAAACGCAATACGCGTGGTCCAGAGCGACCGTAATCTGAGCAAGATGCGCAAATGTGTCCCTAACTCAATAAGGCCTGCGTTTGTGCTCGCGGACGAAATTCATATCGCTTTAAAACTTCTGCCGAATTTGAGACACGTCTTTCCTGAATATTATGTGCTTCGTGGAACACGGTTTTCCCCAAGCGAACCAGAGTTATGAGATTACTAGCGAGTTGAGAAAACACCGATCAATAATTGAGTACAGTCCGACCTAACGTGTGCCAAGCTACAGGGTGTCCGAAAAGTCACTGTGCAGTGAGAAAATAAACCCAAATATGACCATACGGTCTACATCCGCCGCCAAGTGGCGGCGCTGGCTAACACTCTATGAGTTAGTTCCAGTAGTAAAACATAGATACCCTAGAATGTAGAGGGTAAACGGCGCCACGGTAGCTTAAATGGTAAGAGAACATCACACGCGTAATGCGAGGACGCGGCTCACACCGTTATGAAAATGGTTATGCCCTTTATGTTTACTGTATGTTTCCCGCAGTTCACATGAGGAAATGTCCTTTATGTTTCCTCCATGTTGAAATTTGGCCACTGCTTTTATGTTTCCTTCGTGTGTCCTCCCTTTATGTATCCCTTATGTTACCGTACTTTATGTTTCCTCCATGTTGAAATTTGGCCACTGCTTTTACGTTTCCTTCATGTGTCCTCCCTTTAGGTATCCCTTATGTTACCGTACTTTTTATTTCCTCCATGTTGAAATTTGGCCGCTGCTTTTATGTTTCCTTCGTGTGTCCTACCTTTATGCATCCTTTTTGTGGCCGCAGTGATGAAATCCTGTATTTTACGTAGACATGCATAGATGAAGAGTTCCGTGTGCACATTTTATTTTTATAAACATTTCCTGAGTTGAAAAGTTTTGCATTGGTTTTCATTGTAAGGTTACTGTTCCCTACATGATGCAGCGCACGGATTGGAACTCTGCTGTGGCACAGAAATTCATGCCAATTTGTCATAAAATTACAAAGTAATTAGACTTCATAGATTATTTCAGTATAACACTTGGAGTGCCATGTGTACGTTCCTCACTGCAGTGCTGCTGTTCTAGTTATGTCTTTGTTACTAATATAAAATGTAATGTTTGGATAGAAAGATCAGGTTGGATCAGTACTCGCACTTTTAGAAGAAAGTTTTGACTATACTTTGCAAAGGTTTGTCTGAAACTACGAACAGTTTATTGGACTATCTGGATGTTACTGCAATTTGCCACGTCTGCTCACAGTAGACCTCTGGAATGTGGTGCTTGGGACCTGAAAAACAAAACAAAAGCCAATCTTTTTCACTCATTCAAAAATATTCATATAAGCAAGAACAGCCTGGCCTGTATGCACACAGCTAAGAAACGTGGAGCAGTCAAAAACAGCTCATAAAAACATCAGGGCAACACAGAAGCTTTTAACTAATTGTTGTTTGAAACAGACTGAGCTGCCAGTCCACTCAGGTATTAAACTGCTCACAAATTCTTTTAAGCATTTCTGCAGCAGCTGCTAAGTAGTACATGACATTTAGGAGTAGGCAACTGGCCAACAAATCTTTGTGTGCCTGCTTGTACAAATGTCTCGTAGTTATATCTTAAGTGGTTACACTGCTATATGGTAAAATTCAGGCGGGAATAAAACCAGCAGCAAACATCAGACTACCTGGGAAATTATAACGAAAACTCAAATATCTAGTAAATCAAACGAACAATCGATTACGAAGGGTCTAGAACCTAGGCCGCGATTTTGTAGCGATCCCTTTTCCGATGCTACTCCTTTTGCTCATTGATCTGACCGACATTCGGCTATCGTTATTAACTAGAACAGCCAGCCATGGATGGTGGGTTATAAGAGTGGCAAACATCGAGCGGAAAGCATCGCAAGAAAATCGCATCCCTTATTAGGCAGTGCTACAAGCCACTGTCTTTAACAATCGCAGGCACTGACATCCTGTTCTTCGGATGAAAATATTAATGAAAACGAGCGTCTGATTGACATGCCTCGATTAAAAAGAAATTTCGCTGTTGTTATGTCGGTCTATATTTGCCCTACAATATAAAAGACAAATACGCGAGCACGTCGAACACAAACAATGCAGACAAGTTCTCGCGAAGCTGGACGTCAAACTGAACACTATCAATAAAGCAAACTTCACACAAGCTAACATCTGTTCAAGTGTGAAACATCGCAGTCGCGTGCCAACTCGCGATGCCCGTGAGACATCGACATGTATTACACAAGTAACTTGCGGAAATTCATATCTACTGAAGGATTTCTTGCCGGGAAACTACCGAGAAAACAGTAACTTTCAGCGTTTACGTAAATATTTGCCCATTAAGTCCCAACGATCAGCGGTGGTAGCACATCACTCCATTAAGCAAGTAAGCGGTAAGAAATAATACATTTCACGGAAACTCCCCTCGTGAAACGCTTTGCTAAACGTGCAGAGCAACATGGTCAACATACGCTCAGAACGTGTTCTGTTGTCGTTCCACAAAGCTTACTACATGAACCAGAAGCTGCGAAAATGCGCGCAAGCGTCAGACCTGCTTACCTTCAATGTGGTCGGCAAACGGCTCCGTCGTCTCGCAGGCACCACGCGACGACGCTCTTTCCGGGGCGAACACTGTCGAATTGCCGATGAACACCCGCGCACGAAAGCACGACTTTCAACAAATTCTTCCACGCACCCTAATTCGAAGCCACAGTACCAGGTATTCCACGAGCGAACGCGGACAGGCGAGAACAAAGGCAGCTCGGACGGGCGCTGTAGTACACAAGAGACACTGGCGTATCACAGGAAACATAAGGTGAACTAATGGCGTTACACGAGTCCAGAGGTTTCTTGATGGTTAATGCACATGGTACGGATCACAGTTTGTTTAGGCACTTCGAAAATATGATTAAATTACCGTGTAACTGCAACGAGCACTCCCACCACTCACCGCAACACAACGTGGCCCAGCTCACCGTCAACCGTTACACTGCGGCAGCGCCGCACTGCGGTTAACAAGTGAATTTAGCCTCCGAGATCTGCATTTCCTTTTAGGGCGTACATGTTGAAAAAGCACGGCCTTCGAGATTTTAAAAAATCGTAGCTGGAAGGAAGGCTGGTATTTAAACACAAATTATTGAGTTTAAAGTGTCTTGGTGCGCTGCCTTGTTTTTTAAGGTATCTACAGAGATTTCAGACGAGCTATGCGCGAACTTTTGCAGACGGACACGAGCCAATCAGCGCGCATCATGTACAACTTCGTGTGCTTGGGATGGCGGACGGTGTGCGGGCAGTCGCGATAGCTGTGAGACCCACCGATCAGAAATTCGGAATCGCCACACATATACACGCTTCTTATGGCGCCCAGTGGCGTGTTTTTGAGAATGTCAGGCCTTATCTTGAATAGTTGGAACCATATCTCCCGTAGCGTAAGGAATAAAGTCAACAAAATGTGGCGATGGCTGGCTTGCAGCGGCAGCGGAACTTCGGCCAAAGTGAAGCAGGCGTACTGCTTGCATGCTCGCGTAATCAAATACGGCCATACCCCGCACACAATTTTCATACTCAGCCAACTCACAATTATAAATTATTCAGTTGTACGCCCAAGCAAGCATTTACGGGATCCGCGCTGCCCTTCTTCTACGCGTGCTAATATCGACACAGCAGTTACTCGTACTTGTGGTCAGCGCGAAAGCGACGAGAACAGCTACTTAAATGGTTGTATAATCATATACTCTCACTAGCAAAGCGGCAGATTGGCCGCGGAGGCGTCCGCCTCTATTGCGGTTCATGTAGCGCAAGCCATTGAACACTGGCGTCGTGCCACCGCGTCTCCAGCCGCCGCGCAATTGTTATTTGTCGTGAGGGATTATTCGCTGCATGAGGCTTTGATGACCGTATGTAGTGTTGATGGCGCGTGGTGATCAATACGGCCTAGATAGAGAGGGAGGGGGAGGCAGGCGCACCCCCCTCCATTTTTTTTTTTTACTTTGATACGCCAGTAGCTAAAGTTAATACATCGTTCAGGTAGACGATCTATCTGTAGCATGTGTAAAAAGATAATCACTATATATAAGCGCACTCTATCCTACCTGGATGTGCACTCGAGGGAGTACACAGCCAGGTAACATAGAGTGCCCACACAGGTAACATAGTGCTCATATAAATATATATATATATATATATATATATATATATATATATATATATATATATATATATATATATATATATATATATATATTGTGAGACGAGGTTTAGGCAGCCAGTCTCCTCTTTATTCTTCCGAGACAGAGCCCCGCCACCAGGCCCCAAAACGGTGATGATGAGTATGTACAGGTGAGAATATGAAGCGTATGAATAATGCTCACACTAATTTCCCCGCACGCGCAAGCGGCCAGCCAGGCCGCGACTTAGCCAGGAGGGGAACGCCGAACGAATCGTTTTAGGCGCGAAACGTGAACGATCTCCGAACCACGACAACGATGGTCGGAAGAAACGTCTACGGGAGTAACGCGATAGTTCACGGGGGATGTTTGTTCGTTAATAATATAGGGTCCAAGAAAGCGGGATTCAAACTTCTCGCACAAACCGGGTGCACGAATGGGCGTCCAAAGAAGCACTTCTTCTCCGGGACGAAAGGAGACGTCGCGACGAGAGATGTCGTAACGTTGCTTGCGATCTTGCTGGCTGACTTCTGTGTTGAAACGAGCACGTTGACGGCATTCCTCAAGTCTCGAAACGAACTGTTCGGGCGTACTGTCTGAGGTGTTAGTTGGAGCATTGAAGAAAGCGGCGTCGATAGTGAATGTCGGTGAACGGCCGAAAACTAGGTAGAAAGGTGAGTATCCCGTAGTTCGTTGGATAGCGGTGTTGTGAGCAAAAGTCACGAAAGGTAAAAGTTTGTCCCAATTATCGTGGTTTGGCCCGATATACATCGATATCATGTCTATCAGTGTGCGATGAAATCGCTCGGTTAAGCCATTTGTTTGTGGGTGATATGCGGATGTCGTCTTATGAAGTGTGCCACAAGCTCCGAGTACTTCTGCGAGCATTGCTGACATGAAAGTCTTGCCGCGGTCGCTTAACAGTACACGAGGGGCACCATGGCGCAGCACAATGGCATCTAGAAAGAAGGTGGCGATGTCGGAGGCTGAACTAGAGCGTAGAGGAGCGGTCTCTGCGTAACGTGTGAGCTGGTCAACAGCTGTCACGACCCATCGATGACCCGCTGGCGTTATGGGCAGAGGGCCGACTAGGTCTATCCCAACGGTGGCAAACGGTGTCTCGGGACATGGGATGGGCTGTAAAAGCCCAGCAGGAGGCGAAGTCGGTTGTTTCCGCCGTTGGCACTGAACGCAAGAAGCGACGTACTTGGCCACAAAGGTAGACATGCCTGGCCAAAAGAAACGGCTCCTAACGCGGTGGTATGTTTTGTGGAATCCCAAATGGCCAGCAGATGGGTCGTCGTGCAAGGCTTCAAGCACTTGTGTGCGCATCGAGCGTGGAAGAATAGGTACCCAGCTGTGTCCGTCGGAGTTGTATATGTAGCGGTACAGCACATCGTTGTCAAGCTTAAATAGTCGCAGTTGTCGACGTAATCTGGCATTTGGTGCAGATGTAGTTCCGCACAGGCGTTGGATGATGCTGTCGCAGTAGGGGTCAGAACGTTGACACGAGGCGAGGTGAGTGAGGTGATTGGAAGATAACGTGTCAGTAACCATGAGAGGTAATAACGGGAGTGACGACTTAGTCTCATCATCAATTGGCGAGCAATGGAGAGGTGTACTCGAAGCTAATAATGGCAGCGGGCAGCGAGAGAGAGCGTCGGCATCTTGATGCTTTTTCCCAGACTTGTAGACAACGTCAAAGTCGTACTCTTGTAATCGTATCACCCAGCGACCAAGTCGTCCGGACAAATTTTTGATTGACGACAACCAGCATAAGGCGTGGTGGTCGGTTATGACCGTGAAATGGCGTCCGTAAAGATATGGTCGAAATTTTTGGACCGCCCAAACTACTGCGAGACATTCCTGTTCTGTGATTGAGTAATTCGTTTCGGCAGGTGTTAGTGCGCGACTGGCATAGGCAACAACTCTCTCTCGTGAGGTGGTATCACGCTGTAAAAGTACAGCACCGATCCCATGGCCACTAGCGTTGGTGTGCAAGCAAGTCGGTGCGTTGTCATCGAAGTGACAGAGGACAGGGTCGCTGGTTAATGCCTGCTTGAGGGCTTGGAAAGAAAGTTCGCATTCATCTGTCCAAGGGAAAGCAGAGCCCGACATGAGCAACTTGTGTAGCGGCGACGCCATGGCTGCAAAATGACTGATGAAGCGGCGGAAGTAGGATGCCAGGCCTAAGAAACTTCGTAATTGCTTTTGATTTTCAGGGCGAGGGAAGCGATGCACGGCAGCAACCTTTTCGGGATCCGGTCGAATGCCATCTTTGCTGATAAGATGGCCCAATACTTTGATGTGCTTTCTGGCAAAATGGCATTTCGTTGTGTTGAGTTGGAGTCCAGCGTTGGAAATGCAAGTGAAAACTTCGTCCAAGCGCTCAAGGCGCTGACTAAAAGTTGTAGAAAAGATAACGATGTCATCTAAATAGCACAGACAGGTCTTCCACTTAAGGCCACGTAAAACTGTGTCGATCATGCGTTCAAATGTTGCAGGGGCATTACATAAACCGAATGGCATGACGTTAAACTCGTAAAGTCCGTCTGGCGTTGCAAAGGCTGTCTTGACCTTGTCCGCTTCGTGCATGGGGATTTGCCAGTATCCGGATCGGAGGTCTAGACTAGAGAAATATTCTGCACCCTGGAGGGAGTCAATGGCATCGTCAATTCTTGGCATCGGATATACGTCTTTGCGCGTGATCTTATTAAGGGCTCGATAATCGACGCAGAATCGTACGGAGCCGTCTTTCTTGCGAACCAGCACGACAGGAGACGACCAAGAACTGGAGGATGGCCGAATGATGTCTCTTTTGAGCATGTCATCAACGTTATCCGCAATGATTTTCCGTTCTGCGGAAGACACGCGATACGGGCGGCGGCGTACAACCGAACTGCCTTCGGTTTCGATGCGATGTACTGCGACGGAAGTGCGCCCCAGAAGCTTGGAGTGGACGTCAAATAAGGCTCTGTGTTTGTGCAGGAGTGCCAGAAGGTCTTCTTTCTGCGCAGTGGTCAAATCGGGATTTATCGCGGCCGTTAAAGCAGCGGCAGCAGTGTGATAATCAGTTGTGGTAGACAAAGGTGGTGATTCGGTGTGAAGCGGTACCAGCGAAAGAGGTTCGGTGTCAGTAAAGCATGTCACAGTAGAGCCCTGGGAGAGCACAACTGGCGAAGAAGTAGGGTTATGAACAGCGACTGAGGCTCTACCGTCCTGAAACCGTACTAGGCTAGGAGTAAGGCTAAGCCCACCAGAAATGCAGTAACCACTCGGTGCAAGGAACACATCACCATTAATAATAGTGTCGGAAGTCAGCGTCAGAATATGCTCAGTGCCCGCGGGAATGAAACAGTCGGTAGACGTGACAAAACGCAGGCTGTGATCATTGACAGAGGACGAAGATTCAGTGTCTGTCATATGAATAGTTCGCTGACGGCAAGAGATTAAAGCTGAGGCGGAGGACAGGAAGTCCCATCCCAAAATCATCGCGTAAGTGCACGAAGACAGCACGACGAACTGAATGTGGTGGAGGATGCCATCAATGAAAACGCGCGCAGTGCAAACACTGGAGGGCTGAACAAGAACTGCATTAGCACAACGAAGGGGAGGGCCATTATACGGTGTCTTCACTTTTCGCAATCGAGAACACAAGTCGGCACTAATAACGGAAAGCGATGCACCTGTGTCAACCAAGGCTTCGATTCGGACACCTTCAACAAACACCAAAAGTACATTTGACGGGCGCTCCGGAGGCATTTCACGTTGTCCAAAAGATGCAGCTTCCCCTCCTGAAGCTGCACCATTTAGTTTTCCGGGCGGTGATCGGAGGACGAAGTAGCCGGTCGTAGAGGGGAAGAAGAGCGCCGCAGCGGTGATGGAGAGCGACGACGCGGGAAACGCGATGAACTGGCAGTGTTGAAGTCCTGTGGAGATGGGGAACGTGGTGGATAATAAACGTAGTCAGTACGCCGACGTCGTGGTACAGGGCCAGAAAACTGATCCCTTTCAAAGCCGTCATAGCCACGTCTTTCATCTTGCTGACGGCGTCGGCAAAACCTGGAAATGTGGCCACGGATGCCGCAGTAGTAACAAACCGGTCGAGGTGGGCTCCATGTGTTATAAGACGGAACAGGCGATGGTCTTGCAGTGAGAGGATTCAGGGACATGTGCGGTGCAGGTGCGTGTTGTGGTGGCTGCTGGGGGGGTGGCGCTATAGAGGCAACCTGAGCGTACGTTGGCGTATGGATAGGGTGCGGGCTCGTGATTTGCGGGCAGGTCACTGCAGCTAGCTCTTCCCTCACGATATGGCGTAGGCCGCCACCAGGAGGCGTCAGATGGACCTCAGGAGGGTTGGACGAAGCTTGAGCGTGCAGTTCCTCACGGATGATGGAGCGAATCAAAGCACGTAGCTCGCTGTCATTGGACGCCTTGAAATCAGATGTGTCAGGGCGCAAGCGGAGCATATGAAGGTCATCGAGACGCTGACACGTACTGATGATGTCGGCGACGGTAGTGGGATTCAGCACTACAAGAGCATTGAATGCCGCAGTCCCAATACCCTTGAGCAGGTGGCGTACACGGTCACTCTCTGCCATCGAGGTGTTCACGCGGCGGCAGAGGGCGAGGACGTCCTCTATGTACGAAGTGTAGGACTCGCCTGAGTGCTGTACACGCTCAGCAAGCTTCTTCTTGGCGATATCGGAGCGGACAGACGAGTTCGCGAAAATCTGGCGTAGGTGGTGTTTAAAGATGCTCCAGTTGACCAAATCGAGCTCATGATTGTAAAACCATGTTTTCGCAACTCCGGTTAGGTAGAAGGTGACGTGAGCAAGTTTTGCTGATTCGTTCCAGTGGTTGAAGTCACTCACGCGCTCGTATAGCTCCAACCAGTCTTCAACGTCGTCACCTGGAAGCCCAGCAAATACCGGTGGATCCTTCTGAGGGGTGGTGACTGTCCAAGAAGGGGTTCCCGCAGGAGTCGGCAAGGTGGATGTCGAGGTACTGGTCTGCTGGTCTTGCGACATGGTCGAGTGCAGGAGGTAGAGGCGGCGACCCGAGCGGAGCTCCAGGGATGTAGCGTAGGTGAAGCTGGAGAGAGACCGGGAGCGAGAGGGCGAAGGGACCAGACAGCACACTCCACCACTTGTGAGACGAGGTTTAGGCAGCCAGTCTCCTCTTTATTCTCCCGAGACAGAGCCCCACCACCAGGCCCCAAAACGGTGATGATGAGTATGTACAGGTGAGAATATGAAGCGTATGAATAATGCTCACAATATACATATATATATATATATATATATATATATAAATTATGTAGATTATTTCCCAAACTGGAGGCGAAGCGGAGCATCTGAAAGACGCCTGCTATGAGAACCGTCTTATACACTCAATGAACTATATTTGATAGCCTAGCTCGCGCACAACTTTCATGAAATTCTTGCATATTAGGTTAAATACTGCAGATTTCTACATATGGCTTGCTACTGGAGAATAGCAGGTTGAGAAAGTAAGAAATACTTTATATATTAAGAGAATGCATGGCATAAATCATTATATACACCATCCTATCGGTCGGCATGTCGGCCGGTCGGCATGTCTAGTGCGAGGGGTGCAAGCAGTGCATTTTTCTTGAATCTGCCAGTGACTAACATACAGTACAGATAGCTCTAACTGTACTATTCGCAAAAGATGCTTACTGCGCACATTCTGTTCCCTACATGTGCACTCAAGTGCACATGAAGGTAACATATAAAGAGTGCATGCACCATATATAGATTAATGCTCTATGTTACCTACGTGTGCACTGAAGTACACACCTAGGTAACATCCCGCCGTAAACACAAAGGGCACATACTACAATAATTATAATAAGGGTTGTTTTCTTGGGGCAAAGGAAAGGATAAGTCAAGATTTAGTACTTACAATGACTCTGCAGAGTGTATCAACGGCTGTCACAAAGTACAGATATATCTGCCTGTATTATATGTACAGACAGTTGTTATGTGCACTATATGTCACCTACATGTGCAATCAAGTGTACACTCAGGTAACACATAGTACACACCCAGTTAACATCCTGCTGTAAACATAAAGGACACATCCTAGAGGCATAATAAAGGTCACTTCCTCGAGGTATACGTTAGGATGAGTAAACATGTGGTACACACAAAGGTGGCGTCCCGGAAGTCACACAAAGGACAAGGAATCATAAAGGTTACATAGGGCACAAGAAGGAAACATAAAGGAAACATAAAGGCAATGACCATTTTCATAGGGGCACTCACTGCACGAGCTCAAGAGAGAGAGAGAGCAAGAGAGAGAATAAACATTTTTATTGGGTGAATGCAGCTTAAGAATACAATAGCCCAAGTTACCCACATGATCCGGCGAATAACAACCAAGACAAGAGGCATTGGGGAGGCGGACACGCTTCGGCTTGTCCAAGCCTTCGTCGTGTCTCGAATAACTTACGCTATTTCATACGGACTTCTCAGCGCGACGGAACTCAAGAAAATCAACACAATGATCACAAAGGCACATAAGCAGGCGATGGCCTTGCCAATCAGTACGTCCACAGAACGCCTACTAGGACTACGTGTGCACATCACGGCCGAGGAGCTGATAGAGGCACATTTGTCCAGTTAGCGAACAAGGCTGGCGGTTACGGAAGCGGGGAGGTCCATTCTCTTACGCCTGGGGCTGTCTGCCCCTCTGAGCCATCCGCCGCTTCAGACCATGAGCTTACCCCATGCCATCCGGAGCAACATTACCGTACGTCCTCTACCTCGAAATATGCACCCAGTGCGCCACGCAGAGCGAAGGGAGGCCGGCGCCCTGGCCATACACAAGCGATACGGGACTTCACCCTCTACGGCCTACACAGAGGCGGCTTCTTACCCCAGACGCGCAGCCACAACAGCCACTGTAGTCGTCAACAAAGAACATCGAACCAGCATTTCGCTCACACGATACAATCCCCTCTAAGCCGAGGAAGCGGCCATAGCCCTCGCGCTCTCCCAAACAGAGGTTGAAGTCATAGTGAACGACTCCCAACAGGCGTGCCGCAACTTTGCTAGCGACGGAATTCATACCACTACGCTCCAGATTATCAATCAAAAGTGCCAACGAGATCAGTCATGATCATCTCGGCGCCAGCTCATCAATGCATTCCTGGCAACGACGTCGCCAACCACGTGGCTCGAGATCTGACCCACCGAGCCGACGCCGAGGAATCTGAACCCGAGTGCATGCACCCTTTAATCTCGTACCAAGACATCACACAACACTGCAAGCTGATCCGCAGAGCATATGCACCCCCACACAAGTCACTACCTAGAGAGCAGGAGCAATTCCTCCGAGCTCTACAGGTTAATACATTCCCCCACCCAACCAGAAATCACCTCATAGCACCTACACAATTCTCTCCGCAATGCCGCTTATGCGCAGAGCCCGGGTCCCTCAGAAACACAGTAGGGGGTTGCAGAGCGGCACCATTAAATCCTCCGAACCCTTACCCCACTAACGAGCTTTGGGAGAGAGCCTTGGCCAGCTCCGACCTCGAGGATCAGCAACGGCTGATTGCGAGGGCCCAGGACGCGGCCCGAGCTCAAGGCATTCTGGAATGAGGACGCCTCTCCAAAGCTCAAGAGAGACATTAGCGAACAAACTGCACAGACAACTGTATCAACCATCCTCCAAGTAGTTAACAATATGGTGAGTCGTGTGTTTGCAGGCCTTTAATCCTGAGGTGAACTCTTCCAGCATCTCCAATAGAGTGCACTGCATGTACTGCACTGCCTTAAGTGTATATCGTTACATTTTAAGACCATAATTTACACTGTAGAGGTACTTTTCGGAAATCACTATTTATAGAAAAGCGGTACGAGATACCAGGATAGGACCACCAATTTTCCACCAGTAGTGGTTTTCCCCAGACTTGGATATTTTTGTTTTCTTCATTATAATTTTTACCGTTATTATTACAATTATACCAATAACTTGCCATTTACCAATTATCACCATCTTTTTCGAAATAATAATTACTTGTTTAATGACGTAACCTTCAATGCGAAAGTATGCTTCAAATTCGATAACTGTATTTTCTATAGTTTTCTACCTCGTCAAAACTTAGAAGTTTTTTTTCGATATTTCAGAGTTGTGACGGGAAGGACTACAAAAATTGCTGGAAGGCGATTCACCCTCCCGTTCAAGTCGATATCCACGTTACGCCATCAGACGTTATGGCACCAAACTTCATGTCACTCGAACCCACGACCTTTGGTGGTTATTAGGGCGAATTAGACCACCTGTTTCTTTATAAGCGTAAAGCCGTGACGAAGAAGCGTGACCACTACCTGCGGCGTTAATTAAAGGAAGGACAATTAAGATACAGGTAATTAAAGCACTCGCAACCTCCACATTTGGGGCGAGTCGAACCCGCTTGGAAATGTGGGGGAACTGGCCATATCTACAAATTGGATTCCAATTGACATCGCGAAAGACCAGAGTCGAGCCCACGACCTCTGGTGGGAGTCGCACCCCTGACGTTTGGTGTTAAGGCGAATATAATTAAGGCACTCTAGCCACTCGTACCCCCGATCTATGGCTGGAGTTGAACCCATGACCTGTACGGTCAATTAGAGCGAATTAGGACGTGTACGGTAAATTAGGGCGAACGAGTGTATTAGAAAGCGTGAAGGCAAAGCGAAGAAGCGTCAGCCCTAGCAGTGGTGATATATAAGGCAGACTTGATTCGAATGTAGTTAATAAAGGCACTCGAACCCATGACCTGTGGTGGGAGTCAAACCCTCGTCCTTTGGTGTCAGTCGAACCCACGAACGTTGGTTTTAAATAGGGCGAATTAGGCCATCAGTTTCTTCATAAGAAAGCGTAACGTCGAGGCGAAGAAGCGTCAGCATGACCTATGGTGTTAATTAAGGCAAAGACCCACTCGAACCCACTCGGAGATAAGGGTGAACTGGTTCAATTGGCTTCAAATTGAGATCGTGAAGGACCATGCTCGAACCCACTACCATTGAGGTTAGTTAAGGCGAAGTTAATTAAAGCCTGGTTAATAAGAGTAGTTGATTAGAGCACTCCAAACAACCAACTTTAGTAGGACCCAAACACGCGGCATTAGATGGTAAATAGGGTGAAGTTAAGGCATAGGCGCCTACTACGGCGAGTAGTGTGTTGTGGGGTCCAGCCGCCTCCGAAGTTTTCCAGGAGGAAGGTTTTCCGTGACAAGGATCTCCTTGACAACGTGGAAGCTTGGGCGAGTTGGTGATTCAATATCGACATGCGTGAACAGTGCAAAAAGGAGGACTGAAAGGAAGTATATTGTATATTGTTCCATGTACTGCGACCAGCAGGAAGCTCCCAGCTTCCATCGCGACACCTTCGACCCTGACCTTGGGCGCAGCCGGTGACAACTATGACTACCAGCAGAACTGAACCCTCTCTCAGTAAAGTGTACAACCATGAATGTACGCATGCGTTGTTTTCTTCCTTTCAGTCCTCGTCTTTTGCGCTGTGCACGCATGTGGCTATTAAGATCTCCCATGCCAGCAATCCACTATCCATCCCACCCACCAACGCAAGAGACGACGCAGCACTTCTCGAGCCCTCAATACTTTTCGAGCCCTCTGCCTTCCGCAAACAGAAGTCTAAACATGCGGAAATCCAGTGTTTGGCTAATTCCAGACAATCAACCACTTTGCATAGTGGCGAAGCAGGTCACCCTTACCGCGAGTGCACATACCGCCTTACTGGGCCTTACTGGGTTTCGCGCAGACCACGCCCATATCTCTTACACTCTCTTACACCACGTGATGGTGAGCATCCCCGAGCTCTTGTCGAGTACTTGGCGAGCCAGCAGTTTCCGAATCTCCCGCGGCGCCAGTCCCGCTCTCCACCTCCTCGACGTTCTACGTTGCCTGGCCCACACTTGCCGTTCGCTCATGACGTTGGGTGCAGATCCATCAGGTCCCCAAGCCCACGCCAAGGAAACTGGGAGCCGCGATCTCCGGGGGTGGGGCTGCTGTTGACGTATCTCATCATCATCATCATCATCATCATCATCATCATCATCACCACCATCAGCCTGGTTACGCCCACTGCAGGGCAAAGGCCTCTCCCATACTTTCCAACAACCCCGGTCATGTACTAATTGTGGCAACGCCGTCCCTGCAAACTTCTTAATCTCATCCACCCACCAAACTTTCTGCCGCCCCCTGCTACGCTTCCCTTCCCTTGGGATCCAGTCCGTAACCCTTAATGACCATCGGTTATCTTCCCTCCTCATTACATGTCCTGCCCATGTCCATTTCTTTTTCTTGATTTCAACTAAGATGTCATTAACTCGCGTTTGTTCCGTCACCCAATCTGCTCTTTTCTTATCCCATGACGTTACGCCTATCATTCTTCTTTCCATAGCTCGTTGCGTCGTCCTCAATTTTGAGTAGAACCCTTTTCGTAAGCCTCCAGGTTTCTGCCCCGTAGGTGAGTACTGGTAAGACACAGGTATTGTATACTTTTCTCTTGAGGGGTAATGGCAACCTGCTGTTCATGATCTGAGAATGCCTGCCAAATGCTCCCGAGCCCATTCTTATTCTTCTGATTATTTCCTTCTCATGATCCGGATCCGCCGTCACTACCTGCCCTAAGTAGATGTATTCCCTTACGACTTCCAGTGCCTCGCTGCCTATTGTAAATTGCTGTTCTCTACCGAGACTGTTAAGCATTACTTTAGTTTTCTGCAGATAAATTTTTAGACCCACTCTTCTGCTTTGCCTCTCCAGGTCAGTGAGCATGCATTGCAATTGGTCCCCTGAGTTACTAAGCAAGGCAATATCATCCGCGAATCGCAACGTATCTATAAAACATCATCTTCCCCCGATACGCCAGCCGACCACCAACGATTCTCTTTCACTGCCGCATGCCATCGACTACAAAAGCGTTTCCTCAGATATCCCCATTCAAGTCGACAACTACCCGGTCACTGCTCTCGTGGACACTGACGCCAAGTATTCTGCTATGAGTGCCGAACTAGCTGCTGAACTGAGAAAAGTCACGACGTCATGGCACACACTAAGCCTTGCAACAGCAGCTGATCATCTCTCGACACTGATCGGGAGATGCAGCAGGCTCCAAATCCGCCAGTCAACGTCCGTTGCTGCGTTTATCGTGTTGCACGAGCGCTCGCGGAAAGTCATCCTTGAGATGGATTTTATTCGCCAGCACTGTGCTGTTATTGATCTTCGAGAGCTGCTTATAACCTTTCCCGACAACTATGCCCCGGTACTGCACGATAGTAGCACTCGCAAGACAGCACTGCATATTGTTGATGACATTGAGCCACCTCCGCCGCGAACTAGTAGGTTCGTAACTGTTGAAAGCGACTGCGACCTAAATAGTAGTGGCATCGCTAAAGGAAACATGTCTTGGCTCGGCAAGTCTGTGCCAGCCGCGGCATTGTTCAACTGAACCGCCGAATTGCTGAGCTTTTAGTGACGAACCTCATTGGTGAGTACCGACAGCTGCAAAGCGAACAGCATTGACCACTCTGACGATATTGGGGATGCAATAGGTCCTACGCTTGCTGAGCGTTCAGCAACGGCCAAGAGTGACGACACCATGGTTTTCAATACAGCCGAAGTGAATCCTGAACTCTCAACCACGCAAAGAGCGAAAACGAAGTATGTTATGCATGTTCAGCTGTTGTTTTGTATCCACGTAAAAATAACGTAGACCCATATCGCGAAGCATCGCATTATAACAGACCCTACCCAACGTCCCGTGCGTGAGCACGCCTACCACCTATGACAAAAGGAGCACGAGGTGATTGGTTGTCAAGTGAAGCATATGCTAGATGATTACGTAATTCAACCCTCAACCAGCCCATGCGCGTCGCCTGTTGTACTTGTCAAGAAGAAGGACGGCACTCTTTGGTTTTCTGTAGAATACCGCAAACATAACAGGATTGATGAAAAAATATGTCTACCCTCTTCCACGCATTCATAACTCTCAAGGCTGTGTTCGACATGCCCGATACTTATCCTAAATGGGTTTACGCAGCGGATACTGAAAGATAGCAGCTGATGAAGGAGATCACGAAAAGACTGCTTTCGTAACTCCTGAGGGCCTGTGCGAAGTTAAAGTGCTGCCCTTCAAATTACACTCCGTTCTCGCGGCCTTTCAACAAATGATGGACACCGTGCTCTCAGGTCTCAAGTGGCAATCATGGCTCGTCTATTCAGACGACGCCATTGTTTTTTTCTAGGACATTTGAACAACACATACAGTGACTTCAGTATGCGTTCCTTGCACTTCGATCTGGAGGCCTGTCATTAAAACCTGAGAAATGCCATTTTGGCTATCAGGAGCTGAAGTTCCTCGGCCACGTTGCTAGTAATGAAGGCCAGACCCAGAAAAGAGTGTGGCTGTTGCTGCATTTCCACCACAAGCCTACAAACGTGACGTGTGCCGCTTCTTGGGCCTCTGCTCATACTACAATGCTTTGTAGATAATTTTTGCAAGATCGCAGAACCCCTAACTTGCTTAACAAAGGAGGATATCCCGTTTGTTTGGGATCCGGAGCAGAGAGAAGCCTTCTCCGAGCTTCAGCGGCTCCCCCAGACACTGCCCTTACTTGGACACTTTGATCAAAATGCAGACACTGAATTGTACAATGATGCTAGCAACATCGACCTCGGTGCAGTCCTCGTGTAGTGTGCAAGATGGCGCTGAACGTGCTATCGCTTACACTAGCTGCACCTTAACATCTGCAGAACGAAACTACTCTACCACTGAAAAGGAATATTTGGCTATCGTCTGCGCGGGTGGCTAAGTTTCGGTGATATTTATACGGTGGGTACCGTATATTGTTATACAGTAGTTGCTGACAATCATGCCCTTTATTGGCTAATCAATCTCAAAGACTCTTCAGGAAGTCTTGCCAGGTGGAACCTTCGTCTTCAAGGTTTTGATGTAACAATCGTCTACAAGACTGGCCGGAGGCAAACTGACGCTCACATTCTTTCGAGCGCTCCACTTGCAAGGGTGTCAAGTGGTGCTGATGATGACGTTATTTTGCTTTGCACTGTCAATATACCTGACTTAGCTCGGCAACAGCGGGACCATTTAGAACTCGGGCAACTTATCGACTATCTGGAAAGCCGAAGTTCGCATCCTCCACGCACATTCACGCATTCAACATCTTCGTCGTGTCTCAGCAACAATGTCTGCTATAAAAAAGAATTTCTACCCATTAGTGACCGGACATCTCCTTGTCGTTCACTCCGCGCTGCGTGCCGATTCTGTACGCTTGCCACGATGAGCTCTTTTAAGGCCACTTGAGATTTGCGCGTACCTTGGCCCCAAATGAACAACGCTACTACTGGCCTAAGCTTGCCGGGGAAATGCAGCGTTACTTACAAACTTGCCGTCGCTGCCAGCGCTGAAAGACTTCACCTCAGTGCCAGCCGGTATCCTGAAGTTGGTTACACCACCAACACAACCATTTCAACAAATCGGCATGGACGTGCTCGGGCCCTTCCCTAAGTCTTTTGCTGGCAACCGCTGGATCGTGGTTGCGAATGATTACTTGACGTGATACTGCGAAACTGGAGCCATTGTCAGCGACGATGCGCACTTTTTCATCCACAACAGAGTCATCCGGCATGGTGCACCAGCAGTAGTCATATCAGATCGTGGTGCAGCTTTCACAGCTAAGATGATGCAAGACATCATGATGCTTGGTGGAATATCTCGTCGCCGTGGCACTGCATACCATCCTAAGACGAACGGTCTTACGGAGAGGTTGAATAAGACAATCGCTCAGATGTTTTCCATGTATGCCGACAGCGAAAGCAAGAACCGGGACGATGTTTTGCCTTACGTTACATTCGCGTACAACATTGCTGGTCAGGAAACCACTGGGATCACCACTCCTTCGGTTTGCTCCGCGGTCGTGAGGCAACCACCATGCTGGACCCCATGCTCCTCCCAAAACAATACCATTGACGCGGATGAATTTACCCGGCTCGCAGACCCAGCTCCCAAGCATGCACGCGAGCAAATCCAGAATCTTCAATCCAAAAACTCCCAGAGGTATAAAGCTCGCCATCGCGAGATTGCGTATCAACCCAGTGTCCATGTTTGGGTATGGACCCCGATTCTGCAACGTGGCCATTCGGAAAAGTTGCTGCACCACTACTTCGGCCTCTACAGGGCCCTCCGTCACCTCAGCGAGGTGAACTACGAAGTTGTCCCAGCAGACACTAGTCGGCGATCCCGTCGCATGCATCCTGCAGATATTGTCCATGTTTCAAGGATCAAACCGTAGCACTCACGTTGACGAAGCCATTCTCGCTTCCACTCGCCTTGATTTCTTACCTTTTCACAAACTTTATCAGTGTTGCCGGGCATGTGCTTTGTTTTTTTCTCTCTGCTTCCCATTTGAATCATCGAGACGACGGTTTCTGAAAGGTGGAAAATGCCACGAGCATAACAGTTGCCGCTGTAGTGGGTTTGCCGCTGCTGCAGAGGTTGAGGTCGATGGCGACGAAGACGCACCCTCAGTGAAGGCGTCGGAGGGGAACTGTCTGCTTCCATTAGATTAAACTTAATAGTTTTGTCATATATTGCAGTGTGATAATATACAGGAAGAACAAGGTTTATTATACTTTTAAACGAAAGGAAGTAGCCAACGAACAATTATTTCTAATGATAGCGATAACCTATGTCTAGAGAATGAATATGCTGCTGTGTGTTCACATCGCTTCAAGTTTCTTGCATGCTTTTTTGACGCTGACAAAACCTGTAGGCTTCTGTGACCCCTTCTGCAGAGCCTTTTGTCAACGGCATGTGAAATGCCCATGAATGTATATGTTTCAGTAATGCTTCTCTTTCCAGTAGGCAATACTAGCAATTATGAAAAAAATCTTTCATAATAATTTGCTACACTCATTAGCGATGGAAACATTGGCACTTGCATGCAGAGGTCATCAATATACAGGTTGTTTCCATGAACGCCTTCAAATTTTTTTTAATCTTGCCTGCGGCATACAGCACAATTGTAGTTCATAAGGTGGTGTACTCGAAGTGGTGGACACAACTTGCAAAAAAAAAAAATGAAATGCATAATCGAATACTTTCCAAAAATTCATCAATTAAGTTTTTAACCAATTACCCTATGACCCATACTGAAATGTGCAAATTGTAGCTGTGGAACTCACAAGGCGGATCCACTTAAAACGAGTTCTCAGTATGACACCTGTTTCGAGATAATAATTCTCGATTTTTGCAGAGAAATGCATTGGAGTTTCAGTTACTTTCTTAGCAAGATGTCGTTCTATGCAGGCAAGTACAAAATTAAGTGGAACATCAGTGCATTTCTCCGCAAAGCTATTCGATTTTGGGGCGTTGTCAGCTCTGGGAAGAAAAGGGTCCTCGAACGGCACAAACAACTCACGCAGGTGAATTATTGCACCGTATTCATGAAGAAAGTCCATTCCAGGGATTATTACGCGGGTGTCCACAGGTAATACTAGGAAAGACTCTCGTGAACGTCTACGCTCGGATTCAAATACCTGCCGTGCACATTCCAGTTGACATCTCCAGATGGCTATCTGCCCTGACAAATGGGGTTCTTGCCATGCCGTGGTGACTTTCCTCAACTTAGATGCCAGTGCGTCACTCATAACTGAATAATCAGCACCGGTGTCGACGAGGACAGTGAGAGCATTATAATCCACAAATACGGCGACGTCAGTGGAAACAATATTGTTAGTGTCAGAAAATTCAGAAAAAACAAAACAGTCATCGTCGCGTCGTTGCGTCGAGGGAGGTTATTCAAATGTTCGTTGGAAAGCGGCTTCACCTTCAGAAGTCACGGTTGCTAGTTTCATTTTGTGGAGACGCGGAGATCGGTTCGTGAGGGGAGCGTGAGACGACGAGGGCAAGCTAGGTGACACGCACCGACGAGGGGAAAGCGATCGCGATTGGCGGCGCTCATCAGGAATCTGCTGACCTGTCAGATACGCCTCGATCGCTGCACCGCATACACCGCTACACCGCAGATCGCTTTGAAGACGGGGCCCACGCAGGCGGACATTTAGGCACGTCGGAGACCGTTTTCAAGACACACGAGCACCGGCAACGCGTCCCTACGGCGTGTGCCCAAGGCGTTTACTATAGAGTCCGCGATTCGTGTGGACAACGATGCAGCAGACGCCGCGGTTGACTCCAACAGCTTGCATTCTGTACGGAGTGGTGTTCGAGGAGGACATCGAGAGAGCTAGTGATCTAAAGAAATGAAAGACGCTTGATTCTGCAACCCGCGAGAGACCACGGCGAAGCGTTGTCAGGGGATAGGGAGTAGGAACTGAAAGGTGATCAGGAGGAAGCATGTGTCCTAATAGACAGCACTATGCGTGACGGGTCGCAGTCCTCAGTAAAGTGGCTAGCATGGTAGCGGGCTCTGACAGGGTGTCTATTCCACTGAGATTTACAAACTACACTAGGCATCGCAGCGCAGGGAGCCGGAAGCACACCGGGAACAACAGGTCAGTCTCTGTGGCCGCTGGAAGGCCGTGGCCTCTGTAAGTGCTGATCACTACGAAGCGTTCCTATGCCAAGGATGGATAGGCACAGAGAGGGTGCTCCAGAGGCTCGGGGACCCCGCACCTCTTCCCGCAGGTGACGTTGCGCGGTCCTTGGTGTGAAGCTGGGCCGCAGTTTAGCTGCACTTAATCCGCAAGCTCAAGAGCGTGGACCAGTGTCTTCTTTCTCTAGAGAGGCCGTTCTCTCGAAGCGGCTTGGAGGCGCTGCCACTAGCAACACGGGAGTCCGGGTGAATGGAGGTGAGCAGGCACCGTAGTCGATATTCCTTGTAGTTCGAAGCAGCTACCGCTCTGGTAGCCGGGACTACATGATGCTGGGCAGCGTTGGCGTAGGTATCCGTCTCCTCGTAACGATTTAGGGCAGCCAGTGCAAGGATATTAGAATTGTGGTCCTGGCTAGAGCCGTTAACATGGCAAGCAGCAACACCTAGGAGTACCCCAAGGTAACGCCCCTTAAACTTCGTAAAGTAGCGACACTCTCCTCCTCTACCTTCCCTCCTCCTCGTTTCTTCTCTCTTTCGCACTCCCTCTTCGACCGTGGCGCCGCCTACACTGCTCGAGCGTAGCAACGGCGCCAACATGCGCTCCTCGCCACTCCGTAGACGCTTCTCGAGCAAAAATGGCGCTGATGCACCGCGCGTGAGCCCACGTGATGCTATTCGGCCAATAGTGACGCGGCGTCGGCCTCGGCCAGAGCGCGCGAGGAGGAGGCGGCATTCTTCAAAGCGTGGCACTACTTTACGATGTTTAAGGGGTTTTACTCCAAGGAGGTCGGCAGCCACATGCAGCCCCCCGAGCTCAGCTGCAGTAGAACTCGCTGTAAACAGGCACTGCCTGTGACACTGCCGGGGTACTGCTGTTACTGCCGACCCACTGGGGAAGACTGACCATTCACGATCACCAGCAGGTGCCCTTCCCTGGAGCTTGCAGGATGCCGTATGCAGCAGGGCTGCGGCTGGGGCACCCCGCTTGGCTATCCCCTTGAAACGAGAGGTGCACGTCCAGAGGTTGGTGATGGACAGGAGAAAAAGCCACTGCCACAGGAAGGTGGAGAACTGTCTCCTCATAGAGCCAGCATAGGCTGCCTAGACATGAAGCCAGCAGGCTCCGGAGCCTGGCTAAGAGAGCTTGGCCATCTGGTGCGCGATGTAGCTTGTCAATATGGCCCAGTCACCGCTGCAGCATGAGCAGTGACAGTGGTCATTCGCCGGCCTCAGCCAGTGCTGCGGTGATATTGAAATGCCTTGGGAGCCACAGAACATTTACGATGGCCGTCCTGTGCAGGACCTCTAGTTGTCTTTTCCTGGCATGTGTCAGGCAAACCAGTGGCAGGGCATACAACAAGGACGATGTTGCTACAGCCTTGTTCAGGCGCAGTGCCCACTTGGTGGAGCATCGTTGGCCTCGTTGGAGGAGTCGGCTCCCGGCTGCATGTACTCGGCGCGCCTTGGTGCTGAGGGCCTTAGCAGCCTGGATCCACGTCAGCCGGCGGTCTATGGTTAGGTCAAGGTAAGTCACCGATTGGGTGAGGGAACAAACGCGAGATAATGACATCTTAGTTGAAATCAAGAAAAAGAAATGGGCATGGGCAGGACATGTAATGAGGAGGGCAGATAACCGATGGTCATTAAGGGTTACGGACTAGATTCCAAGGGAAGGTAAGCGTAGCAGGGGGCGGCAGAAAGTTAGGTGGGCGGATGAGATTAAGAAGTTTGTTGGGACGGCATGGCTACAATTAGTACATGACCGGGGTTGTTGGAGAAGTATGGGAGAGGCCTTTACCCTGCAGTGGGCGTAACCAAGCTGATGATGATGATGAAGTCACCGTCTGCTTTCACGGAAGTGGGTCGGTGCCGATTCTCAACGGGTGGACGTTGAGGCCGGGCGGCCCTTGGGTGTACCACTAGGGCCTCCGTCTTTGCAGGAAAGACTGTTAGGCTGATGCTCCCGAGGAAGGCTGTCACCACGTACAGGGCTCTTTGCAGTGATCTCCGGACAGCTAGCTGGAAGGCACCGCATTGGTCTCCGGACCCAGAGTGCCACATCATCAGCGTAAATGGAGCACTGTTTGTGGTATCGGATGTCTACCGGTAATGCGGCTGGCACTACCAGCTGGCACTACCGGCTGGCACTACCGGAAAATTTCGGGATGGTTTTGCATCCAATTGAGCAGAGACAGGGTATGGCAAAATCACAACGAAGAACTGCGCCCATGGCAGCTTATGTGTCATTTGTAGAGCTTCTTTGTGGTTCCTAATAAATAATTATTATGAAATGCCTAACATCCGTATTTGATAACCCCATATGCTCATACAGAATGCCATATCAAAGCCCACTTGTTCCGAATATTTGTATCAGTTTCTTTGATTGGGAGGATGAGGCATGGTGGGCTTGCACACGACTGACAGCAAGTTCTTCATGTTAAAAAACGTGACTTCAAGAAACATTTCTAGCAAATTTGTCCAATTGAAACGTAACACTATTCGTTGTTAAATTATATGTTCGTTGGAAGTTTCGATAATTTTCCCATCGCTTATTTTATTCTTTGCTTTTTGCGCCTCTAGCAGGTGACTAAGGTTTAAAATCATCATCATCATCATCATCAGCCTAGTTACGCCCACTGCAGGGCAAAGGCCTCTCCCATACTTCTCCAACTACCCCGGTCATATACTAATTGTGGCCATGTTCTCCCTGCAAACGTCTTAATGTCATCCGCCCACCTAACTTTCTGCCGCCCCCTGCTACGCTTCCCTTCACTTGGAATCCAGTCCGTAACCCTTAGTGACCATCGGTTATCTTCCCTCCTCAATTACATGTCCGGCCCATGCCCATTTCTTTTTCTTGATGTCAACTAAGGTGTCGTTTACCCGCGTTTGTTGCCTCACCCAATCTGCTCTTTTCTTATCCCTTAACGTTACACCCATCATTCTTCCTTCCATAGCTCGTTGCGTCGTCCTCAATTTCAGCAGAACCCTTTTCGTAAGCCTCCAGGTTTCTGCCGCATATGTGAGTACTGGTAACACACAGCTGTTATACACTTTCCTTTTGAGGGATAGTGGCAAGCTGCTGTTCATGATTTGAGAATGCCTGCCAAACGCACCCCAACCCATTCTTATTCTTCTGGCTATTTCAGTCTCATGATCCGGATCCGTGGTCACTACCTGCCCTAAGTAGATGTATTCCCCTACCACTTCCAGTGCTTCGCTACCTATCGTAAACTGCTGTTCTCTTCCGAGGCTGTTAAACAATACTTTAGTTTTCTGCAGATTAATTTTCAGACCCACCCTTCTGCTTTGCCTCTCCAGGTCAGTGAGCATGCATGGCAATTGGTCTCCTGAGTTACTAAGCAAGGCAATATCATCAGCGAATCGCAAGTTGCTAAGTATTCTCCATCAAAATTTATGCCCAATTCTTCCCACTCCAGGCCTCTGAATACCTCCTGTACACATGCTGTGAATAGCATTGGAGATATCGTATCTCCCTGTCTGACGCCTTTCTTTATAGGGATTTTGTTGCTTTCTTTGTGGAGGACTACGATGGCTGTGGAGCCGCTATAGATATCTTCCAGTATTTTTACATATCGCTCATCTACACCCTGATTCCGTAATGCCTTCATGACTGCTGAGGTTTCGACTGAATCAAACGCTTTCTCGTAATCAATGAAAGCTATATATAAGGGTTGGTTATATTCTGCATATTTCTCTATCGCTTGATTTATAGTGTGAATATGGTCTATTGTTGAGTAGCCTTTACGGAATCCTGCCTGGTCCTTTGGTTGACAGAAGTCTAAGGTGTTCCTGATTCTATTTGCGATTACCTTAGTAAATAGTTTGTAGGCAACGGACAGTAAGCTGATCGGTCTATAATTTTTCAAGTCTTTGGCGTCCCCTTTCTTATGGATTAGCATTATATTAGCGTTCTTCCAAGATTCCGGTACGCTCGAGGTTATGAGGCATTGCGTATGCAGGGTGGCCAGTTTCTCTAGAACAATCTGACCACCATTCTTCAACAAATCTGCTGTTACTTATCCTCCCCAGCTGCCTTCCCCCTTTGCATAGCTCCTAAGGCTTTCTTTACTTCTGGCGCTACCTGTGGGATTTCGAATTCCTCTAGGCTATTCTCTCTTCCACTATCGTCGTGGGTGCCACTTGTACTGTATAAATCTCTATACAACTCCTCAGCCACTTGAACTATCTCATCCATATTAGTAACGATATTGCCGGCTTTGTCTCGTAACGCATACATCCGATTCTTGCCGATTCCTAGTTTCTTCTTCACTGTTTTTAGGCTTCCTCCGTTCCTGAGAGCATGTTGAATTCTATCCATATTATACTTCCTTATGTCAGCCGTCTTACGCTTGTTGATTAACTTCGAAAGTTCTGCCAGTTCTATTCTAGCTGTAGGGTTAGAGGCTTTCATACATTGGTGTTTCTTCATCAGATCTTTCGTCTCCTGCGATAGTTTGCTGGTATCCTGCCTAATGGAGTTACCATCGACTTCCATCGCACTCCTTAATGATGCCCATGACATTGTCGTTCATTGCTTCAACACTAAGGTCCTGAGTTAAAGCCGAATACCTGTTCTGTAGCTTGATCCGGAATTCCTCGAGTTTCCCTCTTACCGCTAACTCATTATTCGGCTTCATATGTACCAGTTTCTTCCGTTCCCTCCTCAGGTCTAGACTAATTCGAGTTCTTACCATCCTGTGGTCACTGCAGCGCACCTTGCCGAGCACGTCCACATCTTGTGTGATGCCAGGGTTAGCGCAGAGTATGAAGTCGATTTCATTTCTAGTCTCACCATTCGGGCTCCTCCACGTCCACTTTCGACTAACCCGCTTGCGGAAAAAGGTATTCATTATCCGCATATTATTCTGTTCTGAGCTTTAAAATATAAATCTCTAAATGTTAGGTTCGTGAACACACATGATACATTCTTCTGATGTAACATCTGCAAATCTCGACATTTGCTTTCATTTCTACTGTACATCGTTTAAACTTCTCGTGTTGTTTCTTTAGACCTGCCGAAGCTGCCACGTTCCTTCTTTATAATTTTCGAGAAAACCCCTTAGTCATGAATATGGATACTCTTCAAGTACCATGATCAACAAATATAATTCCCTTGAATGTGAGGTCTTGCGATCGTAACATCTATTTTAAAGTGCAGAAAGTCACTTTTCAGCACTCCGGCACATTTCATTGCTTCTCAGCCATGAAGTTACACTAAGTAGAATGTAAACATCACTTGACTAATGCGATGCTCATATCAGACACTAGGGATATTTAAGGAATTGTCCAGTTTATTATCACGCATGAAGCACGCTTGACTATACATGCGGCAGCAAAACAGAAGAAATACAAAATTATAATATCGCAAGCCACTCGTCAATTCCACCACAAGGACGACTTCGATTTCCGCTGTTTCAAGAACGGCGCCTGCGGGAGAAATTTATACTCCTCTGCACAACTCCTTATCATATACCATGTACTTTTCTGGTCCGCAGAGCAGGTGGTATATGAAGAAGCATAGTGACTTGATCTTCTCGATTTCTGCAACTTTCACCCAAAGTTCACACCCTGCAAGTAGAACTATAAGTCAGGCAGCAGTATCTGCTCAAACAAAAAGTTGAAACGGAAGCTGTTTCTCAATCAGTCACCCATCAAAACGGGATGCTACTCACCATTTTTCCTGTGAGGCAGTCTCATTATCTCGCAGTTATCGTACTCCAAAAAGGCCATTATGTAGTCGACCGTGAATTCCTTTCCTGAAATGTAAGCATATACGAGTGACCATGTTTAGTAACTAACAAACAAATCACAAACTTACTCACGATGACTACTTAGGCAAACCCCTGCAATTTTGTAATAGACCTCTCGTTATCATATTTAACTTAAGGAAAGCAAGCGCCGGGCAACAGGAGAACAACGGTGATGAATCTACAATGCTTGGTGCACAGCTTAATAAGTTGCTAAGTCACTTGATAACGACGTCACTGTGGCAATTACGACTAACCTCGTTCTAAAAAGCCGGTCCTAATTGAAATGCAGACCGTTGCTGTCCCAGTATCTTTTGTAAAGAGAGGCTCGTAGGTGTAAATAGCGTACGAAACAGAAAGCTTTCTGAATGCATGTTTGAGAATATGTCGACTTAATAATATGTCGAATTAATAATATGTCGGCCACAATAACGGGTCATGGCCGATATGCAAGCGCCTGCAAGAATTACCTGGGAAGTCACCTTCCCCCGCATGGCTTGCGCAAGGAGCGTAGCCCGCAACGCAGCGCCTGCTGTTAGCAAGCACACTGGGTACGCGAGTGCGATGGAAGCGTGGATGTGCCAACATATGCCCGATAGTTATTAGGTACACGCAGCATGTATTAATCCGTATGCATTTTACGCATACTTGCCTCGGAACTCTTCCCATCTGTCCGTTTCTCTGTAATGCGTGACATGGTGCACTGACGCATAGGTATGCGTGAGATCCCTTTGACTATGCTAGGAGAATGCCAGCAAACTTTAGAGTAGGAAAAAATCGAGAGGCAGACATAGACAAAGAGACAGGAAGGTGGCTGGAAGGTCAGGAAGGTCTATGTCTGCCTCTCGATTTTTTCCTACTCTAAAGTTTGCTGGCATTCTCCTAGCATAACCATGTACCAACTAGCCCAACAAGCCACTCTCATGAACCCTTTGACTACGTATGAGTACTGAAATTTATGATTACGAGTATATTTAGGGGTACTGAACAGGTATAAGAGTAATAAAGGTTACTAAAGCCTAACAAGAGTTTCTACGGCAAAATTACGACAACAATGATTAATTGAATAATTAGGAACAGTGAGTGAAATTAAGATTACTGCACGTTAATTTACTGAAATAAACAATAGTACCTAAGGTTCAATTACCGGGGCTTAAAAATAATATTTAAGAGTACTTGAGGTTAGTTTGACCTAAGTATTCATAATTATAGTTGGTAACTTATAAGAACGTCTCCATCATACCTTCACTTGAGCCGAATTGAGTAAACAAGCAAAGTCGTTATTATACCCATAACTAAGTCTAATCAATTAATTACCGAATGCATTAGGTTTATTTACCTCAGCCAAAGTTCAACCTATGTACATTGCTCTCTCCTAAACTGCTCCAAATCAGGTGATGTTTATACACGCTATGCGGCGAATTGGAGAGCGAGAGCTGCGTGCTGCAAAAAAGTATGCAACACTCGGCTGAAGTTGTCCAAGTATGCATACGAATAAGCGTGCCCCCGAATTGCAGCTGGCCCACCCACACATTTCAGTTGGTGCACGCCCAAATTTCAAGCTGGCCCACCCCAAAGATTCAAGTTGACCCACCCCCAAATTTCCCTTGGTCCACCCCCACTTTCAAGTTGGCTCACTCCCAAGTTCAAACTTGGCCCACGCCAAATTTAGGATGGCCCACCCCCAAGTTTCAAGTTAGCCCACCCCCAAATTTAAGTTGGCCAACCCTCATATTTCAGTTGGCCCACCCTCAACTTTAAGTAGCCCCACCTGCAAATTTCAGTTTGGCTCACTCCCAAATTTAAGTTTGCCCACCCCTACATTTCAGTTGAACCATGCCGAAATTTCAAGTTGGCCCACCGTCAAATTTAGGTTGACTCACCCTTAAATTTCAGTTGACCTACACCTTATTTCAAGCTCACTTACCCCAAACTTAAAGTTGGCCCATCGCAAACTTGAGCTGTCCTAACCTGAAATTTCAAGCTAGCCCACCCCCAAATTTAGTTGGCCCCTCCAAAATTTCAGTTGGCCCACCCCTAAATTACTAGTTGACGAACCCCCAAAGTTATGTTACCCGACCCCCTGATTTTAGTTGGCCTACCCTCCTATTTCAATTGGCCCAGCCCCAAGTTTCAAGTTGGCCCACCCCTTGCCGATGCATTTTCTGCGGAGTCGTATGCATGTATCCCTATGGGTATAATCTTATATATTTTTTTTGTTTCATTTCTTCCTTGTCGGTTATAAAACTGCCATTCATCTACAATTGCACTACTGTAACGGTTGAATGTAACTTTACCAATTACTCATTTTTGTGGATATACAAGGCATTGCACTTTTCGATTAATGCAGATCTAGCTGTGGTACTCACCAAAAAATGCTCGCACATTGAAAGATGCTGGAAGTACCATAACTAGAGGCATGGAGGTGCAAGAGCGTAGGAGAGGCCCCGGCCAGCACAGACTTTTTGGAAAACGTGTGGTGGTAGTGACGTGCTGTTTTTTGCAAAAGAACACTGGTGCTAGTACCGCAAATGTCAACGTTATTTTAGCAACCATGCTCCTTAAACTCTCGCTGTTGGTCTCGACCTCTGAAAAGAGAGATAAGATTTTTCGGCCTGTGTCTTTCTCACAGCACATTCTGTTCGTGAGACAAGCTGATTTTGGAGCGTGGTATCTAGGCTTTACAGTCGTGTTTTGTGTCTTTGTGTGTGAGTGTCAACCGGCAACACATACACTCAAGTAATCACAGCACGGGTCTGTCATCTGCTTCAACGTGCCACGGAAAAGCACACGAGCATGCCTGCTGTACTAAACCTGTTAAAGTTTTGTATGCTTTTTCCTGATGCGCTTCGGCAGCAAACACTCCCGGCAGCTTGTAGCAATGCAAGTTCAAAGATCGCGCCTATCTGTTCTGGCGAACTGATTGGAGGCGCAAAAAGAGATGGCACACCAACGTGGCTGAATTTCCGGCTTCAAGAACGTGACGCCAAGGTTTCTCCTATTTTGTTTCTTTCCTCCATGCCTAAAGGGCTTATTTTGGCACTTACACATTTCCAGTGCACTAATATACTGCGCGGTTTGCTAGCACCAGGCGCTGCGCTGGAAGACCCTACCCTTGTGCATCTATCTGGCGTGTGAGTGAGTCTAGCAGGCGCTTGCCTATTGGCCATGTCCATTCATTCTAGCCGCCACTAGACAACGTCATAAGCGGACGCGCTGTCCCTTGCTACCACTTGCTGGCACTCTAAGCAGCCTTTGCAGAGGGCAGGCCGCGCGCTTGGGTGTACCCTTTCGTAAGGAACCACCCTGCACACGAGAAGACGTGGTTGGTGGTGCAAATGTAGGACTCTAGTCGGAATTGGGGGGGCGTCTTCAGCATGTCGTACAATTGAGCACGCACGAAAATATATTTTGGGCATTTTGTACCATATGTCAAGTTTTAAATTTCAACTTTTAACTAATGATGCTGTGCATGTGCATTCCGACGCCATACCGAGTGTATTCGAAGATTCGATAACATTGGGAATAGGGTAATCGTCCGATGTCTTCACCCAGGCATAAGCAGTTCCATTTTTCCTGCACAGTAGGAAAGAAAGCAACTGAGCTTTCTCTAAGACACAGCGCGGGCCCTCTGTAGCGGATATCAATTAATTAAGCGATAATTTCTGGACAACAAATTTATTTGTTTATTTAGCATGCTTTGTAGGTCTCAGGGCTTTAACAACAAATGTTTGCACAGTAAAAAGAAACAAAATACAATTATCGCAAATGAAGGAACCATGTTAGCAATAGGCTTCATGAATGGTGGTCTTGAAGTTGTCGATGTCGGTGATGGCGGACATGGAAGCGTTAAAGTGGTTACATTCCTTGCTAGTCTTCGGAGTGTAATATTCGCTGTAGGTATTTGCCCGACAAGCGGGCACACCAACTTTGAAGTTACGGTCTGAATGCGATGAAACGTAGACGGGAGCAGAAGAAAAGAACGTCTTTTGGAAGAGGATTATAATGAGAGATATTGTATAACAATGAAATACGTAAGCGTTTACGGCAAAAGATAGTTGTGGTAAAGCAACTGTTGCTTTCATTGATGATATGCTCGCCTGCGGAGAGTAACTTGATTGAATTAAATGAGCTGCGCCATTCTCATTGTACACTTCCTTTTTTTATTAAAAGCATACAAGAACAAAAATACCTTTCAAAAGCTTTGTATGTATAGCAGACATATACAAGACAGCAACAAGATAGTCCTGGACGAACCTGACTGAGGAGGAGTGAAGAACGTGGAAGGGAGCTGACATGCATCCAGCCTAAACAACAGTACCTTCGGTATTTTTTTAGTGTATCCAAAAATGCGGTTACGTCTAATTTACTCTACCAGTCTGTAAATGACGGCGCTGCTATGTACTGGTCTGTGCATTACGAACTTTCGTATTAACGCTGGCACTGCTATAAGAGTAGTACGGTTGAGAGCTACTTTTGCTCTTTCCAAGGCAGAACACACCAATCACTGCTTCCACAACCGGAGCAGCGCTCATCAGAAATTTGGAAACCTGTTCCGACTCCCATGAGCGTTTCTTCGCTAAACTGAAGCTTGTTAAAAGGGTGCATTTTATTTATTAGATAAAATAGTGCAGCACGGAAAAAAATTTTTATGGTCAAGTGTGAGTTTTAGTTTCCCGAGATATACGCGAATCAAACGACACATTCCTTTACATCAGCCTGTACGGAAGCTCCATTAGTGTAGTTCCAACCTCTTCTAAATGTGCTTGAAACAACGTACACTACAGAGCCAATACTCAATTTATTGAAATTATTCCCCGTATGAGGACGCACGCCTTGCCTTTCTCAAACATTAGCCGGTGGTGTCCTTGCAGATGATTACATCTCCTTTACACCATCACTCCCGGTGACTTTACAATGCTTTCTTTCTTGACTTCTCATCATTGTTTCGAAGTGTCGAACTGACTTTTTCTTCATGTGAGCACCTATTAGCAAGTGCTTTCTATCGTCATATTCATTCTTAGCGCAGTTTATTCGCTTCCTGACAGCAGCCTAAAGCTAAGACCTCGGGATGGCAACCTCAGAGCATTGAAAAACTTTATCGCTGGTTCTAATTTTAGGAGCAGGCAAAGACAAACACGATACCAATTCCCAGATAAAAAATGACACAGTTATGGGGTGCTACTTGCCGAGGAACGCACTAGCGGGCGACTCCGGGTTAATTTGGAACACCTGTTGTTCTTTAACGTGTGCTTAAGTCTCGGCACACGAGGGTTTCCTTGCGCTTCGCCCCATTGGAAAGCTCCCGCTACGACTAGGATTGAAACCGCGACCTCGAGCTATGCAGCGCAACGCCACAGTCCCTAAGCTATCGCGGTGAGCAAACCTCACAGCAAGCTCGAAAGCGAGCTTCGTTTAATAACGTTACAAATTATATATAAAAACGTATATTATGAAGTACCTTAAACAACGAAAGAAAGCACATGTACAATTTACACTAGCAGCGGGTGATGATGAGACGTGCAATATTGGCACTAAGCGATCGTTGCATTAAGTATGACTTTGCAAATGAACGCAGGTATTGCGAGAGACACTGCAGTGGGGTACTCCTGATTGTTTCCATATAAGGTTATAGGCACCCATGAAGTTCGATGCACCCTTGAAGAATATCGTCGTAGTCAGAGGCAATCGCACCAGTCAATTCATGCTCGGCAGCTGGGTGCCATATTTACTAAGGTAACTTGGTGTTTGTAAGTGTATCGAGTTGGGTTAGATTGTAAGAAGTTCAAGCCATTTGAATGCAAAGTATCAACCTTCTGCCGGTAGGAGCGTAACTGTCGCATTAAAATGGCCTTATTAGAGTTCAGTCTAAATTTTGGAGAAGAATAGCAGTGTGCCTCATTCACTTGACCGTAAATCACTATCATCAACAGAGAAACAGATAGGCAAAGAACTTTATTGGGGTCTTGAGAAGCGCTCCCCGTAGAGCAGCACCGCGGGCCGCTCTCCTGTGTGGGAACGCGGAGGCCTAGACTCACCACACAATCGTAAGCTCTCTGCACAGCCCGGAGTTGTGGGAGAAGCTCGGAACTCTTCATTATCAAGACAGGTAAATTTTAATGATATCCATTTATGCAAGCCCATATTATTGATATCAGCGTGCCAGGGACAGGACATTTAAGATCTTTCCATTTGAAGCTTCAACAAAGTTGAGTTAATTCTACTACCCCCAATTTATCCTGTAAAGTAAGTCTCACAGTAGGATATGACTCTTCTGTAATGTCTGAATTGTCTACGTTTGTATTTTAGCTGCCTCTCATACAAACTATGCAAGCTGCCCTATACGATTTCTTTATCTTGAACAAGAACAAGTGTGAATAATTCTTTTCTGATGAAACAACACCAGAACTGCAAGTCTCCTGGGTTTTTAGTTCTACAGTCCTAAAGAAAAGCTCGCAGTATTTACTACCTAGTGTTACACCATTTGCTACCTTGATATGACTGCAGTTCACCGCGAGTTATTAACAGTGCTGAGTAAATGGCATAGCCACTGTTACTAATGGGTCTCAGCTATCAATTCAAATCGTCGTTAGCCCAACCGAATCCAACGTTTCTGTAAGATAACGCACATATCGGACCCCCACTGGAATAGGACACAGCTAGACTGATAGATGCAGCAGAGACGAGACACTTTGTGTCAGGCGGTGCTAACTGCGGGCGTTTGCAATGGGTTGGTGAGACCCATTAGGTAACAGTGACTACCCAGTGTAATCGGCATTGTTGTAGCTTTATCATTACCAACTGCAGTTGTACTAATGTAGAAAATGGTGTGCACTAAGTAGTGACTACAACGACGTTTTTTATTCGTGTAGTCTGTGCGCAGTCCGAAGGCTGAACATGTACTTAAAAGTATTATTGCTTGCATTTTGGGCTCTAGAAGGTTGCGGGCTCTGCTTGAAGCAATTTGCAAGATCTATATTCATTGCCAAATCCTCATTCTACGATCAGTAAGATACATGCTGTATTGCTTCAAGTATAAGAGAAAATGATGATGCCTGGAAGCAATAGCGTGCTTAATCAAACAGCACAGTCATGTATGTAACATTTCTTCAGCCGCGGATGCAATGTTCCAAAGAAGAGGTTTTGGCTACAAGGTGTCGACTTTCTGAAGAAAGTATGCGTTTTCAGCAGCAATTTGGTGCTGCCGACTTCTACGCCGAGTCAGGACAGTTAGCAGGATATAAGGTGCGTTTGAGCCACGGTCGTAACATAAAGGCCAACGTGAGCGGTCATTGGTCGAGCACTGGTCGAAGTGAGTGTTGCTGCTGACTGAATAACAATATGCTTCACAGGGGAAATGTATGTGCGCTTTTCGCTTGGCCCTTTTAGATAGATAAGGAAAAAAGAGTATTTGTCATGTTCAATGCTATAAAATAGCAATTTTAATCGGATTTATCGCGTTCTGCCAAGCAGACAAGGTGATGCTAAGTTGGCGAGCATTACTAACGGTGTACCTGCCGAAAAACGCTGTAGCCGCTAAAGACAAAAGGAAAGGCACATGCAAGCACAAAGCGCTACCCCATTAACAAGATCAGTCACTGCTAGCTGATATTACAAACCAATTAAGACTCAGCTACACGATATCGACACGCAGGGTGCACTTTTAAGTGAACTTCTACTATGCAGTATAGTAGAAGTGTGTATTTTATCTATCTGTAATACCATTTATAAGTAGAAGTGGGCTAATGTCAGCGTGCCCAATTACGAATCAAGTATGAAAAGTAAGGATCTCTTTTCCAATCGAATTTTGAATAGTGAAACGCTGACGCATGCATTTGCAGCAGCAATATCTATTTCCTTACAATCAGGTACCACTCCTGCACTCAGTAGTGCAAAAATGGTAGATAATTATCAGGGCCAAAGAATAGTTTATACGCAATATCACAAATTGTCATTAACAAAACTGCCCGTAAACCTGCAACAAATTTACAGCTTGGTTGCAAACAATGTTTGCAAGAGTGCTAGGCTGCTATATCCCTAGCATTCCCAAAACGCTAAATAAACAGTTGCCGAAAACAAATTACAACGTGTGGGAAAAGAACAACAATTATCCTCAAGAACATGGGCGCTGTAGGCGCCTGTAAACACAACCGTTGCCAAGAAAACACACATGGTTGTAGCGTTAAAGGCAAAATTGCTACATGACAAAACAGCAGAAAACGCTAAATGACAGAGTACTAGAAAAATACCAGGTGGTCATGCAGACTTTCACCGGAAAACCGAGAACAATTCTTGAATTACCAATTTTGTTTCTGAAGCGCTTTTATGTCTTTTGTTCATGTTCTGCTATTCTGCTGCACTTCGTTGTGTAGACGTAGAACAGTAAGTAACCCGGCTTTAACAATAACTTGTTGCGAAATATTATGTTGGAAGGTCTGCAATACTCGAAAATACAGAACTGCTGCTTTTTGAAAGCGGATATAAATAGTTAGTGTATAATATTCGATTTCTATTCAAAACGTCAAATGTTCGCCCATCAGAAGTTATTAATGACGCTCAACTTGTGAAATCTTCAAAGATAACCTGTAAGTACTACGTGTTGCAAACGAACTCCTACTTCGTCAATGAAAACTTCGCATTAGCTTGTTTTTCCCGATACTGCGGCTGCATTGTAATGAGGGTGGAACGCGCAATCGTTCATGTACCAAGACTTCAGCATTTGGGTGCACGACTGTGGATTGAGTCGTCTTACTAAAGAGTATGTTCGTAGGTGAGAGTGCTTCTTTCCATTTTTTTTGCTTCTGTATATATTGGCGCGTGGTCTGTGTGAACAAGCACATGCGTATACCCGCACTCACGCGCGCGCGCGTGTGTGAGAAAAAAATTGCGTGTTTATGTGTCTGTTTGCATGCGGCATTACTTTCTTCTCTTTTTCAGCGTGCGATGGTCACGCAAGCTTTTCCCATGCATACAGTGTCCCGCAGACACACAGATGACGCCAGTATCCATTAAACGCTACTTACTGAACGTATGGGCTTCTATGAAAGCTTTGCTGTAATGTGTACTCTATATACATCGGAGAAGTGCTGCGCCAGCTTTCATTTCTAGTTCAGAACAAGACCACTCCTGCGGTACTCCTAACACTTCATGAGACATGTATTTCTTATAGTCAGAATATTGATAGCAGGGATGAAATTTCAATAATGGTGATGATGCAGTTGTGCTGGCGGCATCTGTTCGTAGACACTGTTGAAAAAGTACCCGAGCGTAGTCCTTGCGCTTTCAGCGGTTTGGTTCACAAGAGGCGGGAAGTTTTTTTTTTTTTTTATTGCCACTGACGGACACTTAACAATTCGCAGTCATTGTTCTCGTAGAAGCGCTGTTATTGTTGTGGTTTGCCCACACATAGTCATATCAAGTGCGGTAGTGTTTGCAAATCGCTGTCTATATCCAGATAATTAAAATCAAAGATACGCGCATTACAACTTACCGGTCTTTCTGCTTGGATGCCACTGCTTTGTTTTCCATAAACAGTTCAATACCAATTCCTCGCGCAATTTGAACTTGTGATTTTGATTTATCTTGGATTACTTTCAACTAATCTCTTTTACCTAAATGACTATTGAAAAAGACAACTTCAGTGCTCACATAAAATCCAATGCTTCAGTTATTATTATCAGATTAGTCATCCACATCCTGTAAAGTATTTGTTAAAACATGCGCAGGGGCGTTTTATTTCGATATTGTAGGAATAACGTATGGATTTAAAATGTTTCGTCAGTTCTGCTTTAGTATTTCAAATAAATAGCTGTGTCACGGCTGTCTGTCAATATCACCATCTGTTTAATTTTGAACATGTTGATTAAGTTACCATGTGTATCATTGCTGTTTCATTATGACGTTTAATCTTTTTCTGAATGCACTCTAGATTTTGCGGACGCTGATGATACTTTTTCTTTTACTGTGGTAATGTTTGAACTAATTCGGCCACTTTGGTTGGTCGATCTCGCACAATAAGCAGTAGTTGATACCCGCTGACCAAAGTTGTCTACAAGGCTGGGCCACTAGGTATGAGCTGGATATTGTGTTGCTGCGCATAAAACATAGGCCACTTAGCATGTGCCCGAATATGCAAATTTGCTTATGGATGCTGTCTGGCCTAGCAAACAACTTGGGTAGTTACTATGTGCCACTGGCTATGACCCTGAGCCGACAACTTCGGTACTGCGTGTGCGATTTTGGTCTGCGCCCATTCTTGGCCTATCCCCCGTTAGGTATGTGTCAAGGTGGTACAAAGAATACGTAGCTATAATATTGCCGTGACAACTTCGTAACATTTCAGTTGCGCGCCCTTCGTATTGGGCACTGCACGCCGTACCGTGGTGTTTGTTGTTCAGCAACAACAGGCAGTTGTTACTGAACAACAAACACCACGGTACGGCGTGCAGTGGTGTTTGTTCTTCGTGGCACGGGTAGCCGGTTCGATCCGGCTCGCATGCGCCACGCGCACGAGGTGTCAAGCAAGAAGGAAGAGGAAGACGGTTCGAGGCCAGTTCATGAATGCGACTGTCGGGGAATTCTTCACGACCGCAGTGACCTTTAGTTGTGGGCACAAGTTCACCCTTAATAAATATCGTTGTTTTATTAACATCGTTACATTTCTGGTGGAGGTGCTGGGTATGAGTCGAAGCCCCACGAACGGAAGTCAGCGTAGCCCAGACCACCAGCGAGCCCATTTCCTGGAACTGACACCTGCACACCAGCGGACCAGCAACCGTCTTCGAGGTGACTCGCCTGAATTCGGCCTTCTTCATTCCAAGGGTAACTCAGGTAACGGACGCCGCCGCAATGACTAGCCAGGTAACATCGGTACAGCTGGTTGTAAGACAACCTCGCCAGCCGCCAACATTCCATGGCGACTTGTTCGAAGACGTGGAAGACTGGTTAGAAGTGTTCGAGAGAGTGGCGAGGTTCAATGAATGGAATGAGAGACAGAAGCTCCGTAACGTATATTTCGCTTTGGAGGACCTCGCAAAAACTTGGTATGAAAACCGCGAACCCTTTTTGTCATCTTGGGAGGAATTTCGACGACAACTGCTACCAACATACGCCAGCACGGATTATAAAGGAAAGGAGGAAACTGCACTTCAAGCTAGGAACCAGCTCCCAAACGAGAACGTGGCGATGTACATCGAGGACATGTCTCGCCTGTTCAAGCGTGCTGATCCAATTATGAGTGAAGCTAAGAAGCTGCGCCATCTCATGCGTGGAGTAAAGCAGGAACTCTTCGTAGTTCTCGTCCGCAACCCACCACGCACGGTCGGCGAGTTCGGATACGAAGCAACGACCATCGAAAAGACGCTCAAACAGCGGGCTCGGCAATACAACAGTGACGCAAGCTCTGCATCTGCCCATGTCTTCTCTGGGGGCGTGCCACACGACCTTGAAGCCCTGCGGGAGCTCGTCCGGTCAGTGATCAGGGAAGAGCTCAACAAGTTGCAGACACCTCAGGCTCCAACTGCACTATCTATCGTCGACGTTGCTCGGAATGAACTGAGGCAGGTCATACAGGATCCAGAGCATGAGTCACAGCCGATGTGGTGCACCCCAAAGTACACCGACGTACTCAGGCAACACGCGGTACACAGTAGTGGAGCAGTTGCGATGACCGTTCCCTACCCGCCGACAGTACACAGTGCACCTTGTCTGCTGGAACCATCGGCTGCCTATCCGCCTTCAGCACGTAGTGCACCTCGTTTTGTGGAACAAAGGCCCCGGAAAAGTGACGTTTGGCGTGACCACGAGCGCAGGCGTCTGTGTTTTCACTGCGGAGAAGCGGGTCCATTGTATAGGTTCTGCCCGTACTGTCAAGCTGAATTAAGGGGTTTTCCCTTCAATGCGCCATGCCCCCGAAACGGTGAACGGCCTGCAGAGATCGAAGAATACTTGTGCATGCGCCAAGCCCCATTACTCCTCGCCAACATCAACAACGGTCACCGCCGCCCATGCGCTACCGATCGCCTAGCCCACGAGCGTCTCCGAGATTGCCTAGGCGTCGTTCACCAAGCCCACACCATCAAAACTAAAGCACGCGACCTGTGGAGGTGAAGCCGCTGATAACCAGAGTTACGAATATCCTCCAACGTGGTTCCAGTGCGATGACGAGATAATTCCGGTAAGCAGGTGCACGAACGAAACGATTACATCAGATTTGCGGTTGATAATCGACAGATGCGAGCTGAATGCCTTAGTCGACACCGGCGCTGATTATTCTGTACTAAGTAAGCTTCAAGATGGTGAAGCAGCTGAAAAAAAGTTGTGACGCAGAGGACTGGACCGCAGATACGCACGGCAGGTGATCATCCTATTACGCCCCATGGCCGATGCACTGCAAGACTTACGATAAAAGGCTTCACCTACGTTTCTGACTTTATTCTACTGCCAGAATGTTCACGAGAACTTTTATTGGGGATAAATTTTTTTCAAGCTAACGGCGCCAAAATTAACCTGCGTAGGTTCAGTGTGTGTCTTTCTCGACAAAAGGAGCTGTACTGTGGAAGAATCGGAGGAGCGACGTCTTGCTGCACTGCGCGTCGTTGATGATGATGTAACTGTGCCGCCACGCTGCAGTATGATGGTTCTTGTGGAGAATGAAGCATTTCTTCATTTATTTTCTGAACTGTCTTCTTTTTATGTTGCAGAACAGAATTCATCAGACAAATCAATAAATAATTTAGAATGTGTATACTTCTCGCTTCTTCATACTTACTAGCGGAATAGCGTACTTCAATACCTGTCTGTTTTTCAACAGTCGAGGGGCGACGTATACTTTGAATTTGTTACCCCAATAAAACGGAATATTAACCGTTGTGGTGCAAAACCCAAAATCATGGAAAATATTATTGGACTCTAGCGTAGTCTAGTAAGCAACAATTTTTACTATTTTTTTCGTAATTTGTCAATCCAATTTTTCCAGTCCTCTGAAAATAAGGCGGAGATCGTTATGTCATATATCAGAACACTGCACGCCAGTGTGTGAGCTATGGTTTTGTTGACCGGTAGAGGTGCTTTATCCGTTACATTGAAAAATAAATGTACAACACTCATTAGTTCGCAACATAACTATGTCACGTGATACTGCCAAGACATGACGATGTGGAACGTCATACCTAGGTATTTGAATGTCTTCACATATTCTATAACACCACAGTTACATGAAATAGAATGTTCATCGTGTAAAAATATTGGCAAGTTTGTTTTTGAGCTTTTAATGGACTTCGAAACCACATCAGTTTGCTTTTTTAGCATTGATAAAGCAATTTTCCTTGAACCATTGCATGGCCTTATGAACTGCATTCGGCATAGTGTCACTGCTTCCTCATAACGAACGTGGCGTGTGAGTAGAACCACATCCAGTGCACATTGATACACTGTATATTTTCTGATTATTACGGGCAAGTCTTTCATAAATAAATTGAATAACGAAGTTGACGACATGGATCCTTGGGAAACACAAGCTGTAATATTGTCACGTGGTGGTGAGGTTAAGAACACAGTAGCAATACTTTGATAGACAAAACTAACTTTTATTGGGCGAACCTGTGCCCACAAAACAGGCTACACTTATAGCACAATGATAGCGGCGAACACGGTCGGCGATCGTCGAAAATCTGATCAGTGGTTCAAGCGCGTCGGCTTTTATACACAATCGTTGAATGTTCCAGACTAATCGTTGGGACCCGCGTGCCTTCCATAAAGTTCTACATCATTCGCGTCAGGCGAATAAATCAGATAACACAAGGTTCGGCAACAACAGACTGCGGATAGAAGCACCGATAACTTTCCAGAAACTTCGCATACATGCAAGCGCGTCCCGCGCTGTGCTATAAGATTTGTTAGGCGGTGAAACCTGGTCGCCTGATAAATATAAATACACGTGTCAATACCCCCCTCTTAAAAAGCATCGTCCCGATGCTATAAAGAGAGCGAAACACAAAGGGACACTTATTAAACATAAGTAACAAAACAACGAAAAGAAATAAAGTCCAAAGGTCAGTTACGCGAAGTCCCAAAGTTCGTCAACGCTGGTGGTACGGCTTGAGCCGCACAACGTGGACAATTTCAGGTCGTGAGTGGCGCCGCTGTGACAGCGAAATTCCATCTGGCACGACCTCGTAGTCCAGTGCACCAATACGTCGGATGATCTTGTACGGTCCCAAATAGCGACGCAAAAGCTTCTCGCTCAGTCCTCGTCGGCGTATAGGGGTCCAAACCCAAACACGGTCACCGGGCTGGTACTCGACAAAGCGTCGTCGGAGGCTGTAGTGTCGGCTGTCGGTCCTCTGCTGGTTCTTGATCGGCAGGCGGGCGAGCTGTCGGGCTTCTTCGGCGCGCTGGAGATAGCTAGCGACGTCGAGATTTTCCTCGTCATTGACGTGGGGCAGCATGGCGTCGAGCGTCGTCGTCGGATTCCTGCCGTAAACCAGCTTAAACGGCGTGATCTGTGTTGTTTCTTGCACCGCCGTGTTGTAAGCGAATGTTACGTACGGCAGGACGGCATCCCACGTCTTGTGTTCGACGTCCACGTACATCGCTAGCATGTCGGCGAGGGTCTTATCCAGCCGCTGCGTAAGACCATTCGTCTGCGGGTGGTAGGCCGTTGTCCTCCTGTGCCTTGTCTGACTGTAGTTCAGAATGGCTTGGGTGAGCTCCGCTGTAAAGGCCGTTCCTCTGTCGGTGATGAGGACTTCTGGGGCACCATGTCGGAGCAGGATGTTTTCGACAAAGAATTTCGCCACTTCGGCTGCGCTACCTTTCGGCAGTGCTTTAGTTTCAGCGAAGCGGGTGAGGTAGCCCGTCGCCACGACGATCCACTTATTTCCGGTTGTTGACGTCGGAAAGGGTCCCAACAAGTCCATCCCGATCTGCTGGAATGGTCGGCAAGGAGGCTCGATTGGCTGTAGTAATCCGGCTGGCCTTGTCGGTGGTGTCTTGCGTCGCTGACAGTCTCGGCATGTTCTGACATAACGGGCGACGTCGGCGGTCAGGTGCGGCCAATAATACTTTTCTTGTATCCTTGATAGTGTCCGGGAAAATCCTAGGTGTCCAGCGGTTGGATCGTCATGTAGGGCGTGCAATACTTCTGGACGAAGTCCTGACGGGACAACAAGAAGGTAGTTGGCGCGGACTGGGGAGAAGTTCTTCTTCACGAGTAGATTGTTTTGAAGCGTGAAGGAAGATAATCCGCGCTTAAATGCCCTGGGGAAAACGTCGGTGTGCCCTTCCAAATATTCGACGAGGCCTTTTAGCTCCGCGTCTGCCCGTTGCTGTGCAGCGAAGTCTTCCGCGCTTATCATTCCGAGGAAGGCGTCGTCATTCTCGTCGTCTTGCGGCGGCGGGTCAATGGGGGCGCGTGATAGGCAATCGGCATCGGAGTGTTTTCGTCCGGACTTGTAGGTGACAGTGATGTCGTATTCTTGTAGTCTGAGGCTCCACCGCGCAAGTCGTCCTGAAGGATCCTTCATATTCGCTAGCCAACACAACGCGTTATGGTCACTGACGACTTTGAATGGCCTGCCATAAAGATAAGGGCGAAATTTAGCTGTAGCCCAAGCGATGGCGAGGCATTCCTTTTCGGTCGTAGAATAGTTGCCTTCCGCTTTTGACAGCGACCGGCTAGCGTAAGCTATCACCTGTTCGACTCCGTTTCTCCTCTGGACTAGAACGGCACCGAGGCCTAGGCTACTGGCGTCAGTATGGATTTCTGTATCGGCGTACTCGTCGAAGTGCGCAAGTACCAGCGGCGACTGCATGCGTCGTTTGAGTTCTTCAAATGCGTCGGCCTGCGGTGTTTCCCACTTGAACTCGACATCACATTTCGTTAGATGTGTTAGCGGCTCCGCCATGCGCGAAAAGTCCTTGACAAATCGCCTATAGTAGGCACACATGCCAAGGAACCTACGCACTGCCTTCTTGTTGATGGGTTGCGGGAACTGTGCGATTGCAGCTGTCTTTTGCGGGTCTGGACGGACACCAGATTTGCTGATTACGTGGCCTAGGAACAGAAGCTCATCGTAAGCGAAGCGGCATTTTTCCGGCTTCAGAGTAAGCCCTGACGACTTGATGGCTTCTAGTACTGTCGCAAGCCGCTTGAGGTGATCGTCGAAATTCCCGGCGAAGACGATGACGTCATCCAAGTAAACGAGACAGGTCTGCCACTTCAGTCCTGCTAATACTGTGTCCATGACGCGCTGGAACGTTGCAGGCGCCGAACACAGTCCGAATGGCATAACCTTGAACTCGTAGAGGCCGTCTGGCGTGATGAAAGCGGTCTTTTCGCGATCCCTTTCGTCGACCTCTGTTTGCCAGTAGCCAGACTTGAGGTCCATCGATGAGAAGTATTTAGCATGGCAGAGCCGATCCAATGCGTCGTCTATCCGTGGGAGGGGGTATACGTCTTTCTTCGTGATTTTGTTCAATCGACGATAATCGACGCAGAAACGTAGGGTTCCGTCCTTTTTCTTCACTAAAACAACTGGAGACGCCCACGGGCTTTTCGACAGCTGCATGATGTCGTCGCGCAGCATTTCGTCGACTTGGTGTCTTATAGCTTCGCGTTCTCGCGTCGAAACTCGGTAAGGGCTCTGGCGGAGTGGTCGAGCGCACTCTTCGGTTATTATGCGATGCTTTGCAACTGGGGTTTGTCGAATCCTCGATGACGTCGAAAAGCAGTCTTTGTATCGTCGAAGCAGACTTCTGAGCTGTTGCTTCTTAATCACGGGGAGACTTGGATTAATGTCGAAGTCTGGCTCGGGAACTACGGTCGTAGGGGTAGATGCAACTGAATCGGAGAGGACAAACGCATCGCTGGTTTCCTGAAATTCCTCGATGTATGCGATCGTCGTGCCCTTGTTGATGTGCTTGAACTCCTGGCTGAAGTTTGTCAGCAACACCTTCGTGTTTCCTCCGTGCAGTCGAGCGATCCCTCTTGCGACGCAAATTTCACGGTCGAGCAGTAGACGTTGGTCGCCTTCGATGACGCCTTCTACGTCAACGGGTGTTTCGGGGCCGACCGAAATGACAATGCTGGAGCGAGGCGGGATGCTTACTTGATCTTCGAGCACCCTCAAGGCGTGGTGACTACGAGGGCTCTCCGGCGGTATCGCTTTATCTTCCGACAGCGTTATTGACTTCGACTTCAGGTCGATGATTGCGCCGTGTTGGTTCAGGAAGTCCATGCCGAGAATGACGTCTCGTGAACACTGTTGGAGGATAACGAAGGTGGCAGGGTAAGTCCGGTCATGAACGGTAATTCTTGCCGTGCAGACTCCAGACGGCGTGATAAGGTGTCCTCCAGCGGTTCGAATAGGAGGGCCTTCCCATGTAGTCTTAACTTTCTTCAACTGGGCGGCGATGTGACCACTCATGACGGAGTAATCAGCCCCTGTGTCGACTAAGGCAGTGACTGCGTGGCCTTCGAGAAGCACGTCGAGGTCGGTGGTTCTTTGTCTGGCGTTGCAGTTAGGTCGTGGCGTCGGATCACGGCTGCGTCGTGTTGAACTGAAGTTGGAACGTCGCGTCGTCAAGTCGTCGTTCGTCGGTGTAGTCTTGCCTTCCTGACTTCGTCGGGACGGCGGCGTGTCATTGTTCTGTCGTCGAGATCGCTTCGTCGTCGTCTTCGTCGGCGGCGGAGGATCTTCGTCAGTTCGACGAACAGCAACCGCACCTCCATCGGTTGCTGCTTTTAGTTTTCCGGATATGGGCTCGCTGACCGGCCCCGGGCTGGGCCAGTGCATGGTTGGCGCTGCGGCGACAGGTAGCGGCCTGGTGATGGCGAACGGGACGGCCGTCGAGGGCTCCACTGAGTAGCGGCGAGGTAATCGGCGATGTCACGTGGGCGCTCGCCAAGCTGTGGACGCGGCGCGTTGACGGCGAAACCTCGCAGTCCCATCTCCCGGTACGGACATCGTCGGTAGACGTGGCCCGCTTCTCCGCAGTGGTAGCAGAGCGGGCGGTGTTCAGGCGCACGCCAGATGTCCGTCTTCCTCGCGTAGGTGCGCTGGGCGACGGGTGGTCGTGCTGGCGGCGGCGGCGGCGGACGACGAAACTGTGGCGTGACAGGGCCCTGGCGCGGTCGCGGAGGGGGTCCTTGACGGCGTGCGACGGCGGCGTAGGTAATCGCTTGCGGCTCACGCTGCGGCGATTCAGGGGCTACTCCAAGTTGTTGTTGGAGTTCCTCACGCACGGCGTCGGCAATCGAAGCCACTTGAGGCTGTGATGATGGGAACAGCTTTTGTAGCTCCTCCCGCACGACAGCTCGGATAGTCTCGCGTAGGTCGTCGGCGGCCAGTGACTGAACTCCGGCGTAGTTTTTCGAGGTCGTGCGGCGGTCGAATTGCCGGTTTCGCATCTCGAGTGTCTTCTCGATGCTGGTGGCCTCGTGAAGAAACTCGTCGACGGTCTTCGGTGGGCTTCGTACCATTCCGGCAAAACGTTCCTCCTTCACACCACACATCAGCAGGCGGACTTTCTTCTCCTCGGGCATTTCAGGGTCGGCGTGGCGGAACAGACGGCTCATTTCTTCCGTGTAGATCGCGGTCGTCTCATTAGGTAGCTGCACCCGGGTTTCCAATAGCGCTTGGGCTCGTTCTCGGCGTACGACGCTTGCGAATGTCTGCAGGAAGCCGCTTCGGAAAAGTTCCCAGGTCGTTAGGGTGGCTTCTCAGTTCTCGAACCACGTCCTGGCCGCGTCTTCCAATGCGAAGAAGACATATCGCAGTTTGTCGTCGCTGTTCCAGTTGTTAAACGTAGCGACTCTCTCGTACGTCTCAAGCCAGCCTTCCGGGTCCTCTAAAGTTGAACCACGGAACGTCGGAGGCTCCCTGGGCTGCTGTAGCACGATGGGCGATGCCGGGGCTGCCATTGGGGTGGACTTCGTGGCAATCTTTCTGGTCGTCTCAGGCAAAAGTCCGTGCTCCGGGGGCAGTTGTTGAAGACGGCGGCTTGCTCGATGGTCCGGGACTGCGTTGGTGTTGTCTTTGCGTTCCGGGCTCGGATCACGGCTTGTCGGGGGCGTCCGGTACATGGACCAAAAGCACCTCCATCAGATGTCACGTGGTGGTGACGTTAAGAACACAGTAGCAATACTGTGATAGGCAAAACTAACTTTTATTGGGCGAACCTGTGCCCACAAAACAGGCTACACTTATAGCACAACGATAGCGGCGAACACGGTCGGCGATCGTCGAAAATCTGATCAGCGGTTCAAGCGCGTCGGCTTTTATGCACAATCGTCGAATGTTCCAGACTAATCGTTGGGACCCGCGTGCCTTCCATAAAGTTCTACATCATTCGCGTCAGGCGAATAAATCAGATAACACAAGGTTCGGCAACAACAGACTGCGGATAGAAGCACCGATACTTTTCCAGAAACTTCGGATACATGCAAGCGCGTCCCGCGCTGTGAGATAAGTTTTGTTAGGCGGTGAAACCTGGTCGCCTGATAAATATAAATACACGTGTCAATATATTCCTTTCTTTACTACCCATTACTACCTGCCAGGCGACATGCAAATATTTATGAATATCAAAAAAAGATCCCCTGAAACCCCAAAAAAAGCTTTTCCAATAAAATATCTCAATTTACAGCTTCGAACACTTTTGTTAAATCCAAAATCAAAGCGCAACTACACATGATATCTAAATAGGAAAACAATTCATGATAAACCATTCTAACCATGTTATAGTACTTCGCTCAGCAGTACATCTGAACTGTCTTAGTGTTAGGACTGAAAATTTCTTTGTGAAGAAATTCATACAATTAAGCAGGAACTTTTCCAATATTTGGGAGAGTGATTATTATTATTATTATTATTATTATTATTATTATTTAACGAGTCATTTACTTACCGTGTCCAAGACCAGCCCTCAAGTCTGAGAGCTAGCACACGCATACAATAAAAACAAAGAAAAAATAACTGCAGGGGGCTATATAAATAAAAGATGAATGAAAACATACCAGTCTCTGAAGAAGACTGTACATACAACAAAGCACAAGGTAAATACAAAATAGAAAGAAAGAGAATGGCAGCTAAACAATTCCGAAACTATGACACAAGAACGCTAACCTTGGGAAAGAGCAATCACAGCGAGTTATAAAAAGATCTAGATCATGAAATTAAGCGCAATGCAGGCTCAGTACTATGTGGAAGGTTGAGTGTTTGTGATGACAGGAGGGAGCATGAAAAGGTTCTCTATCGTCTCTGGTGATCTTCCCCGGAGTGCGAAACATGATAACAACTGAAAAGTTCGGGTTGGGTGAGGATACCGTGGAGAATTTTGAAAGAAAACAGGTCAGTGCTAGAACATGGCCCAGTGTCCATGTTAGCAAAGCGGGGATGAAATATGCTTTGAAACATTTTTCTGTACCCAGCCTATAATGTCACTGTTGGATCTAGAAATGCCATTCCAAACGACGGATGCGTATTGAAGTTGAGGGAAACAGATTGCTTCGCACAACTTGCTTCTGAAAACATCAGCAACAGAGTGCATACTTATGCCCTGGTCGCATCCCTCCGCAATTCTAAAAGCCTGTGGTAGTATATTTGCCCTGGTATAGACATCTATATTTAATAACTCCTCGAATACTTTCACTTTTCGAAACACGTGAAAATTGCACGGTGTTTTGCTGTATTTAAGTCTGGCTGCAAAACCGATGTCTCGAATTGTCGCGCAATTTTTTATTCATTGCTCGCCTAATGTTTCTGAGCTTGCTCATCGCGGCATAGTGTATTTTACTGTGAAGACCTCAATGATGCCGAATCAGCATCGATTTCTCAATGACCGCACCTATCAGCTATCACAAACCTCGCATGTTTCATGACACAGATCTCCACACCGGTACTTCATAAGGGGGCAAGTTGACACCATTTACTGTCACTTCAGGAAAGCCTTTGTTGTAGTCTGTCACTCACTGCTTCTGGTTAAGCACTTTGGTGTCAACTCGTCAATGGTCAATCCCTTGCGCAGATATGTTCTTGATGGATTATGTTATATTAACCTCAATGGCAAAACAAGTTTATTTTACATAACAGCAAGCGACGTCCCTCAAAAATGAGTATACGGAGCGCTCTGTTTTTCTAACTTTTATTATTGATGTTCTTTCCGCTATGCGGAATACTTGGTTCCTTCTATCTCCCGATGACATTAAGATTTTAAGGAAGTTCATACTGTTGATGACTGTTCCATCCTGCAGTCTCACCTGTTTTGTTTGTTTGTTTTTTTAAATGGTTAAAAAACAGTAAGTAGCCTTACCTTGAGTGCTACTAAAACCAAAGTCAGGAATTTCACAAGCAAAACAGCTAGCATTGCTTTTTCTTACTGTGTACGATTGAGTAAGGTGTGCGACATGAATGATCTCGGTGTACTTTTTGATGCAACCTCACACTTCTTTGCTCACACTAAAAACGTTGCAATATGGCGTATGCGTTCTCTTGGCTCTTTTTGCACAATATCGAGGAATCTAATTATCCCACACTGCTAAGAAAGCTGCACACAATAGTCTGTCTTTTTGAACTTGAATACGCGTCGTTCTTCAAGAATGGCAGTTCTAGAACCAACAGTGACACTACCGATGGAGTAAAAAAATTAGTATATATCTTCATCGCTTTCCTAAAACGGACACTGGATCTTATTCTAGCACTTTTGCATTATTGCCATTCCCCATCGCCGTCGACGTAATCGCGCATACCTTCTGTTTCCTTTCAAACTCCCTCACGATATTCTCACCTGTCCCCAACTCCTCCGTTGTACCATGTTTCGTATTTCGCGCAAGATCACCAGAGAAATAGACCTTTCCACGTTGGTGCCTGTCATCTCCCACGCTCTGTGGTCCGCAGAATACTGAGCCTTTATTAGGCTTATTATCATGATCTCCATATTTTCATAACTCGCTGTCATTGTTCTTTCTCGAGCTTTCCGTTCTTTTGTCAAAGCTTGAAAAATTGTTCAACTGCCCTTCTTCTTGTGCTTTTGTATTCACCTTGCACCTTGTTGTATATACACTATTTTAATATCTTATAATTGAATATACTTACATTCCCCTGCATTATGTTTTGGTTTTGTTGTGTTGTTTTCTTTAGTGCATGCAGGCGCCAGCACTCAGACATCACGGTTGTTCCTGAGCGCGGTAGATAAAATATTGACTGACTGATTGATAATTTAATAATATATGGGGTTTTACGTGCCAAAACCACTTTCTGATTATGAGGCACGCCGTAGTGGGGGACTCCGGAAATTTTGACCACCTGGGGTTCTTTAACGTGCACCTAAATCTAAGTACACGGGTGTTTTCGCATTTAGCCCCCATCGAAATGCGGCCGCCGTGGCCGGGATTCGATCCCGCGACCTCGTGCTCAGCAGCCTAACACCATAGCCACTGAGCAACCACGGCGGGTATTGATAATTTACATTATTAATATTATTATTACTAACTCTATCTATTATTGTAGTTATTACGCCATAAGAAGTAAGCGTCACCATTGTATGAGTTGTTGACTAAATTTCTTGTGGCATTTTTATTTCAATGCATACGGAAATGTATCTATCGTTATATGTTACTCATTAGATTTTCAATATTTTAAAAAATTCGCTTGACGAGTATTTTATGTCCTAATCTTTGTCTCAGTAGTACTTCACACCCATTCCCTTTTGTGACCTACTATGGACCATAGAAGTATCGACATAAATAGTTATATACGTGAAAAATAATTCTACTTTTGCTTAGCTTTGTTGTTCCTGTGTATACATGTTGTTATGACCTAATTATCAATCGAAGGTCCCTCTCTGCAGCCATTCATAATGGTACCTTATTCTCGATACATGTACTAAATGTCGATATGCTGAATTGATCAAAAATTTAAACTGAACCTCGCCAACCACGTTGTGAACGCATGGAATTTTTCATGTAATGAAAATGTGTTCGAGTTTTATGCGAAGAATACTTACACTGAACCGTCCTTCGGGTTAAGCGATCCAAAGTTGTTGACTGTGTAATTTTCTTTTTCGTTAACCGAAATAAGTTCAGTGAAGACACATCTCTGCTTGTAGCCATAGAAAGGTTCCTCCTCATAGGTCCTCATGTACAGGTAATATTTCCCTGGTGTAATGAGTGACTGCAAAAGAAAAGGTTGATTATGGTTTTCTTGCACTTTCCAAAGAATATTGAAGTCCAGTCATAAAGTGAGATGTAGCTCTACACGAAATTATAATGAGATAGAACGAGATTAATACTAGCTGACTATGTAAAGACATATTTGCGGACATGTCCTAAATGTATTTGCTGTAAACGCTGTTGTGAGCAAAAGAATTGCTCTTAGCCATGTCGGTGCTTGGGCTTACCAAGTATATTGTCCCGGTTCCGAGCAGAGCAACATCAAGCAGGGTAACAGGAGAAAAGTGAGATGCAGAGAAGTTTTAGCTAACAACTGTTCAATTGCAGACAGATGCAAAACGAAGGAGGCTTCCACGCACACCCAGTGCAGAGAATATGCGACCTAAAAACAGAGAATCGCAAAATCTGTCTAGTGAAAAGGCACATCTCCAGAGAAACCACCGTAATCGATGTATTGCTGTGATAGCTTGCAGTTCTCAGAATAAAGTCAACAAGAAGACCCCAAGAACACTGCCGAACTGAAGACGGTGCTGTATCAGACACTGAGCACCCTGATATACTGCCGTTGCAGCACAAATAAACACTCCAAGAGCAAACGCATCGATAAAATTGCTCAACGTCATACATGTATAAAGGACGTCACATTTTCCAGTTGAAGGATTAAGGTGGCATTGACAAAATTTTTGTTTGTTTTGATTCTATGTACAACATTGGATAGGTTTTCTTTTCTATCTCCTGATATTCTCTTTAGAACTTTGGTTAAAAACCATAAAGATCGACGAGTTTAAGCGTAGGACTGTATTCTTATTTAGACAATGCAAGACGGCGACCGCTATAGCTCCTGGTTTTGTCTTTGCCGCCTACATAGAGCATACGTTTGCATAGAGCACCCGCTGATAGAGTATCATCCCAGTGCTACAGTACACTTAGCTGTGTACTTTGCTGTAGTGGCTAGAGGGGCACATGCCACTATCGGCTGGGCTGCGCTGCGTATGACCGAGCGGCACTTTTTCATCTCAACGACAGGTGGTGCAGTCATCGTCACCTGCGGGTTTGTTGTCTTCAAGTGCTGACACTGCGTAATGGCAAAATAACAGTCATTGTTTCGCTCCTGGATGCACTACCGCAGGATAGGTCTCACCCAGAAAATAAAGGAAAAAGGCCTCTATCTCCGCAGCCCGCCCCAATAATGAACGCCGCCAGGCTAGGGAAGGTTCCATTTCACAAGCTGACAAGCTACTGGACAAGAACTGCGTTGTGTGTGAAGTTCACTTCAACAAAGTTTATAGCTCGCAGCTACGCACATGCAATCAACGGTAAAACGGTGGAAATTCGCCTTGACCCCCTTTCTCTAACACCCGATGCCACTCCAACTTCGTTCCCCAAAGTCTTTGGGTACCTTTCCAAGAGGCAGCCATCAAAAAGAAAGACAGCTACTTCGACTGGATCGATACCGCGCTAGCGAAAGAACGACAATCATTCTGATGAGCTTGATGACGGTGTAGTCAGTGTCGTCCCATCAACTCCACATTGCGACAACAGCAACAGTGCTACAGAAGCAGGCTTCCCAGGTAAACTCTGGGTAAGACACCTGATTTCAAGCGTCCCGAACGTTGTGTCATTTTTTGCGTGTGCGGCCAGAGACGAAACAGTAATTTTAGAACTTACTTCTGTGTTCTTGCACACTTGTAGTTTTCCACTGCACTGAGTGCGTACACGGATCACTTGTGAATAGGGTCAATGTTTGCAGCGTTATCGCTGAGGAGTTGCTGTTTCAGATAGACGCTATGACTGCCTGTGAAGGGCTGGAAATGCTGATGAACATTGAGAATGCCAAAACAAAATATAAACTTTATGAAGGGAAATGTTACAGCATCAGATGTTGCGGGATATCTTTAAATGAGGCGAGGCGCTTGTAATGTAGGTACCTTCGGAAGTTGCACCTGAATCAATCCTGCTACAAGCGCACAAGAGCCAGACACGCTAACGTTTCACGCAAGCTAGCAAGGAACAGTGCACAACTTCAACGACAGAGGCTGAGCACTGGCAAGCTGAGTGACACGGTTAAAGGAACGGAACATGCTCATTTTGAAACAAAGTTGGCAAGCTTGTCGAGAAAGCAGGAAATGCATGTTCGAACACGCTTTGAAGCTTCAACGAGGAAAGGCAAAACGGAATGAATTTTGAGCAGCGGTGCATCTTAGAATGCCTTGTGATGCATATGGAGAGCCCACAACTTGATGAGCCCATTCGAAAGCACAACGTAACGGTCTTTCTGAGTCTTTTATGCATGCAGTCTTACATGTGCCAGTATAAGTGGATATGTGATGAATTAAAAGGTGCTCGCGGCAGTATACCCAAGAAGACAAAGGGCATTGCAGACAACATGGAGTCATCCTTCTTTACGACCTTAAGCGCTCAGAAAACTTGAGGGTCAACAGAAATCGACAGATTGACGGAGTCACTGACCTCGGCAAGTAGAGGTCTGGAGGGCAACTAGGGGTGCATTGTTACCATAGGCTGCCGATTTTATTTCGGCCATTCACCGGCAAAGGGTAATAAATCTTCAGGGTTTTCCACTCACGAGGTGGATCTGCTGTCCAGAATAATTGTCGATGCTGTGATCTATCCTGAAAAATCTATTGATTTCTTAACATGTGACCGCCTTTCTCAGAGTAGAATCATGTGGAAAACTTTGCACCTAGTGGATATCTCTAAAATAGAATGTTTCAAATCCCGCGCTCAGTGGACACAAGCCGATACCTACATTTCATTTCAGACTTTCCCGATCTTGTGAACTTTATGCGTAATTCCATAGTATCGAAAGGGCGCTAGACGCCTAAGGAAAAATAGACAACGAGTATGTGAAGGAAGCATCGAAGTTTGACACTGCGAATACAATTCGGCTGAGGGCAATGCGATATGCAACTATGGTGGTTTGCCAGCCTAATAGATTTGAAAAGATGCGAGTGAACATGCAGTTTCGTTTCTTCAGCCACGAGGTATAGAGATGCCTTTATATATGCAAGAATAAAGTGGATACCCGCTATTGTTCTGACAGTGCAACGGCAATATCATCGTTTTTTCTTTATGGTAAGGGACCTAATTGATTCGATGGCGGCTTGGTGCAGCCAGAAGAGTTTCAGGCGAGACAGTCAACAAGCCAAAGATATCAAAAAGTTCTGAGATATACTTGATGTGCACGAGCAAGAATTTGGAAACCAGGGTGGATTCCTGAGGAAGGAGCAGCTGAAGGCATCCACGTAACCCTTTCCAGCACCTTCTCTCTGTTCGCTAAAGTCACAGAGACCTTGGTTTCAATAACTTTATGACCTCCTGTTGGCACCTATTCTGTAACCCTAATGGTCCAACGGTTATCTAACCGGCGCATTACATGACCTGTCCAGCTTCTTTTTTTCTCTTTATGTCAATTAGAATATCGTCTATAGCCGTTCGCTTTCTGGTCCAAACCGCTCTCTTTCTGTCTCTTAACGTCATGCCTAGCAATCTTCGTTCCATCGCTCTTTGCGCGGTCCTTAACTTGTTCTCAAGCTTCTTTGTCAGTCTCCAAATCTCTGCCCCATATGTCAGCACTGGTAAAATGCGCTGATTGTACACATTCCTTTTCAATAATACTAGTAAGCTTCAAGTCAGGAGTGGGCAATGTCTGCCGTATGCGATTCAACCCATTTTTCTCATGGTCAGGGTTCCCTGTGATTAATCGACCTAGGTAAACGTACTCCTTCCCATGCTCTAGAGACGCAATCGAGGACGACAAAAGACTAGGTGGAGCGATGAAATTAGGATATTCGCGGGCGCTAGTTGGAATCGGTTGGCGCAGGACAGGGTAAGGTTGGCGCAGGACAGGGCAGGGAGGGGCCTCTGTACTGCAGTGGACATAAAACAGGATGATGATGATGATAATGATGATAATGACGACGACGACGATGATGATGATGATGATGATGGTGGTGGTGGTGGTGGTGGTGGTGGTGGTGGTGCTGGTGGTGGTGGTGGTGGTGGTGGTGGTGATGATGATGATGACTTTAAGTCCGTGGTACCTCACGTTTGTACCAGGACCCACTTGAAAACTTATTTGATATATTAAGGCAAATGTCAAGCTGCAATGACCACCCGACCCCGGCACAATTCTTCGTTTCTGTGGACTGCCTCAATTGTTTCGTTTGGCCCGATCACCTACACCAGCGGCATTATGTCACAAGGAGTTCTGAGCAGCCTTCTTGATCCACGCCACTGTAACAATTTTTCTTTACATGCAGAGAAAGCTGGATGATCTTGAATGATGTTCACGGGATGGTAAGGACATGTGATTCCAAGCCAGATCATGGTGACATAATCAGATAAAAAAGTGACACTCGGATAACGTGCTACGATAGCGGGCATGTGCCGAGGTAAATGTTAATGAGAACAAAGTGCGAAGACTGTTGTCAGCTGTTGCTTCATTGAAAAAAATTCGCGCGTGCTTCCGGAAGAGTCGTGCTTTCCAACCGCATGGATCGAGGAGGCCTACTTTACAACTCTCAGGCAATAAAGGACTTGGTTTCTGCGATCGAAGGGGCCTTCATGCATTGTTTTGGTTATAGTAAGTTGAAAGCTGAAAGCATCATGAGCCTCATTTCTTGCTTCTAAATAAATAAGCTGAATATGGTTTGTGCGCAAGAGAGCGTACAAATCGCCAACCAAGTGATACGGTTTTTTGACATAACGACGTTGCACTTCCTTGCCACAGGAGAGGACGCATCCAGACAAGGAGAGCGAGAAAAAATGAAGTACCACAAGCTGAGGCGCACAACATAACTGCCTTTATATCAGCAAGGACAACGCAAAGCGTTTGTTTTTATATATAAAGAGCAGGAATTGTGGACATCAGATAGTGTGCCCACCAATTCTGTATATATCTGAACCGCACTTTCCACCTGACAATTATTGAATGCATTACATCTTGTTGACAGTTCCCGTGTATATGTCTCATTATACTATATTTAATTTGCATTCCATTTCGTGTCGTATTCTTTGTTTAAGAGCTAACAGCCATGTGTATACAGTTGTCTGCATTACTTTATTGCAATTAAATATTCTTTCTCTTTTCTAGGACATCTATGAATGGTGCCACACGCGAACTTGGTTCTTTGCAGGCTTCTAATATTGGATAACAAATTTATCTTTGCGCTCCCATTATGCTCAGTTTCGACAATTGGTGCATACAGTTCCACATTTTCTTGCAAAATTAACAAACTTGACGCGAAAAGAAATAATCCTAGTTCACTCAAGCAGCTCCTTTCAAGTGCTGAGGCCCACACCATCCAGTAGACTATGAGGACAAGCGCCTGTCGGCCAAGGCACTAATAAAGTAACGCCAGACAGACCTGCATACGGGACTCCCTAATAGTACCTTACATGCAGAGGCGGCACTGCAAAACCGCAAACGACGGCCTAGCGCGCAAGCTTTCTTTGTTCGGTGCAAATATTAGTTTCATAAGCGTTGCACTGTGCGCTAAACTAAAGCACGGCAATAATATGATTAACATTTCCTAGTACGTTTGGCCAGCTGCAGTGATAAAGCCACCCAGTGTTTAAAATTATTTTGCGATACGATGCGCGTCAAGAAGTCGTGGAACGAAAAAAGCACCTCACAGCGTAACCACCTTAGCCAGTGTGCAAGCGGTACCTCGGATCCGACAGCAGCGCCGTAGCATCGTCCTGAACAAATGTTGCCTCTATGGCACTCCGATGCCGACAGCTCCCCCTCTAGCCACCACAACGTTGCCGCCTACGGCGAATACCACAGTGCCTGGGATATTCTGTCTAGTTCACTGAATGCAGCCGTCCGCGTTGTCATCGCGGTGACGCCTTCTCCTAGCTAACGCGCGGTGGTGCTGCCAATTCTTTAAAGATTTAAGGAGCGATAGCGGATAATAGGAGGCGCTAATGGGGGTGCGTGACGGACGTGTTTTTCGAGGGCGACGAAAGCATAAGTTCTTGTGCATGCTTTGAATTTGCTTCTGTTTCTTCAGTTTCCTCATTTCTTATGCATTTGAAATTACCTTGCTAGTTTTTTTTTTCTTTTTTCGCGGCCTACGCGAGTGCATTTGGTGTGTATTTGGTTTTGCGAGGTAGTGTGAGCGCCCTTTCGTGCCGCCTGTTTGGCACATGCAAGCATGCGGGACGTTAAATCTGTACAGTCTTTAAGTAGTAGTTTGGAAGTTGCACGACTATTAGCTATTAGTGGTTTTGGTTTGTGTGCATTGGGATTAGGAATGTTGCTTTGGCAGGACAGTGAGAGCGTGGCCGCGGGTTTGAACACGTGCGAACCCGTGTCATACCGTAAGTATGTGCGGCGTTTATTGGTTTTAAAACATTAGTGCCAATTACTTTGCGTCATTTTAAGGATTTAGGTTCTCAGCGTACCAGCCTTTGCTAGTAGGCACATCCTCTGAAAGCTTCGGTGTTGCATTAGAGAAAGCTGAGTTCAACACACGGCAAGAAAGACAGTAAAACGTACAGTACGAGGGGTCCTTGCCCTCCTACCTAAAGGTAAACGAAGGGAAGGATGAGATTGGAGAGGACATCCAGTGCGCCGGCCGACACGGTAATGTCGATGCTTGACTAAAGAAAGTGGAGGATTTCTAAGATGAGCTTGTGGACAGGTCGAAAAGCTCAAAGTGAGCTAATCATGGAGCGTGATGCATGGAAGGCGGTGGAAAAAAAACTTCAAGCAGCTGAGGAAGAGCTGAACAGTGCCGCCATCATAAATGACAATGGTTGTGACAACTGAAGGTTGTCTCCTGGAATGACAGGACAAGCAGTATCGACACAGCACGGGGAATACGTGCAACGTGGAGGGGTGGGGCGGGAGGGGATTAACTGGGGTAAATGGCAAGAGCGTCACCTACCTTGAAGCAGTCACAAAGGTAAAGCAGACACGCAAGGGTCAATGCCCCTTGTAAAGTCTAAAAAACAGAAAAGATGACAAAGGGAAGCAGGGAGTAGCTTCGCCCATAGGAGTGGGTGAAAGTGTGACAATCACTGGAGACTCACACCTGGCTAGGCACTCAGAGGGAATTGTAGAGAGGGTGGAAGGCGACAAAAGAGAGGTAGTAGAGACATTTATAGGGTGGACATTGGGCTTTCTCTACGAGCAATGAAAAGAAAAGCTCGTGGAAAATACCCACGGATGTATCCTTGTTGTATTAGCAGGTGGGCTAAATTACGTGCTAAACAGAAAAGGGGCTGTACTAGCCCAGAACATGGCGAAGGGGGTAGACAACTTGCGCGAGCTGTCCCCTCAGGTGCAGATCGTGGTGTGCACGGTGCCTGTACTTGACAGTAACGTACAAATAGCCGTTGTGACTGCTAATGAGGCTACATCGACAATGAGCCGAGAGAAAGGTTTCGAGGTTTTAGAAGTAAACAGGAAAATGAGAAGGTATGGCAGTTTTCCAGGAGACGGGGTTCGCTTAAATCGCAAGCTTGGACGAGAAGTTGGCAGGGGACTTGCTGGTCGTGCGGTCGCTTTTTTAGGGGCCCCACGGGCGCTCAGGAGGCCAGGGCAGGTAGTAATTAAGAAGAAGCTCTTTTAGGGGAACTTCAGAATAGAATCACCGTCAATATAAAAGGAGGAAAAAAAGAAAGAGAGCCCGTCATGCACTAGGCTACATAAACATTCGGTGTGGCAGAAGAAAGTAAAAGTCAGTAAAGATGGAGGAGCAGTTAAAATGAGAAATAATAAGAGCGTATGCCCTTATAGAAACGAACCTCGAAGACTCACAAGAACCGCGAGCGATTGAGAATTATGTTTGGCAAAGGTGCAACAGAACAAAATCAGAAAGCAAGGGTGGGGCAGTCGGTATGTACATCCATAGGAGCCAAATGGGAAAGAGTAAATTAAAAATTTCAAGAGCATCTTTGGTTATCAACCACGACGAGCGGAAAGAAAACTTGCTGGAGTTACATATTTGTGGACTGGAAATAATTGTAGAGAGAAGTATCAAGAGTAGGTGGAGTGTCGAAGTGTTGATATTAAGGGCTTCAGTAATAATGCCGATATTATCCTATTAGGCGACATGAATACTCACATGCAGCATCCAGATGGACATGCTGACAGCAACGGGAACTCAATGCTACATCTTTGTGAGCGACATAACCTAGTTATTGTGAATAAAGGACGTAAGTGTGATGGGCAGACCACGTGAGAAGTGGCAGACCGGCAATCCACCATTGATTACTATTTGATGACAGAACAAATTCATGATAAGTTGACAGAAATGGTCATTAACGAGGAAGGGTGCAACAGCGTAGCTCGTAACCATAAGCACACCGATTTGAAGGTGGGATATGTAGTTGGGGAAGAGAGCAAGGAGCGAAGAATGGCCAGATCAAGTTTCAACTCTGAACAAATAACAAATAATTGCCACAAGAATCGAAGAAGAACTTGGCAAGTGGTCCAACCAAAAGTGGGCATATAGTGATTTAAGTGTAATTATGACAGAAAATTGCAGCAGAAGCAACATGCTTGCTGGAAAGGAAAAAAGAAACCAAACAGCTGGGGGAACATGACGAAACCAGAATCGATCGCCGAACGACAGAACATACCCCGAGAGCACAGGCAGGGAAAGGAGCGCAGTTGCCGGGGGATGAAGTAGCCAGACAATGGGAATTATACCGCGAGAAAAAGAATAGATTGTTCAAGTACTGGTCCAAGCAAAGCTCAAAGGTGAAAGTGAACATTGGTTGTCTGAAGTTCGTGAGAAAAAGAAGGCCGCATTTAGAATTTTTCGGAACCAAATAAAATTATGATGGAACAAGTCTAAAACAATACAACATATCCTACACAAAGATAGAAACAAGCTGGATGGGGACGCGGCATTAAATTACATCCGAAAAATAACAGCCGAATCTTTCCAAGGCAATGGCGAGGTTGTATTTGAGGGGAAGAAAAGCATGAAAGTGAACGAGATGGAAAAAGAAGTGGTGCTGACAAATGTCAACTGAGATAAAGGCCAAGAGAAAACTCCTGCGTGCACGGCCACAGAGCCAAAGTTCCCGCTAAGCTGAATAATGCATTAGGAATAAAATGTAAGGCAGCTTTGTTGAAAGCAGTACTAAAAAAAGTTTAAATGATAGACGAATACCAGACAGTTCACGACAAAGCAGAATGAATTTAATTTATAAAGGTAAGGGGTGAAAAGACAGAATGCGCTCATATGGACCGGTGACCATTACATCAATAATAAAGAGGTTAGCAATGCAGGCGAATACATTAAAGCGGCAAGCATGGACAGAGAATAAGGGCATATTGGGAGAACTTCAGAATGGCTTCAGAATAGGTAGGCATGTGGATAACTTATTTGTCCTTACTTAGTGTAATAAAATATACAGACTAGAAAAAAAATGTTATATGTGGCATATATGTTACATCTGGCAACAGGTCAGCTTTGTATATGCCGCTTCTTGTAAGGGACGACTGGCGTTCACCATCGTGACTGTCCATGGTCGGCAAAGAACCACGAATGCGGCCTCGGTTTAGACCAGGGACTCAGAAATTGCTGAACGAATGGCTATTGCACTAGCCCTGCTGGATATATCACGGGATGTCATCTATAGCGATTAAAGTTCTGCAGTGAGAGAATTAGATACTGGCACCGCTTCCAAACAAGCCCTCGGACTTCTTGGGGGCAAGCCAATCACGCACCACTTCATTTATTGATTTCCCAACATCAGGGTCAGATAGAGGCTGCTCCTCCCAACCTCAACTGGTCTGCTCATGGGGCTGCGCGCGAACTTGCCAACCGGACTACCAGCGACCAATCGGAAGCCGACTTCCCAGAGAACAGGGACACGCACTCCACCTGCAATGTGATTACTAAACACTACTATCTCTGCCGTAGAACCTACTTCGTTCCTCATCCGCGGCTCGGTAGAGCTCAAGCATTAACACTCCGTCTGCTACAAACGAATACGTATCTAAATGCACCGCTCCTGCATAAAATCTATCCAGATACTTACGCCGATGGTACTTGCCGCGAGTGTGGAGAAATAGCCACGTTAGAACACATGCACTGGCGGTGTGCCTGGTCACGCTATATAATTGACAACAGCTCCACCAGATGGGAGGGTACAATTGGCCAGATGGGAACATGTTATAGGGTACAATTCCTCACAAATACGTTCGTTTCCACATAGAACAAGGCATTGTTAAGTGTGATGGAATAACAACAAGAGGAAACACTGTATTCTTCTGTATTCAAATTTGCATTTTAGTCGTACAATATTGGGCAAGAGTATGCTTACCTTCCATGCATCCTGATATTTGGCTAGCTCTGGTCTGCGTTCAATAAGCTCCGCTTGGCCCAAGTAAGCAGTCGTGGCAAGAAGCGTCACACCAAGCAGAGAAAAACCCACAGTTTATTGTGGGGTATACATAACGCCAATATGCGCTGAAAATGCGTTCTGCCAAGAAAAGAAAACGCGCCGTATGACACATTGTGCAGAATCATAAAGAATGAACTAGCAGTTTCGCACGAAAGGTGATGTATTGATAGCGACAGCAAAAGCATGATACTCATACAGCAAGTAGGGCTTATATTTAGAACAGAGCTTAAACAGCGCAAAAAAGACGAGGACACAAGGAAACAAATACCACAGACAAGCGCTGACTGCCGACTGGAAGTTTATTTGAAATTCACCGGACATTTATTCTTTCCTCATCATAGGCATGCGCCCACCAGTCGTAAAAACATCTGCAAATCCGCAACATTCTAATCTTTCTTCCAAAAATGGTATGTCTTTTCCCGACAAGGCAAGATAGGGAGTGCTTACATATTTCTTTCCTTCCTTTCTAATGTGAAAGGCTTTAATATTTCCCTTTCCCTCTTACCTTTTTCTTTCCCTATGGATTTTGTATTTTCAAATAAGGGGGTGCAGAGACACTTCTTACAGTGTCCGGCTAAATGACTCCCATAGCCATTCTGTAGGTTACTGCTGTGCTGACGAGCTGTTCCATTGAAGCCCAGTTGAGATTGTGGTATTTGTTTCCTTGTGTCCTCGTCTTTTTCGCGCTGTTTAACCTCAGTTCTAAGTATGAACCAACTAGCTAATACTAGGGCTTGTAGTTTTCTGTGCAGCATAGGTTGCAGAAAATATTCGCTTACGAACTATTCAAGCGTGTTGTCACGCGTCCATAGACAAACCTGAATTCTGTTCATTCGATGACGGCGAGCCCTCGTGGTTACTGGCGCTAGAGGAGTTCGCCAGCAACCACGGTGGTATTCTACCAGCAACCGATGGTAATCTACCCGGCATGGTTGCTTAGTGGCTATGGTGTTGGGCTGCTAAGCGCGAAGTTGCAGGATCGTATCCGGCCACGGCCGCCGCATTTTTATGGGCGTGACTTGCTAAAACACACGTGTACTTAGATTAAGGTGCACTTTGAAGAGTCCCAGGTGGTCCAAATTATTTGTAATCTCCCACTATGCCGTGCCTAATCATCAAATCATGAATTTGGCGCGTAAATACTCAAAATTTAATGGCCTTCTATGAGCACGTTGTGCACATGCGCAGCACTCCTGATCTGGCATTCACGAACGTAGCATTGAGCGGCCTCTTTTCAGTTACCTTTCGTGTTTCGGTTTCCGGGAGCACTGGCGCGTGTTTTGTGGTGAAGCACCCAAGTGCCTATTGTAATTTGAAGTTTCTTTCAGAGAAGTAGCTCACTGTGACGTCATTTTTTGCGGGGTACAATTTCTTTTCCCAGTGCACATGCCCGGTGGCCCCAGAGCACGTAGCCAGTTGACCCAGCGGCATATACGTAGAGGCCCGAGTATATATACCCAGTCACACATAACCAGTTGCCTCCGTGGTAAACACCCAATTGTCCCTGTAACATATAATTTAGACTGCACTATCACCGCGATCGGCCCACGAAAGCGGATAGGCTCGCCTGCCACAAAGTGGTTGAGCTAAGAGAAGCATGTTTTGCATTAAAAGACAAAAATTCCCGTTACACAGTTACCTTGACTTGATAGGCCCACGCTGCTCACTACGTATGTTAATCTAGCGGTGGGTCCCCCACCACTAGATCTCCTTACCACTCCCTCGCCTGAAGCATGAGACGCGATAATTCGAGCCCGAGCCTGGAGGTGAAATTTGGGCTACTGAAACGGCCGAGGAGGTGCCTGTAACGCACTGCCTGGTAGCCACCCCTCACTAAACGAATTGGACGAAATAAAGTTGTTTTCTCCTCCTCCTCCTCCTCCTCCTCCTCCTCCTGTTACGCTTAATGCAATATTAGGAGCACATATACTCCTCCACAAAAGGTAGACACCAAGTTGTATGTCAATATTGACAAGTAACAGGAACCAGCGGGTTGTAGTGGCCACAAAATAATTACTAGATTGCATTATAGCATTGAACAAGCATCTACACGTGTTCTGAAATTTGTGTTTTTTGCAAGTCCGTCGCTTTCATGCTGTGCAATTAAATTGCTTGCGACCCTGCCTACGGATCGTCGTGCGGGCAATACCTTTTTCACATCTCTATAGTATAAAAACAGACGAGACATCTACCAATAAAAAAAACGTTTTCCGATGCGTTGGCTTTTTATAATTGCTTTCTTGCCTTTCCGTACATGTTATTTTAAACGCACTACCGCCGCAGCCTAAACGTAGCTACCGCCGCCTAAGATGATATACTAAAGCCGGTGCGAAGCTTAAGCTTAAAACGATCACATGTTACCTGGATGCGTTCTCGTTATTTACTGCAAGTGCAGCGCCCGCATGGAACGCTTAGTCCGCATGCGTTCTCATAAAGCTCTGAAAGACAGAGTATATAACGCCTACTACACTTCCAATTCAAAAACGGAACGTTGAGCCGCACGCCGCTTGAGCGAGTGAAAACTGGCTCGACTTGGCTTAACTTGCTCGCGATCGCCAGTTTTTGTGGCTAGATGTTTGCATAAATATAAAGCGCTCATTTTTAGTCATTTTTATTCTATATGAGAATTATGTTCACGCGACAACAGTATGTAAGGTTCGGCGATACCAACAGCGTCTTTTCTCTCAAACGAAAATAGCACAGATAGCACGCCGCCGTCGCCATATGCCTTAAGGAATGTGGGTGCAGGCTGTGTTTTCATGCAGCCTCAGTAAATGTTACAGCATGCGTCTTGCCGCGTGGGCAAAGCGAGCTTAACTGGCTGCGCATGTGCTATCGCATCGATTGTAGCGCACTGCCATCGATGGCGGCGGAGTGCATGCGCCTCAACTATCCGCGTAACTGCTATCGGAATACGTACGAGGGCAACAATACACACGATGCAAAAAACGCACACTGCTGGTGGGGCATATGTTGAAGCTTAGCGAACACTTACGGCAAGCTTTCTGTGCGCTGGATTTCACACATTCTGAAAACAAAAAACGCTTCTGCTAGGAACTTGCCAATTTAACAATAATACACGCTTATTTACGCTCTTTTTCTTTTTCACTGTTTCTCCATATGTATCCGAAATGAAACCACACGCTTGATCTTCACAAGTAGTCAATAAGTGGTACCTCAAAGAAATATTCTTGCAAAGTGGCGAGTGCCACGTGAAAATTGCGCACATTTCCCAGCACATACGGGGGTCTAGTGTGGGTCGGGCGACGGCTTGCTGCTATACCTGTCGAGGAGCGAAACAATCAGGTTATAATCTAGGGACCTCGTAGGAAGCACTTCTCCGGTTGCCCTTTCTTTAAATGAGCTCTCGCTCTCTTCCTGCAAGAACGGTTAATAAATGTGAAAACTGAACCTGCTTACTGAATAACACTAGAGAAAGAGTACTTCAAATGCCCAGGGTTGAATGTTGCGCGCCCATGATGACGATAAACTGCGAGATTTTGGCTGTTGCTAGCTAAAACCACCTTCCATTAGCAAAGGCTGCCACTAGCGTGCCATTGGTTAAATTAGCTTCAACATTTAGCTTTCAGTTGTCTATAATGTCTATTTCACAACTTCTGCATGCAAAGGCTTTCACTCACCGATCGGCACGGACGGTGAAGACGGTCGTTGTAACTAATCTCCTCATGAAACGGAAAGCTAACGATGCAAGAGACACTTGCTGGTAGACAGAGGAGTGTGTTACTGTTATTGCTCCGTTCGTACACGCTCGAATAATATTCAAATGAAAGGAAAACCAGTCAGGTGAGGCAACCTTGATGCCTTTTCGCTTAGGGCACTGTCGCAGCGTTCGGGTAAATTACGAGCATTCGCGGCCGTATGTCGCCTAATTATGCAGTCAGCGAAGATGTCGACCTCTTGAGAACACGTCTTGCTTGTGCTCTATCACAGCGTGATGTGATACAACTCTCTGTTCGATCGACTGCACAAGACATGTTATTCCAACATGTACTTGACCATAAAATATGCATCACGTAACTGCGCTGTCGTGAAGCTACAAATAAAAACAAAACGAAGCTAAAAAAATAAGACAAGCAATAAGATAGACCAATATATAAACAACAACAGAATATTTGGAAGGAAAATGACGGCAGAAACGAGAGCAAGTACGCTCACGCGAAATACGGGTTCATTTGGAACGAGCCGTTTTTTTTTTTCTGTTTCTCAGTCATCGCGATAGCGGCGACTTACATTGGCGGTGGCGACAGACGCAACACCGCCAACCGACACGTTTAATGAATTGAGCCCATAACACCCTACGCTTTGAAAAGCGCCCTGTATATATATAATATTACTCCATAGGGATTAAGTGAAAAAATTGTCGGGGAGCTTTCCATCTAGTTGACAGCAGACAATAATCAACGCTGCACCAGAGCAACGCAAGCAGCGCCAGAAGGCGATTTGATGTAGGCTTGGTATTATTCTCAGGAATAGAGCTACAGGGGCTGATATCGGACAGCGCTATAGCCCGGAATCGTTCAAGAGGCCTCTCTTCTCCGCTGAAGTTTCAAAAGCATGCAGGCCGTTTAAGGAAGCACACTACGAAATCTACATGCCTTTGACACGTTGCTGCGTTGCCTATTACCCTGTATTTTTTACATCACCACAGAAGGTGTTGCCCAATGACGTCCATTGATATTCATGGACAAGGAATGGGCCATTGTATCTTGCCACTTAATTTTTATGTCATCAGCGATTACAGACATGTCCTATCGAACTAACCATGGGAAAAGCACACATGAGTACCGACAAAACAGCTCATGCTTAAAAGTGAAGCAATGCAAGCGAAAGTAACCCTCAAGGCGACTGATGCGCTACGTGACTGGCGACCTAATAACCGCAGCCACGCTTACCAGCATGCGACATATGTGCAGCAGACGTGATGTCCTTGGACAAAGCTGGGGCGTAAGCAGGTCTGGTCGCCGCGGCTACAGGGTCATCGTAGGCTTTACAGTTTTCACCATTAATTATTTTATTGAATACGCGGCCCCCACGTGCCAAAGAAAATTACTGCATTCCATATGTACGATGGTAGTACATTTCTTCGGAATTCATCAGCAGTTACCCGCTCTGCACACTGCAGGCCGAATCCGCTGCCGTTTGTTCGCAGCGTTTCTTTTCTATCTCGCTCTATCTGTCTGCGCGTGTGCGTGTGTGTCTGCGTGAGTCTGTACGTGTGTGCACGTGCGTTTTTTTTTTGTCTACGTGGCGCAAGGCACATTTCCATTGTACTAGGCTTTGTGCATTTCAGGGAAAAGCCCAAGTTCTTGCCCCTGCGCTGCTTGCTCTTTATGCCCTGCAGGCACCTTAGGTTTGACGCGGAAGTGCCAATGTGCGTCATGCAGTCTTGCTGGTGATGCTCACAGCTTCAGAGGAAGAGAGGCAGAGAACATGTATTTAATAAAATTCTAGGAATGGGATACGGCGCCTTCTTCTTTCTTCTTACATCGGAGGCAGAGGGGATGAGATATGGCGATATGAGCAATGAAGTCCTCAAGAAGAACGCGACTGTTCTTTCAATTCCCAGCTGTACTTGCAAGCATCGGTGACCGATTACAACATTTAGCAGGCTGGTGAGGATAAGCTTTGAAGAATTCGATGAGCAGCCCCATGTGTACATGCCATGTCAATGTTCAACTTATGCAGAACATTTTATGATGTGACCATTGACGTATCGTTGGTACTTTTCAAACTTCACAAGATTCGGGAAAAAGAAGCCAATGCGGAACTGCAAGCGACTTTTTAATCCAATGCCCAATTTAGTGAAAAACGTGCTTGTACATTCCCGAGTGCTCACCACATTTAAACATCACAGCGTAATCTTGGGAATGCGCACCGCCTTGGCTTAAAGGCACGTTGCGCTGCTAACTTCGATGACGTGAGTTTGATACCGGCAGTGGCGAACGCATTTCATGAGTTCGAAATGCAAACACGCTGGCTTACTTGAACGTCGGTGCAGCTGGACAAAAAGAAATCAGGTGGTCAAAATATTCTATAAGTTTTTCCTCACAATCAGATCATGAATCCTGCACCTAAAGCCCCCAGATTTTACCGCAATAGGGTTAAGCGCCCCACGTCGCAGAAAATGCAGTGTCGGTGTCGGTGGAGTTTCTCGTGAGGGAAAATTTCTGTACATATTTAGAGACATGTCTATACCGCGCCTTGCTATATGACATGCGGTATATGCGGGTTATATTGCCACACCATTCTATCACTAAAGTTGCTCATACGTTGTCCAACATTCTTGACAAAGTTATTTCTCAGAATTTTGAGAATGACAGCCCACAAACGAATGTCATGAAATAAAACACCGAAAGCGCGCGACCTTTGTGTTAAACCTTCTCAGACATAAATATTACAAGTGCTAAAGTGCTCCGGGATCGTCCCACGAAAGAGACCACGTTTCTACCAGAAAGCTCACCTTCGTGCATAGCGTTCGCCGCCAGCGTTTCCCGGTAAACATTAAGGCCTGTCCAGACAAATAAATACTTTATCTCTCAAGTACCTCGCAGCACTGCCGAAGGTGCGAGGGCTACCCAGACAATATCCTTGCGCAGCGGTATATAGTTCCGCGCGTAACTGGCCCATTATTGGCTACACTATAAAATTTTATTTTTGCTCGCGGCATGATACGGTACCGCGATACGTCGCGTGTTATAGCCTTAGCGCATGCAGGTCGTATACTGAGAAATACTGTGGCAGCTACTGCCAGTGCCTGTAAGAGTCACTCTAACCGTGATCACCTATAGCAACACTCCTTTCAATGCTAATTTGCACTTGTTACTGGCTCTCCGCCCTGTCACCCCGAAACAAGTGACAAAATTTGTCACCGGAAAGTCTCGGCTCAAGCTGAGGTCAAAGCATCTGTTGTATTTTGTCGTAATTATTGCGATCGGCTGTTTGTTTTCACGCTACTAGGACTACAGACACGGCACCGAACCCTACGACAGGTTTCATTTCTAATTAGCATATGGCGCGACAGCATTAGCGTTGCTGATGCACTGACGATGCGGAGCGCTCTAAAGGCCTTATTTTTCAGTGCACAATTAATTCACTACACCTTTCTAGCACGGAACGTGATGACGGTAGGGACCAAACACCAAGTAGACGCCGACCAGACGCTGTGCCCCACGTGAACACTTCTAAGAGTGTTTGTCCGTACTACTTCCTAAGTAGGCTGCAAGTCAAACGCAGGGAACGGGTGCAGGGGAAGCGAAGCGCCGCTGTCACATGCGTGTAATCAAAGTTTATGGTTATAACATCAAAACAATATTTTTTTTGCGTCAATCCACCAACCATGGAGCATGTGCCAACAGGATGGCAAGCAGACGCTGAGCAGATGACGCGGCCCCGATGAGTGGTGTGCCTGTATATACAGGGACGCTACATCTCAAGGGTAAAGTGGGCCCGCGTGTTGAAGGTTGAAACCGCTGTGACTCGTGAGGCACGGCACAAACAAGGCGCATGGGCGCGAGCTTTCCTGCGCGTACGCGAAGTTTGGCGTTTACCGTTACGTGAGCTGCAGTTGCCGGGAACCGTGTGAAGCAGTCAGGGATCTTTGAATGCTATCAGCGTTCGACTCTTAAAGGCGAAACTTAAGCGTCGTCCAGATTTTTCTTACTTAATGTGAAAGCATTGTATGTCTGTCACAAAAAATTGACAAGTAACAGGATGCAGAAATAGAACCAGCAGGTTATATTTCTGCCATGTCCATTACGACATGGCCGTCATTGCCGCCGCAGGTGCAGCACCGCTTATGCGGTAATAGGGAGGCAAGCTCCTTATTGTTCCTGAGCTCGCCGGACCGGTGGTGACGTGGGTCGCCAGAGTGCGACGAGGGACGGGCTAGCCACGGCGAGCAGGCAGAGTAGTTTGGAAGACGGAGCAGCAGGGTCGTGCACCGAGAGACAGCTCAAGAGGTGGTCGGTAGGCGGAAGCCCCGAGGCCGGTGTCTTTGCCGGTAGATCGACCGACGGTGCAAGTCCGTCAAGATTTTGGGCATGGGGGTACTAGCAGCCCGACGTTTCCTCAGGTCGGTTTCGCGGCGTGCACGCCACAGATACGGATCGTGTTCCAACCTGCTCTCGGAACTTTCCGCCGGACTCTATTTTTTTATACGCGTTCCATCTGTAATTTAATTATTCATAACATGTTCATTTTTGCATGTTCTGTAAGTGTAGTGTTTGCCGCGTTGATTGCCGCTTGTATTTTTTATTTGTGCCGCATATTGTTTCTTCATTTCGCGAGTGTTAGAAATTTCCATGAGGTGGCCCAGGGTTTGTGCCGCGCGTCACGTCAGAGTTGGTGCTGTGTGTGATCCGCCCGCCTTCCGTGAGGCTTTGCAAAATATGCTTTCAGTTTGCGTATTATTTTCATCATGTCCCTGGCCTGATTTTATTTTATTAAATTGAGCGTGTGTTATTCCGTCGCCTCCCGTATCATGCCTCTGGTCCACGGTGCATCAGGCGTCACCATACCGGCGGTCAGCCGTCGAACCATCGGTAAATGCACGGGGGCTGGGTTTGTTGTTGTCCCATCCCCTCCTGTTCGCAGAGTGCGAATACATTACCCCCAATATTTTACAATGTCGCATGGGGTAGAAAAGCCGGCATTATCCCCAACGAGTGGTCCCAAACATCAATGGTCATCACCAACGTCATCGGTGGCTCGTATGACGTCCGCAGTAATACAGAAGAAAGTAAGTGGTATAACAACGTTAATTAACAGTATCTATGGGTACTTATTGTGAACTGAACTGAATTAAGGTTAATTACAATTAGGTAAAGTGAATTGAAGTTAGTACAAGTTAGAGTAGGGTGACCTAAGGTGGACTAAAGTGAATTAAGGTGAAGTAAAGTGAATGAAGCTGAATTAAACTGCATTAAGGGTGGCAAAAATTATAGCAAGGTGGAGTAAAGTGAATTAAGGGTGGTAGAAATTGGAGCAACGTGGATTAACGTGAGTAAAGTGTAGTAACCTGTGATCTATGAATGTGAAAAAAAGAACTTATATGAAGTTTACGTAGATAGTCGCGTGTGTGTCAGTGTGGCATAAAGAAGTAATCACAATATCAACTCGTAGCTACTTGGCGATGCGATCTGAATGGTCGCGGTCTGATGATGAATGGATGCAGAGAAAGGAAAGCGAAGAAAGTAACGCAAACAGCTTGCATTATTTAAGAAGTCTTTAACGGTGATAACTAAGTTATAATGCTTTCACATTTGAATCACATAAGGATACTCAAGTGTCTTAATTTTTTTAAGCTTGGAAAGGACCTTGCCATTGTGGTAGAGAGCGTACCCTTGTATTATACGTTTTCTAAACACCACTTTATATATCCTTAGTATCGTTCCGAATGTGTGGTATATTCGACCTTATTCTGCGCTAAAGCAGAGCAGTGTTATTCACTGTATCCGTCATACACTTTTCGCAACACCCAAATATACGCAATACGAATTTCCATTAGAGTATAAACTTTATTGTTTTGTATGTTTCAGTTTACAACGATTGTAAAGGGATAAGTTAGCCTTCAATTTCTCGGAAATTTGTACTACGCAGGCTGCTGGAAAATAAAATGAAAGGGGGGTTGAGATAAAAGACTGATTGGTAAATTGTGCACTTCGCCTCATGTTTTCTCCGATTCCACTTTCGTGTTCCTTACCAGTAGCGTGCGGGCTAGGACTTACTCGGATATAAGTATTTTGTGATGTGACAGCTAGCTTTGCAGTAAAAACCAAATCTGCGATCTTCCTTAAAGCCACTGGCAAGCCCAGTTGCAACGCTTGGCACAACATCTTGTGATCACTAAATGGTCTTTGCATTCATTAAAGCAGCTAGTCACCAGAGGTTTCAATGTGCATGCAATGGGCGGCCAGGGTGGGAACCGAGAAACGTGACTAAAGTCATGACTGCAGGCTCGAACATCATCTCATGTCAAGCGGAGCCACCGATAGCACATGATGCGCCTGCTCAGACGGGAGTCTCAAAGCTTGCGCAAACAAACCAAGATTGTAGTACAAGCAGTTGCTATGATTTCGCTGTACACTTTGTAGTCCCAATGATCGGAAACGCCCAGCTTTCGACTGCATGGTTTTTATTTTCGCACTGCTCTGCATTGTGTAATCACGTTGTGCTGCCTTTTTATGTATATAGAATTAGCCGTTCCATATCGCCCATGGGCAATATAATGACGACAGCACCCGTTTCCGCGGTTAATTCTACTGCACAACTTACTTTCACTATACGCACAGACGCACCAACGTCCATAAGAATGCTTCGTATCTAAGGCGTAGTTCGGTGAGCGATATCGCTTAGGCGGCGCCCGCGGTGCCCGCTGTGGCGTTTCACAAATACGTGTGTGGAAGCGGCCGCGCGGAATAAGTGAAGCTGATACGCAGGAACAAAGCATGTCCTGTGAAACAGAAGAGAGTGATTGAATGCTGCCAACTGGCAGAAAGTCGGCGAGTAGCAGCGCAACAGGGAAGTTGGCTTTTCTGCAATTGGGGATGCTTTTAACGTACGCGGTCATGCTTAGGCGAATAAGCAAATGTTCACGCCATGTTTCGGCGAATGCAAACGCGCAAAAGTCGGATGTAGAAGATGAAAAGGTGAGTATTATCAGCATCCTCTTTGAAGCCGCGCGTCGGCTGGCGCCACCAAGCTTGTCGCTGTGACCCTGTTTTGCCTTTATTATTGCAAATTAAGACCTGTGGTTGTGTCAATAATCCGTCAAACGTCCAATAAATATAAAGGCCGAAAAATGTTTGTTGTGTGTTTTCTGATTTTAAGCCTTTTACTCTTCTCCAGCTGAAATTAGTTCGATTGTGCAGCATGCAGTGCACGCCTGTTCCATCCAGCAGAAGGGATTGAAACTGGTGCAAGGCGCAACGTGGGTTTCGTGACCAGCGTGGCAGAGGTAAGGCGTTGGGAAACGCCGTAAGATAGTAGCACGGCAAAAAAAAAAAACGAGACACAAGACAGGAGCAGATTCGTTAGACACGTTTAAACCTTGCGAGATAATTTAATACTGCCAAAGGGCGCATTGTGAAGAGGCGAGCCTCAGGAATCTCGTCCCGGCTATTTCTTTTAACGATGTTATACACAACCCAACGTAATGTCTGCCCATATCGAAATAAAGAACGCACACCGAGCTCCCTGGCTTGGCTCTCTGTATATGGGGCTCTCTGAACACGAGGCTGTAACGTTACACGACTGCCGGCGTCCTACATCGGGGCAGTCAAAATCAAGTAAAAAAAGCGGCATCACTCTTAACAGCTTCTCTGTTGAATACCGTAACTGGTTACCTGTACCTGGCTGAATAAAAGCAATTCAAATGCCGAGGAATACGTAATCTGTCACTAAAAGTATATCTGTGGATATATACATTGACACATGCCATGGCATATGGGCCATCCGTTGTGGCACTTAGACGCTTGAAAGGTTGGAAGAAGAGGAGATCGTGTTTCGTTGTCTGTTTCCGGTAAAGACGTGGACTCTTGGCTGTATCTATTTTTTCGCCCGTGACATTACTAGTGCTACGTAAATGTAACTTCGCCCCCGAGGTTCCGCCGTCACTTCTTGCACCTTACGGACAGCCACAGCTCCCACAGCTAGAAGCAGCCGCCGCCTGCAAAGACTACCACCCGAATTCGCTTCCTTGTCATCGAGACTAGAAATAAAGATGTCAACGACCACTACAAACCAGGCGAGCCAAACCTACGACGCCCAGTCTGCACTCAGGTATATTTTTCACGCGCCACAAACACCCAGATCGTTCCATGGAGACACTTTTCAGGATGTTGAAAAGGGGCTGGGTGCCAGCATCAACGAGCGCCGCGATGCTCGAAAACAGCGGAAAGATTACTTCGTGTGCGCCCCTCAAGCATGCACGTGCCGTTATACATACATACATACATACATACATACATACATACATACATACATACATACATACATACATACATACATACATACATACATACATACATACATACATACGTACATACATACATACGTACATACATACATACATACATACATACATACATACATACATACATACATACATACATACATACATACATACATACATACATACATACATACATACATACATACATACATACATACATACATACATACATACATAGGTGTTTGTGTGTGTGTGTGGACCCCGGCCGCAAGGGCAGTAAAAAATCCTGTTATTTTTCCTACGTGCTTCTATTCTTTTAACTATTTCTGTGCCGGATCCTGCGATTCTATGTTTCACAGATACTATATACATACATCTACATATATACACGCTTCCTTAAGCTCTTCCCTCCCCTCTCTAGGTCTACCATGTGACCGGCTTCGCAAAATTCACACACACACGCATGCAATCTTGAATGCATTTTTGTTGTAAATGTCAAAGTGAAAAACAATTTGTTGGAAGTCAGTGAGCCGGTTCAAGTATATATATATATATATATATATATATATATATATATATATATATATATATATATATATATATATATATATATATATATATGTATGTATGTATGTATGTATATATATATATATATATATATATATATATATATATATATATATATATATGCATCGGAGCCAAAGCTGCGTTGCAGTGCGGCAACTTCGCCCTATAAAGGCCATGCACCCCATGGTAAACCTTCTCTACATGCGTGTCTTTGACCAGTTTAGCCTTTGTCGATCTTGTAACCATGAATGAGAGACGGCTTTAGCGCCAGTAGCCGACAGTCAGACGCTTCATCAAAGTGCAGAATCAACCACATTTCAGTAGGTCGACAGAATCGCTGAGGAGGCATGTGTATTATGGCCCCTGTGGCAGGAGAATGGCGCCCAACAACGTGATTATGACGCCACGCTACCCATCCCGATTTCACCGTCTTTGTGTCGGAAAGCATTGTCCGAACAACGACCACAAATCACCTGCAGTGAAAACAGCCTAGAGTGCTGTAGAAAAATTGGCATTTTCGCCATATGGCCAAGCATTCAACGTGATGGCAAGTCGTAGGGTGGTGCTAAAGGTGTCTCACAAAGCACGCGTCCAGGAGAGCATCGCCAGCGACGTTGCAGGAGTCTCACCTCGACGGTGCATGCTTTGAGGCCGAAGCAAAAGCGGCGGCATTTAAAAGCACCTCGCCTCCCCCCCCCCCCCCGAAAAAAAAAGGGAAAGATAGATAAAGTAGACATAGCCTGGCGCTTACTGTTCATTCTGATTAGACATACATAAAAGTTATTGTGCAAGCGTGAAAGAAGCCCGCGAATACTCGCAAAGTGCCTCGAGCGGCCAGTAGCGCTCAATTTTGATGTATTCTCTGGCTTCTTTCACGCTCGGAAGAACACTGTTATGTCGCACGTATTGAACAGCAGAAAGCTGTATCGAGATTTTTTCATATTGCTCTACAATTTTCTTAATGACATTTTTCGTCTAGCTATATTATATTTGAGAAGTTCGTTAAATAAGACTAATTATGTAATTAGGTGGAATGCAAAACACTCTCATTATCTCCAAGCGACGGCCCACAACTATGTCTTGGTTTTGTCCAGCTAGGTGGAAGTTCAATATTTTTAAATCTTGGTGCACGATAGTCGGCACAGCCTGTATAAGGTGCCTTCTAATTTTTCGTAGCGTAGGCAGTATGAGAGGGACACGGAAATCCAAATAAGACAAACACACACCGCTAACTTTCAACAACAGATTCTTTTAAAGTACTCGCCGGCATACTTATTGTCCTCAAAACATCACAAGACAAACTTACATTGCTCGGCAAATAACAAAACCGGCAAATCCAGACGCACCTACTTTTGTCACCACATAGGTTATGTAGAAGGGCGTCCGTTTAACGCGAGCAGAAAAAATCGAGCTCTTCTTTTTTATTGGTAACAAAGAAATACTGGCGCACGCGCTTGGATTTTGTTGCCGTAACGACGGGCGGTCATTTCTTTACAGCCATTAGCCGTCTAAGACTTTCAGCTTAATAAAATCAAAAGACAGACGACAGACTGGTCGCTCAACAGGCGAACGCTCACGTGGGCAGCCGGCCTTGGTTGCTTCGGTGGCGTGACTTCTGCATGGCGCATGCATCTGTCGTGTCATTGGCTTGCTGCTAGATGACGCAAGGAAAATAAGCCGCAAAGTGTCACCTATATCTATACGCCAAACTTGGTACATCTAGCAGAAAAGAAAACGAGGAGCATTGTGAGTTAACTTCATTTCACGTTCTTCTTTTTCCGATGCTTGCATCAGCTAAGGAAAGCCGTGAACACCTGGCGCGACATCTTTCCTGCTGCCAGTTTTTCACCGAGTGGCCGCTCTTGTTGAATGTATTTCTGTATGTGCATGCCTTGGTTGATGCATGTGGGTCAATCCAGGTGGTTCAGGTAAAACTGCGAGCTTAAGTGTACCCTCGCGATCCGCTCAATTGGCTCTGCCGTATAGAGCAAGGTACGAATCGTGTGTCCCTCATGCCGGGGTGATCACTGTGCGTACAACCACTATAGAGTCCCTGCTCTGCAGCCGTGTGCACACCACACCGTCGTGCGAACGGTGGTCCGAGTACAACGCCCAGTACACTTCAAGCTACGATTGCTCACGGTTTTCCATTTGCTGTCATCTCGTGCGGCATTGAGGTATAAGGGTTATTGAAGTTCCACGCCTGCCACACCAGTGGAGGCACTCCGCCTCACGCCAGCAGTGTGAGGCGCCTGATAGGGGTGCTGTTTCTGCTGCGTGGCAGACGTTCCCTCTCGTGCTGTCTTGCACCAACGTGTCGCCCCCCCCCCCCCCCCCCCCGTGTTCTTCGAGCGCCATTCCTTCACTCAAACTCGCTATACCGCTTTCAATGCTTCGTCGTTCTTGCGAAACTGCACTTTTTTTCTTCAAGCAACAAGCAACGCACTCTGTTTCTTTTTTTTTTGCCTTGTCTATTTAGATTGACTACGTTTATGGGAATGCAGCGTAGCTACTTCACAGCGTGGAAATGATCAAAGTTTATTATTTTAGTTAACTATTTAACGCGTGTCGATTCAGAACATTGTAGGCAAATAAATTCACTGATGGAATAAGAACGCGACCAATTAACTTGTCATTAATTACATTCCGAAAAACTGTTGTCATGCCCGATAAGATGGAGTGCTGCTCCTGCGAGAGTTCGTCGTCCTCCTTCATTCGTCCACGAGTATCTGCGGTATTCATTTTCCTTTTAAGAAATGCAATAATTTTCTAGCATTTATATCAAAAGCCTATAATATTCTCCGTGTCGATGCACTGCATTTTGAGATTACTATTGAGGGTAGACACTGTGCAACTGCAATATACGTTAAATTGTGCTTTGTGTCGGCATTCACATAGTATTTATGCACGGAGTAAGATAGCTTTTATTTGCAGAAAGGCCGATTGGCCGGTCGGAGGCAGCGCGGTTTATGCTGCTTCTCGGCAGAGGGAGGGGGGGGGGGGGCGAAAGGGCACAAAGGTGTGATGAAAGTTGCTGGTGTTCCCGTGTACCTATACCAAGGAAGGTTCAGGAAAACAGCATTTGTGTCCAGCGCAGCTTCTCTTTACACAATATTGCATCATGGTCTCTCTTTAAGGGGTTTCCATTTGCAAATTAGCCTCCTTTTCGTATTTATGCTACTATTGCATTTACCTTTACAACCCGATTTTTCGCCGATTTTCGGCAGTGGGTGCGTGCCACACTTCAGGCCCATCTTCGATACAAGGCCACGGTGAGCGGCTCCTTTCACTCGTCGTTGAAACCTGCGCCGATAACCCTCAAACTATTCTATGTCGCAGTGTTCGAGCGCGCCTGCCGAGCCAGGGTCGAGGAGAGATTGCCGAAATATGAGGAAAGGCGAGCATAGCAGCGAGGTTATGGCCGAGAAAGGAGTTCCGAGGGCGCTGCTCTTGTGTCAAGTTTTCAGACCCTGTCTTCGTCGGGGGCTTCTTATTCTGGTGCTGAGTATAGCCTGCCTCTTTGTCGCCGTCACCTTGAGTAAGAGCTTCCTGGCGTGGACCCCACGTGAGTCTCCGAGCTTCTTCGCTGTTTTTTTTTTTCGCCTCACCGAAAAACGTCTTCTCGGTGCACTCGAGCTCTGCGTAATGCGTGGCAATACTGACGTAGGACATCCTCACCATTTATTGTTACTGACGTTCTTTCAAAATTGAAACTGGAAACTGCGATTCATCATTGCGTCTCTGGCTCTACCAGAAGCCTGGTCTTTCTCAATTTCCACAGATAATGTCTGTAACGTGTGAGCTTTATTGTATTACTTTCATTGGAACCCAAATTCAGAAGTGAGGTGTAGTCCACAGAATGAGTTAAATATTTGACGATGTAGAACATTTCCGGCACATGATCTTTTGGCGTTGTAAGACAATAAAATTCATGCACCGAAAGATGCCGGTGACAGAATTATTCTGAATTAAATATATATAAAAAATGCAAGAACCGAGCTATCGAGAAGAAATAAAAACCAGAAAATATTTAGAAAAAAAAACAGTTACAGTAAAAGTCAGACATGTTTCAACAGCCAACGTATTACCCAAGTAAACCTCTTGCTTCGGCTACTTGGTTCATGCTTGAATGAGTAAAGAGCAAGGCGCAATAGACCAGGACAGAAGAAGAACAAGAACACAAATGATAAGACCGGCACCTGTCCTTTGTGTTCTTCTTGTGTCCTGTTCTATTTTGCCTTGCTCTTTACTCATTCAAGTATTACCCATCCCGCGGTTGGCGAAATAGCGCCAAACTTAGGGTGTCCGTCTCAGAGGGACATCGATTCGTTCCCGTGTTATTATGGGGAAGAAAATTTTCTTCTCCTTTTTTGCTTCGCTTATTCGTAACGCATCACCTGCGCTCGATTTCCTACGATTTTTCTAGCGTTTTTATTTGCATCTTGAGTAATTGCCAAGTAGACTTTCGTAAAAACCACGTAAAATGGAGTTTGGACTTTTTAGGTACATACTCGCTGCTTTGATGGGCTTTAGGCCAGCTTAAAAAGAACATTACTTTGTTAATTGTTTCACTGCTGGAATTTTGCTTATTGTGGTCCTTGTAAAGAAGGACGCAGGCGTATTAAAATATTTACAAATGACCCATTAGTGCGGGGTAGTGAGCCTTGAACAAAACTTGAGGCGTATTTTATTCCTGCAAAGAGTATCCCTGTATTTTTGGGCTGTTGATTGCGGCATAATCTCTCGTTTCTTTTGCTGTTGCTTTTTTCTTCTTGAAGTTCTTGTGCCGGATACCTTCATCCCGAGCGCCGCTGTGAAAGCACGGAGGATGCCTGGAAACCTGAATGCGTCATCAGGAGCGGTAAATACTCGATTCAGTATCAACGCCCAGTGATCGAAGAGAGTGCTACTAAAGTTATTTTGGTCATGAGTAGTATGAAAAATTGTGAAGTTGCGTCATATCTTTCACATCAGTGACTGTTTTGAAGCACTGCCTAGGAGTTCATGTGTTTCCAAGAATAAAACATGAGTAGCTCACAGTTGTCACATTGAAAAACGCAATGGTGATAACAATAAAATTTTACGGTGCTAAACCAGTGTGATATTTCATACTTCTACATAGGAAACAATCTCACAGAAGCATAACGCTTCCAACGGCGACAACAGCTTAGCGGTGGAAATTCGGCTTAAAGGAGCAGAGGCTAAGAATCTTCCGGCATTCATCTAGGTTCGAATGAAATATAATTAAGAAAAAAGGATCGTATGTATTTATTTGGTCACGTGGTTTCCGAATCACTGCATTTGACAGCTCAAAAGGGTAACAATAATGAAACACTAAACCTCGTTTTTTGTTACTTGCCAATTGCTATTGTCTTTATAAAAGACGTTCACAACGCCTTTTGTAGATGAATGAACATGTGCGAACATTGTGCGAGTCGGGTTTTAAAATAAATAAGAATAAAAACTGACCGGCCTCCGCGATTCCTGCAGCTGTAAAGTGAATTGCTCTAACGCTATATTTGCTTACGCGACTTCTGTCGGCAAAATTTTCACAAATCTCGCGTGACGGATACCAAAACTGTAGGCCACAACGCGATCACAAACATCACGACCCTTCCACGAGACACTTCACAGACTGACAATAACACTCATCAGTGACGGCTCCGTCGCGCAACAGCTAAGCTTCGTAAGCGTTGCTGTTGCCTGCGAAATACATGTGACCGGTCCTCTGTGTCTGCCTTACGCATGCTACAGATCTCGTTGAAAGTTGCAAAGAGAGAAGTTGTGAAATAATTAATTGATTCGTTAATTGAAATCACTAAGTGTGAAATGCCTTACTCGTAAGCCTGTCACCGCGCCCTTCCGCATAACGCCAGTGGCATGAGTTTCGCGGCGGAAAGAAAAAAGTATTCGCTGCCAAGGTCCCTCTTGACTGGCTACTGCAGGGCCAGGGGCCTTATAGTGTATAACTATTCCAATATGTTTTTATTCCAATCTTCTGATGTCAAACTTGCGTAACCGCCGACGTCAGCATCGGGCGGTGACCCACAGGGTTGCCTCAACAGCGCAATCAAACGCCCTGTTAGTTTATATGAGGTCACTTATCTTGGCCTTCAAAACGAATAGCATTGCCTAGATTGAGCGGTTTTTCGTTTGTAATTGGCTGCCAGAAGGCTAGGAGTACGCTCATTTGGAGAGGGTTCCCATGGGGCCCAGCCAGCGCACTGAAAATAGATAACTGGATGAAGAGGCTGGTTCACGCGTCTAGGATTGGTCCGCTTTCCCTTACATAGCTTGTGGTCATTGGTCGAAAATCGCGGCAGCGTGACAGGGAAGGTCAATATTTCCGATAAAACGGATTCTCATCAAAGAAGAGTTGGCAGAGCGAGGTCCTAGACATGCCGAAAGTGCTTGAATATGTTACACGTCCACGCACAAATTTTTATTATACGCAAATAAACCCATGCTCTCCGACAGGTGCGAGTAGCCAGTGCCTAAGCGATCGGCGGCAGTCATCTTTTGTTCCTGTCGGAACGGAGCAGCCTGTGGCTATTTAGAAAAAAATCAATTTTGTTCAGCCTATTAACGCATCTTTAACTCGTACACGTCACTTTGACGAAGTGAGTTTTCGTGGATTTGTGACGTCGCGTGACAGGGAGATGAGGTGGGCGCATCCCAAAATCTTTTGACCAATAGCCGAGGGCTAAGGACGAAAAGGCGTTAAACGAGAAATAACTATATTTCTTTTGTGCGGTCCAGTGATGCATAATCAGTGCATACACGTCATATCAGATGGAGAGCTATCGCGGTTTTCGTGACGTCGCGTGGCAGACAGGCGAAGGTGCAGAAATGTTTTGGACCAGGGGCCGTATAACGTAAAACTATTCCAATATGTTTTATTGCAATCTCCTGACGTCAAATTTGCGTAACCGCCGACGCAAGCGTCGGGCGGTCACCAGCAGGGTAATCTGAACAAACCAATCAAACGCTCCCCTCGCTCACAGGCGGTCACTTTTGTTTGTTTGAAAAATGAATAACATTGCCTGCACTGAGCGCCTTGTCTTATCTAGTTGGCTCACAAGAGGCGAGGAGCATGCTCAAGTGGAGAGGGATTCGATGGGGCCGAGCTACTGCCCTGAATATCGATAACCGGATGAAGAGGGTGGTGCCGGCGTCTGCGATTGGTCCGTTTTCCCGTACTTATAGCTTGCGGTGGCTGATCGAAAATCGCGGCGGCAAGCCACGGAAGGTTAAGAATGACTCAAAAACGGATCCTCAGCAAAGAAGAGTTGGCAGAACGAGGTTTAAACGCGCCCAAAGTTCTCGAAAACGTTGCACGGCCACGTAAAAAGTTTTATTACAGGCCGAAAACACCCATGCTCTCCGGCAGGGGCGAGTAGCCGTGCCGGAGCGATCGGCGGCAGTCATCTTTTATTCCTTTCGGAACGGGGCAGCCTGCGGCTATTCAGAAGAAAATTCAGTTTTGTTCGCCATATTAATGTATCTTTATTGCATACATGTCACTTTAACGCGGTAAGTTTTTGCGGTTTGGTGACGTCGCGTGAGAGGAGGTGAAGTGGGTGCAGCCCGAAAACTTTTGACCAATAGCCGCGGGCTAATGGCAAAAAGGCGCCGAATCAAAAATAACTATTTTTCTTTTGCTCAGTCAAATTATGCATAATCAGTGTGTACACGTCATATCAGATAGGGAGGTATTGCGGTTTTCGTGACGTCGCGTGACAGACAGGTGAAGTGGGGGTGGTCCAAAGACCTTTTTGACCAATCGCGGTGCGCTGATTGCAGAATTGGAATAGAAAAGTTTGGAACAGATTTACGTTACAGCGCCCCCTGATATACTTGCGCATGTGTAATAGTTAAACGCGCTTGATGCACACTCCTGCGAACCAGCCTCGACCCGCCGTGGTGGCGTAGTGGCTTTGTGTTGCACTGCTAAGCCCGAGGTTGCGGGATCGAATGCCGGCGATGGCGGCCGCATATACATGGTCGCGCAATGCAAAAACACCCGTGTACCGCGCATTGCGTGCACGGTAAAGAAATCCAGGTGGTTAGAACTGACCCCAAGTCCCCTACTACGGCGTGCCTGATAATCATATCGTGGTTTGGCACGCGAAACCCCAGAATTTACTTTAGCTAATAAACCAGCCTGCATTAGCACTATATAGTGTCCGCTCTTAAAATCTTTAAACTGTGCGGACCTCTTAACGCAATTGCTCATGATAGCTGCTTTTTCTGGCGGACCCCATTCTTGAGCCACCCGATATGTGCCACTCGGTGTGTGCCACTGGCTATGTGCCCCTTTTTGGCAAAGCTCTAGCGTGTGTGTGAAGTGATTTTAGAGAGAATGGAAGAGATAAGTGCAGTGCCGTAACTGTCTATCACAGGAGGACACCTCAACAGCACTGCACGGGGAAAGGGGTGTGGGGAAAAAAAGATGAGGGAGGAAAGGAGGAGGTGGCAAAAAAGAAAAAAAAAGACGCTGTAATTGAAAAGATCGGTGGTAGTGGTCTTCACGTAAACCAGCGGAACATTGGTGCCCGAGATCAGACATAAAATGGTTCTAGCACATTTCTCTACTCATTTGTGCAATACAGTGGCATACGTACAGCCGGCAAACGCAGCTAGAACATGTCACATAAAAATCGTTCATTTATTGAAAATTCACGATCGAAATCGAAAGTGGCACCTGCAGGACAAGGCTTTATTTTATTTTGTAAAGGAGCTAAGTGACTTGCCCTGCAGTGCGGCGGCGGCTATTCATGGATGAAAAATAATTTTCAGTTTTAGGTGATCGGACAGTTGTGTTCCCTAGTTCCTCGTATACAAGGAACTCCGTATACGAGAACAGAGCTATAGCTTTTTTTCTTTATGTATGTCGATTGTTTAAAATACAGCTTTTATCCTAATGTGCCAGGCATGTTGCTGTATATTACTCGAGGCCGTTAGCTATGTCATGGACAAGACAATGACTGCAAGTTTCGGTGATTGCTTTAGGATACCATTCCTTCACAGTAAAACAATGTTGCTCTGTCTGATGACAGATATCTAATTAATCTCACGAATTTATTCTCCATGACAAAATGGCAACCCAAGTTACTTCCTTTCTGTGTTACATTAAACAAAAGTGCGATATTGCACGAATACGAATACTACAGCGAAGGAAATAATTGACGCGTAAACGACCATACGCTTGCGCCGTCCTCTTGGCACTCACCGGCTCCCTGTTCTATACGCACTACGTGTCCTACCCAAATAGCAATCGCTTATATTATATATATACATATACATCTCTGAGTCAATAAATGAAAGGAGGATGGCAAAGAGAAATGCACGCCTGAGCAAGTACTTCTTACAGTGAGAGCATTAGTAAGCAAGGACGTGTCAAATAACGCCATTGTGTGAGGTAACACGTATTGCAAATCTGTCAAAGATACTATTCTATTACCTGTGCGTCACTAAACAAAGTGGCGACGACCACTACAAGTGTACAAGTGTTAGGCGTGGCATCATAAATCATTTGTCCCCCAACTCCTGCCTAAGACCAGGCGGTATATTGTGGTATTTCTCGGTAAATAACTAAGGGTCGGTCAAAGTAATCGTAATCAATGTTCAATAGTCATTGCGTCACCAGCTGCATCGTATCAAGCTACGTGTGCTATGAGAGATAGCGTAGGTGAAAACGGTGATATTTCTGACCACCGAGTGCGCATCGAAACCTCTTACAAGACAATATGACAGCAAAAGCTACTCGAAGCTGATTTCATTGAGTTTTCGTGTCGTCTGAATGGCGGATAATGGAAAACGGTTCCGGGGTATGACGGGAAAAAAAACCTGTTCATGAGGCACACCGTAGCGGGTGACTTCGGAACCATTTCACCCGCCTAGCGTTCATCGACGTGCGCGCAATGCTCGGCACACAAGCGCTATCGCATTCTTCCCTGAAACAGAATGCGGCCGCCGAAACCGGCATCGCACTCGCGACCTCGTGCTCAGGAGCACAACGCCACAGTCACTAATCTACTATCGGCGTCAAATGAAAGTTGAACAGCGGAGCGCGTGGACCAAGCATAAGTAAAGAGATATAGTGCGCGCCGTCCAGTCATCACCATTGACAGGCGCGCACATCCGGCACAACGCGCTCGGCATGCCGGCCGCCGTCCCGGCTGCCAGCGATGCCGCGCAGCGCAAATTTGCCGATCGAAAGAACGAATGTGGCGCGCAAGCTGCAAACTGCGCGGGCGAATCTACCTTGCGATGACGGTGCAAACTGCACAACGCGCACCGCTCTACGCGCCGACAGCGCTTGTTGTTTCGGCGATCTGTGCGATAAGACTCGCCGTAAACTGCAATATTCTAGCTTCATTTTTATTTTTCATTTTCTACCTTTCAATTATAAGAACCAGAATAGAAGCGACATTATCTCACTAGAGGGGGATCGCGCAGTGCGGCCAAACCGTATGTGCGCGCCTGTCAATGGTGATGACTGGACGGCGCGCACTATATCTTCACTTATGCTTGGTCCACGCGCTCCGCTGTTCAACTTTCATTTGACGCCGATAGTACTCCGATGGGAACGGGACAATGTAGTTCCAACGTTCCGCTCTCACCCAATTTGGTGGCATGTTTAAGATTGCGAAATCGCAAGCCTCATGGTGAGCCTGTGAAATATAAAATTGCTTATGTATGATTTCCAAGTGGGCTGACTTGGAGCACGATGACGCGAGTGTGAGAGGGGATCCTATTCGGGCTTTCCAACTCCTAAGTGGCGCGTCCAATGGCGTTGTGGTCACAACCATCGCAAGCTATTTAAGGACAATGCTTTCTGAAAGCCTCTTCACGTGATCGGCTGAACTGTCAGCCCTGCCTTGCGTTGGACTGTTACATTCATCATCAGCCTGGTTACGCCCACTGCAGGGCAAAGGCCTCTCCCATATTTCTCCAACAACCCCGGTCATGTACTAATTGTGGCCATGCCGTCCCTGCAAACTTCTTAATCTCATCCGCCCACCTAACTTTCTGCCGTCCCCTGCTACGCTTCCCTTCCCTTGGAATCCAGTCCGTAACCCTTAATGACCATCGGTTATCTTCCCTCCTCATTACATGTCCTGCCCATGCCCATTTCTTTTTCTTGATTTCAACTAAGATGTCATTAACTCGCGTTTGTTCCCTCACCCAATCTGCTCTTTTCTTATCCCTTAACGTTACACCTATCATTCTTCTTTCCATAGCTCGTTGCGTCGTCTTCAATTTGAGTAGAACCCTTTTCGTAAGCCTCCAGGTTTCTGCCCCGTAGGTGAGTACTGGTAAGACACAGCTATTATATACTTTTCTCTTGAGGGATAATGGCAACCTGCTGTTCATGATCTGAGAATGCCTGCCAAACGCACCCCAGCCCATTCTTATTCTTCTGATTATTTCTGTCTCATGATCCGGATCCGCAGTCACTACCTGCCCTAAGTAGATGTATTCCCTTACGACTTCCAGTGCCTCGCTGCCTACTGTAAACTGCTGTTCTCTTCCGAGACTGTTAAACATTACTTTAGTTTTCTGCAGATTAATTTTTAGACCCACTCTTCTGCTTTGCCTCTCCAGGTCAGTGAGCATGCATTGCAGTTGCTCCCCTGAGTTACTAAGCAAGGCAATATCATCAGCGAATCGCAAGTTACTAAGGTATTCTCCATTAACTTTTATCCCCATTTCTTCCCAATCCAGGTCTCTGAATACCTCCTGTAAACACGCTGTGAATAGCATTGGAGAGATCGTATCTCCCTGCCTGACGCCTTTCTTTATTGGGATTTTGTTGCTTTCTTTATGGAGGACTATGGTGGCTGTGGAGCCGCTATAGATATTTTTCAGTATTTTTACATATGGCTCGTCTACACCCTGATTCCGTAATGCCTCCATGACTGCTGAGGTTTCGACAGAATCAAATGCTTTCTCGTAATCAATGAAAGCTATATATAAGGGTTGGTTATATTCCGCACATTTCTCTATCACCTGATTGATAGTGTGAATATGATCTATTGTTGAGTAGCCTTTACGAAATCCTGCCTGGTCCTTTGCTTGACAGAAGTCTAAGGTGTTCCTGATTCTATTTGCGATTACCTTAGTAAATAGTTTGTAGGCAACGGACAGTAAGCTGATTGGTCTATAATTTTTCAAGTCTTTGGCATCCCCTTTCTTATGGATTAGGATTATGTTAGCATTTTTCCAAGACTCGGGTACGGTCGAAGTCATGAGGCATTGCGTGTACAGGGTGGCCAGTTTCTCTAGAACAATCTGCCCACCATCCTTCAACAAATCTGCTGTTACCTGGTCCTCCCCAGCTGCCTTCCCCCTTTGCATATCTCCCAAGGCTTTCTTTACTTCTTCCGGCGTTACCTGTGGGATTTCGAATTCCTCTAGACTGTTTTTTCTTCCATTATCGTCGTGGGTGGCACTGGTACTGTACAAATCTCTATAGAACTCCTCAGCCACTTGTACTATCTCATCCATATTAGTAATGATATTGCCGGCTTTGTCTCTTAACGCATACATCTGATTCTTGCCAATTCCTAGTTTCTTCTTCACTGTTTTTAGGCTTCCTCCGTTCCTGAGAGCATGTTCAATTCTATCCACATTATACTTCCTTATGTCAGCTGTCTTACGCTTGTTGATTAACTTCGAAAGTTCTGCCAGTTCTATTCTAGCTGTAGGGTTAGAGGCTTTCATACATTGGCGTTTCTTAATCAGATCTTTCGTCTCCTGCGATAGTTTACTGGTATCCTGCCTAACGGAGAGACCACCGACTTCCATTGCACACTCCTTAATGATGTCCACAAGATTGTCGTTCATTGCTTCAACACTAAGGTCCTCTTCCTGAGTTAAAGCCGAATACCTGTTCTGTAGCTTGATCTGGAATTGCTCTATTTTCCCTCTTACCGCTAACTCATTGATCGGCTTCTTATGTACCAGTTTCTTCCGTTCCCTTCTCAGGTCTAGGCTAATTCGAGTTCTTACCATCCTGTGGTCACTGCAGCGCACCTTGCCGAGCACGTCCACATCTTTTATGATGCCAGGGTTAGCGCAGAGTATGAGGTCTATTTCATTTCTAGTCTCACCATTCGGGCTCCTCCACGTCCACTTTCGGCTATCCCGTTTGCGGAAGAAGGTATTCATTATCCTCATATTATTCTGTTCCGCAAACTCTACCAATAACTCCCCCCTGATATTCCTAGTGCCTATGCCATATTCCCCCACTGCCTTGTCTCCAGTCTGCTTTTTGCCTACCTTGGCATTAAAGTCACCCATTAGTATAGTGTATTTAGTTTTCACTCTACCCATCGCCGATTCCACGTCTTCATAGAAGCTTTCGACTTCCTGGTCATCATGACTGGATGTAGGGGCGTAGACCTGTACAATCTTCATTTTGTACCTCTTATTAAGTTTCACAACAAGACCTGCCACCCTCTCGTTAATGCTATAGAATTCATGTATGTTACCAGCTATATTCTTATTAATCAGGAATCCGACGCCTAGTTCCCTTCTCTCTTCTAAGCCCCGGTAGCACAGGACGTGCCCGCTTTTTAGCACTGTATATGCTTCTTTTGGCCTCCTAACTTCGCTGAGCCCTATTATATCCCATTTACTGCCCTCTAATTCCTCCAATAGCACTGCTAGACTCGCCTCACTAGATAACGTTCTAGCGTTAAACGTTGCCAGGTTCATATTCCAATGGCGGCCTGTCCGGAGCCAGTGATTCTTAGCACCCTCTGCAGCGTCGCAGGTCTGACCGCCGCCGTGGTCAGTTGCTTCGCAGCTGCTGGGGACTGAGGGCCGGGGTTTGATTGTGTTGTTCATATAGCAGGTTGTGTCCAAGTACTGCACCAGGGTGGCCAATCCTGCTCTGGTGAGGGAGTGCGTTACCGGTTCTGGTCACCGGGATCAGGCCACACTCCAGGCCTCTTTATGCAATTTTATCAACACGCGGATTTCTTTTTTTTTCTTTTTTTTTTAAATCCGGTGGAAAATTGCCGGCACCGGGATTCGAACCACGGACCTCTTGCACGCGAGGCGGGTGTTCTACCTCTACGCCACCGCTGCTACCTACGCCACCGCTGCTACAGCAGAGATCTAGGTCATTCCAATGAATGCTTCACGTCCGACCGACCTCTGGGAGCTGCAGGCCAGTGGCGATGAACAGCAGCGCGCAATATTCCTTCCTCTGCGTGGAATGGCCACTCGTACGCTTGCACCTGAGTGCCCTACATTTGATAGCGTAGCCTGCAAAAGGTTTACTTAGAAAGCCAGCAAGGGCGGTGCAACTCATTATCCGTCACTTCTTCGAACGCGTATCGCGCTTCCAGCCGTGGTCGACACCGAAAGAGGAACGCCAAGCAGACGACGAAGGCAAGTAATAGCCTCCGAAGCAACCAACGCACGCGCGCGCGACGTCCGCGTGTCTCCGGAGTCGCGCGATCGGCGCGCGCGGCCAGGGTCACAAGCCAAAGCCAAGCCACAGCAACGGAACCCAAAGCGGACTACCCCTTCGCCGGTTCCTACGACCGGTTCGCTTTGAAGATGATTGACAGATGCTTGAGGTTGTCATAAATTGCGGTACCGCCCCGCTGCCTCTGACGACCTATGACGTAATCAAAATTTTGGCCAATCAGGTGAGGCCAAAGAAACGGTTCCCCAAGCGAACCGTTATAAGATTCGGCCCCAGGTTGCGAACGTAGTTCTCGCGCCTACTAGGGCGCCCCTCGCGGCGGCGAGCGCAGAACCGGCAGCATACGACCGGCCCGCTTGCGTTCGGAAAGCCTGCATAAGCACTGTTTCGCGTGTAGCTGTTGCCTTTTCTGAGCAATGCCGAAGTGCAACCCGAGCTGTTGAGTACTGGGCTGCAACAGCACGTACACCAACTCACGAGGAACAAAGTTTTACAGGTTTCCAAGCCGACCGTATGAAGCAGAACGGCGTCAACACTGGATAGCGCTCGTCCGACGGCATAAGCTGTTTTATGTTCCGGCGTTATGCCAAGTGCGTTATAACTATGAATTCTTTGCTTTTACAGCAATGATGGCAGCAACAGGACACCTACAGTCAGTAGCGTGGCTAGGTCGTCTGGCACCCGGGGCCCATAGGTCTTCTAGCTGCCCCCTCCCCCCCCTCCCCGGGGTTTATTGGAGGAAGGCGAGGATATCAACAATTTCTGTGTGTCTCCAGACGTATATGACCCCCCCCCCCCCCACTGGCCCCTTGCACACGGAGCCCCCCCCCCTATTATTATAAGCCCATAAATCAGTCCGCCTCTAATATCATTGATTCACATCATTCCTTTTTCGCCCTGGATTGTTTTATTTTCTTTGGCACTTATTAATTTAGGATAAATAACCCACTTTCTGCTGAGCTTATTTCACAACCTGCCCAGCTCTGCCTACTTCTCTTAGTGTCGCCTGACTGGCATACCACTATCCTCCGCTATAGTTCGATTCCAAATCACCGTCTTCCTCTCCGTCACGCTACGCCGGTCATGTTGCCTTTCCGCTCTCGCAGTACGGTTCCTAGCTCCTTCTCAAGTTTTGGCAAGCCGTGCTACTACGGACTCGTCTAACTTATTGCATGTATTTCCTTCCAACGACTTTTTTGAGCTACCCGCCGTGGTTGCTCAGTGGCTATGGTGTTAGGCTGCTGAGCACGAGGTCGCGGGATCGGATCCCGGCCACGGAGGCCGCATTTCGATGGGGGCGAAATGTGAAAACACCCGTGTACTTAGATTTAGGTGCACGTTAAAGAACCCCAAGTGGTCAAAATTTCCGGACTCCTCCACTACGGCATGCCTCATAATCAGAAAGTGGTTTTGGCATGTAAAGCCCCATAATTTAATTATAAATTTAATCCTTTAAGCTGTCATTCATCACTTGGAGCCGACTTCCACCTGCCCCCGAAAGTAATTTTCACCTGTTGCCCAAGGGTGGCCCGTTGGCGCTAGACACTATTATTCTCCGCGAATAATTATTCTCCACCTCGGGTAAAAGTATACAAATACCTTGGTATATGCATAAACGAAGAGAATAGATACACGGAAACACAGTAAAAAAAACAATACCAGTAAAGGGGAAGAGAAATGCAGCCACAATGAAGCAGAGAGCACTATTGGGATACAATAGGTACGAGGTGCGCCGGGGTATGTAGAAAGGTGTAATGGTTCCAGGACTTATTTTTGCAAGTTCGGTTGTTTGCTTGAAATCAGGGGTACACTGAGGACTCGACTGGAACCAAAAGTCAGTGAGACGCCTCGCATTGGGCACTCAAGAGAAGACTACAAATGAACCTGTGCAGGATGATATGGGCTGGACTAGTTTTGAAGTAGGGAAGCTACCTGTAAAATTAATTATGAAGAACGACTGAGGAATAAGAAGACAATAAATGGGCTAGGAGAATGTTGAGGTATCTGTACAGGAAAAACATTCATTCACAGTGAAGGAAAAGAACTAGAAAGCTTACCAGCATGTATGCGGCCTGTAGGGTGAACAGCACAGCAACAACGAACGTCAAGCGGAAAGTCAGACAGCCTGAAATAGTATCATGGGTGGCAGCAATGGAAAAGAAACCTGCCATGAGTAACTACTTAAGAGGAAAAAGCGAAATTAGGAAAGAAACAATTCATCATCGCTCAAAGGGAAGCTCAATACTTTTCTAAGCGAGATTAGGATGCCTTAAAACATGCGCCTATAAAGCGAGATATAAGAAGCAAGAACAAGCATGTGGTTGCTGCGGTAAAGCTAGGAAAACGATGGAGCATGTTGTATTGGAATGTGAAGATGTCTGACCAGCGGTCGATTTAGGGGCCTCTGGCCTCCCTGAAGCCCTTGGGTTCAGCGAGAGCAGGAGAAAAGCAAGCATGTGCGCAATAGCAATTAGTAAGAGGTGATTGGAAGATTTGTGGAAGAAAAGTAGGGGAAACGACAAAAAACGGAGACGTACAAAAGCAAAGTTCACAATGGGGGGTCAGAAAATTTGGTTATGGGAGTCTATCGTGTTTTGTTTTCGTTTTTTTTTTGTCTTTTTGAGCCTAGGCCGGACATTAGGCAGCATAATAGCAAGAGTTTGGTGGCGCAACTCCCCGACCCGTTCCAATGTTGACCCTCATAACGCCCATCCATTCACCCATTCTAAAAGAAACAAGGTCAACGTACAAAAAGAGCACTTGCGAATAGAACATTTCACCTAACCCAACATGTTCCCCGCCCCCTAAAAAAAGGAAAACGAAAGCTTCGATGAAACAAAGGCGCAGCAAAACTAAAAATTCGCAACCGGCTATACGGTATGAAGACGGAAACATTTCCGGAAGAGACGATACGCTGCGGTACATGATATACGTTATTAGGGATAAATACGGTGCAAAACAAGGCATAGTTCAGATTTAAACAGATCCAGCACCAACAGAGGAGCCCTAGAGGTCAAAATTTAGCATCGAGAACGTTTACCGGAAAAAAAGATGATGAAAATGACCCTAATAACATGGCCGCAGGACCCAATGAAATCCAAATACAGCTGATCATAAAACCCCGGTTTTATGATTACCAGGGCACTGCTGACTAACCCTATACAGCAAGTGATTGGAACGTAGAATAGTCCGGTTGAATGGCGCGAAAACAAGATGAAGCTCGCCTACAAAGACAAAGGTGGTCAGGATAGGACGAGCTTACATAGGCCAGTTACAGTAACGTTGGTTAAATATAGAATGGAAATGGAAGCCATGAAATTAGAACTGCTGAAGTGGGTGGGAAAAAATGATGTACTGAGGGAACTACAGAATAGGTTCAAACCACGAAGATGCTTTGATGATAATGTGTTTCTTGTAACTCCGCGCATAGGGACTTCAGTAGTTCGGAATAGGTCTTTATGGATTGAATTTCTAGACATTAAGGACTTCGACAGCGTAGGCAGGGAATTTTTATGTGACAGTCTCAACCACGAAAAAATACATGGCGTGTTCGTGGAGCTGCTAAAGGACATATATAGAGACAACCCAGCACAAATTGTATCGGAAGGCCGAAGATCTAATGAAGTGGTTGATATTCACCAAAGGCTTGAGAAATGTTGTCGTCTGTCTCAATTGCTGTTGACACTTTATCTTAATGGCGTAGAAAAACGGCTCAAAAACAGTCAATTAGAGCTTGATTTATCACACGTGCGTAATGGATAAATGGGGCAACAGAATGTCCCCGGACTAATGCACCGGACGACATAATGCAACTATGGGGCGATGCTGCTACTACGGGGCGATGCAAGCGAGGTACCGACACTTGCGAATATGTGTAGAAACGCAGCTACAAATCTAGCCCTTAAGTTTAGCACACAGAATTCGCGAGTTGGGATCTTTAAAGCAGAGAAGACCAATCACGTGCTGTCAAGTCAATGACAAATCATGCCCATAGTCAAGCAATGTAAGTACCTCGTCGGGTACGTAAATGCAGGAAACTTACTCTAGCAACCACTAAAATCATCTGAAAATTAAGGGGGAGCGGAATGCAGCAATAATCAAAAATAGAGTGCCTTGGGGTCATAATAAATATTAAGTGGTGCATGGAATCTGGAAACGAGTAATGGTGTCAGCGCTAACATCGCTAAAGGCCAATCTGTGCTTAAAATGGAACATCTTGTCAAGGTTGAAGTTAACCAATGATCGATCGGTCGGCTGGCCTTATGAGCCTACGGCAAAACCACATATGCGGCAGTGCAGGATGGCACATGTTCGGCCTTGTTTGCAGTCAGATAAGCACAGAAAAAAATTAGTCTTTAATGAATACTCAGGAACATGTATCAAAATAAATGGGCGGCTCAAGGGCAGAAGTATCGGTACGCGAAAAGCGTGGGCGTATAATGGAGGAAGAAGTCAAGGAAGTTGGAAACCATGTGCAGGGTAATAGAAAGTGTAATTACACAACCAGAGTCATCAGAAAGTAAGTGAGAGAAGCAGAGGCAGTTAATTCGATGCAGTGACTGGGAACAGAAACAGACCATAGACATTTGCAAGAGTGAGCAGAAAGCAATTAGAAGGAAAAATCTGTACGATAACACGAAGGGAAGTGCCTTGCTATTTCAAGTTCGATCGGGTTGCCTAAGGACAAAAACATACCGGAGCAAGTATTCCCAACTAGATTAGGCATGTGTAAGCTACAGCAAAAATATGGAGACTATTAGGCAAGTGCTGATGGAATGCGAACGTATTCACCCGGTGAGCCCCTTAGATAGCCTACACGTTCAAGAATCGCTTGGTTTAAAAGTGGGCAGAAACATCAGACCAGTGAGCAGTCGAGACAATCAAGATACGTTTAGAGTATTGGCGGGACAAAAAGCAGGGAACATATTGATACGAACGGATCCGTTACAGGCAAAGATATCGGTACAAGGTAGATAGAAAAGTTCTTGAGAAAAAAGATTAAGTAGATGTATACAAAAATCCTGGGATGAAATGCATGTACAGCATACTTGGTTAAATCAAGCAGGCTAGGTAACTAGTTCTGTCGGCCCCGTTTCAAAGGGGATGCTTATAAATCAGCACCATCATCATACTGGTATACTCTGGTAAACGATTTGGTCTTGCCACTTAATGGTGATGGTGGTAGCTAAAGGACATATCAAGCTCCTTTTCTACACACATAACGGCGATAATTTTTTAATGTGTACCTACATAATGGGACCACCTATTTTCTAGACTGCCTTGCGTCATGTCCACCACGTCGACGCACCTAATACCAATAACGCGGTGACTGCGGCTGCGCAGGGAAGCGGCCTGCGAAGCGTTGTGGCTCCGAGAGTGGCTCGTCTCGTCATGGCACAGAAAAAGGCAGAAGACGAAAATGCCGAAATCCCTGCACAAGAGCTGCATGAGTTTGGCCACCCGGTCGATAAGAAAGCAAGGTCTGATCGCACGCGTTCTCCCTTCGTGATGCCTTCGGAGACGTCGCCCGTGGCGTCATCTGGGGCGTCAACTGAGACGTTACCTCGCCGACGGTCACGGTCACTGGAAGACCTGTCAGACGACATACAAGAGATCGTGCCCGATTACGCGACGAAGTCTCAGGCTCGCACGACTGTCAAGGTGGAGTCCGTTGGCGGTGCGTGTTTATTCGCATGAACCGGCCGTTAAAACATCGGCTCCCGGTGCTACACGGCGGTTTAATTAGTAATCGCTTATTGTTGCGTACTCATTGGTGGCATATAGTTTTCCGCTGGTGTAAACCATAACTTAAAGTACAAGTAACAAATGTCATGAATTTGGGGACAAGTGCTTACATCTTGCCTGAAATACAGCAATGAAGTCTTTCGGCAAACGCCCGATACAGCTGTGTGAGCAGTGGCTGAGACGACGACTTTGCAGTATTACAAACTACTCAAGAGGGAGGAGGGTGCGTATGATTTCGCCTTCTAGTTCTGCAGCTCTTTAGCTAATTGCTCAGCTTCATTACTGTTGAATAGTCCTGAAGAGGGCATGTGTGTCTGAAGATATAGTGACCTTAGGGTAAGAACTCGCACAGCGCTACACAGGAACGGCACACGGAAGGCTACAGCTTATATGTACACTGGCCGTAAAGAACAATAATCACTTTACAAGCCGTGCCTGGTAAGCTGAATACGCGCTGGAAAGGTATCATAGCTAAAGGAAAAAAACTGCACTGCAGGATAGTTAATCTGCGTTTCACTCTCTGTAATGTTGAAAGCCAGATCCTGAACAGGGGCATAGCGTTACTTTTTGAGATTACACAGGATTCCCTGGATGTTTCTATAGATGTAGCCGAACCGTGTCAATCTACTGCTAAGCAGTCAGTTTTCCAGATGTACTGTCAAGCGGCTTGTTTTTGTTTTTTTTCTTAAGAACCTAGCTGCCAGTTCGCGGTTGGAAATAATAGCAGTTGATTGATAAGCGGGTGCTTTTTCATATTGAGGCTCTGCTTTGCTAAGGGCCTTTTACTGGCTAATAGCACAGATATCTGGTAGCTTTTCTGAATGCGAAGAAAAAAGATAAATAAAACAATAAAGCTTTAGTTGCAGTAGGTGTGATGTTGATGATGGTATTCGCAGTCGACTTTGATGCATGTTGTGACACTCTTCAACACCCCTTTACGATGGCACTGGCTCTCTGTGACAACTCTCGAGGAAAGTTGCGAAGCAATTACACCTTCTTGGGTCTAAAAAACTGCAGATGGGTGCATAAAAGCATCTCCACCGACTCGCACTGAAATCGAGAGTACCTCTCTTTAAATCTGGTATTTTATGCGTGAAGAAATTTTCTCCTTTTAAGAAAACGTTGTTGCCAGCACAGACCTAGTGCACGAGCAGTGAACCCCTTGGACATGTCCTGTCGATTTTAGCGCTTGGATTACGTTGTGGCTTTTGTTGAAGGCGGTATTTCACGTTCACGAATCACTTTTTATATCAAATGTTCGATTTAGTGTAACTGCCCCAGCTCACACTTGTGCTGCTCGGATGACTTGAAGCAGTGCGTGTTTACTGAGCTTATGATTAGAAAAGAAGGAACTAGAACCGGTAACGGACCTCTGAATGGTGAGGCTTCAGCCAAGTCTTCCAGGTAACGTCAAGCGAATTTCCACGCTTGGCGCAGCAACAATTAAGGGTGCGACGGTTGGCTTTCGCGACCTATTGCACGAAGCAGTATTAAATCATAAATATAAACTAGCATTGCAAGAAATTAGGGCGCACACATGATGTGGACAAAACATACATGATTTCTCATCATACCATTCCAACTAGCCCCAAACCCAAGCCTTAATAAAGCTTCAAGTCAGCGATGAAGTCAAAAGTCCTGAGCGCGTAGCATTGACAACGATAGAAATAAATAGACCAATACGCGAAGAAAGGCTCGCATTGTTTTGTATACATAGCCACTTGTGATCGAGATTCGGTTGCTAACAACACAAACGGGATGTAATGAGTCCAAAGATATGGATGAACTGAGTTCGCCCGATGACCATGACTGTGCTTACAACGGACGATCGTGGTTTACACAAAATCAGTGAATATGGCCGCCAAACGTTCTAGCTTCGCTGCCTGTCTCCAGTATGTCCAGAGAGTCCAACATTGTGCACTCTTTCCACAGTTGGCTACCGCAGGCCAATTTCACGCGTGAAAATTAAACAGTGCACATGGTGCTCGCTTTTAAAGTGTAGGAATGAGTTTCATGGCCGTCTCTACGTCAAAAACATAGTTATTCTTCAAAGAGGGTGCATAGGGTTCAAAGGTTACGTTCAATGGTGCCACAGTAGAAGTGCATTAAGAGCGGCTCAACAATCATTTGGCAGATGGTATTATGCTAGCATTTCGTGGATCCAGAGCTTGGCGTAGCTCGTCTATTGTGCATAAACGACGTAAAACCTTTACGAAGGTTGCAAAAGGAATAGCGTTTTACAGCGCATCTATTAGGGCCCGTCCCTGCGGCGAGCGTTGACGTCGGCGTAGCCGAGTGAACGAGCACAGTGAAGAATGAAGGAGCAAACGCGGAGCAGCGGGGGATGAAAGACGCGAGGAGGAAAGCGGAGGAAGAAGGTATAGCGAAATCATGAGAAGGAAAGTGTAGTGCGGCGACGATGGCTACAAGATGGCGCCAGATAGCACGCGCCGTCTTGGAGGTCTGTTTGCGGCGACTGCTGTGAGTCGCGCCCACGCGTCACTGATGCGCTGCTTCTCGCGATCTCCATGTTAGCGAGACCGTCGCGCCACGCTTGTCGCAGTTTGCAACGTGCAGCACGAAATAGCCTTTCCGGCCAATATATCGCGAAATGAAAACACGTATGGAGCTGTGCTCAAATTTTTGCACTAGGCTGTATTGTAATCGTTGGCTAATTTTTTAGTACGCGAATTGTTCTCCTTTAAACTTCCGGACTAGTGCCCACATCTAGAAGCAGCTTGTTACGGTCCTTATAAAAAAGAAAAGTAAGAACTACCATGATATCGCCTCTGTAAGACTCATGCACGAGTGATACTCACCTTTTTATTTATTAATAAGTTATTAATTTTTTTTTATTTTCCTAATGTAGACTCAATGCATTCCGGTATGGAGCGTAACTGCTGCATAAGTGTTTTGGTGCACAAAAACAAAAAAGTCGCTGTTTCGTCCGAAAGCCGAAGCATTACTGCGACAGCAAATTATTAGATATAGCCATACGAAGTAAGGTTAGCAGTTTTATCGACCATATAAACTGCTACAAGCACTCGCTTACTAAGCAATTTATCAAGCACGGTTTCACACGCGCACGGGCAAACGTGAACACATCTCACTCGGTAACCGTGGACACTCGCTGTCAGAGACTGGCGTGTTGAAGAGCGGCTGCAGCGTTGAGCGTATTGACCTCCGTGCTGTCTCTCACTTCAGCGCGAACTAAGTGGCGAGAACACAGCGCACACGAAGCTATCAGCCCTCGGCGTACCTGCACTCTGTCCCCATCGCAGGTCGCTTTCAAGATAGGGCGCGCGCGGCCGCGCTCAGCCGTACCATACGCAGCCGCCGCAAAAGTAGAACCCCCCCCCCCCCCCCAACTGGAGGCTTGCGCGTGACCGAAGACCGCGTGTTTCGTGCCTGCCTTCATCCCGGGCGCCCACGCGATAGAGCCACCATCCTAGGTTCACACTAGCACGCTTTCACTCTGAACACACAGTATACGGCGTGCGGCCACGATATTATCGCACTTGGACTTTACACAGTACATCACAGTGACGACGACGACGGAAATACACTTGCATTGTCCATATAATTGCCATCACAGCAAACACTTCTGAACAAAAAAGCTTTACAGGGTACTTTACTTTAAGGAGTGATCATGATGCAGTGACATGCATCTAGAAAGCTGAACTCAGTCATCTTTGCCAGTGACGTTTCGTTCTAGAAATATATCACGTAATGCAGGTAATCGTAGAAATGCACGCAATGGTGGTCAACCATGCCACTTAAGGTGTTTCTTTATTTCTGCGATGATACTCAGAGGTCGGTACTAGTTTGTTACAAGTCCTGACGCACGGGTCTGAATCAATTCTAGGCTCCTGTCCCACGCCTTTGCATACGGGTCACAAACTATGCGAGAATGGCGAAGAAGGAGCGGTGTGTTGGCCAAAGAAGTGTGTTAAAAGCCTAAAGCTTGATATTTTTCGGGATAAAATTGAAGACTCGACCGGCCTTAGAGTTTATAGCGCTCATGTAGATGTGCCAGGTAAGGTCCGATGAAAAACGCTGTGCGTAAATCGTGTGGTTAACTTTTGGACTTCTTCCGTTATGCAAGAAAACTCTCAGTAGTTTACTCGCAGTTCTGTCAGCTAGTAAAACGAATATATTCGCATTTTGAAATGTTTAACGTCATGAGCCATTGCTCACACCGCAAACAGACTTGATTGAAATCGTTTTACAAAGCTATTATATCTCAATAGTACTTAATTTCTCGGTATACGTTGCAATCATCTGCGTACAGCCTCTTTAATTACGATAGCATCATCGTCAACATCGTTACGATAAACCAGAAAAAAAAACGTGGGCCCAGCATCGATCCACAGCGGAACGCCGGAAGAAAGTTAAATGCCTGATGATCTAGTGGCGGTGCTGTGTGATCTAGAACCCCTTATTTACGGTCATCGTTAGTTAAAGGAAATTGATCACTAGCCCATTACTAGACTAGTAACAGACTCGCAGGGCTTCTATACCACACGAAAATGCTGAGATTTCGCTGTTGCGAAAAGGTTGCTTCATCTCAAGCAGTCTCATACATGTGGAATAGATGGAGCAAGGAATGTCTGTCAATCTGTCAGTCATTCCAGTTCTAGTTTCAGGATATCTTAAAGCTGGTGAGGGAGCTTCTGTGTAAGATTCAAGCGTCATGACGTCTTTGTAAGGCGGAACAGTTCGCATGAGTAGCACGCCCATGCTGCTCTTTTTAGCACCTGCGCATGAATTTGTGCCAAACCAAACCACTTGTAGTACATCGAGCACCTAACAAAAACACAGAGCATTTTTGCTGAAGCTTCCGTACGGCTCGGTATTACGCCAACCAGCACACCTTACCCTATTGAGCTTTCGTCTTCCTACCTGACTTGCGCTGCGCGCTTTGAGGGGTAGCATATAATATAATGAACATTTATTATTCCTCTCGCGCACTTGTTTCTAGAAGTGCGAGCATCCGGTCGAGGCAGTATCGAGGGCACTATTAGCGTCCACCACGAATTCGTTCAGAGAAGTTCAACGCGGATACAGTCTCGTGTTATTGCTTGTTTGGTTTTCTTCCTCCAGCACATGCTTTTGTATTTAAGAACACGATCTTTGTTCTTTAGTTGCACAAGAAGAGCCAGAAATGTTCAGTAAGCCGAAAACAACTTCTCGCAAACGGCTTATCTTACACAAAGAACAAGGAGCCAAATAACACACAGGTGGAATTACCTGTTGTTTTGTATTGTTCCTTGTGAAACAATAATAATGTAGGAAATGGAAATAATGTGGACGATATCAATTGGCTCTTCTGGGATCCGAATCGGACAGCTACTAATTGATACCCCCCCCCCCCCCCGTCTATCCTCTTGAGTATTTTGCATGTGTAAATCATCTAGCCATATGGATGGATGGATGTTATGAGCGTCCCCTTTGGGACGGGGCGGTGGGTTGCGCCACAAAGAGTGTTAGCCAGCACCACCCGCGGTCATGGCCGTTGAAGTGTAACATCCATGTAACTGCATGGGTCACGCGGTACGCGTGATCTTAGCAGCAGACTGTCAATAGACCGTCATATGCTATTTAAAAACATCAAGGCTTGCAGTCTAAGAAGTATTTAGTGCCGGTCTTCAATCTAACGTATTCTTAGTTTCAATTAGAAAATGCACATTTAGGCTTTTGTTTAAATGTAGCCTTTTGTAACACAAAATAATTGTTATTGTAATCTTCAGCGCCCCAACCTCGACAAGCTACTGACGACGCTCATGTTTCTTCGTCATCTGAAGACTCGCTGGTAAGCCCACTTAATTTGTAAATCAGGGGAACAGTCGATGATTTTTTTTAATAATGTTCTGTGTTCCTTGTGCGTTGATGCATAAAACGATATGTAATTATTGTGTGTAGCCTCTAAGGTGCATCTAAGTGCACAAAATTCTTCTGCTATAATCGGACATGAACTTATCCAGAGTACGTTCTTTCAATACGGAGTCTTGTATTTTACGCTGACACATTTGAATGACATCGTACTTTTCGACAGTGCCAAAACAGAGTTTTGAATTTTGGCCGCGTATACCGCGAACGCACTAAGCATCTTTAGGCGTGAAATTGTTGTGTGCCGGAGGCATAATATCAGAGCTCCGCCATGCGCACACTGTGGAAGAAAGAATTGTCGTGTGTTTTATAGCTCTGACATCTGTGTGACATGTGCTCGATCCCACAATTACCCAATTTATCAGTCGCCACCATGGTGTTGACGCTTTGCTACGCCACAATGGGCTCAGTCATATGAGATGGGCAAGCCGCCATTAATAGGAATTTATTGGCAAAGGTTTCTGGTGCTGGAGGCGAATTTCGGAAAAGGGAGTATATTAATAACAATTCGGTTGACCTCGTGTGAACCCAATGATCTAGGCAACACGTAATTGTCCCTTTACCTGAAAATTTCTGGTCGGTTGCACCATTTGACACTTTTCACTTACGTACTAACGTGTTTTTGAATACACGTTGGCACATTATGCCATTCTATCAGACTGAAATGCTAGGACGCCTTTAATTTATTCTTCTTCTGAAGATACATTCGCTAAATATCTGTCCTGTCTTCTCCCAGTGTTTGCGTTCCAATGTTTGCCCAACAACCATTCCGTCTGCCGCAAGAGAAAAAAAGAAGAAAATATTTGATCTCAATTTAAAGTAATGTTGTTTTGGGAAGCGCGTATGTAGCACACATTGGTTTAAAGCTGTCCATTTGCGTTTTTACCCCAACAGAACTCAGAACCTGATATCATGACTGAGCCGGCTGCTACCTCTGGTGAACCTGGTACGGCCTTATCCATGCGGAGTAGCATGTCGGCGGCTATAAATCCGCTGCTATAATTATCTGCATTTTATTAAGGTGCATTCTTTCTGTGTGTGTGTGTGTTCATACAGGAGCTTCGGCACCGGAGTCCGCAGACGATACGACCAGAGCCGGAGATTTGTTAACACCCACAGGACCTGATGAGATAACCGGTGATGAGGTAAACACTAATGTTCTTCAATACCCGTCTTGGCACGAACATGCCCTTCGATGTTGTGGGGTCTAAAACATGCTCTTGGGACAAAGGAATGACAACGCAGTAGTGCAAACAATTACAACGGCATTTATTGCACTTTTCGTACACTAATTCCTGCTAGCCTAATTACTACCCATAGTGCATGCCGAGTGAGTGAGTGAGTGAGTGAGTGAGTGAGTGAGTGAGTGAGTGAGTGAGTGAGTGAGTGAGTGAGTGAGTGAGTGAGTGAGTGAGTGAGTGAGTGAGTGAGTGAGTGAGTGAGTGAGTGAGTGAGTGAGTGAGTGAGTGAGTGAGTGAGTGAGTGAGTGAGTGAGTGAGTGAGTGAGTGAGTGAGTGAGTGAGTGAGTGAGTGAGTGAGTGAGTGAGTGAGTGAGTGAGTGAGTGAGTGAATAAACTTTTATTTGGTCCAGCAAAGCGCGATAAAACGCGCACCTGGCTAATCCCACGACGGGACTGACAGATCTAGTCTGCCGGCCCGATCGTGGGCGCGCTGGACGGCCAGGATTTGATCCTCAAAGACGGGACTTCGCAGGAGGGCGTCCCACTCTTCCTTGGTGTAGTGCATGCCGATGGGCGCGCGACAAATCGAGGAAGCTCCGACTCACCGCGGCCAGCCATCGAGCGAATATGTTCGTCCCATGCGGGACAGCAGCGCCTAACCATTCGCGTGTACAGTTCCGCAAAGGGTGCGCGAGCTCGCGAAGCGTCCGCGCCGCTGCCCGATGGCAAACTAGAGATGCACTTCTAGAGTACGGTTGAGTGGGACGGGCGGCAGGGATGGCACATGCTTCGCAGTGAGCTGCGCCACGACGAAAAATACCGTGGCGGCGCTGCGATCAAAGTGGATTGGGCCGCACCGAGGTCGCGCCGTTGGAAACTGCTGGCGATACTTCTCGGAAGGGTCATTCGTACTACCTCGCGCGCTGGCACCAGCGTTCAGGCAGCTGAAGTGGGGTTTATAATTGCGTATGACATGTATTTATGCCTCGGGAATTGATACCCTTCTTTCTCTTTTTTTATTTTGTTTTATTTTATTTTAACCCGCTCGGTGATTACGCGTGCATTGCGGTCGCAGTGTCGGCTTTCATTCTACTGCGTTATTGCACGGCTCCCTTAGGAGAACAAATATTTTCTTGTTCTTCAAACAGCATGTTCCTCTCGTGTGTATTTTTCCGCATACAGTTTGCCATCAGTAGTTTTTGCAAAAGGCAGACGGAAAAGTGTATCTAAAACTCCCGCTTGCCGCTCCAAACAAATAGAGCATATCTGGCGACCTGTACACAGATTTACAGGAAGTATTACTTTAGAAAAAGAAAGACAAAACTCTAACGCAACATTCCATTCATGTTTCCACCTCCCTCGCGTAATAGAATGCGGAGTAATTGGTACGGGTTCTTATATTGCGGTTGGACCTCGGGCGCCGAAAACAGTTTTCGGTAGCCATAATATATGCTAATTTATGGCCCATAAGCCATGTGAAACATTTTATCCAGCAAACAAAATAAAAGAAAGCCGCGTCGTAGACTAATTCGTGGCTACATAGTGGATATGGCGTTGCGCTGCTAAACTGGAGCTCACTAATTCGGAATTCCATGGAAACAAAATGAAAAAAAACACACGTGTATTTCTGTTTAGGTAAACGTTAACGAACCCCAGGTGGTGAGAACTGAACAGGTGGCCTCATGATCACATCACCAGACGGAAAACGCCAGAATGTGTTCGATAATATTGCTACGGAGTACTATTTCCTATGATGAAGAGCCGAGCAGTAAGAAGACGACGACGACGATTGGAAGCTAGCGCGGGCCATTGCCTCTTGGCCAACTGCGCCATATTGTCTTGTAAATATACTTGTAAATAGCTTTTCGTCGGCGTCTTCCTACGTAACATATCTGGTGGAGGTGGACGTTCCCTGTACCTCGTCACGGGCGTGAGATCGAGGCCGCCTATCCGGCTGCCTTCGACTCCAGCCCCACCAACGCACCTGCAGACACGGTTTCCCTGATCCAGGCAGTTGTCCACCAGGAGTTCGCCAACATGGGTATTCACACCATCTGCTCGGCCCATCGCCCTGATACCCACCCGGCTTCTTTGATTCCACCCCGTTCCGCACCTTCTTACCCACCACGTTTCCGCAACCCCTCTGAATGGCGCACTGCAGACAACAAGCCAATTTATTTTTACTGCCATCGTATTGGGCCCATTTCTCGGCACTGTCGCAGTTGCTGGAGTTCCCTCAACCAGTCTACATATACTGCCTACTCTCGCCCCCCAGGTGGCCTTTCTGGTCCCTATGCTGCCCGCTCAGATAATGCCGCCACCGATTCTCCAGCGCCGAACCGCCCCTATTCTCGTTCGCCTTCGCCCCAACGACAACAATCTCGCTCCCCCCAGCCCCGTCGCTCCTATTCGCCGACTCCCTTCGGACGCCGCTTCCAGCCGGAAAACTAGACGATGCAGCGCCTCGAGGTGACGCTGCATTGCTCCCTACGCCGCCAAATCTGAACCTTCTTGACGTGCAAGTCGACGGTGTTCCTGTATCTGCTCTCATAGACACTGGGGCTCATTTGTCGGTAATGAGAGCTGAACTGCGTAACCGGCTGAGGAAAATAATCACGCCCGCCACGACGCCTGTTGTCCGTGTCGCCGATGGCGGAAGAGCCCCTGTAATTGATATGTGTGCCACCCGCGTCTCCTTCGCCGATCGCTCCACTACCGTGCTATTCACAGTCATCGCTCACTGTCCCCACGACATCATCCTCGGCTTAGACTTCCTCTCCGCACATTCTGCTCTCATCGATTGCTCCGCGAGTACTCTCCGCCTCGACCTGCCTGTTCTGGATCCTGCTGAACCACACCCCAGTCGCCTCAGTTCCGCCGACTTCGTTCGCTTGCCACCTTCGGCACTGACCTACGTTGACCTAGTGTAATCCCCACCAGTCCCCGACGGTCACTACATCGCGGCTCCTATGCAAGACGTCCTCCTTACACACGGGATCACAGCACCTCATACAGTTTTACCTATCACGGCGAATTGCGTCTGCCTGCCAGTGGTCAACTTTGGCTTGACGACACAAGTGCTGCCACGCGGGATGTATCTGGCCCAGCTTGCTCATTCGAGGATCACTCAGTAGCATCCATTGCAGTAGACGGCACTTCATCCGATACTCTTCTACCATCGCAGTCGGCAAATTGTACCATCGCTGACTTACAAAAAATGATTGCGCCCGACTTGTTGTCCGAGCACGCTCGTGAACTCTACCGCGTTCTGTTTTCCTACAAAGATATTTTTGACTTTAACGATCGTCCTTTGGCCCAAACAGAAGCTGTTAAACATCGCTTTAATACCGGCGATGCCCCTCCTATTCATCGCTGCCCGTATCGAGTATCATCCGCTGAGCGTCAAGTTATTCACACCGAAGTTCGCAAAATGCTTGCCAAGAACATTATTGAACCGTCATGTAGTCCATGCGCGTCACCTGTTGTGCTGGTAAAAAAGAAGGATGGCTCATGGCGCTTTTGTGTGGATTATGGGCACCTTAACAGGGTTACCAAAAAGCACGTCTATCCCCTACCTCGGATTGATTACGCCCTTGACTGCCTCCACGGTGCTCGATATTTGTCCTCTATTCACCTTCACTCCGGCTACTGGCAGATTGCCGTGGACGATCTCGACCACGAGAAGACTGCTTTTGTAACACGCGACGGTCTTTATCAACTCAAAGTGATGCCTTTCGGTCTATGTAATGCTCCTGCCACTTTTTAACGCATGATGGACTCCCTCTTTCACGGTTTCAAATGGTCCACTTGCCTGTGCTACTTGGACGACGTTATAGTATTCTCCCCAACATTCGCTACGCACCTCGAGCGCCTCTCAGCAGTCCTGGATGTTTTTCGGCGACCCGGTCTCCAACTCAACGCATCGAAGTGCCAATTCGGCCGTCGCCAGATTACCGTCCTTCGACATCTCGTTGACGCGAACGGAGTGCAACCGGACCCAGGCAAGATCCATGCTGTTACGCACATCCCTCTTCCAAACTGTGTCAAGGGTGTGCGCAGCTTCATCAGCCTTTGCTCGTACTTCCGCCGTTTCGTGGAAAATTTCGCGGCCATCGCATGACCACTAACCGAGCTTTTGAAAAAAGACGCCCCTTTCCAGTGGGCCGGTAGCGAGGCCTCTGCATTCTCGCTTCTAATCGACCTTCTCACAACGCCTCCCGTTCTGGCCCATTTCGATCCTTCTGCGCCTACCGAAGTCCGTACTGATGCCAGCGGTCACGGAATTGGCGCAGTACTGGCACAACGCCAGCGTGGCCACGACCGTGTTATCGCTTACGCCAGCAGGCTCCTCTCACCCGCGGAGCGCAACTATTCCATCACTGAGCGTGAGTGACTGGCCCTAGTTTGGGCGGTTGCGAAGTTCCGCCCATACTTATATGGCCGACAATTTTCCGTTATCACAAACCATCACGCGCTTTGCTGGTTATGCTCATTGAAAGACCCTGCAGGAAGACTTGGTCGCTGGGCCTTACGCCTCCAAGAATATTCGTTCTCTGTCACCTACAAATCTGGCCGACTACAGAAGGACGCTGACTGCCTGTCTCGCTACCCGGTAGACGAACCTGACGACACTGACAGTAGTACCGCCGACGGCATTTTCTCTGTGTCTGCCTTCGCTAACATCGCCGATGAGCAGTACCGAGACCTATCGCTGCGAGTACTCATCGAGCATCTGCGCTCTACACCTACCGACGCATCCGTTCGCCGATATGCCCTCCAGGGCGGCATTCTGTACCGAAGGAACTTCCTCCCCGATGGCCCTGATCTTCTTCTTGTCGTGCCAAAACACCTACGACAGACTGTGCTCTTTGAGATGCATGACGCACCCACTGCAGGACATCTTGGGGTAACCCGCACGTACGACCGCGTCCGCCGCCGCTTCTTTGGCCTGGTCTCGCTCGCTCCGTCCGACGCTATGTTGCTGCCTGTGATCCCTGCCAGCGTCGGAAAAAACCTCGGGTGCTACCTTCCGGTCATCTCCAGCCGATCACCGTCCCTGCGGAACCGTCCTTTCGTGTTGGATTAGACCTCCTCGGTCCCTTTCCCACGTCCTCCTCTGGGAGCAAATGGGTAGCCGTCGCAACTGATTACGCCACCCGATACACTATCACCCGGGCTCTCCCTACCAGTTGCGCCACTGACGTCGCGGACTTTCTCTTGCATGGCATTATGTTTGTGCATGACACCCCGCGACAGCTGCTTACTGACCGTGGTCGTAACTTCCTCTCGAAAGTTATCGCCGACATTGTGCGTTCCTGCTCTATTCAACACAAGCTGACTACCTCATACCATCCTCAAACCAATGGCCTGACAGAGCGGTTAAACCATACTCTTACCGACATGCTGTCCAAGTACGTTTCGAAGGACCACCACGACTGGGCGTTGCCCTTCCTTACGTCACATATGCTTATAATTCTTCCCGGCACGACACCGCCGGATTTTCTCCATTTTATCTACTGTACGGTCGCGAACCGACCTTGCCCCTTGACACGGTACTTCCTCCTGCTGCGACCTCAACAACCGAGTATGGGCGCTCGCCAACCATGCACGTCAGCTTGCCCGTGCTCGACTGACGGACTCGCAAACCACGCAGCAGCGTCAACGCCCGCCACCGTCATGTACAGTTTTCGCCTGGTGCACTCGTGCTCCTGTGGTCGCCCTCTCGTCACGTCGGACTTTCCGAAAAGCTCCTTTCGCGTTACACAGGGCCCTACCGCGTGCTGCGCCAGGTGACGCCTGTGACGTACGAAATTGCTCCTGCCAGCTCAACCTCGTCATCTACTCTGGCATCTAGTGATGTCGTGCACGTCAGTAGGCTCAAGACCTACTACACTGCTTCAGAGTTCGGCCTTTAGTCACTCCGGGACGGCTCTTTTGCCGCCGGGGGTAGTGTTACGGGATAGTATTTCCAATGATGAAGAGCAGAGCAGTAAGAAGACGACGACGACGATTGGAAGCTAGCACGGGCTGTTGCCTCTTGGCCAACTGCACCATATTGTCTTGTAAATAAACAGTAAAAGCTCGTTAATTCGAACCGCAAGGGGAAGCCGCTTCAGTTCGAATTAACGAAAGTTCGAACTGAGTGAAGTGAAGGAGGGCAACAGTACACTGCGATTTGGAAGCAGTAGGGCATGTCAGGAATTTGGCGTGTCAGAAAGTGATGGCGTGTGCCGCGGGCACACGCCATCTTCAAGTCGAAGCTCTGGGTCCGACTGTGCCACACCACCGATGTCCGCCGAAACGAACGTTAGCCGAGGCTTAACACCATCCCAATGAATCGCGACCGCCGATACCTATTAAGCTGAAAACAGAGGTGCACAACCGATGAAGACTGCCGAGACAAAGACGCTGAACATGTGAAGGTGGCGAAGGCCCTGATTCGTTGGTTCTTGATTGCAAGCGCAGCTGCGACGTACTTGATTCGCTGTGTTTTGGCGCTTGCCGTGCCATCTCCGCACAACATTAGCAGCTGTACAAGATTTGCAAAGCCTCCGAGATTCGCAACGGGCAAGAAGTCTCCGAGGTTACGCAGAACGGAGATACGGCAGCCGCCGCTGCCTTCTGGCTGACCCCGCGTCGGCTCGATTTTTGTTCGATTTTGCCTTCTCTCGCCCTTCTGTCCGTTTCGGAGGCAATACAGCCTTGTGTGTAGGCAGTAGGCGCGTTTCTCTGGCCGTGAGCCAGGCGAGCGTAGTTCGAATTATCCGTGAGGGAACCTTCTCGCGTTCGAATTAACGGACTTTTTTATACATAGACTTCTATGGAGCTTGGCCGGACCCAATCGTACAGTTTGAATTATCCATAAATTCTAATTATTGAAGTTCGAATTAACGAGCTTTCACTGTACTTGTAAATAGCTTTCGTCGGTGTCTTCCTACGTAACAAATCAATAATAAAAAATTAAAAATGTAAGGAGCTGCGTCTTTCGGCTTTTTTCTAGTGATGTAAACGAAAGAAATTATTCTAGAGTATGATGTCCGAGACAAACATGTTACGCTTATCATATATTTCATATCCAAATGTGACACCGTTCCCAACTGTACGTCTGCTAAACTAAGCAACTTCTGTATTATAAACGACTGCTTTCGACTATACGGTGCGCTACTTAAGGGCAATAATGAAGCAATTAAAGAAATGGCGTGACCCGCATACACGTATAGAGATATTTCTAGATCTGCTGTGTTCTTTGAACAACATAACTCGGATACCACATTGCGTACCCAGTTTTAATGGGTTGCACATAGGGCGAGACTGTGGAGGAGGAATAAACTTTATTAGTTGAAATGAGCCGATGGTAAAATCGTCCGAGGTGGGCGGCGTCCCTATTCCAGGATGCCGTGGGCCTGAGCTGATGGCTTGGCCCTGCTCACAAGGCGATGCTGGTCTTCAGGGCTCGAGCCTGTCAGCTGGGCCTCCCACTGCTCGACGGTCGGTCCGGTGATGGGCGGTGTCGATGGGTTTTGCTGACATTCCCATACCATGTGGTAGAGGGTATTGGGCGTAGAGCAGAAGGCGCATTTGTGAATGCAGCTCGTAGGATACATGGCGTGTAGCAGGGTGCCGTGCGGGAATGTGTCGGTCTGTAGTCTTCGGAAGTTCACCGCCTCTTCTCTTGTCAGCTGGGGATGCGGGGTTGGATAGATCCTTCTACCCAGTTTGTGGTGGCTCAGGATATCGGCGTATCTTTTCGGGACGTTATCTTGTTGGTCTACCGGTGCTCGTGAACCTGGTGGGATAGCCCGGAGAATGTGATCTCGGGCAGCGGCATTAGACGCTACATTACCCACCAGGGACTCGTGTCCCGGGTCCCAGACAATGTACACTTCTGGAAAATTGCCTTGTTTTTCGAGGATGCTCAGGGCTTGTTTGGAAATGGGGCCCTTTTAGTAATTTATACATGCTGTTTGTGAGTCGGTGATGATTCTGATTAGATCTTCCCCTCACTGGCCCGTAGTGGCCGCCAGGGCTATCGCCGTTTCTTCCGCGCAGTCAATGTCTGGAATGCTTACCGAGGCCGCTGCTACCTTTGTCCTTGGCCGTTGATCACGCTGATAGCGTGGGCCGCTCTGTTCTTGTACTTTGCGGCGTCGGTGTATCGGACTTCTCCTTGTTTTGGTACTTCGTAGGCCTTACGTAGAGCTTTCACTCTCGCTCGCCTCCTTTCTCTGTGGTATTCAGGGTGCATGTTTCTCGGGATGCTGGCCACCGTGATCTTCTCCCTCAGGGGTAGAGGAACCCGCTGTTTTGTGGACTCATATTCGACTGGTAGCCCAGTCTTATTAGCGTGTCCCTACCCGTGCTGGTGAGCTTGAGTCGCTCTATCTGGCTCGTCTTGTGGGCCTCTACTAGTTCCTCCCAAGTATTGTGGATGCCCAGGCTGAGTAGCTTCTCCGTCGACGTCGTCGGTGGAAGCCTCAGTGCCAGCTTGTAGGTCCTTCGTATTAGGTTGTTCAATTTGTCTCTCTCGCTGTTCTTGAGACCCAGGTACGGGGTGCCGTAAGTAACTCTGCTGATTATCAGGGCTTGTATTAATCTGATGGTGTACTGCTCTTTCAGAGCGTGCTTTTTGTTTGTCACTCTTCGCACCAAGTGCGCGACTTGGGTAACTGTCGCTTGCAGTTTTTTTAATGTTGGCGAGACCGGCACCGTCCTTCTGGAGAGTGAGGCCCAGAATACAGAGTGTGTCCACCTTGGGTATGTTGACTCCATTTAGTGTCAACGTTGGGTCAGGTGTCTCCTGCGGAGGCCGCCCTCTTGTCCCCTTTTTGAGGATCAGGAGCTCCGACTTTTCCGGCGCGCACGAAAGACCGCAGCGGTGTAGCTATGCTCGGTCCTGTGGATGGCTTCCTGCAGGGCATCTTGTTGTTCGCCCGCCGATCGCGTGCACGTCCACATGGTCAGGTGGTCTGCATACATTGCGTGACGAATACCCCTGATATCCTCCAAGAGGTTCGGCAATCCCCTCATCGCTATATTGAAGCACACCGGGGAGATCACCGACCCCAGGGGGTTCCTTTCTGCGGTATTTGGAACTTCTCGGTCCAGAGATTCCCCAGGCCTATGGTCGCCGTTCTACCCGTCAGGAAGTCCCGGACGTAGTTGTATGTCCGCCGTCCACAGTTGGTGTGTTGTAGGCTGTTTAGCACTGCTTCGTGTGAAACGTTGTCGAAGGCTCCCTTCACGTCGAGTGCCAGGATGGCACTCTTGTGGAATGGGCTGAGGCCGTTGATAACTTCTTCTTTAAGCTGAAGTAGAATGTTCTGGGTGGAGAGGTTAGGCCGGAAACCGAACATAGTGTTCGGCAGGTGCCCACCTTCTTCCAGATAGGGCGAGAGACGATTGTGGACCATGTGCTCGAAGAGTTTTCCCGCGCATGACGTGAGAGAGATCGCACGCAGGTTCTGTAGGTTGATGGGCTTGCCGAGTTTCGGGATCATCGTTACGTCCGCGTGCTTCCACGAAGCCGGTATACTGCCGGTCCCCAAGCTTTCATTGATATACTTGAGTACACTCTCCATCGCCCCGTCGTCCAGGTTAAGGAGGGTCTTGTTGTTAATTTTATCCCTGCCGGGCATCGTGTTTCTTGTGAGATTTCTTAAGGCTGCCAGAATCTCCGACTTGGTGAAAGGTTGGTCTAAATCCGAATTTGGTTTCCCCTCGTACTCCGGGTGAATGACTGGCTGCGTCATCCGTTGTTGCTCGTCTCCGATGTATTTCCCGGTGATGGCTTCGAGCGCTTCTTCTTCGGTTCCCTGGAAGCTGTTTATAACCCCCGTATTCAGAAATGCGTCTTAACTTGAAGCTTATGCTCGACTTGATATGAATGACGTCTTATGCGAACGCACCGAAGACGCTCATTGCGTTTCTTTTGGTGCGTTGACGACAGGCTTCGTTTAAATCAAGTCAAGCATGGGCTTCGAATGATGATGCATTTCTGAATACGGGGGTAAGTCTCTGTATGTGTTGCCCCATGACAGTTTTTGATTCCGTCTTCGCCAGAAGTGTCTTTAGAATGGCCCAGGTCTTTCGGTTGCTGAGGGTTCCCTGTAACTGGTCGCACACTTGATTCCAGTTCTGACCTCCGAGTTTTTCAGCATACTCCTCTGCCTGCTGCGCGATTGCGGCAATGCGGAACTTGAGTTTGCGGTTTCTCTTCTGCTTCTACCATCTCTTCAAAAGTCCTCACCTGGCCTCCCAGAGGTGAAGTAGGTGTGGGTCGACTTCGGGATTGTCCGCCATGAGTTGGATGGTCTTTGTGTACTTGGTAACCAAGTCCATCACGTTCTTTGTCCACTCCTCGATGTCCTCTAGGCTTCTGGGGTGTTCATCTTTCCGAAAACCAGGCCAGTCCATAATACCATCCAGTCTGATTTCGCTCTGGATGATATGATGGTCGCTGCTCAGAGTCTCGTCCAGTCTCGACCACTCGATTTGCCTTAAGCCCGTGGAGAAGGTCAGGTCTGGACTGGTGTCTCTGGAGACACTGTTGCCGATTCTAGTTGGTATTAGAGGATTGGTCCAGAACGTCAGGTGGTGGTGCTGTGCCACGTTGTGCACGTCCGTACCCTTCTTTTTGGTTGATCGGTAGCCCCAAGCCACGTGTGGAGCGTTAAAGTCACCCACCACGAGAAGTATTTGACCGTTGGTGAATTTCTTCACTTCTCTCAGGAACTCGTCCAAGTCCTTTAGTGTGTCGCGCAGAGGACTGTATACATTCAGGATGTAGAAGCCCTGCACGGTTTTCATGGGAGGAACCAGCTCAATCAGAGTGTGTTCGATTCTGTGGTTGACTTGGTGTTACTGAGTCGTGTAGTGCTTCTTGATGAGGACGGTGGTCCGGGTCCTTCCTTGGGCAATGTGCGTTTTGTAGCCGCGCATCGTAATATTATTTGTTTCAGTTTCTTGAAACGCGATGACGTCACGTTGATGTAGGGTGCATAGGTGAAGTAAATTTTGCCGTTTCCGATTTATTCCTCTGCAATTCCACTGCCAAATTTTGAGGGTTTTGGTCGCTTCTTTCTTCTTTGCTATCTTATTCGCCATCTTGGCTTCCCAGAGTCTCGTTCATCTGGGCTTCTCTGATGGGGTATTTTGGCTTTTTCCTTGCCTGCTCTTTTTCCCTTTCTAGGATAGAGATGCGTTGGCTGAGCACGTTGCCACCTGGGTGATCTCCTGGCGGAGCGTTTGTACGGCTGCTTGGACGGTGGCTGCCACAGATTTGCTTATGGTGCCGACGGCCTGAGCCAGTTCAGATTGGAACTCATTTCTCAGTTCGGCCTTGTCTTCGGTTCGGGCCTTGTGCATCTTGCACTCTATTCCCGATTCTAGGTCCTCTATCGGGGGAGTATGTTCCCTCGGCGGCGTTGGTGTTGTGGTCGGTTTCTGCTGTTTTTGCAATTGGTCAATGAGATGTTGGAGCTTCCTCTCCAGCGCTTGTTCCCTGGCCTGAGCTCTTCTGTCCCGTTCCTCCTGACGACATTCTTGCTCTTCTAGACGCTTCATGAACACTTCATTCCGCTTCATCAGGTCGGCGTTTAGCCTTCTGAGGGAGGAGATGGTTTCTTCGTATCTCGAATTTCGCTCTTGTGTCGGCAGTGACGGAAATGGGTCTGTTGTCGACTTGGAATTGGCTATCACTTCCGCCCAGCTGATCTTCTGCTGTTCTTGCTGTGGCTTCCTTGTTCCATATTGCGAGAAGCTTCAACTTGTCTCCCTTGTTATAGGTGGTTGTCGGCCACTTGATTTACTTCTCTCCCTCACGTACAAGGGTGGGGGTCTTGGCTTGAGCCTTTTCTCGCACTCCTTGCTTGCCGTCTCGTGAGGTAGTCCACATAGTTTGCACTGCAACTGGCAATCATGATCTGCTTGTGGGTTCTGCACCCCGCACCGGTTGCAGATATGTTCGTCTGGGTTGGGGCATACGTCCTGCCGGTGGCAGATTTCTCAGCAGGCCTTGCAATACTGTACCGATCTGTGGTATGGGCGGCAACGTGTGTACGGGCCGGCCACCTTTACATAGAAAGGGATGTGCGGAACTTCGAAGGTGATAACTGCTGAGGTGGATTTGCTGAGCATCCCCGCATGCAGGATGCCACAGTTGTTGGCTGCCAGTAGTTCCGCAAGTCGTTTCTCCGTCGTACACGCAGTGATAACGTGCACGACTCCACGTAATGTTCCTGGGAGCGGTTTGATGTACGGCGTCATCTCGTATGTGGCCGCTCCAAGTTCGATGCTGCTGATGGAACCGAGCTTCAGTGCGTAGTCCTCGTCTGCAGTGCTGGCAATTATCAGATTCTGCTTCCACTGCGTTTGGATGGTTACGTTCGCGCAAAATTCTTTGAAAGGGGAACCACTTGCCCTTGCAAGTCCTTCGGTGATCTTCTCGTCCGGCCAGCTGGACAGTTTCATGCCGGTTTCATGACAGTTTCATGCAGCGGCGGCGTCACGAGTCGCGGCGTTGGCTTGCCGTTGGTTCGGCTTCCCTGATATTGCTGCCGTTGGTGGTTGCTGTTGGCTTGCATGCTTGCTTCCACTCTCGGGTTGCTCCTCGCGTTCAGTCCTCCTTGCTGGTTCTGGGGCTTTCTTTGCTTTCCTCCCTCTTGTATGCGGTCCTCGTTCGGCGCCTTCTTGTTTTTTCTTGCCTTGATTGCTTGGAACCATGGGCCAGCTTGACTCAGCGTCTTGCCGCTGTTCTCACCGAATTCCATGTTGCTCTGGACCGCTGTGGAGTCTTGGCTATTGTTCTCTATGTCCATTTCCTGAGCACTGCCATTCGTTTCCCCTGCCATTCTCGGTGCTCGCGATGCCACGTGGGCCCACTCCTGGGGCGCGTGCGGCGTTCGGAGAACGGGGTTCGAATATGTCGAGGTGCTCGTTGCTCGGTGTGTCAAGGTAAACAAATCCACTCACCACGGTAATTCTGGCGACTTTCGATGCCGATTGCCTTGTCGAGCTCAACGACACAAAATCGTGAAGTTTGGTTAAGGTTAACAGCAATAACTCGCGATAAAAGCAGCAGCTCATGCGAAGCGCATCCGCTACGCTCTGCCCCCCGGTGGCTTTTTTTCGGGGTGAGACTGTGAAAAAACATTTTTCCTTGCCTGAATCAAGTTAGCAGATTTGCAGGCTGCCTCAAAATGGAGCGTTTACATTGAATCTCGACTTAGAACTTGTTCAGGAGAGCCTATTAGCACTCGTACGTTAATTCTCTCAGGAATTGGTGCGCCTCTGCGAAATTAAGGGTCACGACTGCCCAGCCGCACAATAATTTGGAATAAGAGTCCTCATTTGCATCGGCCCCTCACTTTCGACCCTTCAAAAGTGCTGTTATGCATTACATTCGAACGGAGACGGCTATTCGATAATTTTACAGGTTAACATAGGTTAAGCAGGGCGAAATCGTGTCAGCGTCCCAGCAGCGTTTCAGGCCAGATGTGTCAAAACTGGTAATGGATGATGGATGATGGTTTGATGCATTGCGCCCTATGCCTTTCCGAGTCTTGCCGTGGAATGTGCCGACGCATGCGCCGTACAGCCTGGGGACGGAATCGTTGTCGCCACGTTCATCACGGAACTTCAAATAGAGACGTTGAAAATTTTATGATCCACGCATTTGGGTGAATCCTCCCGGTGGACTCCAATCCCATCGTCATTGTGGTTGACTTTAACGTCGATGTGTCTCGCCCCGAAGGAAAGTGGTTCTTAGAGGCTCGGTCTTTAACGTTACACCAAGACCGATTTCTCCGTGGCGCGCCATCAGTCACGCATAAATCTAACGTTCGCTACGAACATATCCAGTGTCGTCACAGAGCCTGTGGTCGTCTATCATAGCGACCATAAAGCCATAGTTATTGTGTTCAACGTACTTATTCGTGTTATATTGTTTTATTGATTTATGTTATTATCTTTATACTTACATACAGCTGCGCTGGTCATCCACCTTCACAGAGTGGAAGGGCTCTGAGTTTTTCATAGTGAATTCTGAAGTAGAATACGATCTGAATAGCAAATACAATTCGATTAGGCTGTATCTTTCTACCTCATTTCGGCTGCTGTCACGTTGAAGGAGATCGCCAGGCGAGCCACGGAGACTACACTGGTAAGGCATTCCCAGGCTTCCGGATCCACTCTGAGTACATATGTTATATATGTTCCCTCACACTGTTGTTCATATTAACGTCGAATAATTGCCTTGATTCCTTTTCCCGAAAAGTCGATTGGTTCACCTTGGGCAGAAGCTGCTTCTGTAAGAAACACGCTTATTGCGGTGTCGTGTTTTCCCTTTTTAAATCAGCGCATTTAGAATGTTTGATATTCTTTCGCTTACGTATATGTCGTGAATATATATATGTTTATGTACCCTTAGATTTACCTAGAAGTGCCTTGGTCATCTGCAACTCTTCGCGCTACGCACTTATTAAACCTGGTTTATTTCACTATAATATTGTTTTCATTAATCATTGTACCCTGATCAATAGTCCACCAACAAAAAAGGGAGCATAAAATGACACGGATCAATATATTGTTCTTACGTATCTTCATGTTGCAGATAGGCGGCGGCTTCTGTGGCAAATATTAAGTGCTACTCTAGGAAAACAATGTTAAATATAGCAGTTCACCTGGCTAAAACTGCAATTTGTACCGACCGATGAGGGTCGCAGGTGCAACAAAGCAAATGAAACCATAAGAAGAAGATTACTGCAGAGACTTTCTCCGAGAAAAACTGGGTGTCCGCCAGCGTCCGCAAGGTGAACCCGCGCTTGCTAGCATCCAACGGACGTGACGAAAGCAAAAAGACATCATGGAGTGTAACACATGCCTCAAATATGTGTACGTAGTAAAAACGTGCCAGTATAAATTTGAAGTTCAAATAAAGCACCGTTATTAGAGCGTACGCACGCAAGCTGTCTCAGCGCCCGCAGCAAGATTACTTTGAACATGCCGCGAAACGCGTCCCCGCCCCAATCCAGTTCGCCCGCAACGCCCTCGCACAATTTTTCTATACGCGGCGCCTCAGCGGGAGAACGCCCTTTGGCCCCCCTCGATCAATATCTGGTACACTCTACCCAAGCCAAAGAGGGACAGCCCACTTTCTTTCGCTCCCCTGCGGCCACTTCGTTAGTTGGCATTAGTAGCGCAGCACTCGCGCCATCTTTCGTAATATGTCGCAACCACACCGAACGCCGCTGGCACTTCGCTACGCGGAGAAGCCCGATTACGAGAGACGCGAGAGCAATGCGGGGAGAAGAACATCAGGAAGCACGTGTGACTCAAGCGTCCCCACATATCCCCCACTTCAATCACTACATGCTCTAGCGAGACATGTCCCATGGTCTAACATCAACGCATGCTTCCTGATCAAGCGGTACATGGGGTAATGGCCACACAGAGGAAATGTCCATAACATGTGCTCCGACAGTGCCTCTGGGCTCCACCACTGCCGTTCTTTTGTCACAGCAGAATCTCTGCAGAGATGACGGCAAGACTCAGGCCAATGTTCCGGAAACGGCAACGTAGTACTCGACATGAGCAAGCATCCCTCACGCCGTCATGTCCTATTTGCGAGAGCGGCAGTAGCCGTTCGTTACTGCTGGCTATTTTCCTAGCCGCAGGATTGGGAGCCTGTCTCAGGCGGTCGCTGAAGTCGCTGCGCCGAACTGCCACAGGCCTCTCCATTGCCTGGCTCGATCGTAGTCCGGAGCAGCAGCGCAGACAATGTGCAGCAAACCGGGGATTACTCCACTCATGCTGCGTTCCCAATGCACTCGACAAACACCGAATTAGTGCAAGGGAGAGAAATTCTGCATGCGCATTGCCCACGTGGTACAATTTTTAATTCTGCTAGCAAAATATCAGGCGGCTACTCAAATGCTAAGTTAAAGTATAGAAAGCTCTGTTTCTTGAATCAAACGAGTAATTTCCATTCGTGCGAGGCTAACTTGAATAAGGGAAGCGAAGTGCGACACCTCGACGCCACATGCCACTAGGTTTTGTCTCGCCACCTGGGACAGCCAGTTTCTTAAAGCCTCAGGCCTAATGAGTCGCTACCCCAATAACAACCGGCATGCAGACAAACAGGCAGCCACGAGGCCACGTCGGCCCTGCGACCCACCCGCTCGCTGCATCCGAGTTGATAGCCTCTCAGACGCTGTGGCCGCAGAGCCCGGTGCCAGCAGCTCGTAGTGGCACCCGTAGGCCGTGAGCATCTGGCTCCCAGAAACCGTGACTTCAAGAGTCGAAGAGACACGGGGAGCTATTTCCATAAGAAACACAGACTACCCGCGACGCTTCTATACTCACTCGCTTCAGGCATAGCAACGCTCCGCGGGTGCTAAACCTCGTTCTCGCCGGATGCACACCGTGTGCCTCCCGTACGGGAGAATGTCGTTCAAGAACACTTGCGAAAAGCCTTCGCATGTCGAAAAGTTGAAACACGCTGCAGCAACCGTCACTTGGCTCAAGAAAGCACACAGCTCACGCTAACGAGCAAAATCCACGCCAGGCCTACGCTTCGGCTAGGTCTAAGCAGCAACCACACCGACCGTCGCCGACGCGTCGCTACGCGGAGAAGCCCGATTACAGGAGACGCGAGAGAGCCATGCGGGGAAAACATCAGGAATGCGTCGGAGTCGAGCGTCCCCACAAAGTGTGTTATGAACGTAACACACTTGAACAAGCACAACTTGTCCTTTCTAGAAATTGTAGCGAAAAAGAGGAACGCTATAGTGGCCATCCTCTCCAGCGCCTTCCTAGTGGGTCAATGTCTCCGGCACTTTGCACGGGGAACGCCATTCGTGCTGAGAGTCCGTGCCCGGCCCTGGTGGTCTGCCCAAACACTGGTGACTAAGAATATACCTTTACAAACGGAGGAGATTGGTGTTATAAGGACATATTGGTTCATTGACTGATTGAATGTCACTTAATAAAATAAGCTAGGCGAAGCGCAACTTGTCCGCTTTAAAGCGGCATGGCTTATTTTCCAGTCTCCATAAATATTAAACACTTTAACGGTGGCCATTTTCATGGATCATACATTTCACTGTAGCAGTAAAAATTTATTTCAATGCTACGCAACTACGAAACGTAGTTTAGCGAGACTAAAAAAATTACCACTATTTGGCGGACGGGTCTTACCGTACATTAAGAAGCTTAGAGAACTAGAAAATACACCATGACATAGTAGCAGACAAATTCTTCTCGTTGCCGCCTCAGAACACCGTGGGGTCAGTAATCTCGAAGGCCTCGGCTGACCAGTAGTTGGGAATTTCCAATGAGCACACTGGAACATTTCGCGTATCCGATACAAATAACCCGACATCATCTCAGCATAATTTTTAACGAGTGTATATGGATTCCATATAAATTTCGTGTAACTTATCTAATAATACTGCTGAAAACCATGGAATATTATTGGTCTAGGTACACAGTCGTTTTTCTGACTCAGTATTTTTCTATTGCAGTGTTAAATAAAAAAACATTTAGCAACCACCCCAATTTGTCCCATGAATGATTCCATCTTATCACTTATTTGGCAAACCCGTGCCCTTAAGGGGAAGCTTTAGCTGACGACAAACTCTGAGTTTTCTATTGAAATACAGGTAAAACATACAAATGATATTGTGAGATAGCCGCCGGATTGAGTTGAATAGCACTCGCTGCAATTGAAAGAAAAACTGCATTTTTAAGAGATTTAAGAAACCAACTCATATTTAGAATATTCTATTTTCGTGCACAAAAATGGCAAGATAAATATGTTAGGAGAAGTAGAACGCTGGAAAATTCAAGTCTCGAATGTTGTTTCAGGAGCTTTGATTCAGCATGCTAACGACTGTATGGTGTGTCGTTGTTATCTTGTACTGTCTCGATGAGCTTGAATGCATCACTGGCGCCACTATGGGCACGTAGATTTGGTGCTTCTGTTTATTTGGCTGGCTTTGGAATTACTGCGGTTATTTACTTATTGTATCACGGCGCAACCTGCAATAAAATGCGAATTTCATTCGAAACTTTCCACACGACCACATTCCTCTGTTCTTCTTTACCGACGAAATTATCAAACCGAGGACGAACGTCGTGTTTACGCATGTGCCTAGACTACCCATTTTTTTCTCGACTCCACCGAGTGTAGGCAGAGTCGCTGCTGAAGTCTCGCTGTTTTCTTTCTTTCATTTTTACAGCCAGGTTGTTAACGTGAAGGCCCCGCGCATGCGTTCCCAAGGAGGTTGGTGGGGGGGGGGGGGGGGGGGTTATTCTGGCGTGTTGGACAGGAATGCGTGCTGCGATCCCGGAGATTGTGCAATATCGCAAGAAGGTGAGGCAAGCTTCAAGCACTCTGCCAACTTCCAAATATACGTTAATTACCTGGGTCCAAATAGAACCACTTAAATTCGGTGCTGTAAGAGAAGCACTATATGTATAAAACAGTGCACTTTGTTTAGCAAGTAGGCCTTCCTGCGCTTATATGTTTTAAATCCTGTTTGACGAATAATGAGAGGCGGAAGGAGTGTGGCAACGGCGCCTGTGCACGTGTTGTTCTTAAAACGTTTATTAAAATAACCGTAAAAAGTTTCCGACCCCAGGAAGTGGACCCATCAGGGCGGAAGGAGGTAACGAGGAGGACGTTAGTTCAGGCATTATAGACCATTCTTGAGTCTTGTATAAATCCAATTAATGAGGGGAATATGAGGGGCCAGATCAGGAGGGGGGGGCAGTGTGAAGGCGCCAGGCTTCCAAATCCTGGCGCGACAGAGTAGGCGGGATAAGGTGGCTACCGCCCTTCTGCGGCGCTCGGCAAGAGCCGAGCAGCCCCAGAAAATATGCTGCTGATCCAGCAGCTGGTTGCCTGGAGAGGAACGGCCAATGGCTGATTGCCAGGTCTGGAGGCGCATCCTATAGCGCGGCGCGCTGGTGTCACTACTGCCTCCGTGACGATGCGTCGCAGGCGTGTGGCTTCAGCACGGGTAAACTTCCGGGGCAGAGGTGTAGGATTTTCTGGGAGGATGTTCCGGAGCGCAGCACTTCGTGAATGCGCTTCTTCGGTTATAACGCCACGTGCAAGGGAGCTGCAGTCACAGCAGTGGTACATGTGTCGGCGTAGTGTGGTGCCATATGAAAAAAAAATATGATTTCATAACGTATGCAGCCCATGTGTGCAGCCTAAACAGCTGCGCTGTTAATCCGTCTTCATAGGAACGCTTCGCCCCACGATATTTTTTAGGGGGGAGGAAAGAGGAACGTTTGTGAGGCACATTGAAATTCAACTCGAAAGCGGTTCTGTGGGGAGTCTGTATCGACCTGTTCCTCACAGTAGCATTCCTCAACAAGCAGTATATTTAGGACCAACGACAACCGCAACTGAGGGGTCGCGCTAGCCTAAAAGCCCGAAGTTGACCGTGAAGTTACATTCAGGATTGCGGGCGTAAGAAGTATTTCTTTGACATGCTGCGGTAGACAGGACACGTTTCATTAAGCCATTGCTTGTCAGTAGACTATCAGTCAAGTTTCAAGCCTGTGCTTAGCTCGGCAGTGTCGGACGAACCTACGATGCGTCTAGTTCAGTGCTTGTGACTGAGGGTTGGAATTGTGAGCTCTCGAACCTAGACAAGCAATCAGTTGTAGTAGCTTCAATGCCGCTAGGTTGTTTTGTTTTATTTTCTTTCAGAACACAAGTTCTCCCAACCGTATGTTAACTCTCGATGAACCTGCTTGCCTGTAAGCGCGCCATCCCCATTAATTTGACAGCATCCGAATCCTACACCACTCTTCTTTAGTAAAGTGTCAACGCGCTCACTGACTGATATGCCATTCTGAGTGGGTAGTGTGAAAGTAATGGCAGCGTATAGCAAGAAATGGTGCAAAGATAATCATAGATTAGATGAACATTCCAGTCATGTATCTGTTTGCCAGGAACATTTAAATGTAACTTCTAATCTGTGACTTCAGGTTGTCTCCAAACTAGCACCCGAACTCTGCAACCTTGGAATCAGTTTTAGAACGCAGCTCTTAAATGCCCGTACCTGCGTTGAGCGTCGGCGTGCCTCGGCGTCGTCGGCGTAACCGAGCGAAAGAGTAGAGCGAAGGATGAATGAGGGAACACGGAGCGCAGCAGCAGATGAAAGGTGAAGAGAGAACGAGGAGGAAAGCCGAGGAGGAGGCTACAATGAAAGCGTGAGGTGGAAAATGGAAGAGAAGGTTATGGCAAAAGCGCGAGTAAAAAAATGGCCAGGCTTAGCTTGGTTAAGCCAAGAATGCGTTGCATATTGCGCGAGTTGGGGCCCAGCTTTTCCTCCGGCTGTCGTGACATCACGTCACGTGGTTGCGCTGAAGGCACTAAAGTTGGGGCCCAGCTTTTCCTCCGGCTGTCGTGACGTCGCGTCACGTGGTTGCGCTAAAGGTCAATGGTGGCTGCCCGGCCGCGTCCAAGGGCTGAACTGAGTGATTGCAATATGCAACGCATAAACGTGTAGGGCCACACCATGGCTATGAGATGGCGCAAGAGTAGCGCGCGTAGTCTATTCAATTATGGCATGCAGTGAGCGCGTCCAAAGTTACTAGATATGAAAACAAAGCGCTGCATTAGCGGAGGCCTGTTTAGCGCGGCTGCTGTGAATCGCGGCCACGCGTCACCCGCTCGGTGCCTGTCGAAATGTCCCGATTAGCAACGCAGTCGCGCCACACTTCGCTCCTTTTGTAACGAGTCGCACGGGATAGATGGTCCACGCCAGCCAATATATCTCGAAGTGAAACGCGTATGGAGCTGCGCTCAAATATGGCATTAGGGAGTATAGTATTGCCGGTGAATCTTTTTCCCAACCCATTCTCACAGTTGTAGCATTTGCAAGAATTAACATAATGTTGCTGGTTATGATGTACCCATTTTTCTCTGGACAAGCATGTGCTAAATTTAAGGAATGTCTATTATCGAAGGCGGGAGGGGCAGGTAGATCGTGGCTCGAACTATCCGGGAGCACAATTGGTAGTTCCCTAAACTGTGTACCGGAATATTATTCAGAACTTCCTAACTCATTCGTGGATAAACAGGATTAGTACAGAGTCGGAAGAACCAGTATCTTTGTAATCCCGTCGTGCCTTGAACTTCGCAAACAAATTCTCACTCAACCTGACACTCATTCTTATTTGAAATACTTGAAGGTAACAGTGTTCTATGTTATTATTGGCCAAGGTAAAAATAAATGTCCATTTAACGACCAAACGGTAGCACAGGCACGTACCCAGGATTTCTTAGGGGCGGGGGGGGGGGGAGGCAACAAGGTAACTTTTCCAGGCAAAGGAGGGGGTGGGGGTGTATTTTTACTAGTGTCATTGTGAATAACTCCCACCATTTGCCATGAGGACGCGTAAACCCAATAATGAGGAATGGAATATGGTGTATCTCACAAGTAAGCCTGTGGGATATATCTGTCCTTTACTTGGCAAACAAGCAACCACATTAAATGAACTCGCGCAGGAAAGGGCAGGAAGAACACTTCTAACAACAAGTAAATAAGTGAAAGTGCAAAGCAAGCATTTCTAATAGTGGTTTTTGAATTAGCTCTGCAAGCATTCTACAGAAATATATATATGCGAAAGAATCCCATGGGGTTCTTTTGGATCCCTCGTTTCCTGTTCTACCAAGTTAAGTGCCAAAACCGACTCGTATAATTATTTGACAAGTTGTGTAACGATGCGCGGCCGCCATTCCCGTACAACCGCGTAGAGCGCAGAACGCTGCGGTTCTAGACGTACTGCGTCCACCGCGGAAGGTTAGAAAAACACCCACATAAGCACAGAAGTGAAGTGGCCACGTCAGGCGGCCCGTTTTATTACTGTTGTTGCAATCTCACCGCTGGCACCCATTGTTGCATCTGGGTCGCAAGCCCCAAGGGTAGCGTTGGCCTGGCGGCCTGGGGCACAACTGGAAGCATCCGAAGGTCCCGGCAAAGCATGAGTCGACTTCTAACAGAACAACTTGTCTATTCTAGCACCGCAATAGAGCGGCCGGTCAGGTCGACCGAAGTGGAGAGACGGGAGAGCACGCTACTCGACGGAAGAATTCGGAGCCACTCTCTTGGCGTCCGGGGCAGCTGCTTTTATAGTCTCGCAGTTGAGGGCAAGAGCGAACGCCTCGTCAGAGGCACACGTGACGGCGGGGCACGGACACGCTGAGAGACACGTTGAGACGAGTAGGTGACGCATCCACCGGGCCGGCGCCGGTCAGACCTCCTCGCTTCACAGTTTGGGAAGCTCCTCTCCCCGGCTGCCGCACTTTGACAAGCGTGGGCACCAACATGCACACACACACACACACACACACACACACACACACACACACACACACACACACACGATGACACGTGGCATTGAAACATGCCTGGACGCGCATGGCAGGAGGCAGCGCTGAACGGGCCAAAATGTCCGCCGCTTTGAACGAAGCCCCGGCGTCCGTTGCGTCCGCGCCGGCTATACCGCGCGTCGTAGGCGAAACGTAACAGACCGCCCCGCCGGGAGAAGGAGATCCCGATGGTCCAGGGACTGCATCCGCTGTCCGGAGGGATGTCGCTCGATGATGCTCATAACCGAAGTCGGTCGTCCTTCGGCGTTTCTTGAGCGCAGCGCACAGAGAAGGCCTCGTTCTATAGTTCAGGTTCACACAGGACACTGAAAAGTGACTACGGGAGAGTTGACATTTTTGTTCTCGTTCCCGGCAAGCGTTAGAACTACGCCGAAACTCAACCACTCAGTCAGCAAGCACGGCACAACCCTCACTAAGCCATGCCAGGCTCTTTCCCCTTTTATACCACTGCCTAGTTCCTTACAGTAGTCTAGCAGCACTCAGAACGCGTCCACAAATTGGAAAATTGCACTAGAAAGCACCTCATCACTTTGAAACACTAAACAAAAGCAATATCTTAAAAATCCTGCCTCAGGAAGAAAAACATCAGTAACAAACAACTTTGAGGCTAATTCCTACGTTAGGGGCTTCGGCTGAAGCCATCGGCGTTACCGTAGAGACTCCCCTTTTTGTAACGCACCTCAAAGCAATACTGTTGCATAGCGAGGCTCCAGCGCAGGAAGCGGCCATTTGTGGAAGAGGTGGTCTGCAGCCATTGGAGAGGGCAGTGATCCGTCTCGAAGCATGCGAAGTGGAGACCGCAAAGAGCAACCGCGCACTAGCTCTACTGGCGAAAACCCCGTAGCCGCATGCGGCATGGTCCTCAATGCAAACATCACCCCAGGCAGACACAGCTCCCAGTCAGTTTGTTGTTCAAAACACAATGCTCTCAACACGCGCTTCATGACGGAGTTGAGCTTCTCAACGGAATTCGACTGTGGGTCGTACACTGAGCTGTGTAATAGCTTTACCCCACACCTTTCGAGAAAAGCTGTCGTCAAAGCGCTAGTAAACACTGTGCCCTGATCTGATTGGATTTCCGCAGGAAAACCAACTCGCGCAAATATGGACAGTAGTGCGTTGACTATCTCAACTGAGCTGAGTTCTTTAAGCGGCACTGCTTCAGGGAACATTGTCGCTGGGCAGATCACAGTCAAAATGTGTCTGTACCCCGTGGTTGTTACCGGCAGAGGTCCCACTGTATCAATAACGAGCCGTCTAAAAGGCTCCGTAATGATAGTAACCAACTTCAACGGCGCCCTCAATTTGTCCCCTGGTTTGCCCACCCGCTGACAGGTGTCACATCTCCTCACAAAGTGGTCTGCGTCCCGAAAACACCCTGGCCAATAGTACTCTTGCAAGAGACTGTCCTTAGTTTTCTTAACTCCTAGGTGTTCGGACCACGAACCCCCATGCGACATGCGCAACAGATCCTGACGGTAGCACTGAGGCACGATCAGCTGATCGAACTCCACTCCCCTGCGGTCTTGATACTTCCTGTACAGGACCCCACATCTTTCCACAAAACGAGCATTTTTCTTGGCGATGCCTTCTTTGACAATGTAGCGTATGTTTTCTAGGCTGCCATCCTTTTTTTGCTCGGCTATCAAAGCCGACCAGCTGACTTTTAGCAGCCTATTAAGTCCGTCTGACGTAGGCGCGATGAGCAAATCTGCAGATAGCTCTTCTAATTTTCCCTTGTCGGGCATTCCCTCTCCGGTATCTGGTGCCTTCAACGCTACAGGCTCAATTTTATTCAGTTCAGACGTGCTCTGAATATCAGCTTGCTGCGCCTCTGACCCTTTCTCATTGTTCGACAGCGTCGGCCCCGCAACTACCGCCTTTGCAGCGAGCTGCCGAACCTTCGATCTGGTTAAGGCCTGAACGCTAGCCTCACCAAACAAAAGCCCCTTCTCGCGCAGGAGGTGATCGGACCTGTTCGAAAATAGGTACGGGTGCTGGGGGCAGCATAGATGACACTGCGGCCTCCGTCTCAAGCGCTCCGAAAGGTCCTTCAATAAGCACTTTTGCTACGGGCAGACACACGCTATGAGCTTCCACGGCTTGCTTGATCCATGCGCACTCGCCCGTGAACATATCGGGTTCTACGTAAGAAGGGTGAACTGCATCCATTGTAGCTGCGGAATCGCGAAGCACTCGGCACTCTTTCCCGTTCACGAGGAGGTCTCGCATGTGAGGCTCGAGAAGCTTCATGTTCTCGTCAGTGCTGCATAATGACAAAAACACGACTTTTGTTTTTGTTTCCGGACACTGCGCCGAAAAGTGACCCGGCTTCTGGCACGTATAACACAAGCGCACTTGCCTCGTCTCGAACCGCTTTCTGCGTTCGGCTTCGGCTGCCGCTGTCTCTTTCCGTTCGGTCGGACTGCTTTCCCTCGCATCCGCACTACGTGCGTCCCCCCTTGCTCTCATGGGCGTGAACTTCGGCCTCTCAAACTTGGAGCCAAATTCACCCTTTGACCGTCCTTAGCTCCGCGAGCCCGACGCGTCACAAACTCCTCGGCTAGCTCAGCGGCTTTAGCCACCGTACTGACGTCTGGCCTATCCAAGACCCAGTACCGCACGTTCTCAGGTAACCGACTATAAAACTGTTCCAGCCCGAAACACTGCAGAACTTTCTCGTGGTCACCAAACGCTTTCTCTTCTTTGAGCCACTCCTGCATGTTTGACATTAGCCTGTAGGCAAACTCTGTATATTACTCACTTCTGCCTTTCTCATTTTCCCGAAACTTCCGACGGAACGCCTCCGCTGACAGCCTGCACTTTTTTGGCAGACTCGATTTCACTTTGTCGAAATCCTCTGCCTCCTCTCTCTTCAAGCGAGCGACTACGTCTGCCGCGTCGCCGGGTAACAAAGTGAGCAAGCGCTGTGGCCACGTTTCCCGAGAGAACCCCTGCTTCTCACACGTTCACTCAAAGTTAACCAGGAACAAACCAATGTCCTCTCCAAGCTTAAACGGCCGCATCAGGTCAGTCATTTTGAACAATACTCGTTCTCCTGCACCGTGTGCCTGACTTCCATTACGAGCGCGTTCCATCTCTACCTCGATACGCTTCATTTCCAAGGCGTGTTGACAGTCGCGCTCTTTTTCTTGTTGCTCTCTAAGTTCGCGCTCCTGTTTCTCTTTTTGCTCTTTAAGTTCGCGCTCCTGTCTTTTTGCCCTCTCCTCAATGGTCTCAAGGCATTCCGACAGCTCGTCATCCTCAGCTTCTAACTCAAGAATAACCCTTAGCAGTTCTGGTTTTCTGAGTTTGTCTGAGCCATCTAGACCCAACTCTCTTGCAAGCTCCAGCAATTTCGGTTTGCGCAACGACTTCAAATCCATGGCTGCTCTGAATGCTGCTTTCTCTACTGTCTACTATTGTCTTGCCGCAAACTAACCCGGCAGCAACGACAACCACAATTACCAGCTCTGTTTCTGACACTAACAAAAGCCTGGCAAAACTCAGAAGAAAAAAGTCCCGCACTCACCAGACCTCGCAGCCAAGAATTCAGCGCAGTCGTTCCGCTGCAGGCAACCAGTCATCACACAGGGCTTGTTGCACTGCTCCCGGATGGTCGTTGTGCTGCTCAGCATACAGTCAACCGCATATCTTCGCTGCTGGCCTCCGTTGTCGCGATCCCACCGCTGGCAAACAGTTGTTGCAATATCACCGCTGGCACCCCTTGTTGCATCTGGGTCGCTAACCCCAAGGGTAGCGTTGGCCTGGCGGCCTGGGGCACAACTGGAATCATCCGATGGTCCCGGCAAAGCATGAGTCGACTGCTAACAGAACAACTTGTTTATTCTAGCATCGCAAAAGAGCGGCCGGTCAGGTCGACCGCAGTGGAGAGACGGGAGAGCACGCTACTCGACGGAAGAATTCGGAGCCTCTCTCTTGGCGTCCGGGGCAGCTGCTTTTATACTCTCGCAGTCGAGGGCAAGCAGTGACGTGACGGCAGGGCACGGACACGCTGAGAGACACGTTGAGACGAGTAGGTGACGCATCCGCCGGTTCGGCGCCGGTCAGACCTCCCCGCTTCACAGTTGGGGGAGCTCCTCTCCCCGGCTGCCGCGCTTTGACAAGCGTGGGCACCAACATGCACACACACACACACACACACGAAGACACGTGGCATTGAAACATGCCTGGATGCGCATGGCAGGATGCGTTACGGCAGTGCTGAACGGGCCAAAATGTCCGCCGCTTTGAACGAAGCGACGGCGTCCGTTGCATCCGCGCCGGCTATACCGCACGTCGTAGGCGAAACGTAACACTGTAGAAGCGTCATTCAAAACACAGCGAATTGTACTCCACTCCCGGCGGCGTTTTCTCTACTTCCTTTTAAATAAAAAGATGTTGATCCATAAATATCTTCACATACAACGAATAAATTTGTTAATTTTCCCTTTTCCTTCCCGTTTGGCTGTTGCCTCGGCCCCCTCCTTTTGTAGATCGCTTAATTTGTAAACTCCTCGCGACTCCTGCTCCCAGGTGCCAACTTTGCGCGTAAAGTGCTGTACAATTATGGGAAAACAGACGAGATGACAGTCATACTGCTTATGGGTTTAACGGTTATTGCAGGGCTTGACGATGGACGCTGTTTCGCATGATTTTGTTTTCCACCTGACCTAACCCCTATCGCGGATATACGGTTCCGAGGATCTACCAGCGTCACGCTGAGCCCTCATTCGATGAAATAATAAAGCAAAAGGAAACGTTAAACGCAACTGGCATTTTCACCGACCGCAACCCGTTTCTCAAGCATACAGACCAGCTGACTACCAATCGAATCCCTTTCCTGGTTCCTGAATCAGTCTAAACAAAGAAGGTTGAACTAACGAAGAAACAACGATGAGCGTGACCGTTGAATAGATGGTGGCAGAAAGTGAGAAAGGCATAAAGGAGAGATGATTCAACCTACGGTGACAACTGAACGCATCTCGAGTTAATCGCGCGACCACCGAATTGATGAGAAAACTGGCCTTCAAACCCCATGAGGTGCCGACAAATACCGTCATCCAAAAGAAGTCACAAAGGCAGCAAAATGTTGACGCCGAATAGCTGTCAAGTGTCAATATTGACTTGGCGGCGCTTTAGGAACGTGTGTAAGGACTGGTGTCGTGGGCAGGGAGGGGGTGATGGGTATGGCCGCTTAATTTCGCCCCGCCCACCCTGCAAGGTACGTGCGTGCGCTCGCAGTTAAAATAAACCACAGTGTTGGCAATATCGATGAATGAATAATCGATTAAATGTATCCCGTAAAATGATTAATCTTCGTCGATGTCCACCTTTTATTTGGGTGACTTCATTAATTAGACGTGTTCGATTATTAGTTTTCGAAAGTTTGACAGGATTGGCGCGAAAATTTTGAAATCGTACTGGATTGGCGGCGCACGAGCACCGACTATGCGGCTCTGATAGAGCGACTGTCGACTCTTATTCTGAGTCTTGATTGATGCCGAGCCGAGCGCGTCCCCATCTCTTCCCATACACCGCACACGCCACACAATGCCGGAGGTTTAAAATGCTCTCACAGTTGAAGGCATGATATAGCAACCCGGTAAACTGATCGCCGTGCCGCTCTCAGTCTACTAAACACGTAGCACAGTATGCGCGTACGTTTGGAGCAGGTATTTGACATAGCGATGGAGTTCATGTCGATTCCAGCAAATCTATTGCGCCCGAGCATATATTCCGGCATGCTGGTTGTGCGGCCTTTGAAAGAAGGTGTCGGTTCCGACGAAAAACCCTTGCCAATCGACATTCCTTCGCTTTGTAGATAAGAGCACGTGGTTGAAAATCTTAAACTAGTAATATTCCTTTCCCTTGAGCACATTGCAATTTCTTGCATACTGGAGTTATTGGACTTCACCTTTCAGTTAAGTCATTTTTCTTGTTTAACTACTGTGAAGTGGTTTACTAGTACCAGTTATTGTATTTAATTCTGAACGAAGTGTCATATTATAACACACATTGTCAATGTTTTCAAAAGCCACTAGTACCAACTATATTTAGTCTCTAGCAAATTTAAGGTCATATTTTATCAAACTTATGCATACACTTGTGTTTCAAACTTGTTTCCACCTCTCATACCTGCGAAAGTAGATAACTGCGTTTCAAACTTTTTAAAAGTGCACGGCATAATTATTGCCGGGCACTTTTAAAAACTTTGAAACACAGTTATCTACCTTTCTGGGTTTCAGAGGTGGAAGCAATATCGAAACACAAGTCAGTTCGAATAATAATTAATCGATGAAGAACCCTGCATCGTCCAATGCCGCGTTAGTAATCGTTATCCAATTTTAAAACAAATTATCAACCATCTCTAGTAACCCACAATCAGTGGAATGCTGCATGTCAACTTCATTCACATTAGCCATATAGTTTTAAACATTGTCGGCAGCAGTGTCGCTACGACCATGTATTCTGGTGTGTTGCTTCTTTCCTGCTTTTTTTCACGTTCACTTACGTGTTGCTACTGACGCCATGCTTCACAGAAAGTGAATGTTGTCCAATAGGTGTCTTTCACAAAACCAGTCAACGAGGCACCAACGACGGGCCGAATTCCACAGCCGACTTGCGAGCGTCTGAAAATAGCCCCGCGAATGCAGAGACAATGAGAGGTCTCCTCGTGCGCCAGCGAACGCCAGTTGTGGCCCGAAGACCGAGTCAGAGCCGAGAGTTGTCAAAACTCAAAGAAAATATATTCTTCAAACAAGGCGGATACATAAACTCATGCACGCTTTGGCTAGGCACCTCACAACACAATTCAGGTGGGTGTTAACAAGACCCTGGAAAATAATTAACGAGAAGCACGAAGACTTCGACACGTACGATACAATTAATAGGAATACCAAGTGTCCATTCGTATTCACCCGTGCTGGTCTTGAGGCAGACATCCTCGACTTAACTTGAGGCAAATTTCGAAGAAGGGACTTCTCCCGGAAATGCCCGAGGAATTTGCGTCACATCTCTTCGACGGCGCCGTCTCCCTGCCTTGATTCCAGAACGGCTCTCTTATCGCCTTCGCCGGCGTTTCTCAAACTTTCTGCAGGACACGTGCTCCCATGGCGTAAACAAAGCCTGGGAATGTAGATAGCTCTCGCGGTTTCGGCCGCGGCCGCTGAAATGTTTTCAAGGGGGGTGGTGACTCATCCGTTGGCGCACATTCTCGCTCTGCTCGCCGTGTGTCGATGTTTGAGAGGGTGTTTATGCGCGCACTCTCGCTCCTCTTTCTCTCTCTCGAGACCGTCAACTTCGCGTATCTTGTAGAAGCTGCTAGCACAGAACACCTGTTAGCCCCGAGAACGAACGCGAGCGGCGTTGCGAGCGCCGCTCGCGTGACGTCAGGGCACGGACTCGCGCCTGTCGTCTGCTACAGTTCGGGCGTTGTCCGGGCGCTTTCTGCGATGTTTTCGTTTGTTCGCCCTCGTTCTCTCTGCTTGTATACTTATGGCGGTCGTCTCAAATATATTTTTTCGACGTCTTCCTTTGCGGACATTTATTCAAAGAGCTAATTTCTTAGACAACAATGCAGCTCTCGAAGGCAACGCTACAGTGCCAGCCGAAGCGATGCAGACCAGCCCATTGCGGGTTTTTCATACGCGGATAGACAATCGCAAAAGCATAACCTATAGGAATCCAGTTATGATACCATACCTGCCGCGGTGTAACAAGTATGTCACAAAGCCGGCTATATATGACTTCTACAGCAGTTACGTTGATTTTATTCCGCTAAAACAGGTTTGCTCACGACGAGTAGTTCATGGTATAATATCGAATTTTTGCATTTCCTCACAAAAACGCTCGGCAGTAGCATGGGGACTTAACTAATACTGGAGCTTAGATTACACACGCCTCACTTGCTTCTTTAACTGCTTGTCAACATTAGGCGGTTCTTCACGTGTTTATTTTTTTTAAGCGGCGGAAATTTGAAGTAAAGTTAATGAAGGCTTACAGCTATTTACAGAGTACAAATAGAAATGTACCAATATATATTCCCTTTTCCGTGCTACACGTTCAACTCACCTCTTTAGAGCGCGTTTGTTAATGATTAATAATGTATGTTATGTACCTCTTTCTTTGTCTATGTTACCAAGTGTATATCATTTATTTATTTCAATGCCGCAGTGTGTTTTGCATTGTTATTGTGGAAATATTTCACTGTTCTTTCATATATTGTATAACTGCAATGTTTTATGGACACTATATAAATGTAATTTATATGGCGCTTGATGTGTTACCCCTTGCAGCCATATTGTACCTAAGGGGGTGAGGTTACCTCAAGCCGCGTCTGTGCAGCTTTTTTCCCTCATCCACCTCCATTTACCACTCCTCTGCACATGTGTGTGCGTAAATGGAAATTAATAAATGAAATCAAGCTCACTTGAGAAATTTACTGGTGCTTGTTGCTTGAGGAATATACATGACGAATCTGTTTGGCGAACTGACACAGGCTGCTCGGCCCAATTTTTTTAGTGAAGCATGCCTGCTGGACCGCATAGCTGCAGCCAGAAAGAAGTCGAAGCGTCAATGACTAGTAGTATGGGACATATTGAAGATATCGAAATTCACCCGGTGGAGGGTCAGAAATCAAGTGAAAGTATATGCAAGGCTTGTGGTGCTTTCTTTATGAATCTTTGCGATTGGATTGGAGCACACTTAATTTAGCCTGCAAGGTTCCCTTTTATGTACCGACGAAGCGAATAGTTATCCGTTTGTATAATTAAATACCGCTGGATCGAGACATGGTGAGACAGAAGGTGCTTGAATTTTCCTTTTGTAGACAATCTAAGCTGCGGTGTAGTAGCTCGAGAATACTTTAGCCATTCCAGTTGGCACTGTAAAAACATGCTGTATGGTTTTAATTCTAAGTTGTAGTGAACTGATTGGTTTCGCGAACATAGCGTGCCTCGCCATGCGGACAGTCGATTGCTACCGTTACGTGATCAGGGGTGTGCCATATGTCGATAAAGGCTACTGAGGGCCACTATGAAACATTTCATCACTTTCAATTGAGTGGCTCTCGATCTTAACAACTAAAATTTTCTCTCAGGTGATTGCTACTATGGTGTTTGTGAATTAACTATGTAAATACTCTACATGACGCGCCGTCGTGTTAGCAGCCATGAGCAATTCGTTTTTTGGAGGCCTGTTTCAGAGGGGGATGAAAGTAGCAGCAAACGTTTTCACAAGAAGTGCGCGCCTAACTATTTTTGTACGCATTAATGAATGGCCATATTTGAATAGAACAACACACCAGAGTAATAGGAATCATGATGACAGCTTCGCTGGGCAGTGTCTTTCTAATATCGGATAACATGTTGACGCCAATTACCAAATTTTTCTTCCACGTAAAATGCAATGCCTCTCATAGCTAAATACTAAAGGAATGTTAAGTGTTTAGCGAAGCATCATACACAACTTCGCGCGTTGAATTTGCTTATTCTTTTTTCAGTCAAAATTTACCGATAGACACGGCGCATATATGCATTGCAAAACCTAGTAGACCCCTTTAACGTTGCTTAGCTTGCGATATCCAAGCCGCAAAGTTTCTCGACTCACACGCTTTTGAAGAAGAAACTGTGGTTAAGGTATGGCAGCTGAAAGAAGCCGACGTATTCTTCAATACGTACGGCTCGAGCCACCCATACCCCAAGCATACACGAAGGGAACGAGCGCGCGCGGCAGCCAAGCGAGCCGGAGCGAGCGGCGTCCTGGCTGTGACGTCACTTGCGAGACGGCGCCACTCCTAATACTCGCCGCCACGGAGGAAGGAAACTGAGAGGCCCTGACGTCACCCTTTGCGAAGCAAAAGTCCAGCCGGAAGTTGGCGTTGCTCATGGTGATGCTCCGCCTTTTGTGCCACCCTCCTCTCTTGTTTACATCTTTCGCGAAACCACGCCGCGCTGCGCGTGGTTTCGCGCGCTCCGCGCGCGCGCTCGCGCAACATCCGGCAGAGCACGGTGCAGGTAACACAGCGCAACAAGACACGGTGACTAACGCAAACCCGCCCACACAGCGCCTTTGCCACGGCACGAAACCTACCAGAGCAACACGTGTGAGCGCTCAAAAAATCAGAACAACGCCGCCATTGTGGCCCAAAAGGCGTGGCCATGCAGCAAAAAATAAAAATAAAAAAGCAGCAAAAAATGAGAACCTATACGTCATTTCCGCCACACTTTTCTCCTAGCGCGCAGAGGGGGTCGGGCCTCTCCTTAATTTCCTTCCTCCGTGCTCGCCGCTAATAGACCGTTTTTTGGTAGGCGCCGCCATATTGTGAACGCAGTGGCGCCGCCGATATATGAGCAGCGCCATACTGGCTTGGGTGAAAGCGGTCTTTTGCATGGCAGGTATACGCTTGGCGGTAGGTCCTGGCGTTTGTTTTCGCGGTCGTGCGGTCTGTTTAGTATGACGTGCGTCTTCTACTTGGAAAACGGTTCTGTGAGACGTGCTGAAGTCGTTTAAGGTGTCATGGCCGGAATTTCTGCTGGCGTTGAGGTGGACGGAACACGCAGTGCGATGTCGGCGCGCATATTTGAGCCTACAATCAGCCTCGGAGATCCATTGTGTATTTCTGAGTGTTCCAATCACTAATGCGACCTTATTGCAGTATTATCCTCTATTTCTAAGCTGCGGTTTAGGAGCCATGAAACATGGCCCCTAAACCTTTTCATTTTTTCCTCGAACTATTGGAGAATGGAACAGTCGAGAAACCATTGTCGAGAAACCCACCATGCAGTCATTTTTAAGTGCTTTATAATTCCATCAGCCTTCAATTTTCAGCAACACATCATCTCGCGACATATGGTATGGTTCTCCCGCAAAATGCTTCGATAAGTGATGCATTACAGCAGTTTGTCATATCGAGCGACACGCATGTGCAGCTTGAATTGTCCATGTTCTGATTTCTTCTTTCCTTGTCAAGCACTCTTGCAATATATCATTGTACAATTTTTATATCTGTAGCACGGGTTTGTACGCAAGCGACGTGCAAACTATTGGTCTTTCGCTACTTTTCAGTGCGTAGTGCGAGCCTTGTGTAGTGCATTCTTGTCTTGTTATTTTAGAGCGCAGCTCTTTGGCGTCCGTTCCTGGGTTTCGCGTCGTCGTCGGCGTCGTCGTCGTCGGCGTCGGCCTCGTAACCAGCTCGCCTCCGCCGCCGCGCTCCGCCGCCGCGCATGCGCGCTGTCGGCTCTCCGGGCGAGGGAGGATGATGGAAGGGAGGAGGAGAGACTGTGGAGGAGGGCTGGCTACACAAATGGCTCTTTGGCGTCCGTTCCTGGGTTTCGCGTTGTCGTCGGCCTCATAACCAGCTCCGCCCCCCTTTCATCCCCCCAGCGCTAGCAGCGACCGACTGATACCGCTTTCGTGAGTCCGCTACCGCACTCACGAAAGACGTCGTGCACTTCCTGCAACTCGCATTAACCGTCCATCGATCCACACCGATGTTAGTAGTGGGGGACTTTAATGTTGACATAAAGACAAACAGCAATTTCCTAACACTTATGCGGGAGAACATCCCGTTCCTCTCGCTCGTAACGCGTCCCACGGCTGTGACAACCTCGCGAGGCACTTGTATAGATCTCGTCTTTGAGAATCAAGCATTGGTGTACCAAGTCGAACATATATCAGTCTATTTCTCCGACCACAAAGCTTCCTTCATGACTGTCAAGAACTGTTAATGGAGTCTTTGTTAAAGGAATACGTGTGAAAAATAAAAAAAAAAATTCTGTGATAGCGCATACATGTGTTGCTCGATTTCTTTGCCTCAATCTATCGAAAAGGTGAAACAGCTTATTTGCTGCGCTCAAATTTCGCATTAGGAAGTAACGTAATCGTCGGTAATTTTTTGATCATTTTTTTCATATGTACTGTCCACTCCTGCCTACGGCCTTCTCTGAAGGCTGGCAGTATTTCTCAAATAAAAAAAATAATAAAATACTCACGATCGTAACAGCGTGGGTACCGTTCTGCTACGATAGGAGCTGTAACGTGATACATTGACAAGCGTTCAAACTGTTCGCTGCAGGTTACATTGCGTGACTACTTGGTTCTATGGATGAGGTTTCCGCCCCCGAATAAAATAGTTTTGGCAAGTAATAGCAGCATACCTTACAGTCTGAATTAAGCTTGTCCAGCAAAAGGACCGTTTACAAACTGCGCGAGCGTCCTAAGCAGGGGTAGGTGCTGGAATACAGATATCTTCGTTTTATATACCGCATGGTACAAGCATATGGCATCAGCGGTTATATATTCATAACCGTTGTGCGGCGTGACTATGCGAGGTCGTATTGCGGCGTTAGCCCGTTTTCTCTTGCTTTTTCGAGAAAGAGGATGATAAGATAATTTTTTTCGGTTGTTTTCGTTCCATTCTCTACGACGCACTCACACGTATTACGGAAATTTTGTCCTCAGAAATAGGCATCGCATTCTTTTTATGTGATCCCTCTCATATATTATGGCTGTATACAGGCCAAAAAGGCAATGCCGACGCGCACAGCTTACATATGTATCGTGCTGGTTCACCAACAGCAGTGATCGCTGTGTTGAGCAGCGCCATCAGCCTCATGCAGGAAGGCTAGCGTAGACATATAGTAATTTGAAGCCTTCTAGACTTGAAATACGCGAGAACGGTGCCGGTGCATCACAAACATTTGATAGCGCCTGCCGCTTAGATGTTTCGTGGCTGCCTTAGGTTGGCCGTGCACGAGCATGCTCTCTTATGCTTTGTTTTACTCCCTACACCAAGCGATCAGATAGTGAGCAGATTTACCATTTCATGCTCCTAATACAGAGACACCGGTTTTCTTTGTTGAACTAAAACCGATATAAGCAAAATAGTTCATAAGACATACACACACCACGAAGATAATGTGCGTACACCACGGCTGATAAAGCGCGTCACATTTTCGCCCCCAAGAGATATTTCTGCCTACTATAGTTGCCGATGCAACGAAAGGCTGCCCTGACGACCTTACATGAAAGGACATGGCGTAAATTTCACAAAGTATGATCTAAAACATCTCGAAATCGTTCTGCAGCACGCGACAGCACTACTTCCAAGCAGCGCCGCGCCGGATCTGCCAGGCCAGAAAGGAGGAAAGGCTCTCCGCGCGCCCTATCCTCCTCGCCCGATGAAGCGGTCTATATGAACTCGTAGTCTCTGTTGATCGCGGCGGTTGTCCGGGGCGTTGCGCTCTCTCCCTCTGTCGAAGCTGTCGCGGAGCCGACGGGCTCTTTTGCCGGCTTGGGTGATACGCGGCGTGTGCTTCGTTTATGCGCACTTTTGCACCTGTATAAAAGCGAGGATCGGTCTGCCATTCAATTTGGACAGACGACTTACTTTTTTGTTTCACATCTGTTTGTTTGAAAACGTTGCAGGTACTATGTGATGTATCATTGTAAACGTGTGAATGTAACAGACTCTCAGTGAAAAGCGTTTTCTCCAAGCAATCTATTGCTTTCCATTTCTCCAGCCAGAGAAAATCTCCGAGATCAAGGCAGAGAGCGTTACGGACGCAATGACGTCTGAAGTCGCCGAATCATCGACGCCAGGTAATGCGGCGGATGTGTCGGCCGAAATGACTACTGAAATGTCCACCGAAATGACTACTGAAATGTCCAAGGAAATGACTACTGAAATGTCCACCGAAATGACTACTGAAATGTCCACCGACATGACTACTGAAATGTCCAAGGAAATGACTACTGAAATGTCCACCGAAATGACTACTGAAATGTCCACCGAATCGGCTACTGGAATGTCCAAGGAAATGACTACCGAAATGTCCACCGAAATGAGTACTGAAATGTCTACCGACGTGACTACTGAAATGTCCACCGAAATGACTACTGAAATGTCCAAGGAAATGACTACTGAAATGTCCACCGAAATGACTACTGAAATGTCCACCGAATCGGCTACTGGAATGTCCAAGGAAATCACTACCGAAATGTCCACCGAAATGGCTACTGGAATGTCCAAGGAAATGACTACTGAAATGTCCACCGACATGACTACTGAAATGTCCACCGAAATGTCGGACGTCACTGGACACGAAATGGTAACGTCTTTTTATATCTGCATGTTTCTATTTATATTCTTATTTTTATGTTTTACGAATCATGCGTTATTAAAGAATGTGCTTACGACTCTTTTGAGCTATAAAGTAACGATGGCGTGTGCTGCGCTCAGGTAAGTTGTATGTCTTTGATGCCTCAGGATAAAGCTTATAAAAAAAAACGTTAGTGTCACTCGAGCAACGCTTGCTGGCGGCGCCGTGTGGCTTCCGCCCGTTGGTAACCCACATGGTGTCAGCTTCCAAATGAGCTGACAGCGGCGAGTATAGATGCCGTCGCCAACCTGACCATCGGCGCCGTAGTACGTAGTACATTACTGCGAGCTTCGAAGAAGATGCTTCTCCTGCTGAGAGTCTGCTAACCACTTTGCACCCTATATAGTCTTTCTTAAGTACACATCTGTGGACCCGTGAACACTGTTTTGAAACCATTTCCAAAAAAAAAATATTTCCTTGCGCGGACAGACAGGTTCAGCCCGATTTTTAGCTTGTGACGGGGTGTGTTCAGGTCAGGACATACTAAGGTGGTTCCCGACTACTGTTAGTTCTCTTTTTTTGCGTATTTTCGGCCGAACATCGATTAAATTCAGGTTGCCCGAATTTCGTGTGAGAGGCGGTATAGATGTGAAGTGAAAGGGTTAAGGTGTATGAAATTGTGCTGGTTATACTAGGGCGTTTTGATGTGTGCAACGTTTTGCGATTCGATAACAAGATTTTTGCCCTATTTTCTTACAACTTTTACGTGTGAAAAAAATGTTAGAAAAGTAGTCGCAGTTCCGCGGTGTTAAAGGATTTTGTCTAATATTAAAATTTAAGTGATAATGAAATAATGTTGGAGCCATTTTGAGACTCTCCTTATCTGAAGATACCCAGCTGCTGATTCACTGCAGTGGCGTCATCGCACTTTCCCACTAGGCCGGTGAATTTGCGCGGGGAGCGTTTCTGATAGCAGCTCTAAGTAGAAAGGATTGCCAGAAATAAGTTCCCCCTTCTATTGTTGGAAGACTTGTACGCAGTCTCGCGTGATTGCTACCTAGACCTACCGTAGTAGGAATTGAGATGCAGGAGCCCTGAAAACTCATTTCAGGCCTACAAAGAGGCATAAAAACACAATCTGAGTTAGTAGTCTTTACTACAACAAAAGTAATGAGTTCAGAGTTCGATATGAAGGGTATTTTTATTGTATTATTACAAGGAGACCGCAGTTGCGATGATTATACATAGGTCATGAAGAGGCTGAATTTTCTCGCTTTAATGAATTATTGCAACTTGCTTTTGCTGCACTAGATTTACCAGTCCGGGGTGGGTACTTCATGAAGCTTTCAAAAATATAAGCGATGATTATTTTTAAGAGGTCTCTCAAATGCATAATTTCTCGCTAATTTTGCAATTTTGGCACTTTGGGCATCTTATATGCAAGTAGGTGTTGCAGTTGCATACATCCTTTAGTTTGCGAGAAACCTTCTGAAGATTTTTCAGCAATGTTTTCACCTTCGTCGCCCTGGCTAAAATGGCCCTCACAAGAAAACCACTGATTCTGGGGTCGTCAGAGGCAGTTGCTCAAAACCATAGTTTGGTAAATTGGAAAAACATGCTGTTGGTGTCATAAACTTTTTTCCCGTGCACAAATAGTGCTGGTGGTATGGACTTACTGAAAAAAAATTGCAGGGTACAACGCGTTAATTTTAAAGTTTTAGGCCTTCGAATTTGGTAAATGTGCAAGTCGTTAAAATGCTCTTTTTCACTCTTATTAAAATATGTTTTTTTGTTCACGAAATCCTTGCTAGGTTTCGAAAAAAAAAGATCGAAGGCTTTCTGCGGAGACATTTTCCCACCTCATAAGAATTTGGCGGAAAACTAAAACGGAAAACACCCTACAGGCAATCCTAGTGGAAGGCTGTGTATACTGTCTGTTGAGTGCTCGACTAGAGATCGTGCAACCGCTTTTTCTATTCCTCGCGGCAACTACAACTATTTAGTGTGAATGCTGGTTACGAGCTTTTGAACGAGTTGGACGTGTCCACCTTTTCGCAAGAATTCAAAGTTATTCTAATACAACGAGCCAAAACAAAGCGCATTCGCGTAGGGAAACAAACCAGTGCTTGTGCGTTTCACTGGATTGCCTCTATGAAATACTGAAAAAAAAATGTTGTTCAGCTCGGCGGTTTGTAAAACAAGACTTGCGTATTCTATGCGGTTCTCATATAGGCGCACGCAAAAAAAAAAAATACTTTATGAACGGTCTGAGAAATGCGAATAATAATCCTTGTGGTGACTTGGGCAATAGGAGGCTTCACTCAAAATTTACGTCAAAAGCCTACAAGTACAGTTGGATCTGAAGTGTTAGGTGGAGGCCCACGCTGTCAAGCGACTCACTAAAGTAGATATGGCGAGTAGGACTTGGAAGCAATTGCTTAGTCAGCGTTGGATTTATTATTCGAGAAACACCCGTCGCGATCATGTTGGCTATGGCGTCTTGCGGCTGACCGCCGTGTCAGGTGTTCTATTACCGGCCGTGGTGGCCCCATTTGAATGGGAGTGGTGTTCAAAAAACGGACTTGCACCAAGGTACTGGTGCAGCTTAAAAAATGACGCAGACTTCATAACCCTGAGTCAATAACTACGCGAAGTACTCCCTCACATAAGCAACACTCCACCCCCCCCCCCCCCTGCGTGTCCCAGAACATTCCACCACTCAGCACTGCGCCTCCACTCAACAAATTGCACTTCAGTGACACCGAACGGTGACTCTGGAGAAGCGTAGCGTCTTCTTTAGTTAAGAGGCAAGGCTTCCCTCAACTCAGCGGAGTAGAGGAAGAGCTTCGGGGCGAAGGCTTTCTGAGAATACGAGGGCTAGCAACATTAAATGTGACCAGTTAAAACATTTTGTGAGGTGTGGCAGTTCGCCGATAAAGCAGCTTCCCTTTAGTGAGGCACAGGCGCGCAGCAGTGGTAGCGAACGCACTGCACAGCCGTCAGGCTCTTGATTTAAGAGCGCGCGAATGCATAACCATTCTTTCTTATTTTGGTTTCCCAGGCTTCGAGTGTGTTACAAGGCGCCTTGATGGCACAAGAATTCGTTACGTTAGATGGCTAACCAGATACTGAGCTCATAACCGTATAGTGCCGTAGAATTCCTAGCTTATAAAATATATTTTCGGAGCCCCTACTGACTGGACGTTTCGTCTTGCATGTGTTCACCATAATAACTTGATATATTTAGGACAAAGCCTAAATTTACACCCTTAAATATTTTACTGATATACAAGAACCCTATGTATTTGAATTGAGAATGCTAGTATAGCGTAATTTGCTTCGTCAATATTCTTAAAGTTTGGTACCATTCACTGGCACGAATTTTAGGCTATCATACAACCATTTAATTTTACCACTTTTCAGAAATACAACAGCCATAAAACATTAATGGGCATTGAATTGATGATAAGCACAAATACTAACGTTTGCCTTGCCGCTTTATGGCCTATCAAACCTTTTCGCCAATAATCTTTTACGCAGTAAACAATTTATCTGAGAGAAATTGGTCCTGTCAGAAATTTCTGTGGTTCGCGAGTTTGATGCAATTTTTTTCATTAGGTGCACCTTTTTGCGTCATGAACATTCTCAGCTAAGGTTAACATGTACACTGTTTTATGCTGTGAAATAACGTTCTGGTATAACCTTCCACTTCTCTTTTCTCTTCTGTTCAATGCCATCGCTTAGGCTACAGAACAGATGACAACAGCGATGAACCACTCAGTGAAGCCAAGTGAGAAACGTTCTATGCTATATATCCCTCAGCCGTCACTAGAGCATGCATCACAAATAATTATCAAATGTAGGGCTCACAATGAAGCTAGTGAGAAAGCTAGAAACACTCCGCCAGAACATGTGAATGGTGATTGTTTTCACAAAACTACGCGCAAACCGTGTTCGCGGTTCACGGAGAATGTGCATTGCCTCACTATCGTAAGAAAAAAAAATCGCAGAACTCTGTTGCTGCAAAGCTTGCCACTTGAAATTTTATAATAATGTTTCATATGTAAGGCCGTTTACAAATAGCATCGTAAATATCGTAATCGTTTTCTTAAGGAACAAAATTTGGCGAAATAAAGGTGCTTCGAATTATAATATGTTTAATCTAGATTTCTTCTAATTGTAATATGTTTAATCCAAGTTTAATACGGTTATGCTATGGCAGTCAAATTAAAGTACAGCAGCTACGGCCTGTGATTCAGATTTTTGAGCTGTAACTGACTTCACGGTCAGTCCCGAAATAGTTCACTGAACGTTATAATACCGGTCTCCGTGAATATTGCACCAAAGTACCGCAAATACTACGAAGTGACCCTGACTGAAGTATAACAATAATGAACCATATCTTTCTCTGTTTCAGGAAGTCGCCTGCCTTTGACATCCTCTTTGGCATGTAATACTTCATTCTGTGAAATGGAAGGTAAGAAAGGCCGGTATTTGAACAGAATATCCATCACAATATTCACTGCCATGACGTGGATAAGCGGCTATGGCGTTCTGCTGTTGAGCCCGAAGTCGCGGATTCGATGTCCGTGTGCGGCCGCTTAATTACGAGCGAATTACGAGGCAAAAACGTTTGTTTACAAAGTTCGGTGTGCGTTGAACACCCGCATTGCTTTATATTTTTCTCGATATCTTCACTATGGCGATCCGCATAGGCATGCGATTATATGAAGACTCCGTAAATTTTTAAGCTAATTCTGGAACAATAGGTACTACGGCGTGCATATTGCATTACTATAAACGTATCTCTCTGAGCAGCAGTTATGGTGCCTAACCTTCCTAGCTACCGTCTCTCGGAACAGAGAGTGACGAAACAAGCATCCAAGAAAAAAATTTTATATAAAGTGTCATATCCAGCTTTGTGAAGACAAATGCGAAGAAGGCTTATCCATACCTCAGACAATGACAGTCTCTTTAATTGTGAAAGTTCGATTCAATCTAGTTTGATATCGCTTCAAGTTGGAAAGGTCTGTGTGCCAACACCTCTCCCACTTTTGGTCTAAATTCATTTTATCAGTTTACTTGTTTTTGTCCTGGCCAGGTTGCTTCCATTGATTCGTTTGGTGGAAAGGCGCTTTGCGAACACACCTCTTGCACGCGCTCGGACCTGCTCTTGCTTTTTGCGCAGTGTTTGGCTACTTTTGTATTGAATATATTTGCTTTTAGTTTAAATGATTAAAAAATCAACTCACTTGTTGCGGAGCATTTCACCTACTTCTGAGAGAGCAGGTGTCCCGTGTAGGATCTTCCTATTGTGCCGTGTATCTTGTTTGCGCTTTAAAAGTACCTGTCAAGTATGCACCAACTAGGCCCACAGAAAGTTCTCCTTGCCCGAGGTAGTTCGAAACAATTCGAAAGTAGTACATTACGCACCGCGCTTGTCGCGTGTCCGCGGTCTGTTACATGTCTGTTAACGTTCTGTTAACTCTTAACTTCGACAACCGCATGGCTCTTGCAACAAATCAACCACTTAACTAGACTTATCAATGAAACCATTTCATACTTACATGTCAAGTTTTATGTATTCAACACAACAGATTGTAGTCAGCACCCAGCGCACTGAACCTTTTTATTCTTTGTCGCGTGTTCGGTGCCATGTCATGCCAGCTGATTCAAGAAACGCATCCAACCTCTCGTGCCGTCAACACGCTTCAATATATGAGCGTGCAGCTCTTAGGATCCGGTTCCTGCGTCGAGTGTCGGCGTTCCCGGCGTAACCCAGCGAACGTGCGTAGCGGATGAAAGAGCGAACGCGGAGCGCAGCAGGAGATGAAAAGTGCGGCGAAATCGAAGAGCGCGAGGAGGGAAACGGAGGCGGAGGGCGCAGCGGAAGCGTGAGGTCAAAAAAAGCCGAAGCGTAGGGTATGACGAAAGCGTGAGAAGAAATTCGTAGTGTAGTTGAAGTTGGTCGGCGGTGACGACCGCTACGAGATGGCGCCGAAGTAGCGCGCCATCGTCTGTTCTAAGATGACTTTTTTATCTTTTTTCGGTCACCGCTATTCACCGGCTGACAAATGTTAAGCGTTATATACGGACGCATGACGCTCCTGCATGTATCAGAAGTCTCTCGAATATTATTGATTGTTCCATCCGTTGGCTGCTGTAACTTTTTTAATCTGATTGTATGCGGGAAGCGATTGTGGAATACTTTCTGAATGCCAGGCGCGCCCTGGCAATTACACTGCAACCTTCGATTAGTGATGTATAAAAGCCGGCGCGCTTGACTTGCAGATCAAATTGTCAACGATTTCCGACTCTGCTACACGGCTCTTTCAAGTTCTTTGCCTTAATATAACGCGAAACGAAAACACGTGGAGAGCTGCTCTCAAATTCCGCATTAAGGAGTACCGTAATTGTCGGTGAATTTTGTTGTCCGGCTACTTCTCAACCTTACTTAGCGTTTCTTGTTACTGAACGCAGCGAAGCACCTGTCGAGCATCTTCAAAAGCGGCCGGGACCCGTGCGACAACTTCTACGTGTTCGCCTGCGCCGACTGGAATGCTAGGTCCAGCGACTCCCAGGAATACAAGAACGTTGACGACGCCTTAGCGGGCAGCATGGAGGACATGGCCAAGGCTGTTCTCAGCGGTAAAAATGATTTTATATTGAACTTTTGTTGGCCATATTTTCTAAGCAAAGAAATCATCAGCCTTTCCACTTTATTTAGGGGAAAATGAGACATCCACCCAATCGTAGCAATTTCTACAAAGGAAACTCATACGGATTCCACGATAGAAAAGCCACCCAGTTTAAGAAAATTCGTCCTGGTCCGGGACTCGAACCCGAGACCACCTCCTCTGCGGGGCAGCCGATCTACCATATGAGCTCACCAGGCGGTTAGCAGATGGCAGGGCGAAGTCGAATTTGTTAATTTGACTTCCCGGTTTCCCAACGCCAATTACATCCTTTATGGCGATTTCAACTTCCCTGATATTGATTGGAAGAACTGAACTGCATCCTCATGATTATCGAAAGACTTCCTTCAGTTAACCCTATTCGTCAACCTAACTCAGTATGTCCACTCGCCCACTCGGGGCTCTAATATACTTGATCTTGTTCTGGTCTCAGAAACCCTGACTTAGTTTCATCAGTGTCCCTTGTCATGGAACTAAGTGGTCACAAACCCGTAACATTCCACCTATCTTCTCCTATAAAAAAAAAACGGCCAATAAGAAAATTTTTCAGGGGCTACAACAAGGCCAACTTTTTTGCAATTAACTCCGACCTAGAATCTTTGTATGAATGTTTTCGTCAATCAGCTTCTTCACGATCAGTTAACAATAACTGGTTGCTGTTCAAACAGCAAATACAAAATCTAATTGATAGACACGTCCCTCTGATACGCATTCCAGCCGATGCAGGCACGCGCTGGTATTCTCGCTAAAGATACTATCGTGCAAGAAAGAAAGAGTGTATCGTGTCGCTCAGAAATCGTCCTCAGCATCTAAATGGAAGAAATACTCAGATTGCTAGCGCGAACATGCCTGTCTTTTGAGGCACTCGAAAGGCAAATTTCATCATGAGTACCTAAAGAAATATCTTTATTGTTAACCCAAAAAAATTGCGGAGCATTTTCAAACCAAAGAATCGGTCCCATAACATTGCGCTTGTTTATCCAGATGGCTCTGACGTTCCACTTGATCAGCGGGCTGATGTCATGAGTTCCTATTTCTCGTCGGCTTTCACCTCCGAACCTGTTCATGATGAACCGGCGTTGGCTGGACCAAATTTTTTCGCAGTGCCGCCGGTCGTGATCACAGTTGAAGGCATCTTGTGCCTCGTTAACAAATGAAAAATTTCGAGTGCTTCGGGACAATATTCCTCTAAAGTTCCTTAAAAGTACTGAGGACATGTCGAGTCGCATCTTGCCGACAGTATTTGCGCAGTCCCTTTTAGAAAGTGTAATTCCGCACGACTGGAAGACTGCGAAAGTAATCCCAGTTTTCAAAAAGGGCAACCGCCCAGATCCGTCAAATTATAGGCCTATATCGCTGACATGCGTTGCATGCGAACTAATGGAAAACATCATATATTCCCACGTCACCCGCCATCTCGATAATAATAATTTTTTTTCCGCAAGCAGCACGGCTTTCGCTCCGGGTCGTCACGTGAAACAAAATTATTCGAATTCACTACAGACCGTAACTTGAACGTGGATTCGTATTTTCAGACCGATGTCATTTACATTTTTCAAAGACATTTGATCGCGTTGCTCATCGTCGTCTCATGGCCAAACCCGCTCACCTTGTCACGGATCAAAAGCTTTCTGTCAGCACGATCTCACTTCACAGTCATTGGCGGTAAGCTTTCAACAGCAGCACAAGTATTATCCGGCCTCCTTCAGGGACCAGTTCTTGGCCCGCTTCTCTTTTTTATCTTCATAAATGAATTGTCATCTGGAATAACGTCATCTATTCGCCTCTTTGCTGATGATTGAGTTCTATATTGTCGAATCCCAAGCAATACTCATCAATCATTACTACAACACGACCTAAACCTACCTAATCGAAGCGTGGTGCTCGCGCTGGTTGATGGAGCCTAATACCTCAAAGTGCAAATGCATGGTTGTTTCACGCATAAAAAATAATATGATCTTTCAGTATTCCCTCAATTCCACAGCTTTATCACATGCTAGCTCTTACCAATGCCTAGGCATCCTCAATAACAGCAACCTCACATGGTCGGAACATACTTCTAATGTTGTAACTGATACCGCAATGTCGCTAGGTTGCGAAATTGCGGTATCAAAAAAAAAACTTAAAAAGAACACTACGTCTGCTTCTCCCCCCCCCTCCCCCCGAAGATGAGTAAAATAGCCTACGAAACCTTCGTTAGGAGCAAACTCGAATATGCTTCTACGATTTGGAGCCCCTACCAAGATTATTTAATTACCTCTCTCGAGTCGGTCCAAAATCGTGATGCCCGATTTATTTCATCAAACCATATTACACACGTCAGCGTGACCCACATTATATCACGTTAAAATAAAGTTACCACATTAAAACCACATTACCACATTAAAATAAAGTTACTTCACTCACTCACTCACTCACGAGTCAGACGACTCAAGATAAAGTGTCACATGAACACTGCAAGAATGAGTCCGGTAACAATTCTAGACGAGTCTGATGACTCCAGCAGTGTGTGTCAAGTTACCCTTAGTGCGTGGTGCCAGTCTCTTGCAAATAAAGTAAAGCAACTGAGCCATGTAAGTCGTTTCACTCTTGGATGGCAGTGTCGAGCCGCTTTTCAAAATGTGTCAACAACTCTTGCTGTAAGTACACACGACTACGGCTAGTTCTCAAGAAGACTACTGTGAAAAGACAACATAGGATAACAAAGAATCCACAGTAAACATGCCAAAAAGCACATGGCAGACTAGCAAGAAAAAGTTAATATTTCATCAATCTTTGTTATTGTCTTCTGGAAAATTCAAATGTATCAGTCAGCACAGAATCATCATGAAAGCAAGACAGTTCTCATTACTATTAAACTGGAATCAATAGCCAACCAAGCAAAATGTAGCAAAAGCAAAATCCAATATGTAGCCTGCAGCTGCATATGCATGACACTGCAATGCCACTCAGAACCTTGATGAGACCCCAAAATATTATGTAACTCATGTAGAAGTTTAATGCACCACCGCACATGTCTCTTATAATATGTCAAAATATTTATAAGTTCAACCTATTTCCCTGTTGTAAACTTACGACTTAACATTCTAAGCAAGTAAGCTACACATAACAAATAAGAAAGGCTGCACTTATGTGCAAATGAGACCCACATAATGAAGTGCAATAAAAACAACATTCCAACTTAGATTACATTATCTATGCATTATACTATGCTTGTTAAAAACAACTGGTTGGCAATTGATAATCCAATCTAACAGTAAAAACAGCTGTCTTACCTTATGGTACTCTTGTTGGCACTTTTTCCCACACAATTTTTGCATGTATCTGAAAAACACCACATTAAAAAGTTGTGCATCAATTTTATTCTGTCATACAACATGCAACAGTGTATAAAAACTTCATAACTGACAAAATTACAAAAATAAATACAGCAACACTTATACTGATCATTTATTTATGTTGAGAAACATACTTTTGCAAGACTAAGTATAATAGCTGACACAGACAATTTCACAGGTAGAAATAACCGCTAATACAAAACTTTCCATAATGCAAACACATTGACAAAATAAGTAGCACAGGTAGCTGTATTTTGTTACGGCAAAGACGGCGCATGAATTATGAGGACAAAGAAGGAAGCAGAACACATAAACTATACCCAGCTACATGCACGCAGCTGTAACAATACACATAGTGCACAAAGATCCAGAAGAAACAAAGAGGAAGATGTGAGGAAGGCTTCTTTTACTCATCACACGTCATCCTGTAAGAGCACATTATGCACTGGCTGTAATCTATCCTCAGCCCATACATGAATAAGTTACATTAGGTGCCACATTTACAAATCACTCATACAATGTTCTTGTGATTTCCCTTATTCCAATCTTTAACTAAGCAAGCATGACTGAGTTACATAAAGCCTCCCTACGGCTTGGCACATATACAGAAAGAAGTGTTTCTATAAACACTGGAGGTCACGGACGGATGACTGACACATACCTCTTTTAATTCTTTTGTCTTTGTCATTATGATTATCTATCACAGTAGTCTTTTGTAGAGTGAAACACTTCCAGATAATACACTGTGTGCAACCAAGTGTGAATACCTGTTCTCGATTTTATTTATTTCTACCTTTTTCTGGTGTCCCGCTAAGGTAACAATGGCGCAAAGGATTGTCTTCCTAATGTATGCGTTCCCATACAACAGGAGCAGATGATAAGCCACATTAATGGTGCGTGAAATAAAACATCTGTGCATAACTTTCCGCTGCCGCTCCAATCTGGAGTGATTTTTTTTTTGCTTTCTGTACACTAGCACAGGTGCTACGTAGTCCCCTTGGTGCCCAAAGCAACTCTCACACCCGAGCAGGATGTCCATTTTTTTTAAATTCTAAGCAAAACTCTGGTTATGGGGGACAATTGCGAACTTATATTTTCGCTTCGTAGCTTAATTATGTTGTTGACCTTTAACTTTAGCCACTTCACTACTTTTCTGCAGGTGCAGACAGGCCATTGCACCAATGCTAGGTTTTGAAAACACCAGAGCAGGGTAGAAAGCAAGAACAGATATTTATAATTTGGGTGCCCACTCTGCATTGCATGGATATGTTTCAATGAACGATAAAACTACTTAGTAGATAAACATATGAAAGATAAGGGAATTAAGCTCGAAGCCTACCATATCAGTAACTGGGAATTTCATGCGTAAATGAAATTTTACGATTCCCAGTGATGAAGAAACAGTTTTGACAATATGTGCCAAGGTCACCCACTCACTCATGCTCACAAAAGAAACAAAATAAAAACAAGCAAGATTAAAAGAAGTTCGAACTTGCAACCTAAAGTGAGACACCTCGCATGACTGATTTATGTATTTACTGAGCATAAATTACATCTGGCGCATAATCTGCTTGTACAAGATGACAAACAATGAGTTCTGTAAGCCTTGTGGGACAATTCTGTGTGAAAGAGAAATCTATTTGATCATTACCTTTTGGGGTATGTGTATCTCAGAACTGGTGCTAGTCTGAGTTCTTACAAAGTAGACGTCATTGAGTACTGTAATTCTAATGCCTGCCACTGCTATAAATTTCTGTTAGTCGCACTGTCATGAAGCAGTTATGTTCAATAATTAGCGGCAGTCACCGCTGAAACACTCAGTACAAAACACGAAATAAATATATGCAGTCGGAATGTAAATGTCGAACAAAGTTATAATCAAGTCTACATTTCACAGAACTGTCTTTTTTTCTGTTAGTGTGCCAATACCATTTCCACATTCACAAACATTTTTGTATTGCTCTCCTGACAAATGCAGAAAAATGCAGTCTTTAACAGAAGCCCTTGGGAAGACAGCCCAGAGTCGCTTTGACAAGAGGACTTCCCTTAAACTTTCGTCGCTATGTTGTAGGTCACTGTAGCAAGGGGAACATTTTGCTGATTGAATATTACTCGAAATATTTTTATTATTTGTACTAGAGGTTTGAAGAGAGAGCCAATTGTAGAGTTCTTCGTGCAGATTTTATATATTCCATTAGTTTTTGTTTAGCTGCTTCTCGAGTTATGTCCTACACAACAACAAAATACATAGTCATATTTGCAAGCACTTTCTTGTGTATTAAATTTTCACAAAAAGAAGTGTGCTGCAGCTAACTCAACTCTTTGTAGACTGCAAAGTGCCAATATCTATTCAAACAGCATGTAAAGTTACTAGAAGTATGCAAGATTAGTAGGCAGGCAGACAGGCCTGCCTACTAATCTTGCATACTTCTCATGCTATTGTGGAAAAAAAAATAGAATATACTTCAAAAACTTTTTCTCACAATAGCATGACAATAACCTTATGCACTTATAATTGTCCTATACTAACGAAATTTGGCATATATACTATTCAAGATATGCAGAATGCTGATATCTAATTGAAATTGCAATCTGTAAAATTATTTAATGTGGCCTAATATTTTTTGCATAGTTGCAGTAATTGTACAAGCTGCTTCGATAGGTGTCATCACTTTGCAGTATATAACTAGCTAAATAAGATGCAGCATGAAGCTATTTCTGAAAATTTTATGCACAGGAAAGTGCCCACAAGAATATTTTGCCACTGTGTAGGACCATAACTAAAGAACAGCAGCTACACAAAAATCAATGACAATTCAAATCTAATAAAACACTTTATGAATGACAGCATACTCAAATATCTAGTACAAATACATAAAGAAGTTGTTTTGAGGAGTATTTCCCCTTAATAAGTGGGTGTCAGTGTTTTCTACCAAAGTGTTAGAAAATGCCTTCAGGCATACCATGGGGAGCTTTATAAATAGCACACGCACGCATCTGCCTAAAAATCCCCACGCCCTGCTTGCGTTCATTAGTCATTTTTGCATTCTGTTGTATGTCACCATTTGCATCCCTTAATATTGAGTGCGCAAAACCAAAAAACAACCTAATACCATATTTACTCGCATAATGATCGCACTCGCGTAATGATCGCACCCCTAAATTCTGATGTCAAAATTCAATTTTTTTATTTCTCGTGTAAGATTGCATCCCAAACTTGCCGCAGCGATATGTCATGTGCCAAGTCTAGCTAATAATGATCGCGCTTACCATCTGTCAACTGCTATGCGAACAACTCTTCAAGACAAACCAAGCAGTCTGCACACACCAAACATTCTTAAGCAGATGCCCCATTTCATTCCTTCCATCACTTTCCGCACTTATATGACAAAAAAAAGCTACAACTAAACTTGCCTTTATTATGTGTAGGCTTTGTAATGGTTGTGGTCAACAAAAACAACAAAAAAGGCGTCTTTCGTTTCTTCTCGTCTGAACTTGTGGGCACGCAACAAATCGCGAGTGGTGTTACGAATATCCCACCGCTGCCACCAGTGTTACGAACTTGCACCGCTGCACCACGATTACGGCTTTGTGGTCCCGTAGCGCTCGTCACCCGTTTCGTGACAGAGCGTTGGTAGCGAAGACTCCGAGCCTGGCGTCGATGAGAATAACAAAAGGGACTTTATACATTATATACAGGTTATCATACAGGACATGAACGGGTCGGCACTGGGGCCGAGTGCTCACAACAAACGCGACTGTTCTCGCACGACGACGTCCGGCGAAAACGCGTGACACATCTCACCCCAGTCGGGAGCGACACTCTCTCCCGGTGGCTCGGCGGATCCTGTTTTTCAGGCGGCGTGTTGCTGCTTTTATAATCCCCGAGGACCATTGTCACTCAAACGGCCCAATACAAAGTCAGCACACGACGGTCGTCCGAGGGGTCCAACCAGCGACCGCGCTGGCCACCCGGTTCAAAGTTCGCGCGCGCGGTGACCTCCAGGCAAAGGGAGGTGCGGCGCCGGGCTGTCTGGCACACGCTGACATGTCCAAACTTGCGGCTCGCCGAGGCTTCTCCCGCGCGCTGCCTGACGGCTCAGCATCTTGACTTGTGAAGGGAGAATTAGGGCGCTCGCAGGATAGATTCCGCATCTTGCAGATTCGGAATCCGGGCTTGTGGTAATGGCACAACAGCATCCCCGCCCTCAGATAAGGCGCCGGGAAGACGAGCTGCCCCCACGTGGCTCGGATGCCAGGCGCGCACGTTCGTCAGGCTCGTCCAAGTTCACGTCCAGTGTCGGGACGCCAGGTAACTTCACGTGCCCAGGTCCGACTCGCCAGGACAGGAGCTCTGCTCACCACGTCGTCGCCAAGGCACCTTGACCAGCTCCGCTCGGGTCGTTCCTAAGACCTTGCTTCTCGCCACTGGTCCCGCTTGGTCGTTCTGCAGCTTGCAAAACCGACCGGCAAAAGGCAACACCCAACACGAACAAGTGCCCTCTGTCTCCCGTCAAACACCAGACAAGGCCATAATTCAAATCAACCTAACTAAATCGCTATCCCTCTTTTTGCTCCCGCTGCAACAAGAGGCAGGTGTACGATCTAGCACACAAGGCTCAAACAATCAGTTTTCAAATCAACAACTCAACAAAATAGAAACAATTATTAATCAGCAATAATAATTACAAATAGAATGGTCCCCTTGAAATCGCTTTGGACCGAAAACATACTTCTGAGGAAGCAAATGAGGTCATTCATTTTTCCCGGCGATATTTTCGCGGAATCCGAAGCTGCTTATATTTGCGACCCTGCTTATCCGTGTAGCGGCGGTACGATAAGCCAGATTCCTTGCCAAATGAAACCCTCTTTTTTTTCACTCCCCGTTTGACGCTCTTCCTCAGATCGGCTAGTGAACAATCTTCCTGTTGTTCGCGAATCCGAGTTTCCCTTTCAACTGCAGCCTGCTCCTGCCAGCTGGCGGAAACCGGAGCGAGTGTGGAGCCCGCGTCGCCTAATTGCGGCGTCGAGTCTATATCGCGGCTAGCACTGCACGCGTCACTCCCACTCACTTCCAGGACCCGCTCGTCTAGGCCAGCCTCCGAGCTCTGCCTCTCCCGTGACTGCTCGCCACTCAAGTTACCGTGATCGGTCCGTGTGCCGCACCGCCTTTCGCTCACCGACGCTAAGTCAAGTTCCCTCGACAGCGGGCGCGCTTTGGATCGCGTGGGGGCCATGTACGCCACGTCGGCAAAGAATGATTTGCCCTGATCCCTCAGCAGCTGCTCCGAGCTATTTGAGAAGAGGTAGGAAAATTGCTCCGGGAGGGCGGCTGACACAGCGGCTTCGGTGTTAAGTTTCCCAAACTCTCCTTCAATGATAACCGTTGCGATCGGTAAACAGACACTCTCCTTCTCGGCCACTTGCCGTATCCTAACGCACTCTCCCGTAAAATCACTCGAGGAGACGAAAGACGGGTGAACAACGTCCATAGTTGCTGCAGAGTCCCGCAGTGCTCGGCACTTCTTGCCGTTTACCTTAATTTCCTGCACATAGGGCTCCAATAGACGTATGTTTTTGTTAGTTTCCTGTATCGTTGCAAAAGCAATTCTCTCTGGGCAGCTTGCAGCGATGTGCCCTTGCTTTTTGCAATTGTAGCAGGTTAACGGTTTCCGTTTTTCAAAAGAACGCGTCATTTCGTTTCGCTGTTTCGGACCATCGTCATTATTCTGAGATGCATTGTGTCCATCCCTTACAGTTTCTTTGGTAAGGGATTCGTCGTCCCGAAACTCGCGACGCGTGATTTGCTTCCGTTCGTCGGGCTTCCCGGAAAACCAATCTCTCCTATCAGCTTTTTCTACGCGCACTGCCTTGCTGTGCAAGCTGCGGCGTGTGTAATACTCTTCCGCTAACTCTGCTGCCTTGTTTAGCTTAACATCCTTTAGCCTATCTTGCAGCCAGAGCCGGACATCCTCATCAATGCAACGGTAGAACTGCTCCAACGCGATGCATTCGACAATTTTGTCGCGGTCGTCGTAAACCTCTTCGCCCTTCAGCCATTCCACCAAGTCGGCTTTTAGACGAAACGCGAAGTCAACATTCGACTCCTTGCCCTTTTTTGCATACCGGAACCTCTGCCGGAAAGCTTCGGGCGACAATTTGTACTTCCGCAGTAGCGCTTCCTTCACATCACTGTAGCTCTCAAACGCCTCTTTCGATAAGCAAGTTATTACGTCTGATGCCTCCCCAGGAAGCAACGCTAACAGATTCTGTGCCCAGAGGGATCGCTCAATGCTATTCCGTTCGCACACGTGCTCAAATTTCACGAGGTATTTGGCCATATCCTCTCCGACGACAAAGGGTGGAAGTTGATCGCGTATTCTGGGAACATTAGAAGTGAGACTAGGCGCTGGCGAGCTATTTCGGGTCTCCAACTCTTTCATTTTAAGCTCGTGCTCACGAATCTCTCTCCTTTCCTCCATGCAACGTTCCTTCTCCCTCTTTTCCTCCTCGCGACGTTGCTGTTCTCTCCTTTCCTCCTTTTCCTCTTCGCGACGTTCCTGTTCTCTCCTTTCCTCCCTTTCCCGTCGTTCATTGATATCCGCCCAGGCCTCTGCGGCTTCCTCCGCCGTTACGTCCCCAGTCCTCATGACCTCAAGGATCGCATTCTTTCTTTTAGTTGAGCCCAACTCAATGCCCAACTCCTCACAAATTTCGAGAAGTTCCTTCACCTTGTACTTCTCCATCGTTCACACTGTCCTCCTGCTGTTTACCCTTTTTGAATATACCTGCCGTACGCTACTATAACACTACTAGTAACACATATGCAAGTATATCACACACTGCCCTTTTTACCCCCGCAGCATCCCCTGGTTTTCAAAACACTCTTACTAGGCTTGAAACACACAAGGTTATCACAATGCAACACCAAATCCTTCCTTAAGCTACTATAACCTGTGTCAAAGAAAGTCTGGTGTTTGAGGTAAACTTCAGGCACTCACCGCGCCGAGGTAGCTGATGCGGGTCAATCCCGTAGCTGCCATCCAGTGTTACGAATATCCCACCGCTGCCACCAGTGTTACGAACTTGCACCGCTGCACCACGATTACGGCTTTGTGGTCCCGTAGCGCTCGTCACCCGTTTCGTGACAGAGCGTTGGTAGCGAAGACTCCGAGCCTGGCGTCGATGAGAATAACAAAAGGGACTTTATACATTATATACAGGTTATCATACAGGACATGAACGGGTCGGCACTGGGGCCGAGTGCTCACAACAAACGCGACTGTTCTCGCACGACGACGTCCGGCGAAAACGCGTGACACATCTCACCCCAGTCGGGAGCGACACTCTCTCCCGGTGGCTCGGCGGATCCTGTTTTTCAGGCGGCGTGTTGCTGCTTTTATAATCCCCGAGGACCATTGTCACTCAAACGGCCCAATACAAAGTCAGCACACGACGGTCGTCCGAGGGGTCCAACCAGCGACCGCGCTGGCCACCCGGTTCAAAGTTCGCGCGCGCGGTGACCTCCAGGCAAAGGGAGGTGCGGCGCCGGGCTGTCTGGCACACGCTGACATGTCCAAACTTGCGGCTCGCCGAGGCTTCTCCCGCGCGCTGCCTGACGGCTCAGCATCTTGACTTGTGAAGGGAGAATTAGGGCGCTCGCAGGATAGATTCCGCATCTTGCAGATTCGGAATCCGGGCTTGTGGTAATGGCACAACAGTGGCAATGATAGCAGCCACGTTTACAGTGATACGTTAGAAGTTTACCCTATTCATTCGCCGACGTTTGTAACGCAGCTAAGATATTCGCCCACCCTTAGCGGAAACGTGCCATATTAGGATAGTGGTGAAGACAAATGCCGCAGTTTCCGCAGCATGCCCGCCATGTGTTCCTATGTCACAGGCAGCTAAGCGCGCCCATCTGTTTTTGTCTCCTCAATGTGGACATGGCTATGTTATTGCCGCAAACTTGCAGATATTATTCATTACTGATACGGAAGAAACTGTTTGAATGCACGTAATGTACTCACGAAAAGAAAAAAAATCGTGTTCGGCGCGTTCGGCTTGCTCTGCCGGCCACCATGTTTTTTTTTTTGTGTCCCGCAGTACATACAGAGGCAGCCACCTCTTTGTTGACCTGTTGTCGTCCCGTAGCAAATGCCAGAGGATATATTTTTTTCTTTTTATGGGAAATTTACCCAGCATAATGATCGCACCTCTGAATTTGAGTCAATTTTTTTTACAATAAAGTGCGATCATTATGCGAGTAAATAGGGGAACACACTGAATTTTTAGCCTGTAAAGGGATTGTATACAAATTCCAAGGGAAGGGAAACGTAGCAGGGTGCGGCAGGAAGTTAGGTGGGCGGATGACATTAAGACGTGTGCAGGGACAACATGGCCACAATTAGTACATGACCGGGGTAGTTGGAGAAGTATGGGAAGAGGCCTTTGCCCTGCAGTGGGCGTAACTAGGCTGATGATGATGATGATACAAATGGGGGCAGCCAACTCTAGTGTGACAATAAAGAAATCTTTGTTCTCACAATAATGAAACCAGTCATAAAATATATCCTACAAATTTGGAAATGAATGCCCAAAGAACCTTGCTGATTGTCACATTAATTTCCTAAACAAGATCTTTTGATGTTTATAATTCCTAGTTTAATTCACTTTCTCTAGTAAATGGGCTCTGACCTAGACTATTCAGTGTAGGAGACTAACCCAGACCTGGAAGCCAATATTTAAATCTGAAATAACGTCATTCATCCCACGACCACATCACTGCTATGTCATCAGAAGCGTGCATCCATGGACATATAGTCTGTAAAATAATTTTTACATGATCTGTACTGTTCCTCTTGCACTAATAAATTAGGAAATGCATTTGCTATTTAAAGCACTGCTGTAAACCTTTGTGTTTGAGAAATGCAATACTCAAAAGTGTAACACAACCAATGTGTACATGAAACCTACGATGCCTTTGACATTCGTCAGTGTGACAAATAGGCACTGAGAAATGCCAAGGGCATCATAGCTTTCTTGTTTCAAACCTTGTATGTGAGTATATTACTGGTATCTTTGCAGTGAAGGGAAGTCACATTATTATCAGACTTATGAGGGGAACTCATGTTTCTCTAGTTTAATATTTTCTTTTTTGTGCTCCTATATTCTTTACTTTTCCAAAAGTAATGGGTGTTTGAAATAAGTACTCTATATTGCTCTTAAATTTTTCCTGCACCAGAGCCCACGTTGGGTTACATTTCTTGAACACTTTGCCGTGCTGTAGATTATCAAAAGGAAGAAAAAAAATGCGGTAAGTTTGCATTTTAGCCTTCTGTATAACAAGAAGTATGAACCTATCAATTACATAGACAAGTACAAAAGAACTATGAAAAACTGTGCATAAAGACAGACATACATTATAATAACAGGAATCGATGGCGAGAATTCTAATAGAAAGGAACCATTAAAAACTAGGCACTAAAGACACATATTAATTATAATGACACAAATTTTGCGAAGGATTTGAAGAGACAAAAAGAATGTCTCTTCAAATCACTCCACCCCAACATTCATCCATGGTTCGATGAGTGACCACAGCTGGTGATGCGGTTTGGATATGTGGAAGCTCTGTGCAGCTGTGAAATAGGTGGAACATGTTGAGGGTCACCAAAGGTTGCACGCTGGTTGCACAGCAGGTTCCCTCGATCTCTGGACTCACTCGACATCATGCGTTGAGCCTGGTTATACGTCGTTTGCAAGAGGCCTGGCCCAAGTGTGTGGCACGGCTTGGGTAAAATTTCGAGGCAACCTGAATAACACAGATCCATATCTATAAGCAACAAAATATTCTCCATCATAGGGCAAACCTGAAGTTTACCATCGGCACATAGCAGATAATGAAAACAGACACAGGTCACCAGACATGAGGTATACAGATGTGCAAAAGTGTAAATGAATGTGAAGAGCTGCTTATAGGACGGAATGTTTCATTCCGTCTTTTGTAGATCAATAATAGTATCTTAACATAAAGTCAAGTGTACTGGGCCCTCCCTAAAAAAATTCAAATAATGGGGTTTTACGTGCCAAAACCACTTTCGATTATGAGGCACGCCGTAGTGGAGGACACCGGAAAGTTCGACCCCCCGAGGTTCTTTAATGTGCACCTTTATCTAAGTACACGGGTGTTTTCGCATTTCGCCCCCCTCGAAATGCGGCTGCCGTGGCCGGGGTTCAATTCTGCGACCTCGTGCTCAGCAGCCCAACACCATAGCCACTGAGCAACCACGGCGGGTATGGCCCTCCCTATTTCTGTAAGTAGGCTATTTCATGCGAGCTGTCCCGACCTGGCACACGACCACTTGAAATTTCTTTTCGAAAAACTGGAGGCCCTTCAAATAGGACAAATGTTAATTTCAAGAAATACTTGTGTAATGCACCAAACTATGCATCATAAAAGGCATAGCCAAAAAATTGGTTCCTTCATTAAGGGGGCCAAATTTTTCAGGACAATAAAGAGAGGCCTTACACCAAAAATTGAACTGCTTATTAGCCACTGCTCAGTTTATTATGGGTCATTAAATATGGACAAAATGTCCTATTAATTTTATTTTCATAGAACTCGCTTACAGCAAAAGCTGCAAATTTATGTAATCCACATATTTAGGACTTGTGCTGCTTGCAAAAACTGGTTTCAGGAAGATAAATTATGCAGCAGTGCACAGAGATGAGGATGAACTAGGAAAAAAAGTCAGTTTTGGTGTAAGTTTATCAGCATACTTACTATTGAGGCAGTCCTAGTAAATTTATGCCCAATAACATGTATGAAAGTACACTGTATTGTTTTTAAATTGCTAAAGCTTTATCAAAGCAGTTTTGTGTCAAGCAAGAAAAAAAATTGTACAAGTGGTCTCCTACTAGTTTCAAAATTTGCATCGCATTTCGTCTAATCCACATAGCCTCTTGGCGGCTAAGGCAAAATGGATGGACTTGAGCATTCCTGCACCGATAGCAGGGAGTCTAAACTACTTCGAAGTTAATTCTTTCATTGCTGAGTAGCTACAAGCCACTTCACTCAAAAATTTGCCACTTAATTACATGTATTTACCTCGATCTTTCTGTCAGCTTCCAGCCTGCTTGGCATCATCACGAAGGCTGCCAACTCCCTAGTGGACGTAGTCAGGACACGGTGGTGGCAGGACGCAGTGGCAAGAGCTGCCAAAGGCTTCGAACTCCCTAGTCAACATAGTGAGGACACGGTGGTCGTAGGATGCAGGGGCGGGAGCCACCAGAGTGTACCTGCAGCAAATTTGCACAAACGCTCTTAGTCCCACCATGTCACAGTTTACAAGAAAAATTCAGCTGTCTGTGTAACATGGATACCAATACAAATAAATGTAAACAGTTAGGTCCTACAACATAACTAGAACATCGACAAAGAAGAAATGGTACTTATGTTTATGAAAATCCAAGCTATGAAAAAAAAATGTGCATCCGATTTGTGCGTGGAAGCTCAATGGTAACCTGAGCACATACCATCAAGTGATTTGCTATTCAACTGGAAGCCTCTTAAAATGTCATTGTATATTTTTTACATGCACTATGTTAAGCTGCATTAAAACAAGTTCAATATCTCTGAATATAGGTAAATCACGAAGCAATTCAATTAATGAATTCCAGTGGTCATTAATGCAACAAAGTGCAAGCTCTGAATGAAGCTGGCCAAACTGGGTAGTGACAAATAACAATGTGGTTCTCTACATCTTGTTTTTCTGGCTTTCGCTGTAGCATTAAAATACACAAGAAATTTCACATTCCTGACATTTAACCCTGCAAATTTTTATTCCATAATGCATGATACTTCAGCAAGAGCACTAATGCTGTCTTTTAATCGTAAATAGTGATAGAACAAGAAATTTTACTGGAGCCAATGTTTGGCAAGAAAACTTATCTCCTTTTCTTCGTCGAAACATTGGCTCCAGCGATGCTCCTTGTTCTACGGCTCTTATCATTTCAAGTCTCTGTCTTCCTGTGAACCTCTGTACATTCAATGTTGTATCAATTAAATTGTAATAACGGAGAATTAGTAAATGTAGCTGATGAAGAATTTGTGCTTGTTGGTAGATAATGACAGAGTAACTGCGCAACATAGAGATACGGACAAAGGAGGCTTATGTGTGTCGTCTCCTACAGCCATGTTTCTCTCTTTTGGACGATTACTCTATATAGATGTAAAAGTGTTACCCTTTGCACAATAATGCTGAAATGAAAAAGGCCAGGAAAGTGGACACAAAAATTAAAACAAATAGCATCATATGCTAATGAGATATGCAAAAGTACCTGCTACGATCTGTCTCACCCATAACGTGCTGGATAAGATGGCGTCTTCTTCTGGATGTTGCCATTTCTTGAATACCTAAAATAAAGTACATTTCAAAATTACAAGGATACACAGAACAACAGCAGTAGCAGAGGAGATGATGCATTGTTTAGTAAAAGAAAGTAAACTAATCTCTGATACACTGCAGACGAAATTTCTTTATTAAATTAGTAGAAAAATACACCACACCTCATTTCATTCAATGATGTGAGCGTTTCTTGGTACAAGAAAAAAGGGTATTTCTGCATGAAAACAGTAAAATAATCATAGCATTCTACTTTTACAAAATACGCTACAGTGACAAAGCCAACTACGGCTGTATATACTTAAAATTGTTATATGCACCTTACAATAGCCAAGACAGGATAAACTTGGGTTCATGTGCAGCTCACCAAGAGATACAACTTTGCAGTCAACTCATTTCTGCTTGCCAAGTATCTGCACTAACATAAGACTACAAATAAAAAGACCCTCTTTTTCATAAAACACCGGACTCAAAATAGAAAATCCAGTAGGAATAGCACAAATTCTCTACACAACACAGCCAGGTTTTGTGCGCCTAGTAGGATTTACTATATAAAGGTTGCAGCAAATTCATGCTTTTAAATATTTACAACCGTGAAAATAAAGATGACATAAAAAATAATAGCATTATACATCGGCTTATACTGTAAGCCAATGTGTTTCCGACTTGACGCCAAATGCACATTTAATTTGTTCTGTTTCAGCGCTTTTAAAGGGTTGTGTCTGTTCGCTCCTGCATGCAGCCGCCTTACTGCTACGAAAATATCTGTGCTGCCACATCGCCTGACACTGCCATACAGCGTGGTAGCGTTTTTATAATTCGCGGTAATATACCTAAAGCGCTAGTAAATCTTCAGAATAGACTACTGTTTTTTCGACAACCTGTCTTCGCCAGCGAAAGTCACACTGGTCACACTACACTTCAAGTTACGCAGTACTTGGTATTCTACGGATTTTTCGATGCGACAGGCCACTCGTCATTGGAGTCGTTAAGAACGGTGTTTATCTATGGCAGTACCGCTTTGCTATAATTTCAGATGCTCTCCTGAGGCTTCCGTCTGCCAGTAGTATTTTCGCATACATACGCCCACGCATGCTTAAGAAACGTCTGTGAACTGCCAAGAGAAACGTGGCGCAATATGTAGCCGTGCCGGAAGGGCCGATTACGCGCCGTTTGTAAACTCGGAACAAAAGCTGATATGCTTACCTGAGAGGTTAAGAGAAATATGGCACAGGTCACTCTCCGCTGGTAGTCTTTCGTATGCATCTGGTCGTCTCTGCGTTGCGATCTCCCATATCACAAGGAAAATGCAGTGCAAAACGCAACACTTCCGGCGCTGCACTTGCTCGATGTCGGCAAAGACGAAATCGGCGACACGCCGCTGCTGGCGGCAGTCGTCCTCGTCGCAATCACACAGCACGGACAGAAGTTCCCACCGTAACTTGCCGCAACGCCTGGTTGCAGTCGCCCCTAACGCAGAGCTTTCAGAACCACTCCATAGAATAAAGAACCACCACTCGACGACAACGTACTCGCGCGAGATCCAACACAACTGAAAAATGGCGTCATACTATTGACGGCTGCGGCTTTGGATCATTTGAATCCGCACAACTAGTTTCGGTTTTCTTTCCTTGCGTTGAAACAACAACTGTTTTGCTCACTGATAATTTTACGTCACGTAAGTAATACTCACGAATGAAACAGCCGTGAATTTAACACGCATCTTGAAATACCAGCTACGTTCACTTCGCAGAAGCAAAATTTGCTCGTCCGAGTGCGGTTACGTTTGAAATATCTATCGTTGGGCTGTTGGAGCGTGCTCGAAGTGGGAAGACGCGGCGTAATTGTTCTTAATTTGCTTAGCTATAACGGTGCGGCTGCCCTTGATCTCTGTCGAGTGCAGTTTGCTCTGATGTAAGGTATAACTACAAAGCCGCCGACGTTACTGAATAATCTAGTGCACCTGAAGCTGCCAGAACTCCGGTATTTTCTCCACAATTTCTTGCGACTGCGTTCCGCTGTCACCAAATGCGCGCGTAGTGTTTGACGGAGATTTAGCAACACATTTTCCCGAAATATCGTTCACCGCTGTATCACGACGTGGAGAAGCAGCGTTGTTGGTCCTCAGTAAAATTTTCTGTTTATTGCGAATTTTGCGATAGCAGTTATATGGGCACAACCGTCGAAATATATCTGTCGGTTTTACCGCGAGCTTACGTATAAAGTCAAGTGCGATAAGATCCCATCCCGCGCAGTTGACGGTGCGCGTTAAAGGAAGTGTTCGACGCTGAGCCGGGCTGGATGGGCACCCCAAGTCAAGTATCTAAGGAGGTCACGTGATAAAACGCGCGCAAGCCGGGAGAGGGAGGCGTTAGTTTAGCGCGCTTCTCCTCCTCCAGCCGTTGCTCTAGCCCGGTCTTGCGCCACCCTCGCTCTGTTTTGGAGATAATGTCCGATGGATGCAAAGCTGGGAGTGGGGGGGGGGGGGGAGGTAAGGGTGTGCTCAGATAGCGTAAATTTTCGGAGACGCTTTGAAGGAAGAGGCAGCAGAAGCGTTCGGTCCGCTCTGCTCGCGCCCTTCATCACGCCAACGCTGTGACAGCGAGTGTTCGCCGTCATTGAGTGAGATCTGTTGATGTTTGCACGTGCGCGCGTGACCCAGTGCTTGCTAATTTCAGGAGTAAGCGAATGTTTACTGCAGTTTATTCAGCCGATGAAACTAAGAACCTTGGTTCGTGCAATAGTTCGTGCAGTGGTTCATGCAGCATTGGGGTGAAACTGCTGTGTTATTGTTTTTATATTTCTAGGGGGTTCCAAAGCAGTGTTGCGTGCACTAATATTTGTTTCTGGTCGCGGATAGCAACGCACTGCGGTAGCCCAGTGGCTTTGGTGTTGCGCTGCTGAGCTCGAGGTGACGGGTCCAACTACAACCGCGGCAGTCACATTCCAACGGGGTCAGAATGCGAAAATGCGCGTATACCGTGGATTCCGTACACGTTAAATAACCCGAGCTGCCGAAAATAAATTTGCAGCTTTCCATTACCGTGCGCCTCATAACAAGATCTTGATTTTTGAACTTAAATCTTCAAAATTTAATTATAAGTCGCGGAATTACGCTTACAGTCGACACTGTTGAGGGCGCCTACTGAATTTGTTATCTCGTTGCTGTGCTCTCTTTAGTAGCCAATACTTTTTTTTAGATTTACTTATGGTCAGAATCCAGTGTGGCAAATCCAGGTCTTCCTTAGCATAGGAAACCAGCTATCGCTTAAGCGTGCGAGGTATCAACAAACATGGTCAAGGAAAATTAATATATAGAGTTCAAAGTAATTGCAGAACATGACAAGGATGAAAGAATGATACACCGCATTACAACCAGGACAGGGACCCGAGGGCCTGCCTAAAACAGAAGAGTTTATCTGGTATTTCTTCTCCTGCATTAAAATCTTTCTCTCGCCAGACTCATCTCAAATATCAGAGGAATGGCGATTTTCCACGACGACTCTTCGCGTGCTATTGAGAGTCAAAGGACCCATGCGCAAATGTTGACTCTTGTTTTCTGACTCTAGTCGCGTAAAAGTGGGTCTTCGGAAGAAAAAAGAGAGTCAAGTTGCCGTGACTCACTTTTTACTCTCTTTTTTCTTAGAGTGCACGGTGCACTGTTACACTCACCCTCTCGAACTTCTCGCCGACTGTTCAACTCCAACAGCGTCCTACGCCTTAATGATTCGACTCTTGCTTTCAAGAAATCGATGCTTCCCGCAGCCATTGAAGACTGGAATTGCTTTCTCGAAGCGGTTGCTCTTGAAATCCAGAAAAATTCAGGCAGTCCTTAACTTCACCATACGGTAAATAACTTGAACTGCGAATTTTTTTTTCTTTCCTCGCACCGTTTTCATGTTACAGGCGTTGTCCAATATAAGATATTGATTTACATTATGGTTTGAATACTTTGACTTGTATTTCAATGTCCGGTTGGGTGCCATTTTTATATAAAATATCTCTTCGTTTGTTTGTTTATTCCTAATTATACTTGCTCTATCCCATCCTTGTGTTTTACCTTTTTTTTCTTGTATTTTCCACTGCTCAGTACCGTACTTCATTATGGGCAAAATAATAATGCCAAAAGATTGTGCGCTCTGCACTTGTAACGTAGTTGGTTCATTATTGAATAGTATTCGCTCCATTATATGTAATTTCAATACTGTTTCCTCATCCCCCTTGTGTAATGGCCTGTGAAGGGTCCTTAAGGGTTAATAAAGATGATGACGAGGATGATGATCTCCAGGAGCTCATACGCAGCCGCGAGACGAAACCGGACACGATCCTTTGACAGGAGACAAACCATCCGGTCAAACTAGCTGGCTATAGAAAGCCATAGACGTGACCGCGACGGACGACAGGCAAAGAAGGAAACGGCCTACACTCCCCGTGGCAGGTCGCGCGGGGCCGGGGGCGGTGGTGGCGCGCCGGCCGTCGCCCCCATCACGCCCGCCGCCGGTCGCCGCCGTGCTCGTTCGACGTAACGTCACTGTGGCACAGCGCAAACTTCTTTGCCTAAAGATACCTCCCGTGCTCGTCGAATTCCACGTGCTCGTGGGATTCCCGTCTGCTGTCAATACATGGGCTTCTACGGGAGGGAAACGGATAGCCCCATGTTTGTTCGCTAGAATAAAGCTCTATTCCTTCCCAGTTTCATTCAGCTAATAAAATATGAAGTATGCTCAATCGCAAGGTACAAACAAGCGTTTTGTTTTGTGCACTCCTTTGGAGTGCACCCCGGTCCACGCATATCATCGCTCGCGTCGAGGCTCGGCTTAACACCCGCCTACATCTGAACGGCACCCCGTCGCAGCTGCGTCAAACAAGATCTGCGTCTTTAGAGCGGCGTTGTAAGAGCACTTCGCCGGTAGCTCTGTGTACGTACGACGACGAGCTGCGGGACGTAGTGCTCGCCTGATAAGACGACCAAGGGGAAGATCGGTACCATTTCGGTCCACCATTCGTTTTGGGAAGGTCACGCGTGATCCGTACGCCTGAAGAGCAGCGTCTCTACGATGAGCGACGTCGGGAGCAGCGGCGGGAGGCGGACCGTCGACATCGTGGCAACCTGGTGGCCCTAGAAGCGCAGCGTGCGCGCGAAGCGGCGCGTAAGCGACGAGCAAGAGCCGACGACGCCGAGAGCACAACGAAAAGTCAACGGCTGCACCAAGGCATTGTGCCGGGATGCGACGACGCATACGCAAGCTTCCAAAGATACTTTCTCGATCGCAGCATCAGAGCAAGCTGTCAAGTATGTGATCAACTGAGGTAATGTAGAGGCCGCGTTTATGCGGGTATAGCCATTAAAGGGGTACGAGCCATTCAATGCCTTATGTGATAGACACATTTAATAACAGAGGTGATACGCGCGTGTGTTTGCGCAGCTATCATCACGATGATGACCGATCACGACAATAAATACGTTCCTAACTGCGTTCAAAATTCTTTGTCACCTCCGCGTCGTACGCCAAGCAGCTTCTCTGGTCGTCCTTATTCATAGAGTGCAATGGCTCAGGGATTTTCTTCCCTTTCCCCGCACGGGTGGCGGTACCGGTGCCCTGAATGGATTCTTGGTGGCTATGAGCTTCCCCTCTGAGGCGGCATAGTTACTCATAGCAGGTTTTCTTTTCCATTGCCGCCACCTATGAGATTGTCTCAGCCTCTCTGACTTTCCGTTTGACGTATTTGAGCGCAGCTATTACGCCCGTTCCTGCGGTGAGCGTCGGCGTTGGCGGCGTAACCGAGCGAACAAGCCCAGCAAAAAATGAAAGAGCGAACGCGGAGCGGGAGATGAAAGGCGGGAGCCGCGAATGGCGGAGACCAATGAGAGCGGTCCCTTCAGTGACGTGCGCCCAGGAAACTGGTGTCAGGTGGAACCACCCGACCCCTCGTTTCGTACTATCGTCATCTGGCGTCCGCTATCGCTTGCGCTTGTTTTGTTTGCTTGGTGCGGTATCGTTCACGCTTGTTTCGACTGGCATGGTTTGCGATTTTTGTAATCTGATTGTATACGCGAAGCGAAATGGTTAGTACTTTCTGGAAGTCACGCGGGCACCAGCCATTACACTGAAACCTTTGATGAGTCATGTATAAAAGCCGACGTGATTGACCTGCAGATCGGACTTCCGACGATCGCCGATTCTGACCGCCACTATCGTTGTGCCTGAATGTTACTTGCCTTGCCACGTACAAGTTCGCCCAATAAAGAGTTAAATTTGTAAATCACACTTTCGACAATGTGTCGTTCTTCACTGTCACTCCCCCGTGACAATATATGGTTATACAAAATGGCTTATAGAATGGCTTCTGCCAGTTGTTTCTGAAGGATGAGCGATGCAACCTTTGGAAGGGCTTCGCCTGCCGCAGCTGCTAAACTAGCGGCCCCAACAGAGGCTCAGAGCCACCGCCGAAATGATCGTGTCATTCAGAATCAAATTATTTGCCCCAATATATCGCGAATTCAAAACATATAAACATCTGCGCGCAAATTCGCATTAGTGCTTATTGTTATAGGCGATTATTATTATTATTTTTTTGCTATGTTGCCCACTATACCGGTGGCAAGCTTGCTGGTAAGATTTCTAGTTTTTTTCGTCCACTCTTAATCAATGTTTTTTCTGTACAAATACCTGAACACACTCGCAACCCATTTGCTTTCTTTCATATTCCTCAGTCGTTCCTCAAGATCAATTTTACTCTTAGCTTCCATCACTTCAAAACTTGTCCAGCCCATATCACCCCGCACAGCTTCATTTGTAATCTCACCGTGAGCGCCCAGTGCGAGGCGTTCCACTGGCCTTTGGTTGCCATTGAGCGCTGATTGTACCCCTGACTTCAAGCAAACCAGCACATTCCTGGAGCCACCACATTCCTGGAACCATTAAACCTTTACGCATACCAAGAACACTTCTGCCTTTAGCGATTCCCATAACTATGTGTGTTTCATTACGTCCGCCTTTCTCACCCCCTTTGCAACTATATTTTCCTGTGTTTCCATATATCTATTGCCTTCGTTTATCCATATACCAAGCTATTTATACAGGGTCTGTTATGAAAGTAGTGACACTCGTTTACTTTTTAAATTTTATTCATGAGAAGACTACAAACAATCCGAAATTTTAAAGTAGCACCCTTCCGCATCTACACACTGCTGCCAACGAGTTTTCCAGTTTTCGTACGGCTCCAGGAATGCCTGGACCGGAATGCTGCTTAGCTCCCTCGCCACGTCCTGTTGAACCGCCTCTGCGGATCCGTTCCGCTTGAGCGTCAAATTTATCCTCTGGAAAAGGAAAAAAGTCTGGGGGGGGGGGGGGGGGGCAAGTCGGGACATTAGGGCGGCTGAGGCAGCGTTGACACCTTGTGCTGGGCAAGATACTCCACTACGCGGAACGCTATGTGGCTCGGCGCGTTGTCATGGTGCAGCCGCCCATTAGTTCAGCTGACACGAACAATGCGTTTTCGCAGTCTTTTGAGGACTTCCACGTAAAAAAACTTCAATAACTGTTTGTCCGGGTGCTAGGAACTATTTGTGCATGATTCCTTGTCGATCAAAAAAGCAAATGAGCATGGACGTTTGCTTTGATTTGCTCATTCCTGCTTTCTTGGGGCGTGGGGAAGAAGGGGTGTGCCATTCTTAGCTCTGCCGCTTGCTCTCCGGGTCTTAATCAAAGACCCACGTCTCGTCACTGGTCACTACATTGTCCAAAATGTCGGGGTCCTCATTGAAATGATGAAAAGGATCCAGGCAGATCGCTTTCCTGTTGGCCTTTTGCTCCTCTGACAACACTCGCGGCACGAACTTCGCGCACACTTTCCTCGTGGCTAAGTTTTCTGTCACGATCTCAAAAACTTGGGTTTGAGGAATGCTCAAGTCATCAGCAATCATTCTGATACGCATCCTACGATCACTGTTCGGTAAATTGTTCACTCGCGCCACATTTTCGTTGACTTGCCGGTCGAAGGGCGTGCGGAGCGGTCGTCGTCTTCCGAACTGGCCCTACCTTCCCGGAACAGCTTGTACCACTCAAGAACACCTGATATACCCATGGTAGCATCACCGTAGGCCTCCTTAATCGTGTCGTCGGTCTCTTTGCCCGTTTTACCAAGCTTTACACAAAATTTTATTGCGTATCGCTCATCCAGTAAACGCTCTATGATTCTCCGTGACTAGGCGTTTCGACAAGGGTTCACAGTACAAGCGACCTGCTCCCTTCAACGGCCGAAAGCCGACTGCGGATTTTTCCCAGCGTTCCCAATATTCCCCTTCACCAATCCTGCGAGCGCAAACCGCATCTCGTCCACCCGTTCACCCAGAAAAAAAACAGCCCTACTACTTTCAGAACAGACTCTGTATTCTTTTATGCAAGGTATTCCTTCGCCCTATATTGTCACAGTCTGTTCGCTGTTTTCATTGAACACTATAACACCTGATTTTTTAATGCTAAATTTGAGACCTAACTTATCGCCTTCCTGTCCAAAAATATTAGCCAGACATTGCATATCAATTTGCTTGCTAGCTAGTTCACTTCAGTTTTATTTCCTTGAAGACCTCTTTGCTTGGGGTATTACATAAGGGGTGGGTACAGTTGATAATGCAACAGAAATACAGGTATTCAGAAAAGCTATACAAGCTACATTTTCGCAAGTGCATAAAAACAGAAAGAAAGGCGCGTGAATAAGGAGGTTATTTTTCAGTTAACAAAGACACACTTTCGAAGAAAGATGTTGACCAAGTGATTTCAGCGACGTGATGTGGAATGGCGTTCCAGTCTGATGCTGTGCCGGAAAAAAAGACGAAGAAATAGTTGTATGGGAGCGTGGCCGTAAGACTTGTAATGGGTGCCCAGTTCGTAGCGATATGCGTGCGGGTGGTATGATGTATCGCTCGTGAATTAGGGAGCTGTAAATAAACTTATGAAAAGTGCAAAGGCTGGCTGTAGCGCGACGACGTGCAAGGGGCTATAGATCTGATTTTGCTCTTAAGGATGATACACTTACGTCATATGAGTAGGATGAATAGGTGTATCTGACGACGCGGTTTTGAAAGGACTCGAACGCGTTAACAAGATAGACTTGATATGGATTTCAGATGGGAGATGCGAATTCAACTTTCAGTCTGATAAGGGATTTGAAAGCTAGCAGTTTTGCGTTCTGCGGAGCGTCACGCAAGTGTCGTATTATGAAGCCAAAAGTTCTGCTAGCTGATGTCCTGGTAACGTCGGCATGAAGGCAATGTCGATCGCATAAAGCAAACCTGGAAGCTGCTACTCTACTATTATGTATGCCTGTTTCTGTGATAGATCAAACCCGATATTGATTCCTTCTGGCGCGCTTTCCCTCCTTAGCATATGCATCGTTAACAAAAGCAGGGATAAAGGGCACCCTTGTCTCAGTCCCTTGGTGTAATCAAATTTGTCGTCGCTCCTCATCCCTTCCCATTCAACGCAAAAATCATCTTCTAGGTAAATGTCCCTCGAAAGCCGTATACAGATGCTGCCTAAGCCTTCTCCTCCCAACATAACAGAAACAATGTAGCGCTCTACGTTGTCATACTCTCCTATAATGTCTAAAAAAGCCATATGTAACAGTTTCTATTCTTCTCTGAATATTTCAGTGCACTGAGTAAGAACAAATAAGTTATCATCCACATCTATCTATCTATCTATCTATCTATCTATCTATCTATCTATCTATCTATCTATCTATCTATCTATCTATCTATCTATCTATCTATCTATCTATCTATCTATCTATCTATCTATCTATCTATCTATCTATCTATCTATCTATCTATCTATCTATCTGAAGCTATACTGAAGTTCTCCCAAGATACCGTATCTTCCTACATGCTTTCAGTTTTAATTTATTAGCCTGCATTGGTCACCTGTATGTCATCCATGTAATGGTCAATGGCCTATGAGTGAATTATATCCTTTCCCCTCTTGCCTTGACAAATTAAATACATTCTACGTTGTCGCCAACTGTCTGGTATTCGCCTGTCTTGTAAGCTTCTTTCTACTGGTTCAAACAGTTTCCTTACTTCTTGGTCTTAGCTCGTTATTTAGCCTAACGGGAACCTTGCCTAACCCTATGGTCGTGGGCTTAAGAATTTTGTCTTTGGTTTTCTTCCAGATGAAGTTTGTCAGAACCAGTTCCTTTTCTATCAGGTTCTCGTTCATGACCTTTTTTTTCAAAAACCACCTCGCTATTCTCGTGAAACAATTCGGCTGCTATTTCTTTGATGTAAGTTAATGCCGCTTTCCCTTCCAGTTTGTTTTCATCTTTTTCTTGAATACATTGTACTGTACCAATCATTATTTATTATTAAAAAGTTATTGTGGTTCCGAAGTGTTTTAGGTGTGGCCTTCTTTTTGTCGAAGTCGAATTTATCAACAAATCAAAAGCAAAGGCAAGAGTTTGACAAACTCTTGCCTTTTAGAAAACAAAAAGTGTGTCCTACAAAAACCATTTTGACAAACTTAACTGAACTTTACAGAAATGTAGGGAAATGTAGGGCACGTCTTTACCCTATTTAGGTGAAAATTGGCTTCGGAGGTTGGCAGGACTACAGTAAGCCCATGTGTGTTTTTCCCAAACAACTTCCGCATCCCGACACCACCAATCACTGGCGTATACATTGAAGTGGGCTTTCAGTACCAGATGAATGCTTATTGCTGAAGTTTTGCGAAGGTCTCAATTTTTCTGTATCAGAACAAAGTTTCTTCTTTGTTGGCCGTGTACCTCAGGGCAAAAACTGGTGCCAGGTGATTCAATGTCGTTTGCACGTGAACTTGATTATTTGACGCAGCCGTTTAAAGAAACCCTGCGTTTAACGTACCTGTTTTTTTTTTTATTTTGTAAGTGTTCTTGTGTTTACGGAAACATGACTAACAGTTTTATTTCTGAAACAAGATGTTTTAGGTGTTTTCTAACACACTGTACAACACATTTATAGGTACGACGTGTCCTCAGATTATTGCACACTGAGAAGCTCATGATTTCAACCAACAATTTGCCGTTGCTTCCGTCCATGTAGAGTTTACCGTTTTATTTCTAAAGCATCATATTGTCACGTCTAATTGACAGGCGACTTCTAAACAAGGCCGCTAAAGTCCCAGTCGTGGAAGGGTTAGCGCAGCACCGACAAAAGGCCAAGGCGCGAGCTCGTGAGCTAGCACGTCCTCGTCTTCCTCTGCGGCCAAGTGGCCCAAGCGTGTGGCGCAAGCGCTTGGCATCGCCCCTCCTCCCAGAAGAGTAACGACTCGATGCTAAACATATCGTTCACGGGCAGAGAGACTTGTCCCAGGACAAACGCAATGGTCTCAAAAATCATGACTATTATGGTGCGCAATATCGTTTTAACCGCAAGACATGCGCAATCTCGGGCCGCCGTTGTCGGCGTCGTGCTCGCTGGGTGCCATGCCGAAGAACTCCATAATTGAGGTCACTCACTCGGCGAAGCACTTCGTACGGGCCGAAGTACAGACTAGAAAGTTTTTCCAAAAGGCCTTTACGCTGGACGAGGGTCCAACCTAACCCTTGATCACCCAGTTGGTAGTCAACATGTCGGCGGCGGAGATTGTAGTGTCGTGCGTCAATACACTGTTTTCCTGGTGTTCACGCGAGCCAGTTCGCGTGCTTCCTCGGCATGCTGCGCAAAACGCTCGGTGTCTTCATCAAGACTGTCAAAATTGTCGCATGGTAACATGGTTTCTAACGTTGTCTGAACTTCACGACTGTAAACAGGAGAAAACGGCGTGAAGCGCGTGGTCTCTTGCGTAGCAGCATTGTACGCAAACGGGACGTAAGAGAGTACCTCGTCCCACGTTTTATGCTGCACGCCTATGTACATCGACAGCATGTCGGGCATCGTTCTGTTAAGCCTTTCGGTTAAGCCATTTGCTTGCGGATGATAGGCAGTCGTCTTTCGGTGCGTGGTGTAACTCAGCAGAAAAACTTCTTCCAATAGCCTTGCCGTGAACGCCGCCTCTCGATCCGTGATGACACAGGCTGGGGAGCCATACGTAGTGCGATGTTCTGTACGAAAAACTGTGCAACCTCAGAAGCTGTGCCTTTAGGAAGAGCCTTTGTTTCAGCATAGCGGGTTAAATAGTTTGTGGCGATGATGATCCACTTGTTTCCGGAAGTAGACAATGGAAACGGGCCCAGGAGGTCCAAGCCGACTTGATCGAAGCTCCTCGAGGCGGCTCGATAGGATGCAGCAATGCCGCAGGTTTCACATTGGGTGACTTTTGGCACTGGCATTCACGGCTTGCTTGGACGTATTTTTTAACACAGCCCGCGAGTTTCGGCCAGTAGTAGAATTTCCGTGCCCTAGCAAGAGTTCGAGTGAAACGCAAGTGGCCAGACGCAGCTCGTCGTGGCATGCAAACAGAATTTCGTCGCGAAGCTCCGCTGTTACGACCAAAAGATAGGTTTTGTTGCTGTCAGCAGAATTCTTCTTGTATAAGATTCGCGGCCCCAAACAAAGCGAAGACAATCCGCGAGCAATTTGTCGGGTCAGAGGTACGTCGCGGCCTTCTAGATGTTCAATGATGGGTCAGAATTGACAATCTGCTCGTTGCCGTGTAGATACGTCTGCCTCGCTTATGGCCCCTAGAAAACCACTGTCATCTTCGGTGTGTTGATCTCTAGGTTCAACAGGCGCGCGCGACAATGTGGCATCGTCGTGTCGGCATCGAATGTCGGCATCGTCGTGTGTGCGGCCTGACTTCTACACGATGGTCATGTCGTATTCCTGCAGGCGCATGCTTCAACATGCCAGTCATCCAGAAGGGTCTCTTAGGTTTGCCAGCCAGCATAAGGAGTGATGATGCGTCACGACCCGGAATGGGCGGCCATAGAAATAAGGGCGGGACTTTGCAAGTGCCCATACGACGGCAAGACACTCTTTCTGCGTGGTAGTGCAATTCGACTCGGGTCGTGATAGGATGCGACTGGCGTAAGCTATGACCCTTGCGCCGTTTATCTGCCGCTATGAGAACGCCGAACCCAGACCGACGTTACTGTCATCGGTATGAATTTCCGTTTCGCTTTCCTCGTCGAAATGCCCAACAGGGGGCGATGCCAGAAGGTGTCGATGCTCAGTGAAAGCCGCTTCCTGTTCAGAGCTCCAGGTCAACGGCATGTCGTCTCTAGTGAGACGAGTAAGTTGTTCGGCAGTTTTATAAAAATTGCGTATAAAGCACCGGTATTATGCGCACTATCCCAGGAAACGTCGAACACTTTTCTTGTTGGTAGGAGTTGGGAAAGCAACTATAGCGGAAGTTTTCTTGAGATCGGGACGGACGCTTCCGTGCTAACGACATGTCCAAGGAACTTGAGCTCTTCATAACCGAACTGACATTTCTCAGGCCTTAAGGTGACGTTGGCTGATCGGATTGCTTCGGGTACTTGCCGCAGTCGCTTGAGATGTCCGGAAAAGCTGCCTGAAAATACGACCGCATAATCCAGGTGGATGACAGGTTTGCCATTTTTGGTCGCCTAGCACAGTGTCTATCATCTGTTGGAAAGTGGCCGGATCAGGGCACAACCCGAACGGAAGTACTCGGAACTCGTAAAGCCCATCCGGAGTGAGAAAGGCTGTTTTCTCCCGGTCACGCTCGTCTACCTCAAGTTTCCAGTACCCATTTTTCAAGTCAAGGGAGGGAAAATACTTGGCTCGCCGTAGTAGGTCGAGAGAGTCATCTATGCACCAAACGCATAGACGTCTTTCCATGTGACGTTGTTGAGTTTTCTGTAATGGACACAGAAGTGGAGAGTGCCATCGTTCTTTTTTACGGGGACAATCGGGGACGACCACAGACTGTTTGAAGGTTGGATGAGGCCATCGTCAATCAGCTCCTTAACTTGTTGTTGAATCGCTTCGCGTTCTTTCTGCGAAACACGGTATGGTTGTTGGTGAACAGGACGTGCATCGTCGTAAGTAATTATCCCGTGCTGCGTGATTAGCGTTTGACTGACTTTAGACGATCCAACAGAGCAGTCAGTCCTTGAATTCACACAACAGTCCTCGCAGTGCCTCCTTATTGTCCTCCCAGAGCCCATTCTTGGTGTCTATATTTGCAACGCATTCTTCATCACTGCCGCTTTCCTCACTAGCGAAACACTTAATGACGTTCTCCAAGGGTTCAGCGTAAGCGACGGCAGAGCCACGGAAGAGATGTCGGTGTTCATTTGTGAAGTTAGTGATGAGAACGCCAGCTTGGACATCCCTAACGACAATGATACGTCGAGCCGCGCTAATTCCGACGGTAAGTAGAAGGGAGACGTTGCACTCTGCGGGTACTTCGCCTTCGCATGAGCCATCAGACGTTACCGGAATCATCATACTAGCACGAGATTGTATTGTGACGCTGTCGTCGGGAATTCAGAGAGTGGCTCTGTGGCGGCAGGCGTCTCGTGTCGTTGATTTCTTTGTAGAGAACGAAATACAGCGTTGGCGGAGGTCGATGATGGCGCCATACTCTCGAAGAAAATCTATTGCATGTATCAATTCACGGGAGAATTTTCGGAGAACAAGGGAACTGATCGGAAACGTAGAGTTTTGAATTTGCACCCGAGAAGTGCACACACCAAGTGGTTTGACGACATGTCCGCTAGCTGTCTGTGCGTGTGTCCCTGTCCAAGCGTAACAACTTTCTTTAAACTGCTTGCCAGCTTTCCGCTTATAATCGAGTAGTCAGTGCCAGTGACTATTAAAGCAGTAACATTTCGAACATCGATAAGCACAGGCATGCTCATTGAAAAGTTGTCTCCAGTCTGAGACACCGGTGTCGTCAAGCTTTCGTCAGTTTGAGGTCGCGTCGATTGGAGGTCCTCCGCACGTCGAGTGTCAGCGACCTCGCCTCGAAAGGTTGCTGACGTTAGTTTTCCAGGCGTGGGCTCGGAGAACGTCCTTGCGACATCCGACCTGTACCTCTCGAATAGGATGGTCGTGGTGACACGCTGGGCACGCTGGTATTCGCTCATGGTAGGAGGTGTCACCGGTGACGGAACGGTACCTCAGCGTAAGTTGTGCGTCGAGGTTCACTTGAAGCCGCGGACGCCTGAAGTGGTGGGGCGACCGGAAGTGCTGCTTCGTAACGTGGTGTACCGAGCGCTTGCTGCACTTCGTCACTCACGACGCTAGCTATGAGGTTGGTTTAAGGGTGCTGCACCTGATGCAACTGTCGCAGCTCGTCGCGGACTACCGCTCGAATAATCTCGCGAAGCGACTCGACGTCAGTCGTGAGAGCTCCTAAGCCACTGGTAGCAGAGGAGAGATTCATTTGCCTATGGTGCTGGTACGAGCGCTGGTGCAGTGCTTTCTTCATGGGGATGGCTTCAGTAAGAAACTCCGCAACCGTTTGGCATAGACTTCGAATGAGTCCTCCAAAAAGCTGCTTTTTCACACCTCGCATCAAGTGACGCAGCTTCTTGTCTTCCGACATGGTAGCGTGAGCTCGCCTGAAGAGACGCACGATGTCTTCCCCGAACATAGGCACACTCTCATTGGGTTTCTGAATGCGAGTCTGAAGGGCCCATTTTGCTCGTTCCTGATGATCGGAGCTGGTGTAGTTGTCCAACAGACTATGACAGAACTCACGCCATGATGTCAGAACGTCTTCATGGTTCTGGAACCACGTTCGAGCACCATCCAAAAGGCTGAAGTAGATGTTTTGGAGCTTCGATTCATCGTCCCATCCATAGAACTGCGCTACGCGCTCGCGGTCCGCCAGCCAGTCTTCCACGTCTTGAAGAAGGTCGCCATGGAAGGGACTTGGCACGCACGGTTTTTGCAAAGTGTAATGAGGAGGTACCGGAGCAGCCGTCGCAGGGTAAGTTGGGGTAGTATGGAATGTAGCATCCATACCTGCCGTCGTTGTCGTGGTTTTCGCAGGTGAAGGCTAAGACTCAGGGGACAATCCCTGGATTCTCCGGCCGGCGCGTTATATCGGCGTGAACTCCGGTATCGGTCTAGCATTACTGCTGCTAGGAGGGGTCTGTTGCATGGATTGAGAATACCCAGCATCTCCACCAGAAAAATGTCACATTGAATTGACAGGCGACTTCTTAAAGATGCCGTTAAAGTCCCAGTCGTCGAAGGGGCAGCGCAGCACCGTAGAAAGACCAAGGCGCGAGCTCGTGAGCAAGCACGTCCTCGTGACAATATGCCCCATGACGCGAAAATACGACGTCGTAGTCAGGGGCGTGACAAAATGATGGTGTCAAGAACAGCTGGTGGCATAGAGTAAAAACACGTCAAAGAATGCTCTGATCAACGTCAAATTTCTCAAAGATGGCCTTGTAAACAAAGTAACTTATTTCCTTTGAAAAGAAACTTTTGTAAATTTCGCTCTCGGTCGGAATCGAGGCTGGGACTCCGGGTTGAAAAACGAGCACACTTCACCCACGGCGGCTTCACGGCTCTGGTTGACTAAAGGTGAGCGTAGTGTGTGCGTCGTTGAGCACGTGACTGCGCAGCCAATAGGAGGAGGTGGCGCCATGTCATGAGTGTATACACATACAAGCTTATAATGCCCCTTTGAAAGCTGCTGAGCGGTCGTTCGATTTATGAACATCTCGGGTTTAGCGAGCGCGTCGAGTTGTTTGGCGCATTTTCATTTGGCCTTACCGAAGCACAGTTAGAATGCAGGGGAGAGCTGGCACCTACAAGGAACGCGCAGAAAAAAAAACATTGATGAAAGAAACTATAATGCTTTCGCATTCCCACACGTAAGCACCCGTAAGTGTCTCTGTCCAAGTGCTTTCTTTTTGTGAAAGTACGATCACGTTTACAGGAAACATCTGATATAATGCCAAATGTACATATAGCAGCAATGATTGGCTGTTGAGAAACCTACTGGAGCACACAAGGAATGAATTGTTGCAGCATAGCAATACCGTGAAAACAAGCCACGAACTAAGGTTTTTACACTGCGTCTGTATCCGTGTTCATGACGTGCCATGGGTTTATGTAGTAATAAAATGCTATCCTGTGCCACTGTGCCCCCTCTGATATGTGGCAAATGAGAGATATGGGATAGTGCTAGCTTGCAATTTGTTTTCTTTGTATATTTTCATACCCTTCTTGTTTCTTACGTCTACCACTGCCGACGATAACGCAAATGTTACCGATCAACCTCTATAACTTTATGACGGCGTGTGACGTGAACATTCGTGATAATCAAAACAATTTTTGTATGTTGCCCTTGCCTGCAGGGAAGTCCACCCTTGAGCTGACGCCGCTGTTCAACCTGTGGACAGCTTGCATGCAACCAGGTAACTCCCTGAGGAAATAACCAAATCTCAGGAATTCTGGCCTTGTGTAATTGGCTTTTTGTATCGAAGGTGATGTTTGCTCTTAGTTCTTTGTGCAATTGTGACTCAGGTACATTTCAGCTATTGCCTTGTTTCATTTGGTACTTTTGTTTTATCACCTGTTTGAAATCAGCAAGAATAAGTTTTAATTCATTGTTTCATGTGACCTGAGAACACGTACGCAAGACAATACTTGTTCTCGGGTGTGCACTGAAAGGGAAACATGTGAGCAATGTGAACTTTGGATGTAAACATGAGATATTTTTGAAATATATTTTGGCGTTTGTTCCGCATTAGAAAGGTGCTTCATTGTCTAACATTTGAATAACGCGCATCTGACAATTTGTTTTTCTTACTATTACTCACTTAATGCACAACCTTTCTCCTGGTCATAGTTACTCTGTCCAACGGGAACTTGACAATTTATCTTTACCGGAAACTCAGAGATCGACAGCAGTACCTTCACTTCAATAGCAGTCATGTGAAACGCAATAAAATAAACATACCGTATAGCCGGACAGTTCATTTTAAAGGAATCTGTTCTGACGGCAGCCAGATTAAGTTTAATTGTAATCAACTTCGAAGCGCACTCACAAAACAAATGTATTCATGGAAAATAACTACAGATGCCGTTCAACACGCTGATGGCCTCAACCGCTCCCAGCTGCTGAATACTAAAAAAAAAAATCCCAAGAAACTTCACTACTAGTCTAATTTTGACACATTCGGAATCAATAATAATAATATATGGGGTTTTACGTGCCAAAACCACTTTCTGATTATGAGGCACGCCGTAGTGGGGGACTCCGGAAATTTTGACCACCTGGGGTTCTTTAACGTGCACCTAAATCTAAGTACACGGGTGTTTTCGCATTTCGCCCCCATCGAAATGCGGCCGCCGTGGCCGGGATTCGATCCCGCGACCTCGTGCTCAGCAGCCTAACACCATAGCCACTGAGCAACCACGGCGGGTACATTCGGAATCAGGTCAAAATGTTAACCATATTCAAAGAAACTACATTAATGCATTACCGCACACATAACGCCCTAAATATGCCTTCCTGTACCAACTACAAGTTGTCTACCGAAGATCGCAAAACCTTCGTGAATTACTCACCTCATTTGAAACCATGTCAGCAGATCACGCAGGTTGTCACCCCTGTAGTAAATCGAACTGCAAAGTTCGTGCGCACAAGACAACATCGAAAACTGTTACCAGCACTCCTCTAAACTATTTCCTAACAATTAACAGTGACCTCACGTGTGACCGCGCTGTTCTGCTTTCTGGAGTGTTCAACATGCAAAATTATGAGGAAAACGTGAACAAAGTAAAGCGGGAGCCAACGTTTCGAAAAGTGGGCTTGTCTTTCTCAAGGCGACATTCAAGGCGACCACTAATTGGTGACAGTCACTAGAAGTACAATAACGTACACTTCCCGCCAGCCCAACACTCACCACACATTAGCTTTAAGAGCGGCGCCACTACACACACCAGCCGAGACTCCATTACCCTCCGCAGCAGTACAGCACATCACACATTTCGTCATTCACTGCGGGACTAATACACCTTAACCATGACACCGATGACAACAAAATGAAGGCCATGAAAACGCTCATTATTTATGTACACACCGGCAGACCAATCGCAGAAATCACTCTGACAACAGTACCTCCCAGGATCGCAAACAAACACAGGCCATTTATTCAACAATAAGAGACACTCCTAGCTCACATACATAGGGACAGGTAAGCTCAATGGTTTTCTTCTGGACATTGTAAACCAGCAAGAAAACGTCGATGTCATCTACCACGCCGAAACACATCAGGACCCCGGCCATCTGCTCGCCCGGGACGGACTACACCCCAATTTTTATGGCGTCAAGGTAATTGCTAACGACATCAAGTGCAGGATCAGGAACTCATTTAAATCGACGCAACCAATAGCAGAAGTTAAACCTCCGTCCCAGTTATCTACAACACAGAAACACACGCCTGAAATCTTCCACACTAGCTCGCACGCACGTTCCACCAAAGCTAAAACCCGAGAAGCACCTGCACATACGGTGGTAGCGGAACCAATACCACCTAAAGAACGTCCGCTCATACGGAAGCCCACAACTAACCGCGAAGCCTTCACGCAAACAGCTACATACACTAATCGTCAGACAGACATCAGTGCAGACCTCGACAATAAAATAAAGCGTAAAAACGCCACCTCAAAATGACTTGCCCCAGAGGTCTGCCCAAATCAAACAGCAATGACTACCCCGTACTGCGGGTGGCACACGCAACGATCAATCTCGCCCTTTCCTCCAATCCCGCAAACTCGCCGCCAGACAAACAAATTACAGATTCCACTAAAAACTCATACTAGTAGCATTAGGCAGAAGAAAATCCCAAGAAGTCTCAGAATTAAAGTTAGATGTGCCCTCGGCTCTTCACCGTCCATGCTATTATTGAAGGGGAATGCTGTCCTAGAAAATGCGTCGCTCTCTCTAATTGATATTCTAGAAGAACAATGCAAGGAACAACTTGCGATAATTACTAATCAGCTCGGCAGCATAAATTTATCTGAACCAGAAAAAAGAGAACTTCAACAATGCGTCGAAACTATGGAGAAAAAATTACTAGATAAATGCCAGCACAACGGCATTAGAGCTGCAGATCCACCCAAGAAAACTAGCCAGTGCAACCCCTGCAGCACATATATCCACCGATAGTGCTACGAGCGAGCATCCAGAGCACTACAAAACCTAGTAGACCTATCCCGGAGTCTAAGCCCCGATGAATTTGATCTCCTGAAACATATGTCGGCTAGAAAAAGACAAGTCCACTTGTCGACACATAGGCTGCCGCTTCTACCTTGGTCTGGTTTCGCTCATCGTCTGAATTTCCATCTCCCACCTTCCGCATGTTTTCCCAGCATGCAAAGTGCAATATATGAGCATCAGAAGTTAGCTTTAGGATAATGTCGAACAACCATGTGGCCATGTTTCTTGAGCTAAGGGTGATATGACCGGTAGCGGTGGCTGAGAAAAGCTAACGTGATCGTCTGGCCGAATGATCTAACGTTCGCGAAGTCACTTCAGCCGTGCTTTATGACGACGCCAGAGTGCTACACTAGAGTTATGGCAGCGTGCCACACCTATTTTCTAATTTTTCTATTTATTGTGATCGAATTAAGATCGATGTACGACTATACAAAACTTGTACCTCCTATGCATTCAAGGCCTTTTCAGGGCACCGCTTTGGCATTGTAGCAGTCAACAACGACTTCATGGCGCAAACACGGGCACCAGTCAAAATGTATTCTGCCTGTCGTGTAGCGCTGAACAAATCATGCGTTCACATGGACATGTTATGCGGTGAACACGCTATGCTTATGCCAGAACACTGCAGCAAACTCACTGAGACCTGTAGCACAGATTGCGTGGCCGATAAACTTGCTATGCGTGTCCTGTGGTCGCCCACACGTCTACGTTTCGCGATGGTGGCCGAAACCTAATGATCGGATAGGATTGTCGGCATTGTGCAAGATGTCTTTGCCTTTGCCACACGGGAATCCACAGACTCCGTTGAGTACCGTAAGTACAGAACTCCATAAAGCAGTTTTGCATCAGAACATCAAGGTATTTGTACCATGTAACATAAAACTTAACGAGCTTGGTAGAAAAATCGCAAGGGCTCGATTAGGCACTGCTGCGCTTACATCACCGCACAAAATTTCACCTCTAATCTATCTTAAAACAACCTGCATCTTGCATATATTTTTATAAACGTCATAACTTAGTAAAATGAAAGCAAATATTTATTGACTGCTTATCAAAAAACCTGTACCATGCTAGTCATGGCGATGTTGAAAAGGATGCTGGAAACACTGCATTTTTGTTTTGGTACGCGCATAGAGGAAGGAGAAACTAAGGAGAGACACTGGCTTCACTCTTTGTGACGCTCACTGACACAGGAAGTTGTCGGGACAGATGCTCCGTGACATTTTTCTTACATTTCTCGCCTTCGGCAGGCAACCACGCCGGGTTGTGCGGACGTGCGCGCGCCGTAGTGATCCGACCAAGGGATCCAATCGCGGTTTATAACCGTCGCGATACCGTTGTCTCAGCCATTTGGAACGAGTATAAGGCTCTAGCGTCGAAAGGAGTTCATAGTGAACTCTGCAACTTACAATGTGAGGCCACTCCCCTGCTGCTTTTGCCGGCTTTTCTGAAAATAAATGTCCATTCGCACTGCACTGCAAAAGTGCATAGTTGATGACCGACAGCGCACTTTGCGCACATCACGACCTATGGCTAGCCCATCTGCAGTTTCAGAGCAAACAGGTATGCTGGTCGTGGCTTTATAGGAATCGTTTTAGTTTTCTTGAACAAGTTTCGGGCGTCCGCGTACCGCAAGGATTTGACGAGCCACAGCGCACCGACAAATACGCCGGCGGAGGAGAACCTGGTTACGTGTTTATACACGCCGACTGATGCCTCAGCTATATTGCTCGCGTGGTAAGTGAAGCTTCACGGAATTTGAATTCTGCGGTGCCAAACAGCAAGCGCGTAGGCGTGCGCTGGCTTGTTCAGCGGGCCTACTACGTGCGACCATCAGCCGTTTAATGTGCGCGCAGGCGTATTATCTGTCGAGCCTTGTTCACTCTTGCTCTGCATTCGCCAACTTTCACTTCCCTGCGCCCCTCGAGCATGCAAATAAGACTATGCAAGTTCGCCCCTTAATTACTCACAGCAGCCGCTTTTATTTGGATAGCAAATATATGGACACTCCAGGCACATTTCTGCCGTCGGCGTCGCCGTCCCCGTCACTGTCGCCGTCGCTGTCGCCGGGAGGTTCCGTATCAGTGAAAGATTGCGAGGGTGAGCCGGCGAACACGGTTTCAATCTCGCGTGCGCGAGCGAGGAACGCTGCCCGGATGCGTACCCTCTCCTGTGGCGCGCGAGGCAGCGGAGTGAGGCGATGGAGGAGAGGTGTTCTTCTCCGGCGGCGGCCATGGTGCCTCGTTGTCCTCCTCGCCCGCCACTCCATACAGAGTGGAGACAACCGCGGCTCCTACTGCGGCATTGGCCACGCGAATCGCGGACGACGTAGTAGACGCCTTTGGCGGACGCCGTAGGGACGCGTTGCCGGCGCTCGTGTGTGTTAAAAGCGGTCTGCGATAAGGCTAAAGCGCGCGCCCGCACAGGCCTCATCTTCAAAGCTATCTGCAATGTTTTCAGAATGCGCGTAGTACCATTAGCTTCGTATGCGCTGTGCTTTCCATGTTTCGTTCGCGCTGAAGCGAGACGTGCATGAAAGCCAATTCGCTTGCTCCTGCCGCGATTCATCACTCCAGAATTTTCACAGCGAGTTTCCGCACTCATCAAGTGAGATGTGTTCATGTTTACCTGTGCGCGCGTGACACTGTCCTGGTTAATTTAGTTAAAATACGTTCGCGGGCTAGTTGGTTTGAATCCATGATAGAATGTGTAAGCGCGACTGAACAAAGGTGCAGAAAGAAGCAGACACACAAAGACCTCGCTGTCCCTGTGTGTCTGTTTCTACGTCTTCGTTGACTCACGCTCACACATTCTATGATTGTTAATTTAGCTAGTAAGCGAATGTTTACACATTCATACTGCCGATAAAACTACTATCATTACTTCGTACAGCTATCTACTAATTTGCTATCGCAATCGGTGCTTCGCCTTTCGGGCGGAACTGCGATTTTTTCCTCTTCCATTCACACGACTTTCTTACGGGCCACGAATGCATCGTGCCCTGTCAAAAGCAGGAACACTACACAGCTGCCACGTACCTGCAATGCGTTTATACTACATATTCTCAATCACAGCGGTTTGTGATGACACGTTAGCATGAATCCATGGAATGCGGGAAATATAGTCCCCAATCGTCCTTCTTCCCTGGCGTGGTACGTGATGTACGGCACTGCATGCACGCTTCTTTCACGCTTCTTAGTTGTTCCAGTCCCACCTGGCCACAACAGCAGCCGGCAGAGCATGGTCTAGGTAACACGGCGGAACGACACACACAGAGGCTAACGCAATGCTGCACGCACGAAGTTTTTGCCACAGCACGAGACCTGTGGGGCAGCACACGCATTAGTGCGCAACACCATATTAGAACCACTATTTTGCCTTGACAACATCGCGTTTACAGCGGAAAAATATCGCGGGACTTCCTCCACATTTTTTCTCCTAGAGCGCGGACTGGGTACGGCCTCTCCTCCGTTTTCTCCTTCCTCCATGGGTGCGCCTTTGTTGAGCTGTGGTGGAGGCGCGGCCGCTTGTTCATCGTAGCGCAACTAAATTCTATTCGCCATTCTGGAAGTTGCGATCCACCGCGATATTTCTTCTTAATCGTGCTACCGGTTCAACGACCTATTTGTGGTGAGCTCGGGAGCTAGGTTTTCTCACTCCAAGAGACTCTTAGGTGCGGAGGGATGTCACTATTATTCGCTTGTGCTGCCGTCGTGGGACGACGCAGCGTAGGTATCGCGTATTTATATGACTTCTGATAAAGCTGCCGCATTTTTTTCCACAGTGCTCGGAATAATCAATGCTAGGCACCCCGGACATTTAAGCGCAAACACCGCGACAACAGCGCATTTCCAAAATGCCGCCCAACCAATCAAAAATGATAGCACTACCAATAGGTGCACTCACGTTCATAAAATAGCTTTGAAAGGGGAAGTTATGAAGACATCATGGAACGAAACAAGCTTTGTTGTTGCAAACGTTCATTATTGTGTTAATTGTGGTCATTCTATGTTCAGACATTTTCCTAACTTGGGCTTACTGCGGACAAGAGCGCTCCCTTTAGCCGTCAGCGGGGATCGCCGAACTCGCTTCGCGAATACTTCCTTAGCTAAAGGATGACACAGCGAGCGCGTCTCCTTCGGGATAAAGGCGAAGAAGTTAGAGCAGCTACCGGGTGGGCGGGCATAATAGGTGCATAATACTTCTGTTCTTTTGAGGTATACACGCTTTGGAAGGGGTTATGCATGTGAAGAGGGCTTACAGCTTGGCAGAGGGATTCTGAGTTGTTTTCATGGACTGCGTACTTGTAATGGGGGGGCACGGCCCGATTCATCCAACAGCACCACAAATGAAGTATATAGAGTTACCAGCGTCATACTTTTCCTTATGTTAGAGCTGCAGAACATTTTGATCACCCCTCGCGACTACAGCATAAATATGAATAGCTACTGATCACGCCATAAAAAGCGGATCTCCTTTCTGAAAGGATGCTGACACCTCAATTGATGTGGAGCTTATTTGTGGAAACATATTACGAGCACGTATTTGCCAACTTAGTTATCACGTGGTTGCGGATAATACAACTTTCGAAACCGTCCAAGTTACGGCTGGTACGCCTTTTCCTCAAATTTCTTCAGCCTGTCCTTTTTGTCATTAAGGTGCCGTCAAGGACAACGAACTGGCAAACACTTTGTCTTCGCTGGGCATCGACTTGAAGATCAAGGATGCCGCTACAGCCGACAGTGTGCTTGAGGCGGCGGGAAAACTGCTGTTCATGCTCAACAACGCACCCCTTCTCACAGTAGGGTTAAGCATGCTTCCCACGAGCACAACTTCAAAGGTCATTGCGGTGAGGTTCCTTACTATAATTATTTATTTTTCTTTGAGATTTTGACTGCGAGAACCGAGAGTGAAAAAGGAAGTGAGGGTGGGAAACTGCGTTACCTAGTTCAGATTGACCTTGCTGAAATAAGAAGCGACCTTCATGGAACAAGATTTGTGTGATAGAATCATTCAATATTAACAATTGCTAGCAGTCTAGCTACCTGCGGCAACTGAGAAAATTGTGGTCTATGCTCATCTGGCATCAACACCATGCTTTTGTTACTTGTGAGAAAAATCACCGCTTCATAGACACTCCTCGCTTGCGATAGCTCTATTGCTCGTGCAGATACACCCTACAGTAGCGACGCATGCTGTACATGTTGCCTCATGTCTCGGAGGGCATCAGCGCGCTTCTGGAGTAGCCTTGAGCTTTACCGAATGCTATTGTCGCCAATTATAATGAAGCGGCAAGAATTTGCGTTTTTTAAAGCATTTCGCAGCTCGTTCATGAGTGCCATGTTGTCAGCGTTTTCAGCAAACCTCTGAGATCCCCTCCGCACTTCTGTCGCTTTGATGGAAGCGCACGTGACGGCTTGTGTGCTCCAGCACTGAGAGATGACTTTGGTCATGTGACGCAAACCTTGGTTTCCTGCAACAACGGCAGATAATACTGTCACGCGCGTATTAAATTTTATGGGTGCGGGAGTCCACCGATTGCGTGTGCACTATTAGGGAAGTTGGCACGCATCGCCCTTCGTGGGTCGGAGCCAGGTGCGGGCGTCGCGCCAACCAGATGGTGCTCACGACATGCGCCCATGGACGGTTAGAAAGTGAGGCAGAGCCTGAGGGAGGAGCGTTGTACCTGAACGCTGTAAAACATATCAGGAAAAGGAAAGCTCGCTTAGAACATCTCCATTTATTTGGTGGTCCCATGGCTGTGCATGGGCTTCGAGAGGAGAGATATGGTGTCTGGGTTGTGGCCCGAACGTTCGACAGCTCCATTGATTCTCGTGCCTCGCGCTCCACCATGAACTGGTACTTAGAGGGCTGCCACACATCTTTTGTACTGAAATGCCATGGAGTAAGCAGGAACTTCACACCCCTAAGTGATTCGGCCAGATCAAGATTGGGAGTGAAAACGCGTAGCCCGCACCACAGCTAGCGCTCAAAATTCGCGTTATATTCTTAACCATCCTATGAGGTGCTTGTACATTAAGGAAGTCATTGCAAGCTGTATTACGAGATCAGAATGGTTCAGCATATGACGCTTTAGGAATTACGATGTAAAATTGCAGTGTCCCCTTTTTCTTATGCTCTTAGCCGCAGTTCGTGCCAGAATTTGGATGTGGCATTCTAAGGAATCGTTTAAAAAGACCTGATGTATTTAACTGTAATGCAGATGTTCCTTGACATCCAGGTCTCCCATCAAAGCAGCCAAAATAATATTGCATGCTTGAAGACATGTTTGCAAAAGAAAAATGAACACAACACTCCAATATGCCCGAAGGCTACTTACAACAGGACGTCGCAAGAAAGTTGTTGCTCAATTTCTGGTGTCGTCATTATCGCCCATATTCCTTTGAAAAACACTATAATAGGTTCCTTTAGTGTAATAAATTATTTCGAAATAAAGTCGGTGATATAGAACGTGTGAAATCTACATTAGTGTTCGGTGCTTCATTAGTGGGTGTGCTAGCTAGTACATAGACAAGTGCGAGGTTCTCAAGGAGGATGCATAATCACTAAACAGCACTGCTGATTAAGATTGCGAAGCTCAAATATACATAACTTCTTTGTCCTAATTACATTATGGGGTTTTACGTGCCAAAACCACTTTCCATTATGAGGCACGCCGTAGTGGAGGACTCCGGAAATTTCGACCATCTGGGGTTCTTTAACGTGCAGCTAAATGTAAGTACACGGGTGTTTTCGAATTTCGACTCCATCGAAATGCGGCCGCCGTGGCCGGGATTCGATCCCGCGACCTCGTGCTCAGCAGCCCAACACCATTGACACTGAGCAACCACGGCGGGTCTTGTCCTAATTTATCAATTACTTCAGTTGACAAGAAAAATCATATACAGGAAACATTTATGGCCTTACATGCAGAGGCAGTTTGAACGTAGGAAGCTAAGCCAATTGACAAGAATTCCTGTCTAATTGGGCGAATTATTGACATAAGTGCCTATATATTTGGGCTAATTCATGGCAAACTTAACGATGGCTACAACAAAAAGTAAGATTTGTTAAGAGAATTATTTCGAGGACGATTTTCCGGATAGCGAGGTTTTATAAGGGAGAATGGTGGTTGCTTTTGGATAAACAGTTGCAGGCAACAAGAAGTGTGATAAGCCAAGTGCTGCAATTTCTATTCGCGAAAGAAAGTGCTCAGTATTAGTTTCTTTCCACGTATTTTTTTTGTTTTGCTTTTTGCTACTGCCTCAGTAAGAGCATGACTCCTGCAACCGCGTTCCTGATTTACATGGCACTTAATACGTATTTTCTTTTCGCGTGACCCTGTCAAAATTTTGCACGTTTTTTTTTTTCATGAAGCTTACCTAGTGGAGCAATAGTTCGCACTAGTGTGAACAAGCTATTCACTTTGTGACTTCACAGATAGAAGAGGGCGACAGCATCGTGATCCGGGCGGATGCCATGGTGAACGACAACATGAAAGCGTTGGAAGGTCTTGCCTGCAAATTTGCTGAAGCTGTTAGTCTTCCGCATGAGCAAGATCACCCCCTTTGCCGCAACCTGGCGCAAATCGCTTTTGACTTAGCTAAGGTGAGTGGCTTTGATTTTACATTACCGCATGGGCAGCACCGCCTTCCTACACGGGAAAAGCGACCATCTTCCGGAGCAGAGACGCTCAGGCGCTGACAAGGGCGCTGTAATTTTATGTCTCGTGACAGGCGTCTGCCTCTAGATGGGTTGCTGTGGTTCGCAAGAGGCAAGAATGTCACAAAACATGCCGAGTGTGTCTTTGTAATTACAGTACTCGCGACTTTGCTATCACGTGTGACGTCGTACCTATGGCGTGTCATGAAGCTTACAGTGCAACAGCTTCCAATCTGCAATTTCTGGATAACGGGCTGACACACAATCGCACACACGCACGCTCACCAAACCGAATTTTAACATGGTAACCCGGATAGCATTTAGTCATCTTGCAAATAGTGAAATGAACGTGAAAAGGTCCCTGCCCTTCTTGAGCGCCAGGTAACCTTCATTGTCATTATCGTCTTCCATTAGGCATCCACCTATTATAACGAGTAGGTGCTTATTCAACGAAATTTAGAACTCTGTGATGGGCACCAATAACACTTAAACAATGCGGAATAGTGCAGTGACATCTCAAGAGTTATCTTCTACGATTATTAATCTTGATTTGTGATATCGTTCAGTTCGTATTCGTCAATTTACAATTTTGTAACTTTGATCATCTCAATATTACCTTTCACGCTGTGAGGCCTGGGGATGTCCACATGAACTTACCTCTTTTCGTACAATAATTAGGTATGATTAGGACAAGCTCATTGGGCGGTTGGCGTATTCTTGTCCGTTTACAATTTTACCGTCCAGATGAAAATGAACTTCAAATTAGGCAGACACTTAAGACCGCTTACGTGTAGGAACGCGAAAGCATTATACCGTTCGTAGACATCGGAACCTCATCAACGCGCTCATTATATGCACTCGTGACGTAGTGCCACCTCACCCGCACCATCACGTGCGCTTCCCAATGACGCACGCACTACTCAGCGAGATGGCTGCGACGTGACGCGTGCAATGATGCACGCACTAGGCACAACTTTATTTAACCACAACCCTGGTGTAACTGTGGAGCAACCGTGGCGTTACAATGAAGAATCCCGACTCAACGAAGAAACTTCTGGTACCTAACGATGTTAACGAGGCGCCCGTGTGTCACCATCGACCCCAACAACCAGGACCTGCGGCTGAAGGTACATTGGGTGCTGTACGGCATGGCCGGCGAGGATATGTGCAGCAGGCCGTGTCATCGTACGGAAAGGTAACGAGTGTCACGAAAGAGCGGTGGCGGGCGCACGGTGTTGAGGGGACAAGGGGGCCACAACCCGTACCGTCACGTTGAAATTGAGAGCCAGTGTGAAAATTGACTACATCCCACACCAGCTGACAATAATTGCAGGTGAGCTTCTGGCCATTATTGTAACCGGTAGAGCGCCGCTGTGCCTACGGTGCAAGCCTGCAGGGCATACTCGGCGCGAGTGCCAAGTGCCGCGTTGCAGCATTTTCCGCCGCTATGTGCGCAAGGGTAATCAGTGCTTGAAAACGTACGCCAGTGCGACTGGGCCTGTAAAGGGTAACGACATGTCGGAACGTCTGATCGATGAAGCAGACGCCGAAGAAACAGCAGGGACAGAGGGTATCGGCATAAAAGCAGTGGGGACGCCCAACGCGCACCTACTTCCTGATACCACAGCTGGCAGTCAAGTAAAACCAATACATGCACCGCAGCCTAAAAAGGGTGGAGCTGTTTCAGTGCTGAGGGGAAGTCGGGATCAGCTTATTTCAGTGGCAGCTTGGCTCCCGCTGAAGAAGACCACGGCGAAAGCCCCATGGATGGGTGTGAGAGCCTTCTTAACACTGCAGCTACGAAGAGTACGCTGGAGGGTGACGCCAACTCAATAGACACTACCGCAAGAAAGGAGAATGAAGAGCCGCCGGCAAAAAACAGTTACAACGCCGCGTAATTTTTTTGAAGCTGAAGGCCAGTATTCCGCCGGACCTGAAGGCGGTGGAATACGCCGCTGTCGCGATTGGCGTCGAGTCACGAGCGCGGACGTTTAGGGCCCGGTGAAGAAGGCAACGAGTGATTAGTCTTTTTTTTCGTTTTCATTTTCTGCGCTGCGCCTTTTCATGGCCAGTCTTCGTTGTTTCTTTCTTTTTACGAACGGGGCGTTCTCCCGCAGAAGAGCGTGGCAGAAAAGGTGATCTATAGAAGGAGAGAGGCAAGACAAACATGAACCCTTGATTTCCGTTATATAAACGAAGTTTTGCCCGTCGAAGCCGCCACAGCGCCAATCGCAACAGGGGCACCTCGCGGCTACTTTCGGATATCGCCGGCGCGCAAGGAGGAAGCGCGGAAACATGCACAATTGCCGTTCCGAAGGGACGCGCATGCGCGCAGGCGTCGGTCTCGACAACAGGGGTGCGCCGCTAGACGGCGCGGAGGGCTGTTTCGCGACGCGCTCGCGCATGCCGCAATATTTTGTGGGCCAGTGTAGATGCTGCGTGGCGATTATTCCTGGCGTTTAAATAAATCCCGCGAAATATGAAATGAAACCACGCCACTGCGCTCATGCGCTATCCTATTCCTTTCGTGTGGACCATGGCGAAATCATGCGGCTCTAGGCATCGGCCTTACACTGCGCCAGCATCTTTGACGGTGCATGGCACACGGAAAGGAAGCTCCGGCGTCCCTGATCAACGACAGGCTCGACGCAGGGTTGAGCGTGCTGCAATATTATAGCGCACGAGCGCAGTCTCGTGCTTTTATTTCACATTTTCCGGGCTTTCTTTAAATGGCGGAAAAAATAACCACGCAGCATGTTCGTTCCCACAAAAAATTGGATCGGTGGTTTTGAAATGCCCTCTGCAACGTAACGAGCCCACTTGTTCTCAAAGGGAATATTAAAAATTTTGCGTAATTAATCTTAGGCTATTAATTAAGCGTAATATAGAAAAATATCCCCAGGAGCGTCACATGACGGCAGACCATATGTCGTTAGTTTTATTCAGTTGCGGTTAGCCACTGGTATTTTATTGCTTGGTTCCAGTTACGTGAAACACCCCATATACATAGTGCAATGCCATATAATGTGACCTCCTTGGCGTTTTCGAATATTGAATGATTTTTCGGTAAGTTGCCATTTGGCCGTACTTTGCAGCACAACATGGATAAGCTAAGCTCATGGCGTACTATGTGGCTTATAAGTCTGAATACTTCGACGAGCAAGCACACAGCTCCTTTACTACCAGGAAAAGCTCTCCAGTGCTAGTGCATCAATACGCTTCCTTTTATAAATATTTGAGTGTTCATCATTGGCTTGCGATACTTAACAGCTTGCCAGATCTACTTTCGCCGTCCTTTGAGCAGTGTGAGTTGCTTGCAAAATTTTAATTTGCTCAGAGCTTGTATAGTCTCTGTAATGGTAATTCTCACTATGTTACCCTTATAAATCGTTTGGGATCTTTACAAAGCAAAGCAGCTCGTCTAATTCTTCAATGAAAATTTATTTATAAATTATACGGTTTTACATGCCAGATCCACGATCTCATTATGTGGCACTTGGTAGTAAGTGAATATGGGTTAATTTTTACAACCTGTGCTTTCTTGATGTGCACTTAATGCACAGTATACCGGTGCTTTTGATGTTTGACCCTCAGTAAAATGTGACCGCGGCTGCTTGGATTACAACCCGCGACTTCGAGCTTAGAAGCGCAACGCCATAACAACGAAGCCTCCCCGACGGATTAGTAGTCATTTTAGTCTTCACTTTTACATTGGGCAAGGCAGTGTCTATTGTAAAGGAGGCTCCCTCTGCAAAGTATTGCTGGTAGTCAACTTCTTCATTGTTTCATAAGCGGTATTACACAGTGCCCTCGAATATAATAAAGTTTCTGTTTCTTACCGTCCACTCATATCTGCCAGAAGAGACAACTCTTGAAAAACGTTCTCTTTCTGCTTTGCGCATGATGAAGTTTGAGCATACGTGCTTTTTTGACGTCTATACATCTGTAGAAGCAGCTACCTGATAGAGTACTTGATATGTCTGATCATGCATATTTTGTGCAGCACTGTTGAACGATACGTTTCAACGTAATGTGTGTTTTCCACAATCCAAGTATCGAAAAGATGCTTGTTTTACAATTGTGCACTTTGCTTTCGATTGGTGCTATTATTGCTCGTTATATTTTGCATACGCATGCCACTCTTTGGAAGTTGAAGAGTTCAATAAATCATGATGAACTAAACCTAAGTGCAATAGCTCCTTTCATCTGACTCCCCTCAAAATGCGACTGCCATGGTAGCGGTAGCCACTGTGGCAGGTGAATAAATTGAAGAACAATGTCGTTGACGAAAGATTTGCATTCTTTCTCGCCTGTATGTCGGTAACAATTCCAATAACTGTGCGTGTCATCGCAAAAAAGCTGTTTTTGGCCCTTTATTGAACAAACTGCATACTGTGTATCGTTGTAATGCAGAAATTTATTGTAATACCCCAGCGTGAAATGTTCTTGGAAGTAGCACGGTGCTTCATTACTTATAAAGGTAGTAATGACAGAGGATATCGTTATATGGGTTTACACAATGATAACTGTGATCGCACAGTGATTAGAAACTGTAAATAGAAACTTGTTAGGCATGAATATGCTGGCACACTTGATTAGCTGTGGAAGTGCAAAAATTCTTTATACTTAAAGGAAGGAATCATTCAAATGAAGGAACGCAACTGGCTGATTTCACCACAAAGTTTTGATTAGCTTTTGTTTAATGTGTCGTCTTCCACTGTTTCATGCGCACAAGTTCCTTGCCTACTTTTCGCATTGATGCATGAGTTTTACGTGACGGTGCGGGAGGGTGTGTTGTCGCTGTGCCACTGTAGCAAGCTTCTAATGCTATGTAACCGTATCGTGAAATGCCGTTTAAAGCAAGAGTTAATACAGGTGCAGCAAGCATACAAAGTCCGCAACATATTCAAGGCTTGTCGGTTTCTGCGCAGGAAAAAAAAAAAGCGATACTCCATCGAAGAAAAGATACATCTTACCGGCATGAAATATTCGCCAACAATTTCACGACGCTATTTATTAAAGCGGCGCAGTTAAGCATGCTATCTTAGAAAATTTATTACGATAGCCCGCAAGTTTGGCCTGTCAAATTTAATAATCAGGTGAGGTAATGGCATCCTTTCAAGATGTAATTGGGAAACTTACACGCGACAGGAGATGTCCTCAACTAAACGGTCGCGTGTTCACCGCAAGGTTGAAAGTATGGGTACTGTGCTGTCTTGTCATAAGCCCTTGCGGAGGTTGCAATTACTTAAATTGCTCCTTACGCTCAATTATTCTATGCTACGCAACAATTCAAAAATTTTGACGACTCCAAAAGGCGATGTTGTCTCGTGGAGATCGAACACCTCGTAATATTGGTAACTCACAAAGGTGTGTAATAAGTACTAGATCTGTAGCATACGAAGCAAACGTGGAAATACACCACATTCGCCACGTAGTGTATCAAAGAAGGCATAGAACTGGGACAATGGGATTTGTGGTACAAGTTGTTTATTCTCCCTTCGCGTGTTGGTGCCGAATTCGGTAATCCACGTCTCCACGCCATGCACTTGCGGATCGAGGCGCTATTTCTCAAAAGAAACTGCGAAATAGCCATCGGCGCAATTCTTACGAAAAATAGCAGCGATCGCTGCGATCGGTGTGACCTGCGACCAACGGTCGGTCGTAGTCGAAAAGGGGAGGTACTGCGACTGGGAGTTCTGCGCATGCGACGGAATTTGCACTGCCGTTGTGATAAAAATCGCATTACGTGAAACAGGCTTTTATGGTAAACAAATACTTGTGTTACCAGCATGTGAGGTGCTTTGCGAGAGGGTGCGTGACAAGACGGGGTTCATACTGCCGCCCCTCGGAGCAAGCGACATGGCTTGTTGTACGAACATTGACGTCTCTTTTCCTGGCTTTTAATTGTGCTGCTTTCTTTATTTTCACTTCTGTTGCAGGCATCCACCGAGCATATGCCAATCACCGATCGGATGATGAAATATACCTTGGTGCCCTACAGTAACATCTCAATGTTTAAGCCGGTAAAGTATTTTCGCTTTCTACCGCACTCCCTGTCCTCGTCATTCGCGGTGGCACATAAGTATCTACGCGAAATTTGCCATTTTTCAGCAGCTCCTGCTTTCACTGCAGGTCATAGGTGTACTGTATTAAATTGTTTCAGCCACTTTCAAGAAAATAGATCTGGCCATTTTTCTAGGGATTTCGCTCAAGCAAATACCGTTATTGACGTCGACGTATTATACGCTCCACCTCCGATTCCTGCTTGACACAACATGCGTTTACCGTTGTAGTACGCTTTCTGACTCAATTCTAAGTAACCTAATTATACAGAAATATTCTAAGGTACACAGCAGACGTCATAATTTCCTTAAAAAAAGAAGGTTCTTCAACATTACTTCTCTTGCATTTAAGTTCAAAAATTTCACTCCATATGTCTAAGGTTCCTTAAATTAGGACATCAATTCACATCCTAGGACATGACATTACATGATGTCGACTAATTGGTCGACTAATTATACATTTGAAGCTTTTCAAAGACGAAATAGACGGCAACAAAGTGGCTGCTATATCGAAAATGGTTGTTCAATAGAAAAAATGTAGGCAATTCATCCACGGCCGGGTGATCTAATAATCCATGCGCATGACCTCAACAACTGAAAGAAGGCATGCAAAGCAGATATAAGCACATCAATTATTTCATGTCCGCAGATAACGTGCACGGAAAGCACAGTGTGTGCACAATTATTAAGCTTCAACTCGAGGTCCTGAGAAAGCATTTCTTCATTTTTTATGGGCAGCCGCATCAGGTGTATCGCATATGTTGAATAAAGTGGGCTTGTTTGCCTGCCTGTGTGCGTTCGTGCTCATGTGTACTTGAGCTAATTTTATTTGACTCGATCTTCTCACCGTCTTTTTCCGACCACGGCTTTAAAAACGTGCTTTCTAAGTTCTGCTTTTGCAAGAGAAGAATAACCGAACGAACTTTTATTGGCACAGAAGACAGAAGGGATGCAGAAGAACAAACGATAAAGGAAAGCTTCATTTCTTGTAATCTAAGCCCACTGTACAAGCCCAGACAGTGGTCGGTTACTATATTGAGCAAAAAAAAAAGATTCTTAGTTGGCATATATGGTAGTTTACCAACGATTGCTTGTGCGTAATGGGAATTACATGTAATAGCTATGAAGATGTTATTAAAAGAGCACAAACTAAACTTATCGGACATACTAAAAAACCACGTTTAGTCTCGGTTGCAGTTATACATCTTCGTAGCTACGCATTTCTACGGAAGAAAAATACATCTAACAGTTAATAATGAACTTACAGTAACATGATAGTACAAGAGTGAAAGAGGATTAAGAGTAAACGATGGTACCTATGGATGATAGTATACGAGCAGCCCATAAAATCAGCATACGTAAAGTGAAGAAATATATACACATGTGGCGTTTGAGGTTGCCTCTACTGCTCTTTTTTTTGTTTTAGACAAGTCTTCGTCTTTTTGTCGATATATAAACTTTGCCAGCGATGCCGTCACACGTGATGCACTAGAGGTATATTCCACTGCTACGTACTGCCATGTTCTGCATGGCTTAGTCGTCCTGACATATAGGATTTAGGACTTGCACATGTATACGCTACAGGATGCAACCAATGCTAATTTTAATAAAAGCCCCATGATGCTGCGCAAAATCAGCTTAAAAAGATGTTTAATGCGCTTTAGTGGGCACAACTTTTGCGACACATTAGTAAAGAAACATAAATAACAAAAGCATTTTAATTTCTTTTTCACATCATGATACAGGTTCGTGTTTCAAACGTTTTTGACAAGTACATTTGAAGACAACTACACTTTCTGTTATTCTCCTGGAGAGTTTCTGCTCTGATGTATCCATCATGCAATTTGACGTTCCCTCCTATAATTTCGCTTTCACGGGCGTGGATGGCGACACAACTTCAAGCCCTCACTAATTGTGATGTGTCGAACATTGTTTGCAAGCTTGCCTAACCTAACAACAGAGGCGATATGGCTCTTTCCAGACTGAATCAAGCAACAACTAAACTTTTTTTTCATTTTCACAGCGTAGCGCTGCCGCGTGATTATCAAGCTTTTTCATTTAATAAAGGAGCCTGGCCGTAATGTCGATATCCACGCTGCTGAATGCAAAATTAGTATAATGAGTGCCAAGTTTGGTGCTGAATACCTCGGAACATAAACGCTCATGTAGAATCAAACACAGTGAAGTTGTCTTCAAATACAATTGTAATATAGTTTCAAATATAGGCACACAGTATAATCATGATGGCAAAGTAGGTCATTCGGATGTATTTCTTTATTGTTCGTTTATTGACTCGAGTTTGTTGCCAACATTGTGTCCGCCAAAGTGCACGAACGCATGTGTAAGCAGATATTCTGCAGCTACCATTGCATTTTTAACAAACAGTGGTATTCCAAATTTGAAAGCCGTGTGTATTGGGCGTAGTTGAATAGTGAAATGTGTGAATTGAGTACGAATATTCCAAGAAAAACACACTGCTTATCGAAATGTAGATCGAATGTCTTCCTATATATAAAGTAAAATAACGTGCGAAGCCACTTTGGCAAACAAAGATTTATTAGGCATCTATGCATCGGGACATGTAGGCAAAATATAGCGTTCACCATTACACGTTAGAACCTTGGAAATGATGTACAATCCTTTCATTTACCTGGAGCCCCATGACAACAACAAAAACAAACCATTTTACCAGGTGCATGTAATGTCTTCTGAAAGAAGGGCGATGCACTAAAGTGTCCGACGCCGCAGCTTGCTCTAAAGGGATGCTGATATGTTGAACTTGTTCGAAAAATAAATCGGGAGAAGTTCGTATATGGCCGCTCTAAAGACGAGTCACTGTCATTGAATGACTGGAAAGCATTGAATAAAAGTTGCGTGCTTCACTCGTTCGCTTAGGAGCTGCTTGCTGCGTCGGTGCAACGACCACAGCGATTGTGGAGCAGACTCGTTTGGGACAGTTCTCACAACAATTGTGACGTCTCCCTCGATAATCCAATGAGCGTTTTTTTTTTTTTCACATATACTCAAAGCAAACGAATATTCCAGAACTTTGAGTATGGAATTTTTTATTTTACAGCAGGTCTACTCCATTATTTTTGGAGATTTCAAGTACTCGCGCACCCTAAATATATATGTATATATTTTATTTCAGCTCTTGGACATGATGGAAGGCTCCAAGGATTACATGGGCGACGACAAGATGGTAGTTGTCAAGAATTATGGCCAACTCAATGTAGTCGAAGCTCACCTAAAGGCATCACCGTAAGTACGCTTTACTCGCAAGTATTCAGCACTGCTAACAAATCATATTCGCACTGGGGCACTGCATAAGTGTTCAGGTTCCTCAACGCTAGAACTTTCACGCACAAGAAAACAACCTCCGAGGTCGGGACGTGTAATTTATTGGACGTCGAATGGTGCAAGCTTTTCTAAAGTAACAGAGAACTGACGAGCACTGCTTTCAGCAATCAAAAATGTCTACCTGAGTAGTTATTTCGCTTATCGAGACAATTTCTCAAGCTCTTAATAATAATGTAATTGCTGTAGCAGTGTTCCTGGACGTAAACAAAGCTCTCGATTGTGTGGACAATGACCTTCTCTATAATTGATTTGAGCGGTACGGGTTCGGGGGAATGGAATTACATTTTAACGCGTCAACGTTAAGGGCCCCGTGTCGCAGTAAACCCGCTGTCGGCGTAGGCGGCGCTGTCCGTTACAGAAAAATCATCCTGAACCACGCAGGCCCTCCGCGTGGCGCATTCATATTACTGAGCTAATTGAAACTCTCGAAGTAAAATGCGTCATAAAATATATAAAATAAGACTTCTACACAACCTGCAGGTATGATGGCGTCGGATTGTACTTTGACTGTACGGTAAAACATAATTGTGTCTCTTGGAAACACAAACCGCTTTTCCAGCTACGGTTTGAGATATGTCTTCGTAGGAGCGGTGCGCCAGGCTCGGTTCCGTGCGACACTATGCAGGTAGCGCTCATCTCCGCGAATCTGTGACGGCAATGCCCTCGCCCCCACCCCTCCATGGGAGGGGGGAGAGAACTTGGAGGGCGGTTCAGATAAGGTGGGAGGCCACATACAACAGAGGATTTTTTTTTACAATATCCATTTTTTTTAACTTCAAGTATGCGGAAACATTGCGCAACATGTTGCAAAAAAATTCTTTTCCGATCATCATTAGTTGGAAGTTATAGTGAGTTTTACAAACCATACTCCCGTATTGCGAAACCGTCAATAAGTACTAGTTCTTTTATATAACTATTATCCAAAGCACTATCCTTTTTTTCATTTTACGGTTCGACAGAGCAGCCACACAAGTAAGAGGATACTCTAGAGCATCTCATTGAAGTCCCGGCCAGGCAGCTATTGCATTTTAGACCTCTATGTAGGTTTTCGCATCTTAAACATGGGGCCGTATAACGTAAAACTATTCCAATATGTTTCTGTTCCAATCTCCTGATGTCAAATTTGCGCAACCACCGACGCAAGCACCGGGCGGTCACCCGCAGGGTTGTCTGAACAGACCAATCAAACGCTCTTCTCGTTCATAAGAGGTCACTTTTGTTTGCTTGAAAAACGAATAACATTGCCTACACTGAGCGGCTTGTCGTATCTAATTGATGGCCGTGTCACGGTAACGCCTCCCTAACAGGGGAAGGCTAACCGTTCTGCAGGCGTTCAGAACAAAGTTTCGTCACTCACTCACTGACAAGAGGCGAGGAGAACGCTCAACTGAAGAGGGATTCACTGGGGCAGTGCCAGTGCACTGAAAATCGATAACCGGATGAAGAGGCTGGTGCCGGCGTCTGCGATTGGTCGGCTTTCCCTTACTTAGCTTGTGGTGGCTGGTCGAAAATCACGGCGGCATGCAACGGAAGCTTAAGAATGACGCTAAAACTGACCCTCAGCAAAGAAGAGTTGGCAGAATGAGGTTGTAAACGTGCCGAAATGGCTCAAAAACGTTACACGGGCAGGCAAGAAGCTTTATTATACGCAAATACACCCATGTTCTCCGGCAGATGCGAGTAGCCAGCGTCTCAGCGATCGGCGGCAGCCATATTTTATTCCTTTCGGAACGGGGCAGCCTGCGGCTATCCCGAAGAAAAATCGGTTTTGTTCGGCATATTTATGCATCTTTATCGCGTACACGTCACTTTGACGCAGTGAGTTTGTGCGGTTTTGTGACGTCGCGTTAAACGCAGGTGAAGTGGGTGCAGCCCGAAAACTTTTTAGCAATAGCCGAGAGCTAATGGCGAAAAGAGGTCTAATCAGAAATAACTGTTTTTCTTTTTTCTGTCAAATCATGCATAATCAGTTTGTACACATATCAGATGGGGAGGTATCGCGGTTTTCATGACGTCGCGTGACAGACAGGTGAAGTGGGCTTGGTGGAAAAAAGTTTTTGACCAATCGTGGAGGGCTGATAGCAGAATTGGAATAGAAAAGTTTGGAATAGTTTTACGTTATAGCGCCCATGGTCAGAAGATTTGTTCACGTGTTTCTCAAAACAAGATTTTGCTCCACCTAACTTTACGTAAGCTCTGATAATTATGTTTTAACGATAATTTGGTATGAAATCTTTCACACTCATTCTCACAAACAGATTTGTGCAATGGACTAGGACAAAGACAGTTGATGCAATATTTTTGCATTTACAGCTTATTTTGCGAGTACATCTTCTGAAAATTGGCGTTCTTTCTGGCTTTGCTTAGTTTTTCGAACATAACATTTTTAAAGTATTTATCACATTACATTCATCCTAGTTCATTGCACACGTCCCCTACTCAGAGACATAAATGCCAAAGCTTTACTTAATTCAACAATTCTTTAATTACGTCCACTGCTGCCGCGACTAGCACCTTTATCACATTTTATGAAAAAAAAATATCTGTCAAAAAATAAAATCAGCAATTTTCTTGCACTTTAGATAGTACAATAAATCAAGGGATGCTTATTGAGGAAAAATGTTTATATACTGACTTCCGATTTAAAGAAAAACAGATTTTGAGCAGCCTACCACCTTAAAGGCCACTTTCTAGTCCGACGCAGCGTGCGCGTGAGCCAGCGGCGGTGGAGGTTGGCACCGCGTCATGGTGGCGCGAAAAGCGACGTCGTCCACAGCCTGCCGTCCCCCAGACGCACGCGCATTTTGTCCGACACCGGGACGATGACAGCCAGCTCGCTGCAATGCGCAGGGGGGCACCGCCACCAGCAGAGAGACCCGGAAGCGGTGCATTCTGGATCACGAGGCCGGCGCAGCGTGTTGCATTTCGTGCCGGCTGCATCCGAAGCACGCCGATAGACGACGGAGTGTCAAGTGCTGCGATTTCGCTAGCGGGGTGTCGCCGTGCCAAGCGTGCACGATCGTCAACGCTGCGTCGGACTGTGAAGAGCGGAACGCGATGGCTTTGTCGGGGCCCGTTGACACCGGCACCCTATATTCTGCGACACGGGGCCCCATAGAAATCAGTAGTCGGCCGATCCCGGCGGCAATGCAGGACACAGGAATGGCTCATACCCTCCTAAGGCAGAGGCTACAAGCAGTGATTCAATAATGCCTCATACCCCCGCAAGGAAGGAAAAAAGGAGCTTGCGCTTGATTTTCAGCGTAACAAAATTATGTTTCCTCGTATATCCAAATTATTTCCTCCGTAATTCAAATTACAGTCTGACGCTATCATGTCTGTAGGTTGTGTGCAAGTCGGACTTTACGAATTTTCCGATGCATTTCACTTCGAGAAATTTCGTCTGTTCAGTAACGCCTCTGCGCTGCGCAGAATGCCTGCGTGGTGCGGAGTTATTTTTGCAAACCGACAGTGACGCCGACAACGGCTTTTCTTCGACACGGGGTCCTTAACGCTATCGCGTTAAAAACGAAAAAAAAAACAAGAAGTAGAACGAACCAGAAAGCTCTCTTTCGTGCATAGCGTTCGCCGTCAGCGTTTCCAGGGAAACATTTGCAGTTGCATAAGCGGCAGTTGCCGGAAGCGTGACATGCAGTCGGGGATCTTTGAATGCTATTACGTTCCACCCTAGAGGCGAGGCTTAAGCGTTCTCCAAGTTTTTTTTTTTTTTTTCGGCAGCAACTTGACTGATAGCTCCCAATTTCTCTCAATCGAAGGACAGAACTCGTGATTACTGCTTCTGTGCATGGGTTTACAACAGGGCTCAGTGCTTTGGCCTATTGTATTTTTGCTCTGTATTAACGATATTCAGTTGTGCCTACAGTCAACGAATGCAATCATGTACGCTGACGATACAATCAATGTACTAACGTCTTATTCATTAAATAATATTGTTACTGCACTAAACAACGAAATAATATAGCTCTGTAGTTGCTTCCTAGCTAATCAACTCTCACTGAACGCGTTGAAACCAATATATGTCGTGTTCAAGTCTCCACATATACTTTGAAGCTGAACCAGATTGCAAAATAAGAACTGGTAGAGATGAGGAGGAACCAGTTATCAAACTCACACGTTTCAGCGTTTAGTTCTGGCAGTCACATTTGGATAGCCTTTGTAAAAAGTTACATTACAGATGTCTTGTCCTATTAATACCTCGGAAATTCTTTGTGCTCAAAGCAATAAAGCCAATGTACTTCAGTTGCACTTCACGTATTGTGCGTAAACCCGGAGTTACATTTACATAGTGTACTTTAAACCGCTGATAGTACTACAAAAGGGAGCTTTGAGGTTTAATAATTTAGAGCGACCACAGAACACATCCAAACTGTGTTTGAAACCAACATCATGCCAATATCTGCTTTACGGTATTACCGTTTGGCGCTGGTAATGGCAAAACATTCATAAATAAAAGTGTGTTTCAATGTACGCTATCTGTAACACACAGGATAAGCTTGCGTTCCCTGTCACGGTAAATTTCTGCTGCCATTTTCAGATATGTTTTACGGTCAGCAGAGAAAGAAATTACACATAGTCAAGGTGCGAAATAATATTTCTTTACCTATTCTGTGGTATTTAAGCAATACATACTCAAATAAAAAATATATTTTAACGGCGTCAAAATATTGTGCACATTCATAATGAACATTTCTAGGAGCGTGACATGTGCTTTGAATGGTATGCACATTAGATCTGCATAATTGTATTGTAAAGACACAGGCACTTTTCAGACATATATGTGTATTGTTATAAAGAGGGGTTGCGTTGTATAGATTTTATAAGTGCTGTTTACTTATGTTTTATATCGTTTATGTGTTACCTACTACTGAAAAATTGTTTTAATGTATCTTATATTTATGTTATACTGTTTAACTTCTGATTGCTCTTTTTTCATGTACTTTCTTTAATAATGCAGACAGGCTGTTCTGAATTGCTCTTTTCTCATTTTGCCATCTACGTTGGATACATCGCTAGCCTGCTATACGCGTTATACACTACTGTAATAAATTCAATTCAATTTAACCCATTGCTTCGCCGCGATGTAACTAGCATTGGCCTTCAACTAAATCAGACGTTTCACCATTTAGTCATCATCATCTTCAGCCTGGTTGCACCCACTGCAGGGCAAAGGCCTCTCCGATACTTCTTCAGCTACCCCGGTAATGTTATAATTCTGACCGTGTTGGCTCTGCAAACTTCTTATTCTCATCCGCCCACCTACCTTCTGCCGCCCCCTGCTACGCTTCCCTTCCCTTGGAATCCAGTCCGTAACCCTTAATGACCATCGGTTATCTTCCCTCCTCATTACATGTCCTGCCCATACCCATTTCTTTTTCTTGATTTAAACTAAGATGTCATTAACTCGCATTTGTGTCCTCACCCAATATACCCTTTTCCTATCCCTTAACGTTACACCCATCATTCTTCTTTCCATAGCTCGTTGCGTCATCCTCAATTTAAGTAGAAGCCTTTTCGTAAGCCTCCAGGCTTCTGCCCGTACGTGAGTACTGGTAAGACACAGCTGTTATACACTTTTGCTTTGAGGGATAATGGCAACCTGCTGTTCATGATATGAGAATGCCTGCCAAACGCACCCCAGCCCGTTCTTATTCCTCTGACTATTTCAGTCTCGTGATCCGGATCCGCAGTCACTACCTGCCCTAAGTAGATGTATCCCTTACCACTTCCAGTGCCTCGCTACCTATCGTAAACTGCTGTTCTCTTCCGAGACTGTTAAACATTATTTTAGTTTTCTGCAGATTATTTTTTAGACCCACCCTTCTGCCTTGCCCCTCCAGGTCAGTGAGCATGCATTGCATTTGGTCCCCTAAGTTACTAAGCAAGGCAATATCATCAGCGAATTGCAAGTTACTAAGGCATTCTCCATGAACTCTTATCCCCAATTCTTCCCAATCCAGGTCTCTGAATAGCTCCAGTAAACACGCTGTGAATAGCATTGGAGAGATCGTATGTCCCTGTCTGACGCCTTTGTTTATCGAGATTTTGGCGCTTTCTTTATGGAGGACCATTTAGTACTCGCTCCTTTTCTCTTATTACGTTTTGGGGTAACAATATCAGCACTAAATGTCAGCAACCGCTCGTGTTTCGCCGAAATTAGCCAAATAATGAATATTACTATTCATTTACTTATTTATTTATTTATTTATTTATGTATACGATAGGGCTCTAAGCTTGAAAGACAAACGGCTGCAAGAAAACATATACAAGCACAAGAATGCCTAAAATTATTTAAGGTAATCCCTCTAGAGGGGGGGGGGGGGGTTGCGGGCAGAAATTCAAAAACAGTGTTCAGAAAGCTTCAATTAAAGACAATTGCATGTCTGTATGGGAATTTTTCGGGATTATGATTATAAGAGTAGTAAATACCAGCTTGTGTCTTAAAATACGACACAGCAAGAGCAACGTACGTTCACTAGAATTGTCAGAGGTGATAGGAGTTGCTTCAGTCGCTGCCCTTAGAATGCAGGTACACTTTGGAGCAAACATTTATTGAGAAATACTTGAAAATGCGCAAAGCCGAAGTTCAAGATTGGCTGGGGTGGATTAGAAGGTTGCTTCGGTATGATAGGTCCATCCATCGAATTTCGCCCATTGCCGCATCATATTCGAATTCTCACAGTAGGCGGTGATATCACAGTCACCGAATGTTTCTAAAGCACTAAAGTAACTGTCATCAGTGTACCTGCCTTCATACAGGAGCAAATCATAATTAGAGCTTGGCGACTGAAAGAAATAAAAGTCGCCCTTTCGCGACGGATGCCGCAAGAAGCGACTAAAAGCTTCCCTATTAAAAATCTATGTTTGACCACCGGACAAACAGTCTCTAGATCACTAGTAGCCAAGGAGGGCACTCACCGGAACGTCATAATGGGTTAGACAAGCCCAGCTTCGTACTGGCACTTAGAAAGAGTGTCTTAAGAGTGAGCATCGACGGCAAAAATCACAACATCCTTGGGTTTGCTGATGATATCGTCCTTTTCAGCAACACTGGGGATGAATATCCACAAATTATTGAGGACCATAACCCTGACAGTCAGAGAGTAGGGTTGAAGACTAATATGTAGAAGATAAAGAAAATGTTCAATAGGCTATCAAGGAAACAAGAATTCGTGATCGCCTGTCAGCATCTAAAGTCGGAGCAGGAGTACGTTTATCTCGGCCAATTACTCACAGGGGACCCTGATAAGATTAAGAAATCTATAGATGAACGGAGATGCGTCGGACCGAATACGGCAGCTATTACCAAATCCTGACTTGGAGCTTACCACTGTCATTGAAAAGAAAAGCGTTCAATCATTGCATTCTGCCGATGCTAACATATGGTGCAGAAACTTGGAGGTTAACGGAGAAACTCCAGGAGAAGTTAGGGACCGCGGAAAAAGTGATGGACCGATAAATCTTAAGCATAACGCTAAGAGGCAGGAATAGAGCGGTGTGGTTCAGAGAGCAAATGGGGATAGCCCATATCTATATTATAGTTGACGTTAACAGAAAAATATGGAGCTGTGCAGGCCATGTAATGCGTAGGGCAGATAACCGATATTCCATTAGAGTTACAGGATGGATGCGAAGGGAAGATACGCGCAATCGGGGATGCCAGAAAATTAGGCGAGGTGAGGAAATTGGAAAATTTGCAAGCGCAATGGGGAATCCGCTTGCGCAATTGGAGATTGCTGGGAGAAGCCTTCGTCCTGCAGTACACATAAAATTCACTGCTGCAGCAGCTGTGATGATGAGGATGAGACTATAAACGAGGACGCAGTTATCGTCAAAATGAATTACGTGATACAGGAGAATACAGAAGAAAGATACATAATGGTTGAATAATGTATCATCTTAAATCAGATAGCTAAGAAGTTTATTTGTCTTTCCGGGCGTGGAAAACGGTACACGAGGATTAATAGATGTTGTGTGGTCGATCGAGTACAATAGTGTTGAAGGCGACAAATGAATGTGTCGCTAAAGCAAGTTGTAAGTATATTCAATGTCCATTTGCCCCATCCATGCACAGAGGCGACGTGCTCACGTATTTGGCCTTCCACACGACCATCTACCTTTCACCGTTTCTGGATGAGAAGGACTTCTTTTGGGACGCGGCCATGTTAGTCCTTACGGGTCACATGCGTCCCCATCCAGTGCCCAAATGGCGTCTCTGCTTGCGCCTCGTCGACCGAGTACTGCCGAGCTTCATGATTGCTGCTTTCGAAACGGCCGCCAACAGCACGCCTCTCTTCACCGAACTCATGGCACGTAATTATTGATAATCTTCTCAGAAAGTGCTGAAACTTGGGGCCTAATGTGCGGGTTCTTTTCCTTCGATCCTAATTATGTTTGAAAGCCGGCCAAGTGAGTGGCCGATACTGGCAATAACAAAGAACTAGCGTCAGACAAGCAAGTGAAAGAAAGCACAAAAATAATGAACATGAAAATAATCTTTACACAATACGGCTTCTGCGTTACCTACGATGTATTGAACCGACAGCGACCGCGTTTTCCAGAACACCTTCAGTAGTGAGCGGTATCTGCAGGAAAACAGTTCAAACTATCAAGTGTTGCTCTTAATATATTAGGTTGATCAAAAATCTTGTCCGTGTCCTTAACGCTACGCAACATGATACGAGTTCGCACTTCGTGTGCTATGCTTCCCCCTGATGCGGATCGCGAGTCGCTTCAAATCTGACAAACCACTGACAGCGATAGGCATATAACGATTACATGAAATGCGCAGCTAAAAGCGATATCTATAATCGCATCCACTTATTCGCAGCATCTGTCTCCACTACAATCCCAAACCCTGCTGCAAGATATGCAGTGCACTTGTACTGCCTGTTTTGTTAATCGCTAGAAGAAAGAGCGCAGCCATGCATGAATCGCATCATGTGTGCAACAACTACAAGTATTTACAATGCTAACGGCTGTCTTTTACAATGTGATTCCCTGGTTTGCAACTTTCAAAAGTGCTCGGCACAGCTCACATTTGTCGCAAACGTTTTCTCGCGCGCCGCCAATGACTACTTTGAATGCTCACTCAAATCCATACAGGGAGAAATGCACCCACATAAAATACTCGGGCGTGTTTGAACTTGTAACCTCAGTGTATGATCACCGTTGGCTTGTAGCGGTAGCAGCACTGGCTTCGCATGGAATTAGCGGCCAACACTCGCATCCCCAAGAACCCCCATCCTACCAAATTACCCTTCTTTCACAAGTTTTATACTATGCTTTACAATTTCCAGTGATGCATTTCCAGTGGTGCCTTCACCCCAGCGACAATCACTAATTATTCAATGCACGCCAATTAAATTTCAGTGTTTCTGTTTCGGTGTAAGCAAAACACTTATTCTCAGTTGCACTTTAGAAAGAAAAAGAAAACACTTTTTTACAACAGGAATGCGCTACCGGGGGAAAATTAGTTGTGTGTTAAAGGGTTCGTATTCTTGAGTATTTGAACATTGCACCGTTTAAATGGAAAATTAGAAAATACACTCCTTAATAAAATATGAACGCAGAGCTTTGACAATTAACCCTTTCGTGCGCACTTTACAAGTCATTTAACAGGAACTACTTAAATTCGTAAGCATTTCTATGTTTGCCGAACGGAAAAACTTTCCGTCCGTCCTTCGTTCGCGTAATACGCTCGCTTTCGAGATAGTGCCAGCCGGCTGTAGAAGAAGACAATGAAGAACGCTCGAGCATTGGCGCGAAAATTCAGGGGTGGGCCAACTTGAAAACTGGGGGCAGGTCAAGTTACATTTCGGGGTAGGCTAACTTGAAATTTGGCGGTGGGACAACCTAAATTTGGGGCTAGGCCAACCTAAATTTGGTTTTGGGCCAACAAGATGTTTGGGGATGGGCCACCTTAAATTTGGGAGTAGGCCAAGTTACACTTGTGGCTCGGCCAAAGTTTGGGGTGTCCCAATATTCAATTGAGTGTTTCTGAGCATTCTTCCAGTAATGAACACCTCGCTGGTAAGCGAGCGCGTTGAGACGCTTAGCACGCTTTCTTTAGGCCATACCGGGGCGTAGTCAAATCGCAGGCGAGGGATTGTGCGGACAAGGAATGCGCGCGAGTGCAAGGCTTGCGTGAGCGACAGCGATGCACTCGCCCCTCACGCAAGGCCTCACGCGCTGCTGTGGCAGCTGGCGTTCGCGTTCGACTGCTCTCCTCCATCAGGACGCGCTCGTGCGCGGCGTTCCGACGCAATCGGCACGCTTGCATTGAAGGGGTTGGATGCGGCGAAAAAAGCTTTGAATTGTCCACGAAAGGACAAGCATTCTTCCGCTAGGAAAGGCTAGTAAGCAAAACTAAGCCAAAACGAAGTCACAGCCGAGTCGAGTAATTGCTTACGATTTAGTAGAGAATCCTCAGAATTTCTGTAGCTAATGCTTTTGTATCATTGCTGCGGCCTAAACGTGCTCCCTAAAATGTGGTCTTCGTTTTCAGTCGCTGTCGCTCTTTCTTGATTGAGATATGCCAATGTTCTTCTGCGATTCCAGGCGGACATAATGGCCGAAGAGATGCAGTCTGCCTTCATTGACGAGGTCATGGCCATCGAACATGTTGACAACTGGACCAGGCATGTGCTCACCCGAAAGGTTCGCAAGGATATTGTTGCTTTACAGCATATGTGAGCCACATAGTACACGACAGATCGCGGTGCATCAAAACGCGATGAAGATTTTCAAAAGAAACGCTGGCCTGCTTTGCACGCGCATCCTTCTTCATGATCATTCTTCGCCCTCCTATAGGGGTGCAACAACACAGAAGGTGCGGTTGTTTCAAGCAGTGATGTCGTACCTGAAAGCCAATAACCGATGGATACGTTGATATGTAGGGGCGGAAGGGCGGAAGTGTCCACTGTCAGGAGCACACGCGCCCATCTTCCCCCGCGTCGTCCCGTCGAGAGCCGGCATAGACACGGGAGAGCTGCACTACGCCCTCTCCCGACTCTCCCTCGCTCTTGCGACGCATGTGCACCCTTCCTCCCCGACTCGCGGGCAGCTAGCTGACGGGCGAGGAGGACATTCCCCTCGCCCAGGTAAAAAGGTACAAAACAGCGCGACCAGGGGAGCCCCTCTCTCTCTGACGCCGGACCCCTAACCTGCCGGACAGGAGTACCTGCCGCAACCGGTGAGTGACCTCGTTTGCCTGACTATCCCGGGCAACGAGGCCAGCCTCTTTATTACTATTACAGAGAGGACGTCCCTCTTCCAGTGTCCTTTATTGCTGGTAGCAATAAACGTTATTACAGTTAACGCCGCTGGTTGCCTTATTCGTTCGAACCCGACGTAGCCGCGATTCCCGCGCTACGGGTTGGGAGTTCCACAAAGCCACTGCGTGGGGCTAGATCCGGAGCTCGCGTTCAGCCCTAGCCGCACGTAGAGTGGAACCCCCACACCACATAGAGTTCTAAGTCGCAACAAGAACTTGGAATTCGGCAAAAGGATCGGGATTATTTCTGATATTGTGGACCTAGTTTTAAAGTGAAGCCACACTTTAGTAGAAGAGGTGGAAAGTATAAGACGACATTGACAACAGGAGAATGGTGAATCCAACATGTTGGCTTTTTGAATAAAAAATGCACTTACGCCAGCTGGCTTTATTTGCTTCATAATCTGTCAGCGCAACAACTAGACATGCACAAAAAAGAATAGACGATCACAGGCGCTGTCTATCAATTGAAGCTTTAATGCCAACACGTGGACAATACACTCAACGCGGAAGCACTATCACAGGAAAACTAAAACCAAGACCAACACCGTGTACAACAGCACCGCGCAAATGACGCGTGATTGAACCTGATTTCAATGTTCAGTTCTAATCCGCCGTTAGAGTAATGGAGGGCTAACCCACGCATTCGTACGCATGCTTATGGATGGGAACAGCCTCAGCTATCTCGCGCGTCTGCTGTTCCTTGCGCCTGACAAATATTATGGTACTGCCAATAAGTGCTACGAAACAACAAATTCAACCCCGCAACCACAACCTATTCAATCACAGCTAATTAGATGTATGCCTTCCTTGACTGAATAACGCTCGCATTTGCTACGACGACAGGTGGCGTCCACAGCTCGAACAACGAAGGAAATAGACTGTAGTAGGGCGTACGCTCTAGTGATCAGCTTGTTGAGAGCTCGGTTTAGCAGAGGCAAGGAATACGCGCCTTCACAGGTTGAGAACGTAGAGTCGACTGGCTTTATTCAACAATAAAAGCAAGGTTTGCCGAGTGGCAGTGGTGGCGACCCAGTCGAGCAGACACCTCAGTTCCAAGAAGGAGCATGGGGTTATGACCCCCACAGCGAGGCAAGGCGAGGTGACGGATGGTCGCTACAAGGGCTCCCAACACGCCTCCCCCCTCCCACCTGGAATGCCGGAGGCTTAGGTGTGAATGGCGGAAGGAATGAAGAGGAAATGTTCAAGACAGACTCGTTCCACGCGGTCACATGATACTGTCTCTTCTTTGCCGCAAACGTCACTCTTCAAGGTTTTCTCTGAACTAGAAACCACAGGAAAGGGTTCTGGTTAGGAAGGAGTCAATGGTGCCTTGACAGAGTCGCGCCGCAGAAAGTCGTGCGTTATTGGGTCCATTGTCGGGAAACTAAACACAGGCTGCCCGCGTGCGATACGTGGGGATGTAGGTCGAAGCTAGTCGAGCCAGAAATGTGGCCTCTCTAAGTGCTGCGAAGCCGCTGGCGGAGTGCCTTTGCCGAATACCGAAAAACTGGCTTGGAACGCGCATGGCTGACACATAGAGCATCTTGGCTGCGCTGATTCCAAGGTCATCATTGGTTGTTGTTCGCAGCACCGGTAGTTGCTGAGTTTGCCCATAAGGTCCAAGGCACTTCCGCTCTTTCGGTTTCTGTCGTAACTCCTACGCCTGAGCCCTCAGCTGTCACCCAGCTCGAAGGGCACATTGGTGACCGTACGGCTACCATTGCTTGAGGTCGCGGGATGGAATCCCGGCCACGGCGGCCGCATTTCGATGGGGGCGAAATGCGAAAACACCCGTGTACTTAGCTCTAGGTGCACGTTAAAGAACCCCGGGTGGTCAAATTTTCTGGAGTCCTCCACTAAGGCGTGCCTCATAATCAGAAAGTGGTTTCGGCACGTAAAACCCCATAATTTAAATTTTTTTTCACTTTGCGAACCCAGATGACACCAGCGCTCTTCTAGTCGGAGTGCTTCGTCCTCTTCTTGCGGCCCGTTGACAAGGACCCGTCATTCCAGCGAACCTGCTCATATCAACTACGTTTTGCACACCGTGCCAGAAATTGCGCGCCACCTTGTACCTTGCTGGGAAACGAGAGGAGGAATCACTGACGGCTGCATGTGACCTTCTCTCTCGACCTGGCCACCTGCTCACAATCACAGACAAGATTGCAGCTATATGCTTCCTTATCGACACGGGCAAGTAGGTTAGCGCACTGCCCCATCTAGTAACGATCGCCATTCGAAGCTTCGCGGACAGCCCCTCCGCGCTACTAACTCCTTTACCATACCAACATGCGGGCTTCGTTCCCTTGCTCTTGTCCTCGGGTTACGCCGCACGTTATGCTGGATTTTCGTCATCTCTGACGTCGTCCATCCCATCATCGGTTCTGATTTCCTGTCCGTTGACAGCCTTCAATTCAGGTTGGGGAACCAACGGCTCATCGATGGCACTTCTCGTCTGTGGACCGTTGGACTTCTATTGGGAGTCGATTGCCCAACAGGCGTTCACACACTTGTGCCATAAAGTCCTTATCAGATAATTTTGGTCGTGTTCCCCGAGGTCAGAAGATCTTCCGATTTGAACAAGCCTCCTAACCACGTGGTTACTCACCACAATGATCACATGTGGTCCCCAGTTTCCTCCCGTCCTCACCGCATGTTCGGCAAGCCTCTCGCCGTTGCTAAACGGGAGTTTGAACATATGCTGCAACTCGGTATTATTCGTCCTTCATCTAGTGCTTGGGCTCCGCCGCTGCATTTGTTACGGTAGAAGGCATAGAGTTTCCTACAATATACTAGAGGGAACTCTGGCACTGCAGCAGTTGAAGCACCATAAGAATGATGGGAATTACATGGACTTGTCAGATCTTCGTGCTAGTGGGTTCAGTGGTTCTTGTGGCTTTGTGTATTACACTTTATAAGACTTCATTGTCGTAAATTGCAGAGCAATCTATATCCTTCAATCGCAGAATACGCTGCGAACACGCACAATCGCTACTAATTGCAACGACTGAGCTTGTCGGGGTGGCCAAATCGAAACGAGCCAAGCGTCTCAAGGCACTGGCATGCCTGCGATAAATTCAGAATGGCGTTTCACATGGCCTGTCGATGCAAGCGTCCGTGGCTTTATGGTTTTCATATCAGGCTTCCGTGCTAGAGGCCTTGTGTTCGAATGCTACCGTCGGCAATTTCAATAACTTCTCGATAATATTGATTGCGCAGTACATTGTTGAAAATGACGAGCTTACAAAGTCACAAAGCCGTTTGAAAAAACAATGACGAAGTTTAAGTAAATCCACGTACTTCCCATAATTTCCATGCTGGTACAACTGCTCCCATTGCATCTCCCGTAGACGCTAGCGCCAGAGTTCCCTCTAGCAATTATTGTATGAAACTCTATGGTAGAAGGATACGAATGATTGGCGTCCATGTGAAGACTACCGTGCTCTAAATGCTCAAGTTGTACATGAAAGCTACCCACTACCCCACATTCAAGATCTCACAACTAATATGGACAGGTGCACCATCTTCAGCAAAGTGGATCTGGTTAGGGCATACCGCCACAGACCAGTTGAACCCAACGACATTACCAAAACTGCCATCACGACACCCTTCGCTATATTCGAGTTTGTGCGCATGCCTTTGGATTGCGCAAGGCCGGACAAACATTCCAGCGCTTTGCCGCTGAGGTCACACAAAGTTTACCTGCAGTATTCGCTTGCATCGATGACATACTAATCGCTAGCGCCACTCCGGAATACCACGAGTGTCCCTCACGTGAATCTTTACAGCGTCTGCAATAGTGCGGCTTCGACGTCAACCCACATAAATGCGCTTTTGAAGCGTCCGAGCAAGATTTCGTGGGTCATCGTGTTTCGGTACTCGGGATCCTTCTCTTTCCATCCCACATCGAGGCTGTCAGGAATTTCTCGGTGCACAATATTCTTCGCCAGCTTCGCGAGCTTCTGGCGTCCACAATTTTTCATGACATTTGATTTCACACTGCGCAGCCTTACTAAGGTCCATCACCGACCTATTGACTAGAGCAATGGCAGTTGCCTCCAGTGGGACCATTGGATCAGTGTTGTAACAGTATATTGGCTCTGAATGGCACCCCTTGGCTTATTTCTCTTGGAAACTGCAATCTGCCTAGACACCCTAGTGTATTCGGTCGCGAGCCGTTGGCCATCTACGCCACCATTCAAAACTTCCGCCACTTACTGGAAGGACGCAAGTTCCGCATGATGACTGACTTATGTGTTCAGCACGAACCCGTCAAGGTACGTCGTGTGAGAGGTACCGCATCTTGCATACATCTCGGAGTGGCACCCGCAGAGGGAGCGGATGTCCTCTCTAGTCTTGCGGGTTTCGGCTGCACTTCTGCTGTCGACTGGCACGTACTACCGGAAGCGCCGTACGCCGACCCTGAACTACAAGCGTTGCGGCTACCGTTAAATGTTGACTATAGTGCACCGTTTCACACATAGGCCGGAGGCGCTCCCTATTGTCGACATCACCGCAGAAACACTCGCATGCGCTTTCGTTTCTTCGTGGGTTTGACGTTTCGCCTGCCCATCCCTTTAACGACTTACCGTGGCTGGCATTTTTATGTGCATAATTTGCACCACTTGCCCGCATTCTGGGTGTGAGGTACTGTTTACCATCCGTCTGCTAACGGGATGGTCGAGCGTCATCATCCGCAGCTGAAGACAGCCCTTATATCATGGCGTGATCTTGGGCACTTGACCGACCACTTGCGTTGGTAACTTGCGTTCTGGCGGTCCACCGCAGCGACGTTGGATGCTTTATGGTCGATTTCATTAATGGCGCTCCTCTACATCTTCCCGGCGACCTTTTCACCACAGAAAAGACAGCTCCTCAACATCAACCCTATCTTCGACGCCTCCACCACAGCTTTTGCGACACCCAGCGCGTCCAACCTAGGTTAGCCAAGCAGCACATATTCGAACGACCGGACCTCGTGACCGCCTGACGTATTTTTCTTATGTGCGCGGTGGATCACACAGGAAGTCTGCGTACACGTCGCACAAACCCGTTCCGGAAACCATGCCCGACTTCCGCTCTGTACGTTTCCACAGCAACCAAACTCACCGTCCCCAGTGCATGATTTGACCGTGGTACTCGCAGAGTCCGTCATTTCCATGTCGCGCCCGGAAGGATTGTGCATGGACAACGTGCATAGAAGGCTTCGTACAGCCCCTGCGTCACCTCGTAATCGCTGTCGCCCGAGCTCTCATCGCTGAACGCGAGCTCTGCAGCAGCACCGAATGCAGCCATTTTGCGAAGCAACACAATCGTGTGCGTACCAACCGGGTACAGATTTCACTTGAAGACGAAAGTACCGCGAGCTATTTCCGCCCGAATCCGTGCCTCCGCGGCGGAGCAAGTGAGAGCGATCCCGCGCAGAGCGAGTTGATCTGGAATGACCAGTGGAACGCGCGAACCCGCTCCAGATCGACCAGTGAAATTCGGATTCGTTGCCGCGGAGCAAGAAATCCTACTCCGAATCGACCAGTGAAAAACGCCATAAGACCGCGTGAAGCCGGCCTACGTGGACACACAAATCGCCCATCTGCATCTCCAGAGCACGGATTCCCCAGAGAATTACCTTTCCTTACAAGCTCAAGAACGTCCGCATAGCGTCCATTTCACGATTGCACTCTAGCCGGGTACCCTGTAGCGACCACATCTACTACGACGCCCGCAGCTGGAAAAATGCAGGAAATAAAGTTAGTAGTGGGGCATAGGCTCTAGTAATCAGCTGTTTAGTTTAGGTGCCGGTCGTCCTTTCTTTCGCGCTCCACAACTGCATTCCCTGTTGACTTTTATGGTCGCGATTAACAGAAATCGAGCACCTTTGTTTCCCTTCTCCTCGTTCAATTATAGCGAAGGTCTCGAATCTGGCAGCATTGCTGTCATTGTATGTATACCATACGAGGGTATAATATCCAAGTGCCTGCTATACCCTAAGTTCGCGTGTTACGCGACGCCATCGGACAAAAAAGGATGATCCATATTCGTCAGCTACTGCCCTGAGTGGCGCAGGCTAGTGCTAGATCTTCCAACGCTAATGACCTGCCAGAGCTAGATCTAGTACACATGAATACCCAAAATAGTGAATGGATTTATGGTCATGGTCGATTTTTTGTGCACCGCATGTGTAATGCACAGTTTAAGGGTTAGTCTCCCCCAAGCGACAAGTTAGCTTAATGTACACCTTTATTTTTCATTTTCTTCGTTTTCTTTTTTCATTTCAATTTCAACCAGAGCTAATTACCCTGTGCTTTCCTTGGCTTCATAGCGTGCTGGTTTTTAGGGCCGTGATTAGAAAGACGTGACGTTACTTGCCCTGCTGCACCTAATGCAATTACTCTATGGTAATGTGTTTTTTTTTGCAATAGAATGACATGCACGTTGGACTCGAGTTCTAAAGAAAAGCTGCAACAGTCAGGAGCTGTGGGCGTGGGCAATAAAGATTCCGGATTGTAATCTAGCCAACACGTCTGTGCAGCTGTAGAAGCTGCTCTAGCTTTGCGCCCGTTTCGCAATTTCGACGAGTTATAATGTATCATAGATGTGAGGATATTCAAGGCGTTTAAGAAATGTGGTGTCTCAGCTTGTACAGGCAGTGCCAAAGATGGGATGCTCTGGGAAGTTATACGAGTGATCAGGATGCCTCCGACAGTGAGAGCAACGCCTTGTCTGTAATGTCCCTCGCGGACACAACAGGAGCTTCTATTCTTTTTTTTCGATGTGAGAACAGATCACCATTACTGTCTCTAATTTTCTTATGAAAAACCGATGAGAGTAATATCAAGCGCATTACATCCACAATTTTTCAAGTACGAATGCAGGAGTTCAAGTTACAATTAAGAGTATTAGCCTAGAAATTCTTTTAGGCGCAAAATAATACACGGGCAGGCACACGCTAGTGCACCTGTCGGTGTCTTATTTGGCGCCTAAAATCACTTCTAGTCATGTACCAACTGTCCCTACAGCAGACGTTACTATGCGACCATCAACTTTCTTACTTCTGGACCGGAAAATCAGATGGGCTTTCCAAACAAGTGCGCGCTAGGATCGAGAAAATAGGGCACGCATATTTGCCATAACGGGACATAAACGGTCATTGGCCACGCTGCTGCTCCTGATTTCTCAAAGGCTGCATACATATTTCTTTAAGTGTTCATGAAGCCGCAAGAAAATGTGTTTCCATTTTTTCTACTTTTTTCTTTGGGAAAATAACGCTGCTCAAATCAACACCGTCTTGCGCAGGCGCAGAGCGTCGTCGTGCTCACATTCTTTCCGACACGTTACACAGCCAAGGCGCTCGTCAATGCTATGTCCACCAAGGTGGGTGCCTGCCATCACCAGATGTCTAGAATCTGTCATTGCCGTTTTGTTTACGATGTTGCAGCGTGAATTTTTTACTCTTTTTCCCACATTAGATCAACGAGGTGGCGGAGTGGAAAAGCAATCCGATGGAGTATTTTCTTAAAGTGAGCGCATTCGTGGCCAACTCCTGGGCTGCTCCAATGCACCACCCACTTGTCGATCGCAGGTACCTGTCGAATGTCCATACTGGCCTTCTAAGATTAAAACCACCTAAGAAAAAATAACGTTCCCATTTTCGGTTATCTTCCTGAGTCTAATTTTTTTATTATTGCTGTTAATAATTGCAGGATATCGGAGATCGCGTGCAATCAGAGTCTGGGATTTCTTGCAAGAATTACTTGATCGCATGCACGGTTTTAAATATTCCCGCTACCTTTAAAACTAATTGCAGCTACAATATATTTTGTTTCATATATACACGCCTGCAATGTTACTGAGCTGTGAGAGCTATGGCACACGGCGTACATGTTCCGTCGACAAATATTCATAGTACTATTTACTCGTATCATATTGACAGTAAAGGAATAATATATTGTTACTATTTGCCTGCGTCACCATAAAATATCAGTTCAGCTAATGGCTGAAGGGCATAAAAGGCTCAAAAGCCCGAGCAAAAACAAATCCGCAGTTACGTTGACCTACGTGATGACCTTCTTTTCTCATCAGTAAAGCGGCATGTAAAACTTTTGTTTGTAGAAGTCTCCTAGGACATTTCATGAAGCGCTGTGCGACCTACATGTAGCGTTTTCTGACACTTGCAATGCGCAGTTCACAACACTAGTCCGCTCTATCATGTCGCAATCGGCCTATCTGCTATATGTTCCAATCAATGTCCATCGTATACCGGGTGTTATGTTTTTTTTTTTTTTGAGACCAAACAGAATATTTAGAAACCACCTATGGCAGATAGTTTAGTTTTAGTCATTTAGCTGTATAAGTCGACGAGGTGGACTATAGCTGCACTATAAATCGAAATGGATAATCAACTAATTAACAAAATTCACTAAATAACTTTGACTATTTATGTTGCGGCACATACAGCACTTTACGAATTGTAGCCGCAAGAACTTTCCGAATGATGCCACTTTCGAGATGTTCATCCCCAAAGCGTACGACCAAATAAATGGGCGGCAGCTTTACTTTTGCGCTTCAATACATAAACCCGGGTTTGGTAAAAAAAGACAGTGGAACAGTAGTGCAGTTTTACCAGAAGCTTGACGGCGCATATATCGAAACCCCGCGTGTTTCTTGTAAGCCGCACCAAGTCGATATACCTCGCGAACTCACAGGCTAGAACTTAAAATTTGCTCTACGTGCAAGGAATTATTCAAAAAAGTTAATTGGTCAATTTTTCGTATTTATTCCATTATTCATTTCAATTTCTCGTATGAGAAATGCCCGCCACTTCAATTATTCCAGCTCATGAGCTGCGGTTACGCTGTCTGCTAGAGGAGATTTTTTAAAATTGTGTATTGCCTATAAAGCACGTCGCATTCCCAGTTAATGAGTGGCTACATACATTTACACGTCGAATAAGCCTTTTGATTAGTGGAACATCAGCCTAGTTTCCACAGTGCTGCTTCATTCAAGTAATGCACTGCTGTTCGTGCTAGACCAGTTGGACCTGAATGCCAGGTATTCATCGTACTACTATTCGTGTAGGCTACAAGTGAGCATGCCTGTCATTTTATACCGACAGGAAAATGGAGAAAGCTTTGCAGATGGTCAGGTTCCCTGTGGTTTGCAGCCATACCAGCAAGTACTCATTCATAACGAGTGGAACGGGCGCCTCTGTGGCGGATGTTCGGCTAGGGTGGCAAGGAAAAATATTCACCGACGATTACGATACTCCTTTATTCGAAATTGGAGCGCAGCTGTATACGTGTTTTCATTTCGCGATATATTGGCTGGCGCGGACAATCTGTCGTGCGACACGTTGCAAACGTAGTGAACTGTGACCCGACTGCCTCTCTAATCTCGAGTACGCGAGAACCAGTGCGTGGGGAACGCGTGGGCGCGATTCACGGCAACCGCCGCCGACAGACCTCCCAGACGCTGCGCACTACTCTGGCGCCATCTCTTAGCCATCGTCCCCGCACTACGCTTTCATTCTCACGCTTTCACCATACCCTCCAACGCTTTCTTCCTCGTGGTTCCGCGCAACGCCACCTAGAGGAAATTCTTTCTGGCCGGGGTGCTCCTGTGGCCACGTGATCATACGTCATCGGCATGGGGCCTTGGTCGGCAGGAGTGGCATGCTTGAACGCGCGTCCGCGGTGCCGTCAAACGCACGTGGTCGCTGCAAAACATGGTCGTTTGCTTGAATCTTTATTTGTGTGCGAGAACCGGCAACAGCGACTGACATCGGTGTTTATCGCGTGGCATGTGTGCCGAACAGGGTTGTGCAGAATTAGAAGAAACTGCGAAATGCCTGGGAAGTGTTGTGTGCCGCGGTGCAATGGCAATTACAAGACAGGCCCCAAGGTGCATGTCTTCTCGTTCCCTAAAACCGACGAAGTAAGGAAAGCGTGGATACGTGCCATTCCACATGAAAACCTGGTCGTGTCAGCTAACTCCAGGGTAAGAAATTTCTAATGTTTATTATTTCCGCAACAGGTTGCTTCTACCGTTAGTTTGCAAGCCTTGCTTACAACTCCTTTGTGGCACGTAAAGGCTAAATGCGTCATACATAGCCCGTGATGTCAAGTAACCGCACCAATGCTAGGATATATTTATCTAGTTTAGGTGTGCGAGCGTCACTTTAAAGCCGAAGACATCGTTCGAGAAACAAGCTATATTGACGAAGCCACCAGCCGCACAGTGACAACGTTGCTCTCACGTTTACGGCTTCGACCTGATGCCGTACCAACGGTATTTCACGATTGCCCGAGCCACCTGTCCAGAGAAAGGACTAAGCGAGAGGACCCAGAGAGCAAGCGAATGCGCTTAGACTGCGCTGCCCTAGAGAAATTGCTTGCGGAGTCAGTTATCGCTGCCCAGAATGAGGCCGAAGCAGACAAGCTTTGTGATTTGAAAGAATTCACAAACTTCGTTCCAGGCAAGCACCTGACATTTTGGCATGTCATCGAATGCAATGAACACGTAATTTTCGCTCACATTTTTAATGATGAGGTTCCTTGGATTAAATACTCTGTTATTATGATACCGGATTTTACTCTAACAGTAAATGTCGCAAAAGCACCAGTGAAACGCCTCGACTCCAAATTGCTAATTCCGTCGGCGGTCAACAGCAAATGACGGCTGCTGGAGTTGTTTGAGGGAGTCGAGGGCTTCAATTCATACACAACACAGGCCTCACAGCACACATATAATACACATATACGCTCCAAGAATTATGCCTTAAGGGCAAGCCTTCATCGCAATAAAAAAAAAAGAGTCGAGGGCTTCGAGAGTGCCGTGAGTTCAAGTTCTGAAAACTCAGAAATGGACATCTGCGAGACTGTCGTTTATCTTCTGAGCAAGATATCTGCAGCATGGGGAGACGATAACTTCCGTGCCATTCAACTGCAAACCGAGCAGGTGCAGCTGAAGTCAAAAAAAAAAAGAACGCTGCTGCCACTCTGTTGACTTCATGGTGCACTTGTATACTTTTTACAATATCGCCCCATGCATACAAGTACATGGGCAGTCGCTGGAGCATCGTCAAGCCACAACCAAGGACCATTCGGTCAATATCGTGCCACAATCAAGGACCATTCGTTCAATATCGGGACGAACCCGCAATTGCAGCATCATGACGGTACATTACTCCGCTACATGGCCAAGAAGATATCCGAGTTGAATGAGCAGCAAAGTTACGTGAGCTAAAGGTCCAAAACCAGCGCCACGTGGCCATGCAACTGGCACTCCATTTGCTCAGCGATGAGGAGCCTTCAGACTGACGTCTGTGAAAAGGAACACACGAGTGACGTGTGCTGAAATATGTGTCGTGGTGCAGCACAAACATTCTCCTAAAAAAATTCTGCCGGCAACCGAATGACAAGGTGTCTGACCTGGACAACAAAGCTAAAAAGCTACAAACTCTAACGAATAAATTAAAAGAACGCCGGTGCCTTGTTATGGTTGGAGTCGGGCATGAAATAGATGGCAGCTGGCCCATGCCGTCGTCCAACTTATCCACGCTGAGGACGTTGTTGAAGGGAGAGACTTTTTCTCATCGAGAACGAGGAATATGGGGTTTATTTACAGTATCTACATCAGAACGTTAAAGTTCATCAGTCTAACATGACTGAAAGAGGAATGCGCCCTGAGGAGCCGCCAACGGCTCCTTAAAAACATGCTATCCTCCCTAGATTCCTAGGTGAGGGAAAATGGCAGTTCACCGCCGACCGATTCGGAGCGTCGAAAGACATCGTAGCCGACCCGCCTTTGAGGGGGAGGGTTTACGCACTCACTTGACTGACCAAATAGTAATCAATGACTCTGTAGGAGGCAAGACGCTAGCAGATGAAATTAACGAGTATTTCATTAATGCAGCCGTACCCCAGCCATCTATTCAACAAAGCGGGCTCTACTGGCCTTCTCGTCGAGAAAATTCATTTGTTTTGGATGCCGTTACCGAAAGAGAAATCAATGGTCTTATAATATGCTTAAAAAATAATGTCGCAAGTGGGTATGATGAAATTAAAGTTGAACCTGTAAAGCGAGTGTCGTTAATTATCAGCCCTGTCCTAGCCTATCTCATTAGTCTCGCATTTTCTACTGGAGTCTTCCCAGATAAATTAAAGCTGGCCAAAGTAATTCCAATACACAAAGGAGGTAGAATTGACGATATTACTAATTACCGGCCAATCTCAGTGCTACCGGTGTTTTCAAAGATTTACGAATTGTCAATCAATAACAGACTGTCAAAATATCTAACTAAGTATCATATAATATCACCCTCACAGTATGGTTTTCAGAAAAACAAGACAACTCAGGACGCTCTTCTTGCCGTCAAGCAGCAAATAATCAGAAATATTGAAGATCAGCTCTTCACCTTAGGCATATTTCTCGATCTGCGCAAAGCTTTTGATTCTGTTGACCACGAAATCTTAGCTATAAAATTAGATTGCTATGGGATTCGAGGTATCACATTGGACCTTATCAAGAGCTACTTATCGTTTCGGCGTCAGTTTGTTAAAATAGAATGTAGTTCTTCAAAACAGCTTGACATTAAACTAGGTGTCCCACAAGGTTCGATATTAGGCCCGTTACTTTTCCTCTTATATGTTAATGACATTACGGATCTACAAAGAACACCCACAATAACCATGTTTGCAGATGACACTAGTTTATTTTTTACAGGTAGAACATTGCATGACATTGAGCAATCGGCCAATCTGTATTTAAATGATTTATCCGCATGGTTGCAACAAAACAAACTTCAGTTGAATGCAGTAAAAACAAAGTACATGATATTTAAGCCAATCAATAAGCATAAAAAAATGATTAACTTACAGTACAGAGGACATAACTTAGAACAAGTAACTGTACAAAAGTTCCTTGGGGTATGGTTTAGTGAAGAGTTGTCTTGGACTCCCCATGTCAATCATCTGCTCTCCGAACTCGCGAAGTCTGTTGGTTGTATTAGAAAAATAGCTCCTCTTCTACCCCTTTGGCTAAAGCAATCACTATATTACTCCCTGTTCTATTCTAAACTTCTGTATGGCATTCTGGCCTGGGGGACAACGACAAAAGGGAACTACGATAGGCTACAGCTGCTCCAAAAACGTGTCCTCCGGATTTTTGTGAACCACACCGGCCCTATTAGTTTGTTGCCGACACAACCACTTTTTCCTAGATTTGATGTTTTACCTGCAAATAAAGTCTATTTATGGATACTGGCACAGCGAATTTATAAACAGAAACTCCACAGTATTTACACACCTGTCTTGGCGCAATATGATATCCGTAACCCCCAACGCAGAAATAAAAAAGTCAGAACAAATTATGGAAAACAAGATCTGGAATATCAGGTAATAGACATGTTAAATAACTGTGCTTCTATTTTGGATTTCTGCCTACCCAGAAAAACGTTCAAACGTGAACTGCGCTTCATTTTGTTTTCCGTCGATTCTGTTTTTGATTGAAAGTGTTAAGTTACAATGACAAATGTAAATTTCCGTTCCAATTGTTGACTTCCTTTTAAGTATTTTTGTGATATGAGCGAATCTTCAATGTGATTTTAAAAAAATATATATAAACTGTCCATAGTGTTTAAGTACACCCATATTGTATAGAATGTATGATGTAGGCTGTATGCGTGTACTCTTTGTAACACCGCTTCTCTTTTGTTACCAGCTCTCTGCTGTACTGCTGCAGACTGCTCCTTTTGTTACGGGGGCAGAGACCTCGTCAGGCAATCATGCCTTTAGTCTCTGCCACCCGCAGGATGATGTGATTTTCCTGCAAATAAAAACTGACTGACTGACTGACTGACTTCCGCATAGGTTGACCTGACCACACCAAGGTGAGAGGGTTCTCGCAGACACGGTGCTTGACGCGAGCAGGCGCCTCTTTGTCCCAGAGTTGACGCCGCAGACAATTGCCGCCGCGTCTGTCCATTCACTGACGTCTTCTAAGCTGCGTGAGATGGCACCGCCAAATATCTTCCAGAAGATCCCCTGCTCCAAACCGAACCGTGAAGGCGGTGGCGTACGCACTAACAATACTTGCTCCGCCGACTGCGTCTAGCCATCTCGGCGTCGTCCCCCGATTGACGCGGCGCATTCTTGTCTTCACAAAGCAGGTTGTCGCCGCAGCCATGGTGGCGCAGATAGGTTGAGGACTGCCCTCTGGTCGTCCCTTCAAAGCGAGTCATCGCAGCAGACCTAGTGGCGCCTTTCCGTCGGTCGCTTCTGCGAAGAACGCCAGCCTCCACAGGTCGGGGGGCTGGGAGAATTTTGTAGGCCGGTATATCTGCAGGCCGTTCGTAACAGCCTGTAGAAAACATCTTTCTCTATATTTTATAATTCTGCCTAATGCATGCCATGTATTTCTGCCAAAAAAAAAAGTCAGCCAAAGTGTGCAACAATTATGCGGACTTGTGCTGAAGCGTTCCTACACTACCGCCTGAACTGGCCCCGTCCGGCTTACGTACGTCGCAGAGGCGGTCCCGCGGCCTTGAGTCAGTCTAGGTAGCGTTGTTCCGCTGCACCTTCCTTCGCGCTTTCCTCCTCGCGTCTGTCATCCCCTGCTGCGCGGCGCGTTCGCTTTCATCCCTCGCTGCGCTCGTTCGCTAGGTTAAGCATAGTTTCCCATACTGCGACTGGAGCGACGAAAATCGGTCCAGTCGCATGCGTCGCAATGCAATATTTAAAGGGGCCAATCATGATTGCGATTTTAACAATGCGACTGGTGCGACACGCAGGGTTCCTTGCTGCGAGGTTTTGTTGCGCACGCCGCATAATTATTTTAATGTAATGAAGGAAACGTGTACATTGTCCTATCTTGACCTGTGTTTGCCAGGAGCAAATAATACGTTGCTTTGTAATTTAAAAACGCTTTGAAGTGTAAATATGTTTTGGAGTGAGCAACGTTGGTTTCTGAAGTGCAGTGCGAAGGAACACGGCGTTCAGAAACAACAGCTATTCGCAGCTGGTTGTTCAGCGCTGTGTGTTGTCTCATGTGCTTTCTACATCCGTGTTATTTCGCTTGCACTACAACATATTACAAGATGACCTATTAACAAGCCCAGATAGCTACCCTCACCGCATGTGCAGTATTTGGAATTCGGCTGCAACGAAGCCGTCGTGTTATCAACGAGATGGCCGCGCTTCCGTGCTCAGCGTCAGCATCTGAGGCAATGACGTGTGTATATTGCTCGTGACTGCTCATGAGCGGTGCTTGCTTCTAGCCATATTCTTACACTAAACACAGCAACAAGCACTTACCCGAAATCCCCACGTCTGCACCTGAAGTAAGCCGCCAGCGACTGTGCGTAATTACTACACGTGGAATGGAAATTGCGTTGTGAAATTCAACCTTAGCACTAGCCTGGCTCATCTCGTGTGGATCGAACGCTTCGTAGTACTAACACCTCGGAAACGTGTGTTTATACAGCATACGCAGGAAACGTGAAAATACACTTCATTTGCAACGTAGCGTGCGAACAACGCATATAAATGGGAAAATGGAACCTGAAGCACAATTTTGTTTATTCTCCCTTCGTGTACGTACCGAATTCGGCAATCGACGTCTCCGGCGATTGCACTTTTTGAGAGAGACACCATTTCCCAAAAGGAACCCTGAAATTGCAACCAACCGGTCGGTTGCAACCGAAAACGGCGGGGAGGGGGGGGCACTGCGGCTGCGATTTTTGTCGCAGGCGACGAAAAGCGCACTTCCGGTTCGACGAAAATCGCACCATGTGAAACAGCCTGTACGCGTAGGCGGAACGCCCATGCTTGCTACAGGATAACGCGCCTTAGAGGTACGCCTAAAAGGTGGAAATGCAAAATGCACGCCGTTTCGTACTTCATACGTAACATGGAACAGCTATGCAAGTATCGCGTCCATTGGGGTCGCACTGGGCTTGTCTTGCAAGCCGTTATGTTGGACCTACGGCAGATTCTACAAAAACGCTCCCTCTTATATTACAACTACAACACGCAAGGTTCCAAAAAATTGCGTAATATTTGTTACTTTCGTACCTTAGTCCTTAGATTATGCGATCTATGGTGTTTTGGATGGGAGCAGTAGAGGCGCCCTGTATATAGTCGCTGGTCACAGAACTGTCATTCCGCTCGTTTGGTTGTGAAAAGGTTCAGATCTAAGACGCCTGCCGCGTAGCCATGAGGTCATATTTCGTGACATGAAAGTGTCAGACATTTTAACGAGTTGCATACAGGCTGTATTATTAATTCGTATGGGACGCACTATCCTTTGATTTCGAATGCGAGGAATCGCCTGCTATGCGTTTCCTGCTTTGTGTTGCCTGCATGCTATGAACGAAACGAGGTGTAGAGATTTTACGGCGAACACAATGAACGCACGCTTGCTTTGGGGGGAAAACGATCACTCTGCCGCCCTTCCACCCACTTCTTTTTTAATATGCCAAGTGCCACAACACCAAGGGCAAGAATAAATGCTGCTCTTGCACCGTAAGTTAAGATGCATTTCCGTGTAAAATATTGAGCCGACCTAGTTTCAGTCTTGGAGGATTAAGTAGCGTGGTTTTCATGCATACATTAGGTCAGTAAGTCTAGACAACATTCTAGGGAAACCTACGACGCTGTGAAACGGGATGTCAACTGTTCTGGGTATTAATAAGGGTTTCTGATGTCTTCTTTGCAGGAGGGGTATGTCAATGTTTGACACCGACTGTCATTTCAACCCAGAGAAAAATGTCGTTGGTAAGTGCTTCACATATGAAAGGATCTGCACGAATTCTCGCGATCAATAGCTCCGGCGTTTATTTCGTATTGCTCGCGTTGTTTCGTAGCGCAAAATTTTTGCATTCTTAGTGATTGTACACCTTACCAGAGGTGCTCTTCTTATTATTTAAGTCCTACGTAGATATATAGATAGAATATGTACTGGTAAATATAAATATATTTTATTAAAATGCTCTTAACGGCAACAAACCGTAGCATACAACGTATGATCTAGGTTCCACATACTTTTATGGAGCCACTGCAAATATAACGTACATTTCACACCCTGTTTGCAATGGCAGACGTGTTGGCGCAATGAAATGTGAAGGGGTGTTTGTTTAACCACCCGTTGTTTGTACAGAAAGAACAGAAGAGCTGTCAAACACTCCGCCATCCATAAAGCGACACGACCAAGTCTTTTTTTCCTTTCCATGCTGCAAGCTTACGAATGGCTTCGTCCGGTCGCGGGCGCCTAATATTGCGGAGCGAAAATTGCATTTGGGGATTTCACGTGCCTGAACCACGACATGATTATGAGGCACAGTGAGGACTGCGTATTAATTCTGAGCAGCTGGGCATCTTTATCGCACACCCAAAGATGGCACACTGGCGGTTTGGCATTTTGTCCCTATCGGAATCCGGCTGCCGCGCCCGGGATTTGATCCCGCGACGTCGCGCTTGGCAGCGCAACGCTCTAGCCACTAAGCCACCATGGCCGAGTTCATGCATGAGGTTAGGAAATCTCGGCAGTTAATACGAGTGAAATCGCGTACCGAACTGATGCGAAGAGATATTTATTTAAATGGGTGTACCGAAATTTCTGACATACTACTACGCGCCTAGCCCTTTGGTCAGGCACTGGTCTGGGAGACTGCGAAGGACGCGCTGAGTCGTCTGTCGGAGAAAATCAGTTCTTCCGCGGTTTATTAATGAGTATGGCCACGTTCGAATGTGAGCCTTAGGTGAATGTTCTTGCAGTCGCACTTTGTTGTTGTGAAACACTACCAAGTGCCGGTATAGTAGATGGATCTGCGACAGTTAGCTAGCCTCGACTTTTTGAGCTCGTCCGGAATCAATTAAATGCAATGTGCGCACCGTTTTATTAAAATTCAGCACTTCACGATTCCATCCTAGGCGGAAACTGTAAGCGGACGACAGTATTTTGAACAAAAGAGTCGCCGATGATAACCACACTCCCTAATGCTTAATTTCAGTGTAGGTCTTTACGTGTTCTCATTTCGCAACATATTGGCTGGCGCGAATACTCTGTCTCGTGAGGCACGTTGCAAATGGGTCAGAGTGTGGCGCGACTGCCTCGCTTATGTGGAGATAGCGTGAGCCAGCGCGTGGGTGACGCGTGGGCGTGGTTCACAGTAGCCGCCGCCGACAGACCTTCCAAACGACGCGCGCCACTCTGGCAACATTTTACAGGCATCGTCACCACACTACACTTTTCTACTCACGCTTTCGCCATACCCTGCTCCGCTTTACGTCTCATCATTCCGCCGCGCCTTATCATTCCAGGTCACGAACGACATGCGCGATATTAGCGTGACGTGTCATTCTTGGGAGGAAAGCAGTGAGAGCAGAGCTTTCAAGAAAGGAAACGCAAGCAAGGCAGATGACGAATGCTGTTGTGGGAAGAGATAAGACCCAAAGGGAGCAGCACACTTCTTTAGGAATGCGTAGCCATGATAGTGCACTACAGGTACAAATAGACGGAACAAAACGGTTCAGCGTATAAAATGGACTAGAACAATGAATCATGCGAATTAACATGTCAAAGCGATACTGGGGCAATGAGCGAAAACGCATCGGAGTACAGTACCTAAAACTAGGTTGGACAACGTGGGTTTTGTGAACAATTGCATAAATGAAATAACACGAGAGTTCTTGCATTTCCACCCATAAAAATGCTGACGCCATAGCTGTTCGCTTGCATAAGGTGATAGCAAGTCAGGTTCTCGCAGAAGATTGTTGGCTGCGGCGTCTCCTGCAATCACTTCCGGTTTGAGTCGATGTGCCGACTTTACACGCGCTGCGGTTGGTACCATCGATAACAACGTGCTGCATCGGCATTTGCGGTTGCTTTTCGCGGACCTTTATCGCTCTGCACCTTGAGCGAAGTGTACCTTAGCAAAATAGCCAACCGCTCGGTAATTAGGGAAGGTGTTACCTGTCATTTCTTTATTCAAATTGTGTATACCACTGAGAAATACTGTACACTCTTTTGCGACGGACAGTTCGTTTCACGTACATGTTTGGTGGTATACAAAATTTTTTATAGTCACCGTCATATATATATATATATATATATATATATATATATATATATATATATATATATATATATATATATATATATATATATATATCACAACGTCCAATTTACCGCACGCAAATACAAATTCGATGTTTCGAATTCGTGCCCCGATTGAACGTCAACGTAACGTTTCTTAGTATAAATTCACTACTATTACGAACTGCAGCTCTTAATTACTGCTTTAACTGAATTTTCAGTTCATCGTGGCACTCGACCTTGATGCTCAGCTACGAGCCACAACATTGCTCATACAACACATATTTTCCATTGGCGTTCTACGCAAAGGCATCAGCAGCTCACTCTTGTTTGAGAACCGTGCCCTTCATGCAGCAGAAAGCAGAAAACCCAGTAACTAAGCGGGCGTTTCATTCCACTTTCATTTCCAGGCTCAATATGTTTCTATATTTCAAGCTAAGTAGCAAAGTATGCAATGCAATGCAAAGTACGCTTTTCATGTACAGTTTCACCCATCTTTCTTGCATGTACGTGTGAATAGGCATAATATTGATATTTGGCATCTAGTGTGAATTCACTATTGGTTTTACTACATTGCACGGCCGCCTATTCCAGGAAATCGTAAAGTGAGCGCCTTGAGTGCGGTAGATAGTGTTTCTCTTTTCCAAGGTGCAATACTAAATGCGTGCCATTTTACCACCTCAAGCAGCTTTTTCAATATAAATGTATATATACAACAATTTTCAAAGTTCTCGCTGTAGGCCAAATGAATGGCGGGTGTAAATGAGCGTCGACCGTATGCAAGCGCGCCTGCGAATGGTGTAAACTGCTCATATAAAGCTTTTTCTGAAACATTGTTATATGTTGCCCCTATAGTGGTGTCTCGCTTCAACAAACGTAATTCGTTCTGTGTGTAGGTTCGTTCCGCGAGACGTACTTCCTTTGTGAATGGCATGTCCCTCTTATATCAAGGACACAAATCACTTACTTCGGAAGGCATCAAACCTGACGGCACCAGTCGGGAGTTACTTGGTCATTATGGATGGCCCATGCTTGTACACCAGCATACCCTACACCCAGGTCATAGTGAGAAAAACTGGAAGCAGGGCGAACAAGACGAGGACAGCAATCGAAAACAAACACAACAGGGCAGCGCTCGTCTTGTGTTTGTTTTCGATTCCTGTCGTCGTCTCCTTCGCGCTGCTTCACGTTTTACTCAAGATGAACCGACTCACCCAAATCAAGTTGTTGCGAGGTCATAGCTTCGATGATTACAGCGTACAGCCAAGGTAGCCACTTATAGAAAGATAAAATTGAGGCTCTTCTGAATTTAGTGCGCTGTTATAATCACTTAGAGTTTTACAACAAGCAATATCCGCATGTCAACGAAACCACCATGGGAACTAACATGGAGCCAAATTAGGCAATTATATTTAAGGCGTCGTTAGAAATTCTCTCCTTCAGAAACTCGGCCATAAAACAATATTCCACATACGATTCCTGGATGATATATCCTTTGTTGGGGCCAGAAGTGAGCAAAGTTCCTTGCACTTGACTTTTAATTTCAATTCTCAGCACACGTTAATTTGCTTCACGCACTATTTCTACCAAGATATTGTTCACTTCATCGACGTCACTTTGTCACAGAGTGGAGGTCGCATTTCCACATCCGTGTATGAAAAGTCGACCGATCGTCAGCGTCAGCAATACCTTCACTTCTATTGTCGCCGCCCCTCAGCCCTGCAAAACAAGCATCCCCTACTCCCAAGCTCACAGATGCAGAAGAATCTGCTCCAAGTCTGCATAATTTTAACTAAACCCAACACCAAATCGGCACCCCGCCAGACGGCATAACAAGCAAAATATTAGGAAACCTAGACGAGGATTCTATAACAAAACTTACAGACTATAATGATGAATGTTGGAAAGCGGAACAAATTCCAAAGCAATGGAAGACAGCGCATGTCATATTGATACCCGAGTTAGGCAAATGCCTATGATTAGAGAATCTGAGACCTATAACCCTCACATGTTGTGTAGGAAAGCTAATGGAACATGCAATCTTAACGGCAATTACTAATTGCATGCTATACAGAGACCTGCTCCTCACCACAATGTTGGGATCTAGAAGGAACCTTTGTACTCAAGACTCAATGCTCCACTTTAGGCTCATAATAGACGTCCGAAGTAGATCAGGCAGAGCCATTCCTGGCCTTGATTTAAAAAAAAAGCATGGGACAACGTGACGCATACAATTCTCAACTTATTGAATGACCTAGATTTAGCAGAAAGAGCATACAATTATGTTTGAGACTTCCGAACTGGCATAATAGCAAAACTGAATATTGGAAATTTGGAATCGGAGGAAATAAGTATAGGCAGCACAATTAAGGATCGGTGATTTCGCCAGTGCTTTTTTAATCTAGCACTAATCAGATTGCCAATCAAAGTAAAGGAAATAGAAGGCCTAAAGCACACCATATACACGGATGATATAACCATAAGGGCGATTAGTGGCAGTGATGGGCAAATAGAACAAACACTTGAGAACGTGATAGAGGTAGTAGAACAATACTTCAAAGGGACCGGGTTGGCCTGTTCGGCAGAAAAGTAAGAATTATTGCTATACAAGCCTACATGGAGAGGACGCGAACCAAATTATACCACAGGGAAATGAATCAGAAGAAGCAGAAATACAACTAAGAACTGCGGATGAAACACTCATACCTAAAGAGCATAAAATCAAAATTCTAGGACTAGTAAGATAATAAGAATAATAATAAGGCACCATAAAAAATAATTTAAGATAACAAGGTTAATCGAAAGACAACTAACAAACACAACCGAATGATAGAAAAAGACGCAATAAATCTGGTACAGGCATTATTTCTCAGGAGAATAGTTTACGTGGCACCACACCTCAGGTGGTATGCCGCTTAAAAGAACAAACTACAATGCCTAACAAGTATACAAGCATACATAAGGACTTCCAATGAGCACAAGTACAGAAATACTACTCAGAACTAGGACTACATAACACATTGGATGAATTCGTAGAAACTCAACACAAATCACAGTATGAGAGGCTCCCTGAGATAAGGACGGGAATAAGTATATTGGAAAGATTGGGTATTAACTACCACACACATAACACGGAGAAAACAAGGAAATGTCAAGAGAGTTGCGACAGAAAAAACATGTGCACCTTGCACTAGTGGTGCAAGGCTGGAGTCAACAGCGGAGCTTGTGATCACCCAGCTTTTAGGTGGATTGCCTAAGTTGTTTGCAGGTTTCGCGAGGTCATGCTAGGTATTGCTAAGCTGTTGCTAGGCTTGGTTAAGTCGTTTCTAGGTTTTGCGAGGTCATGGTAGGCTTGGCTAAGTGGTTTCTAGGTTATGCGAGGTTATGCGTGGTTTTGCTAAGTTGTTATCTCGGCGGACTTGACGCTGGAAGTTTTCGAGTAGTTGCAGGCTGGGATCGCTTTCTCGGCAACGCCTAGCGTTCAGGCGCCAGCTCTCGCGTTCCATGGACTGAAACTCGTTGTCTTAGACTCGGCGTCACGTCTTCTCAGCCGCAGCTTTGGCGCGGTGTTCCGGATCAGCTCGGCAGCGACGCATCGCTTCTCGCTCGGCAGTACGGCGCTCTTCCTGGTCAGCGCCTCTCCTTCGGGCGTCCGGGTTTTCTTCAGTGTCTTGCTCGGACGTACGCACGGAGTAGAGGAGGCGAGAGGTGTGTTTCCACGTTGGCTGTTCCGAGCTTTTACTCGCGTTAGACATCATGACTCCGCCCGACGCGCGTGGAGTGCGAGGAGGTTATGTGGCTCGGTGTTCTCATAGGTGGTTGCTAGGCAACGCGAGGCGGCACACAGCTGGGCTGAGTTTTCCGGTAACGCTCCACGGCGGAGCTAGGATAGGATAGCAATAAACTTTATTTGTCCAACAGTTGTTGATGTTGGTGCCCGGGGCTAGGCTGCCAGGGGTCCATCGCCCGAGGAAAATCTTTCGAGATCCTCGGCAACGGCCCTGGCCCGCTGGATGGCCCACTCCTGGTCTTCGGGTGCCTCGCTGAGGAGGGCGGCTTGCCATCTCTCAGCGAGGCGCCCCGCTTCAGAGGGTTCTCCTGTTGTATTCCCCCTTCCTCCTTGTCCTTCTTCCTCATGGCGTCGGCACTCCCAAAGCACATGGGCCATATCGGCCCGTTCGTGCTCGCACCACGGGCAGCCGGGCGACGGGTGCAGCGCGGGCCACAGGCGGTGCAGGTGGTAGGGGTTGGTGAAAGTGCCCGTCTGCAACCGTCTCAGGTCGACCACCTGGGACCTGTCTAGGCGCCCGTGGGGTTGTGGATATTTTCTTCTTTCTTTCATATAGTGACCAAGCACCTCCCGGTACGTTGCCGGAAACTCCCTGACATCGCAGGCGGCGTCCTCGTGATTCCCAGCTCCGTCCGCCGCGATTTGTGTTGTATTGGTAACAACAGCGGCCGCGCCAGACGGAGTGGCAGCCGCCGTCGCCGTCACTCCTCCGCTGGGGTCCCTCACAACAACGGCAGCGGCTGCCCTCTGAGTGACCGCGTCGCGGCGGGTAAGCTGCCTCGCGACGAGGTGGGCGCGCTCGTTGTGGTTGGGTGGAGTGTCGTTGCGTCTTCGGCCGTTAGCATTGTTGGTGTCATTATTATCGTGGCTGTTGTTGTTGTTACTGCCAAGCTCCCCGACGTGCGCGGGGAACCACTTGAGGGACTTGTTTGTAATCGTGCCGGATCCGAAGTCCCCGGCCCGGGCGTTGAGCATGCGTGCCACATCCGCGGACACCCAACCTTTGGTATAATTCCGAATCGCTGATTTGGAGTCGCTGATGACCAGGTTATCCTCCGCACCTCCGTGGAGTACCGCAAGGGCTATGGCCATCTCTTCCGCTGCTTCGGCCGACGGCAGCCTCGCTGATGCCGTGACTCGGATCGTTCCCTTCGTATCTACGACTGCCATGGAGAAGGCGGGCGCCGCCGCCGTCGGCCGGACGTGTCGATGTTGCCGTTGTTGCTGCTGCCGTTTTTCTCGTAGTAGCAGTAGTGGTGGTGGTACTGGTAACGGCGGTTCGTCTCGCACATTCCCTTGTAGCGGCGGTGGTGGTCGACGTTCCTCGTCGCCATCAGAGTCACCGACTGGCCGCGGGTACCTGGCTGCATCGACGAAGAGGACGCCTTCTTGTCTTCCATGCTTCTCGAGGATCGCTACCGCCCTGCGTACACGTCTTTGCACATCATGCAGCGGGTGCATATTCTTCGGCATGTTTTCCGTCAGTATGGCGTCCCTGACTTCCGGCAGCAGTGATTCTTTCAGTCCACGCGCCTCGTGATATCGAATCCCGAGCAAGTCTAGGATTCGTCTGCCCGTTACGGTGCTCGACAGCCTCTCCAGCTGCGCACGGCGGAGCTAAAGCTCAAATAGCTCCGCGGTTAATATTGACACGAGCTCTGTCATAAACCACAACTGCCGCGCAGACAGCCAGGTGGAAGAAAAGAGAACGACGTTAGCCAAGCTGCCTCGGGACCGCTTTCAAAAGGCGCCTATCAACTAGATTCTCCTGGTTCTGCATTAAACACTTCGTGTGTAACATTTGGTGGAGCTGTGCAAGGTAACTCGCATGATCTACAACGGAGCCTTCAGCATAAGAACTACGCCGAAGCCGTCGCCTCGCCGGAATTTCGCAGTCGCGCTCAGTCATGGCCACAGAGCAAAATACCCTCACCAGCAGTGCCTTGGCGAGCCCAGTCCCTATCCAGCACTACGGAGAGCCACGCACGTTCTCGGCGAAGGCAGAGGAAGATGTGAATGAGTGGCTAACCCATTACGAAAGGGTAAGCCAAGACAATAACTGGAAAGCTGCCAGTCAGCTTAGGAACGCTGTTTTCTTCTTGGCCGGCACGGCGTTGGTATGGTATGACAACAATGCGGACATGATAACTACATGGACACGCTTCGTTGAGGAGATCAAGAAGTGTTTCGGTGACTCGGACACGAAGAAGAAACGTGCTGAATTCACATTAGCCCAGAGAGCTCAGGTACCCCGCGAGACTTGCACTACCTATATTGAAGAAATTTTGAAGCTGTGCCGAACCATCAACCTTCAAATGACAGAGGAAGATAAAGTGGAGCACGTCGTAAAGGGAATAGCTGAAGGCGTGTACAACTTCCTCATTGGTAAACAGAACTTGAACACTGTATCATAACTGATACGGCACTGTGGTGCGTTCGAGGCGCTGAAGGCTCACCGAATTACACCAAAGTTTGAACGGCTGGCCAATGTAACGACCGCAGCAAGTGTTCACACGAGTCCTCAGCACCCAGACCTTTCGTCCGCCATCCGCCAGATAGTCCGCGAGGAGCTCCAGCGGCATGACGAACACGCACGTTATGCGGTGCCGCGTTGCAGTTTCTCCTTTTTCCTGGACACTCTTTGGGAACCCCCTTCGGCTACTTCGAATCACTCAGTGAATGTCGCGGATCTTAACGGCTCCAGAGACAAACCTCATTACGGTACGACCGAACCACCATGCAATGATTCACCCCCTCAACGTTTTGATTCACGCCCACGCAACTTTCGTCCACGAAGACTTGCCACTACCTATGATTTTCAAGGTCAAGAGCCTCGTTACCCCCAACCGATGTCTTCGGGCAGAATAATTCAATCCGCATTCTGAACTAAGTTTGCCCTTTGCAACTGTGTTACTACTGTCGCATGACTGGTCATATAGCTAGGTACTGTAGCTAACGCCAAACATTGAACTACGAACCGTCAGCGCCGACTATGCGGTCTAGTGGTCGTACACTGCGCACTGAATGGCCAGCAGACTCCACTTCAGCAAGCTACTTCCGAGAGGACCGATGCACCGCCAAGGAGACCTACTTTGGAGGACAAAGGGCCTGGAACCGCTACCGCTCTCGTGCTTCCGACTGTACTCTGACGCCACCACCAGCCTTCCGAGCCTCCCGATCACCAACCCCTCGGCCAGGATTCACGTCACCATCGCCTCGGCGCCGTTTCGTGTCGCCCCCACCAGGAAACTAGCCAGCGCCGCCGATGGAGGTGAGGTCGCTGGAAAATGCGTGGCCGACTCAGCTGCCTACAGCTATTTTCATGGTGAAGAATAAGGTTCATGTACTGATTGATGGGGTCTCTACAACGGCTTTAGTCGACACGGGAGGAACTGTCCCGGTCATGAGTGTGGGGTTTAAAGGCCGTCTGGGAGGCAAGGTTATTTTTCGCTGGGACCAGTGCACAATTTTCCATGGAGTCAGTCGTGAATCATTATACCCAGTTCGTGTGTGTAACATGGATGTGTCTTTGGGTGGGAAAGTTTTTAATGCAGAGTTTACTGTTCTTCCTCGCTTCTCGCATGACCTGATTCTGAAGATTGGCTTTTTGCAGTTGTGTGGTGCCAATTTCGACTACCGGACGGGAGAACTCAGTGTCGACACCAGTGTTTCGTCTGTGCTCTTTGAAGGTGCAGCTTGCCCGGACAGTGTGTTGTGCCTGTCTGATGATACAGTTGTGCCCACCTTATCCGCGATGCTTGTTACCGTCGCCTGTTTATGTCCGCCTTCTATCTCGTTCAATGCTGCAGCGAAACCTGTACATCGGAACTGCCTCGAGAAAAACGTGTTAGTTCCGCACTGCATGGTCTCAATGACCAATGGATGCGCGGGGCTGTGGGCGCTAAACTGTTCCACTGAAGCGGCAGTGCTGCCTCAAGGCAAGGCCTAAAGATTGCCACGTTTCAGGAAGACTCGCCCATATCGGTGGCACTACTTACAGAGCTACCCGATGGAGGAGTAACCAGTGTCTCGAGCCCCGGGAGCTCGAAGATACTTCCCATGATTGGTAAATTACTCAGTGATCACGAGCGTCGAGTGTTGATGGTCCTGTTTACGAAACACACCTCGGTGTTCGACTTTGTGCAGCACGATGGCCCGCCATCGATTCCGGCGTCCAGAACTCCTCACCGCATCAACACAGGAGCCGCCCAGCCAATCCGACAAAAACCCTATTGTGTGTCCCCGTCAGAACTTTTAGATAATTAGCGATCAAGTCCAAGAAATGCTATGCAAAGGCGTCATTCGAGAATCATCTAGTCATTGGGCAGCCCCCGTGATATTGGTGAAGAAGAAAGATGGTACGTGGTGGTTTTGCGTTGATTGTCGTCGCCTAAACGCCATTACTAAGAAAGATGTATGTGCGCTTCCACGAACTGACGACGCCATCGACTGTCTCTTCGCGGCATATTACTTTTCCTCTGTTGATTTACAGTTGGGTTACTGGCAAATTCCTATACGCAAGGACGACGGAGAAAAGACAGCGTTTGTAACGCCCGACAGATTATTTGAGCTTAACGTGATGCCTTTCGGGTTGTGTAACGCGCCCGAAACGTTCGAAAGGTTCATAGACACACGGCTTAATGTTGGAAGTTTGCATGTGCTGCTTAGATGACGTTGTGATCTTTGGGCGAACGTTTAGTAAACACAACAAACGTTTGGACTTGGTCTTGAACTGCTTGGAGAAAGCGGGTCTTGTGCTCAATTAAAAAAATGCTGTTTTGTGGAACGACAAACTCTTGTGTTAGGACATCTGGTCTCTAAAGAAGGCATCCGACCAGATCCACAAAATACTGCGGCCGTAGAAGCATTTCACGTACCCAACTCTGTCAAGCAGTTACGAAGTTTCTTGGGCTTGTGCTCCTACTTTCGTCGATTCACTCCCCGGTTTGCTGACATGGCTCATCCCCTTACACGACTTCTCCTAAAAGGCGTTCCCTTTGAGTGGACTGCAGATTACGACTCATCGTTTCGCCAGCTCAAGTTCCTGTTGACATCCCAACCAATTCTTCGCCACTTTGATCCTTCATCACCAACTGAGATTCACACCGATGCCAGTGGCGTAGGCATCGGTACTGTGCTAATTCAGCGTGTTGGCGACAGTGAGCATGTGACCTCGTATGGTAGCCGGTCCTTGAGCCGCTCCGAGCGGAACTACAAAGTCACCGAACACGAGTGTCTGGCGGTCATCCTCGCAATGCAACGGTTTCGTTCGTACCACTGCGGGCACCCCTTCACTGTGATAACAGATCATCATTCGCTATGCTGCCTTGTGAATCTGCGCGATCCCTCAGGACGACTAGCACGCTGGGCCCTCCGTCTACAGGAATACGATAGCTGCCTCGGGACCGCTTTCAAAACGCGCCTATCAACCAGATTCATCTGGTTATGCATTCAACATCTCGTATGTAGTAATATGATAATGGTTCCGCCCCTGCCAAAGAACATGCAACTGACGCAACATGAAGGATGAAGACAATGTAGGGCCAAAGAGACACAGAAAAGATTTGGACGATATAAAGCAGCAGTATTTGTAGACGCAGCTAGACTCCAACGCAGGAGAGGATTCAGGACACTCGTAGTCGATCACAAGAAAGAATGTGTAACACGCGTGACAAAAAAGACAATATACAGATGCAGCGGACGAAACGGCGATGGCACTACCAATAACACGAACTGAACCATACATGCTAACCAGTGGCTCACACGCAGCAATTGGCAACTATGCAAATTGCCAAATATGTCCCCGGAGGCACTACAAATATTGTAGAAAGGAGCCAAAAAGCAAAAGACAAAAACATTCCATTACTATGGGCACCTACCCATACTCTGAGCTCATCAAGGAACGGCGGAAACAATGAGGCGGCACACAACGTAGTTCGAGGCCTAACCGGCTGAGTTGCGACAAACATCAGTGCTGTCACTTGGGGGCCACCGAAGAATCTGAAGACGGAGATTGGGAGTGGAGAGACAGGTTGACCAAATTCGAAAATATAGCAATACGTTACAGAATGCAGAGGTCTATTTCTTCGCCACCTCTCCAAAAATAAATAAATCGCAATCTGTACAGTGGCGCAAGTTAGAAAGAAGGACATACTGTAATACAGTAATGAGGAATATAATTTTCCAAATATATACAAGACAAACTAATGCACGTTATCTGGCCCAAGAGGGTGCTCAAGATATGCTAAAGAGCAACTGTTGACCATATGTTCTGGCAATGCTATGGGCTGACGAGTAGCGACGGGAAGACAGCATCTAGCGAAACCCTCCGTGCGCGTTGGTGTGCTGCGCTGCTCAGCTCAGCCGCAGAAGATCAACTTTGGGCAGTCCAGCGGGCCGACCTCGCCGCCAGAGCCCGAGGTCTCGTTGCAGACGCCTTGGCTGTGTGAAGCCCACCCTATGAACGTGTCTGAGAAAAAAAAATAAGGTTTTCACTACTACCACCACCTGCGTAACTTTAGACACGCGTGGGAACAGAATCCGCCCTTGCAAGTAGTCAAAAAATATCCTCGACAAGTAGTACACAATGCAATTAAGCGCGCCCGCAGCTTAGATTCTTGCTTGATTCTTGCTAGAAGCTAGCTCAGATGCTTGCGCAGTGGGCCAGTGGAAAAACTATAATAAATTCACAGTTTCCTTTGTTCCCCCACATTGAGTAACATAATGTCTCTGCTAGGAATCCACGCGAGCTGACGTGGTGCCAGTTGTGCGGTAAACCTTCGAGAACGCTAAGCACAAAGCACACAAATTCAAGCGCTTTGTCACCCCCGTATGGGCATATATTTTTTCCCTGTTCTCTGCACTTCAGCTCGGCGTCGGATATATGTGTATTGCATTTGTATATTGCGACACTATGTTCCTTTCCATAAGTTCCCACCTTTCTGTCTCCTTACCGGAATCCTTCTCTATTGTGCCCCTCCCCCCCCACCCTATGCAACATGCCCTCTTTCCAGCCACAAATGCGACACGCACACTGATGCTACACAGAGACCGTTTTCTCCTCCCTTCACTCCTTGATTTTATAAAGCAGTGCTGCAAAGTTGAACCACGGGGATGAGAACAGCACTTAAAAAGCGCATATATGCGCTTCCTATGTGCTGTTGTCGTCCCTGTGGTTCAACTTTGAAGCGCTGCTTTTCAAAAACAAGTATGATATTCCAACTAGCCCCCACGCAAGCCTTAATTAATGTCGCCCCCCCCTCTTCCTCATTGCTATAGGAACCTGCTTACCGTTACTCTCGGACCCTCTACCTCTTCTCCAACTTATGTCCTTGCTCTCCCACTGTCCTCCTTGCCCTGCAACACGGAACTCCGCTTTCCTGTTGCCCTGTATCGTTGCCGATAAGGCTGCTGTAAATCTGTCAAAGTGCCTAGAACGAGTCAAGCACTATCACCAGTGTTCTTTTTTGATGTGACGTATCTCATATGTTGTTTTTTTTTCTTCAATAAGGACGGCCAAGCACCCTGTCTGCTGTCTTCAATGTCAGTGCCGAAGTGCCACACTTTTTAATAAACCTTCATGCAGACCGGTTTGGATGGACCGGTCTGCATGAAGGTTTACTAAATATATATGTATAAGGATTTCATAAATTCTGAAGAATCATTTGAGTCAGTAGACACAACGGCAGTCATCGAGGCATTGCGTAATCAAGAAGTGCAGGAGGCATACATGAATATCTTGGGACATATATCCACAGATTCCGCAGCAATGAATTGGTTCTCAACAAGAAAAAAAATTCCCTATTAAAAAAATATGCAGATCCCACGCAATGTGGAAATCGATCTAAGCGAAGCTTTCCGTGGTGTGCGCTTTGATTGACGATAATTAACGGCAGTGTTGACGGCTAAATCTTAATTTCTACGATGTTTAGGCTTACACGAGAGTGGTGAGTTGATGTTAACCGTTACCTTGCGTGCATCAGTGCTGTTTGTCTGGGTAGTACACAGAACACGCTGGGAGAAGTGTTTGCTTGAGACTTTGTTGTACGCCATATTTTATAACCTCTGAGAAAATTGAGCTTTGTAATTTCCTCACACTGCACATCGCATTGTGGCAGAAGTATTAAACTTGAATTGGATTAGGGGCTCTACGTGCCACAACCAAACTCGGATTAGGAGGCAAGCTGTAGTGGCGGACTTTGGATTAATTTTGGCACCGTAATGTTCCTTAACGTGTCCCAAAATCTAAGTGCGCGGGCGTTTTCTCTTCCGGCCCCGTCGAAATGCGCTGCCGGGATTCGGATCAAATCTACGACCTATAGCCGTGCCATAGCCGCAAAGCTTTCGCGGCGGGCGCAGAAGTGCTGATTTGACGCTCGACTGCTTCCGTAGTGTCTCCTGGACCCTGCAGTGTGCTTTAATTAATGCGGCTCTGCTGCTGTGCGCCCTGCGTAATTTGTCGGCTTGACATATTTGCATGGCGCATATTTTTCAGAAATAGTAGCAACATACTGTACCGCACCTTGAACTTAAGCTTATCCTGTTTCCCCGCAACCGCTGTCGTATAGTAGGGGGGTTCCCTTGCCTTCTAGCGTCACCTCCCCTTTCTCTTATTTGGGAACTGCCTCTTCTACTCCCTCGCCTTCTTCTCCTCTCTACTTTTCTATCCGCGTCCCCTCTTGCCTCGCATGTTACTAGAAAGGGGAGCGCCACCGTTTCTGGAATGCTTCTGAGGGGAGTCATGGATAATTATTCATGACTCCCCTCAGAAGCATTGCCGAAACGGCGGCGCTTCCTTTTCATTACAGCGGTCAAGCGGCTAATGTTGCAACGGCCAGAGCGCTCCAGAGGGCATCGTGGACATTCGACGCGATGAGGTGAAAACGAGTTTCTCCCGTCGCCTTGCCTCTCTTACTCACACCTGTCATATACATACGCACTCTGAACCACCTTCCGACGCGGTATGTGCGACAGCAGCCCACAGCAGCCGCAGCAGCAGTGGGAAGGTTGAGGGAAGAGACAAAGAAAGTTTCGCTTTAAAAACGGGTCAGACAAAGAGACAATCTTTCCTATGCTATTCTCTGTGCAGTTGGAAGAAGTATTCAAGCTATTAGACTGGGATGGCTTAGGAGTGTTGCGATTGTCAGCACGTCCCAAGTTCCGTGAGGTCCATATCACCGCTGACTACCACTGTTGCGAAGTCGGGGGTCCGTGCGGCCAACGAAGTTTCCATCGATGGTGCCGTGTCAGGTGCCAGGAGAAAAGGTTCCTAGGGACTTCTAAGAGAATGAAGAAAAAGGAACATATTCAAAAAGGTTACATGATTGAGATTACAAAACGGCTCTAACTATTGGAGCACACTATGGTAGCGTCTTAGCATGTCCGAGTCACACTGTTTCCGAGTGTCCTTTCTCAGCCATGCGGATCCGCTTTTTATGCCTACGTCGTCATTGTTCCTGGTTTCCACCGATCCGGCTTCAGCAGACAGATGGCGTCTGGAGACCAATCCCGGCGTCGGTGAGCTAGTTGCCCCTTTCGGTGCGCCGACGATATCGAAGAGCTGGAGCCCCTTTGGGTACGCCCAGTCGGAAACGCACGCGCCTCCCTGGGCATCAAGAATCAAAGTAGGAGGAACGCACGCTGACTCCGATCCCCGGCGTGGTCATGCCAATTTGGGCTGGCTGCTGACAGGCGTGCAAAGTCGTAGCCTTGCACCGACCTTCACTCCGGCGTGGACAGGCCAATTTAGGCTGCTGACAGGTGTGACGAATGGAGGCGTGACAACTCGCAGGTGTAGCATCTCCCCCGACCTGGAGGGCCTCCGCGCATAACAGGAATGAGGATCAACGACAAATACCTCAACAGTCTTAGGTTTTCAGAAGACATTGTCCTGTTCAGTAACACTGGGGACGAATTGCAACAAATTGTTAAGAACCTTAACCGAGAAAGTGTAGGAGAGTGTTAAGTAATATATGCAGAAGACAAAGACGATATTGAATAGCTTGGCAAGAGAGCCAGCATTCATGATCGCTAGTCAGCCTCTAGTCTTTGCAGCAGTACGCCTATCTAGATCAATTACTCATAGTGGACCCTGATAATGAATCAAAAAGGGTCGAAGTGCATACGGTATGCATTAGCATATACCGACTGCAAGCTTGTCACTGTCGTAGAAAAGTGTACAATCATTGAATTCTACCGCTGCCGACCATATAGAGCAGAAAAAAACTTGAGAACAAGTTCGGGACGGAGTAAAGAGCAGTGCAACGTAAAACGGTAGGCATAACGTTAGGAGACCGGAAGAGAGCGGTGTAAATCACAAAGCAAACGGTTATAGCGGGTAGTCGAGATGACATTGGAAGAAAAAATGGAGCTGGGCAGTCCATGTAATGTGTAGGGCAGCTAACCGGTGGACCACCAGAGTTAGAGAATGGGTGCCTTGGAAAGGAAAGCGCAGTCGAGGATGGCGGAAAATTAGGTGGGGTGATCAATTAGGAAATTCACAGGTGGAAGTTGGAATCAGCTAGCCTTAGACAGATGTTTATGTAGATCACTGAGAGAGGCCTCCATCCTGCAGTGGACATACCAGTAGGCTGCTGATGATAATACAGATGTAATGCCAGTGTACTTACCAAACGAACTTCCATATTCGAGATCTAGACAGTGCTGGTGGAGGAAATACTCAATTAAATTATAGTGTTTACACCAATCTGCAGAAACAGGGACACTTGTACCTTCAGTTCCAGTCAGTCTGTAAAATGGTAAAAGCACATCGCCAATGAGACACGACTAGATCAGAACCAGGCGGGGGCAAATAGTGGCCCAGGAGATGGAAGCCCAGGAAATACGCAGGCGCCGTTAAGTGCAGTTGAGTGTCATTTCTACCAAGAAACTGGGTTAACGTTGCACGCACAAACATCGAGGAAAGCCAGGTTCGCTCTGCGAAATGTTCAAATGTGCGCTAAGTGACGCATTCTTTCAGTCAGGTGCCAATGTATACGTTTCCACCCGTTTTTGATCGGTTTTCTTTCACGTAGATATGGCAGACACAGTTGGCTCAAGGAGGACCGCACTGGAGATTGACCAATGATTCAATGTGCTACCACGGCTGCTCGCCAAAAGCAGAAAGTATTGTTATTGATGATGCTGTTGTGAAAATGATGACGACGGCAATGATAACTGTACTAAACAAATTATGGGGCTTTACGTGCTGAGACTACTTTCTGATTAGGAGGCACGCCGTAGTGGAGGACTCCGGAAATTTCGACCACCTGGGGTTCTTTAACGAGCAGCTAAATCTAAATACACGGGTATTTTCGCATTTCGCCCCCATCGAAATGTGGCCGCCATGGCCGGGATTAAAACTGTACTCAAAAGGAGTGGTGGTCCTTCCAAGTGCTGACTCCTCCACTGACAAAATATTATCCCTTTAACTGCTTCCAAAATACAGAACGTCTGTAGTTGCCAAAATGTCCTAATGTTTCGCATGTTCTCATTTTTTTTCTTCTTCTTTGACAGTGCTTCCTTTAGCCTTCTACAACCTTTCCGTGCCAACGTCGCCAAAGGAGAGGTGCGTATGAATGCAATGCTTTTAAACAAGCCTTCTTCCTTCTGCAGATTGACGTTTTAATTTTCATCCTACGTGATACGCAGCAGTTTATTAGCCTTGTTTTTTCGGACATCCACAACAGCGCTACATAGACACCTCAGACACACCTCATTTTCTTTGACGTATTTTCTGTAAGATCAGAAGGCTTCGTTATAGGGGTGGGCGAGGCTTCATGTCGGCGAAAGATATTACGCAAGAAGAGCCCACGTACTCGGCCATTGTTTATTCCAGCAAGAAGCCCAACTACCCCATGCTACGCACTACACCTGACCCCCCCCCTTTCCCACCTCCCTTGGTTTTTCTTTCTAAGAGCGTGAGCTATTTCTTTGCTCTTATTGCCAATCGCAACATTTCTTTTACCATTCATGACGGTTCTCGATGCAATGGTATACCTCAAAAACAGCTACGAAAGGTTGTTAGCTGCTTCACTTGGTAACTCTTTACGACTACAAACACTTTATAGTTCGAGAGATTCGCAATCAATAACCGTATTCAGTTAGAAAATGCAACTACCTACGTAATTTGCACAGCAGTGTGTAATTCTGCTTCCTGTAAAACACGTGTCTGTCATCATTCCGCGTTTCAATGTATTTAGGCTGAAATATCGGTGCGCCTCTGGCCGCTATGATAAATATAAGATTAGATGCTTCAAGCCAGCGTTGCTGACCGCGCTTCTCGAGTGTTCACATAAACAAAGTCAAGCTTAGTCATTATTGTTACTGATAACTCTATTACAGCCTGCCCTTTCATTCATTTAGGAGTCGGCGCTTGCCGAAATCGTAATACACTTCAATAGCGACTGGATTTTTGTTCGTGGCATGGCAGAATTTCTCCTCCAATCAACTCGAAAGAAACAAACTTGTATTTTATACGTTGCTCATGATCACGTTTAGCTTATCCGTCCTTGAGCTGTAATCATGTCATACACCTTTTTAATGCATTTCAGGATGTTTCACATTCCACGCATTGGTCCTCGACTCACCAACTGCCTTTTTAGAGCTACTTTTGCAAGTATGAACGCTTTACATAAATCACCTTGCATTTGCGTAACCTACATGTCGACATGTAGAGCGTGCTTTATCTCAAAATTTTCTCCTAGCCTAAACCACGAAACTATTTTTTTTCTTTTTCAGTAAGCCATCAATGTGGACAAAAAGAAATAGGTTATTAAAAGAAGGAGCGCATTGGCTTCACAAGATTAATATACGCTAGTTATAGTTGCACAGGCAGCGCGAAATAACATGGACGGAGCGGAAAAAGCACAGACACAGCGCTGTAAAAGATGCAGTACCAGCTCAGTAAACCACCCTTCTTAAGTTGCAGTTCTGCGTCTGCTTCTGTCTGTAGCGCACGTGTAACTGTCGAGGCAACCTCGGTAAATATATTCTCGGCTAGCTACAGCTCAAAGGAAGAGCAATAAAAATGGTTGAACAAGCTGGCTCATACGTCGGATAACGGAAATATGCGTGCAATGAAGAAATGATGCCTAAATCGTATCATCATCAACACCCCATTTTTGTCCACTGCAGCACCAAGGCCTCTCCCTACGATCTCCAATTAGCCCTGTTCTGCGCCAACCTATTCCAGCTAGCGCCTGCGAATTTCTTAATTTCATCCCCCCCCACTTAGTTTTCTGCCATCCTCGACTGCATTTCCCTTCTCTTCGCACCCATTCTGTGACTCTAATGGTCCACATGTTATCTAACCTACCCATTACATGAGCTCCCCAGCTCCATTTCTTTTTATTAATGTCAACTATAATATCGGCTATCTCTGTTTGCTCTCTGATCCACGCCGCTCTCTTCCTGTCTCTTAACGTAATGCCTAACATTCTTCGTTCCATCGCTCTTTGCGCAGTCCTTAACTTATTTTAGAGCTTATTTGGCAGTCTCCAAATTTCTGCTACATATGTCAGCACGAGTAGAATACATCGATTGTACGCTTTTCTTTTTAATGATAATGGTAAGCTTCCAGTAGGGATCTGATAATGTCTGCCAAATGCACTCCAATCCATTTTTATTCTTCTATAAATTTCCTTCTCATGATCAGGGTTACCTGTGAGTAATTGATCTAGGTAATGGTACTCAAGATGTACTTCACAGACTCTGCACGCTGACTGGCAAGTTTGAACTCTTGTTCCCTTGCCCCGTTATTGATCATTATTTTTATCTTCTGCATAATAATCTTCAACCCCATTCTTGTACTCTCTCTCTTAAGGTCCTCAACCATTTGTTCCCTGTTGACTCAAAGGTGTAATATGTTGAAATGCATGTTCGTACAAGACTACGTTGAAGCATTCTGAACTTTCGCTTGCATTTTGCCTTTGCCCTTGGTGCAGACCCTTACGATTTGTTATCTTTATGTAAGCACAAACTAATGAAGTTGCAAGAATGGTCGGCATATCGGTCGACATCAATTTCCGCGGGGTAGCTGTTTACCATATCGCGCTAAACATACCTTCCACAACCAGTAATTCGCCAGACCTCGCAAAAGCGTTGCGTTAGAATATAAATATTGCAAGGAGGGTGTCGACAGTGCCGTCCTTGCACATGCTTCTTTTGTTCTCCCCATCCGATCTCCCTTGCTTCGTTGCCCTGTGCACTTCGTCTTTACAACAGCTGTATTAATTAAATTCCGTGGTTTTCCTTGCCAAAACCACACTATAGTTATGAGTCACGCCGTAGTCGGGCAGAACGAATCACTTTCCCTACCTGGTGTTCTTCACCGTGTGTCAATGCATGGTACACCACTTTTTTTTTACGTACCCGCCGTGGTTGCTCAGTGGCTATGGTGTTGGGCTGCTGAGCACGAGGCCGCGGGATCGAATCCCCGCCACGGCGGCCGCATTTCAATGGGGGCGAAATGCGAAAACACCTGTGTGCTTAGATTTAGGTGCACGTTAAAGAGCCCCAGGTGGTCAAAATTTCCGGAGTCCTCCACTACGGCGTGCCTCATAATCAGAAAGTGGTTTTGGCACGTAAAACCCCAAATATTATTATTATTACTGTTTTTGCATTTCGCCCTCATTGAAATGCGGGCAGCACGGCTGGGATTCGATCCCACTTCCCCGTGCTTAGCAGCTCAACGCCGAAGCCACTACGCCAACACGGCTGAGAAATTCGTATATGGGATTGGTGCATACACAGGCAACTTGCGGTGAAGATTTTTAGAGTTGACAGTGGTGCCACAGCACACAGATAGCCTAGGCAGTGGTGAAAGCAGTTTGAGACGCAAACGAGAAACACCCGCCCTCCCATCTCAGATCGCTTACCCCAAGTCATGAGTGTCCGAGAGGGGAGAACGTGTGTGTGCGCGTGTGTGTGCATACACTCGTTATCTGGCGTTGCAGAAAGCAAGCTGTTGCACTATAAGGAGTCAACGCAGGCCACTAGTAAAGGCAGGAGCAAAGCCGCTAGTACCGTAATTCCAAAGGCACATATCAGACTCGGCGTGCTTTGACGCCTTCCTGCGTCTTGCGAGAAGTTTACTAGTGTTTTTCTAAAAAAGAAGACTTACCAGCACACGAGCCTCCTCGAGCCTTTTTCACTTCAACTGTTATCAAAATTCAGCTTTTTCATAACGGCAACGAATCCGTCGTTCGTATGCAAGCTGTTAGTGCTCGAGAAGAGGTTTTCCTTTTTTCTGTTTTCATTTGTGCTTTCAATTGAACACTCGCAAAAAAAGAAGAGAACAAACGATCACTCACTCTACGCGTTACAGACAGCTACCGACTAAAACAAAATATATAATAGTGGAGCGCTGAATCCGAAACATGAGCACTACCTGGAAAGATAGAAATAATATCGACTTCTGGGCTTAAGACAATCTGACTCACCTCCTAAGAATGAAAAGCGAAACTACAGTTGCAACTGCAGCTCCATACATTCGCATTGAAAGCTGGACAATTCAACGTAAACCCAACGATTACAGTGTTTGGTAGCCGCTTCCGCCTTTTTGTGGCTTTCGTTAGAAAAACTTCAGAAAACCAGGACGTCATGCCACATTACCGGCTTGTCGTGGGCGAATATATTCTGTACTAAAATGCAAACGTTTCTTTCGTGTAGCCAATTTCTTCATGCCGAACGACTACTATTGGACAAATGACGCTTCTTCAAACTTCGACGCGAGAGCAAAATGTTTTGGTGGACACTACAAGAAGGGCCAGGTAAAATCTGCCTGCGTTTGCAGCTCTTCTGTATAATGGATAAAATAAATTTTTATGTGTATGTAAATTATGTACTAGACATTGGCACGAAGAGTAATATCCCGTAATAGCTTAGCTTAGGAGCAGTATGCTCTCGTACTTTCGCCCGTATAGATGCGCGTTCCCTTGGCTTTTGCAGGTTGAGCTGTTTATATTGCGGTTTGCGACACCGATGAAATAATTTCAATTACCAGGCATCAAGGGCTAAAGTCATCTTTTTGAAATCACTGCAGCGATTGTCGATTTGCGTTGCACTGCATACATAATGAAGAGTGACTGGTAGTGGTATTCACTGTGCATTACATAGCATGAAATGCACAAGTTAGAATTGTAAGGCACAGTTACTTTTCCACATTAGCGAATCACGTGGAAGCGTATTCAACATCTTGAAGCCTCGAGCGTACCTGTTTATAATTATAAAAATATTCCGCGATTGCTGAACTTCAATAACCTATTCTAAGTTGGTTGAGGTGAAGGAAAGCGCATCTCTCTTCGGAACTATTTGCAGCATCTCAGCTTTTTTTTTTTTTTTTTAGCGGATGAAGTTCTTTGCAAAGGTTGCCGCGGAGTGTAAATGGAGTAGTCTGTGACTGTATCATTGTTATTCGTCGGCGGCGGTTCTTCGCACACGTTAGTTGTTGCTTTCAGGCTTGAACAAACATCGTAGTAACTGTACCGAGGCTGCTGAAATATCGTTACGTATTCTTGGTCATATACAAGCTTGGTCAAAGTTTCCACGCTTCTTAGTTTGTGCCTGAAAACAGTATCTCGTAGCATTCTACCAGGTGTCGCTTCACGTAGATGTAGCCGATAGTTATCGGCATAAAATATCAAGGAAACTTCCAGAGACGAATAAACTACGCAAGATGGCCAGGAAGTAATCAGTGTGTTTTTTTTTCATTTGGAAACTGTATGATGCATCGGTTACAGAGGGTGTCCTAACTATCATGCACCAAGGGCCCTATAAAGTAAAGCTATTCCAATTTGTTTTTATTCCAATCTCCTGACGTCAAATTTGCGTAACCGCCGATGCAAGCATCGGGCGGTCAGCCGCAGGGTTGTCTGAACGGACGAGTCAAACGCTCTCCTCGTTCATACGAGGTCACTTTTGTTTGCTTGAAAAACAAATAACGTTACCTACACTGAGCGGCTTGTCTTATCTAATTGGCTGACAAAAGGCGAGGAGCACGCTCAAGAGGGAGATGGATTTGATGGGGCCGAGCCACTGGACTGAAAATCGATAACTGCATGAAGAAGGTCGTGCCGGCATCTGCGATTGGTCCGCTTTCCCTTACTTAGCTTGTAATGGCTGGTCGAAAATCGCGGCGGCGGGCAACGGAAGACTAAGAATGACGCTAAAACGAATATTCAGCAAAGAAGAGTTGGTAAAAAGAGGTCGTAAACGTGCCGAAAGTGTTCGAAAACGTTACACGGCATGCAAAAAGTTTCATTGTGCGCAAATAAACCCATGCTATCCGGCAGGTGTGAGTAGCCTGTGCCTGAGCGATCGGCGGTAGCCATCTTTTATTCCATTCAGAACGGGGCAGGCTATGGCTATTCAGAAGAAAATTCAGTTTTGTTCGGCATATTAATGCATCTTTAACGCGTGCACGTCACTTTGACGTGGTGAGTTTTTGCGGTTTTGTGACGTCGCGTGACAAGCAGGTGAAGCGCGTGCAGCCCGAAAACTTTTTACCAATAGCCGAGGGCTAATGGCTGAAAGGCGTCGAATCAGAAATAACCATTTTTCGTTCGGACAAATCATGCATAATCAGTGTGTACACGTCATATCAGATGAGGAGCTATCGCGGTTTTCGTGACGTCGCGTGACAGACAGGTGGAGTGGCGGTGGTCCAAAAAGTTTTTGACCAATCGCGCAGGGCTGATTGCACAATTGGAATAGGAAATTTTGGAATAGTTTTACGTTATAGTGCCCCAAGATTTAAATATATGCAAATGGTGCTTAGGTCGAGCGAATCAACGTAATATTATTTGCCGCAGTTTGAAGATGCTCAGAACATTTTTTTTGTGCATTCTGCCTCTTCGCATAATTAATCCCAATTTATTAATTAACTTCTCAAATATTATATTTAGATGAAGTGTCAATGAGAAATTTCTAGAGCACCATGAAAAACTACCGATACAGCTTCTGTTGCTAGATACGTGCTAGATAAAAGTCTTCTTCCGAGCTTGAAAGAAGCCCGCGTATGCACACAAAGTACCTGGAGCGGCCAGTCGTGCAGCAATTTCGCGTGCAAACGACGGTTTATGTATTAAGGTTGAAAAGTAACTGGAACACAAATTAATTTCATCGCACATCTTGGGAATGAATATCTCGTAACTGGTGTCATCCTCAGAATGAGTTCAGGGTGGATGACTTGAAAATTGACCCACCTCATTTCGTAAGTTATAATATGTGGCGTAAGCTGGTTAGTTTAACAGCTAATCAGGAAAATGTTCGTAAAAACTCAATTACCCACTTCGATTTATCATGCAAATTATGTCCACCTTTTAGAGCAATCCAGGACAAAGAGTGCGTTTTCTGATTCCACAAGCGGGTGATTTTTTAAGAATGCATGCTAAATATTATAAAAGCATCCTTTATATTCCCATGCACGAAATTACAAACATTTCGGCATTGCGCGTTGGGCCTTTTTAACGCGAGGTTTGTCCGTCGCCAAACCGAAGCGTATTGCTTACACTTATTGATAAGTCGCTCTACCTCGTTTAGGCACGATTACAACGCCAGCTCCGGTGCTAATGGCATTTACGTACCCTTTTCTTGTTCAGAATGCTTGGATGTCCACAACCGTAGAAGAAAACTCTGGAATAGTCGTCGCGTTCGAGGTACGTAATTTTCAATTACATTGCGCTGCCTCGTAATGTCAACGGCGATATATATATTAAAGGCACAGATAACGCTATTTTCTTATATGTGTTCATATTTATTGAAATGATTCTCGATGAACTATAGTAGATTCAACAGGAGACATTTAACCTCCCTATGCGACGGTTAAAGGGACACTAAAGGTGGATACTAAGCCAAGCTAAAGTGATAGATTAGTGCTCGAGAATCTCTAAGGTGTCAATATTGTAGCGAACAGAGCCTTCCTTAATAATCAATAAATCGAGGTAAATGCACGATATGATTAAAAAAGACTCCTCCGGGACATTCACGCACTTGCCCGATGACGAAAGCACTCCTCAGTTAAATTCCGTCACTATTGTGCAACTACTCGTTGCAAAAAAAAAAAAAATCCTTGTGTTGAATTATAAAATGAAATAAAATGCTACTTGCCCAGTTCTATTTCATTTTTTCGAAAGAAGAAATCATTGAAATTGCCGTTGACAACGACGCGGCGGTCGAAAGGTTTCGTTTGCGCTCGACTCTGCGGCGCCCACGCTTTCGCGTTTCGGCAATTTCCTGATCGCGTAGTGCTGCACTGGTTTTGCTGGATCGCGAAACTCGCACAAACTGCAAGCAGCAGAGAATTCAACTTCCACTGGCTGTCGCGGGATGCCCGGGCAGTCCAGGTCACATGACCAGAAAGCCGAATCCACCGCTCTGCCTTGGCCCGGTACCGCCATCTGTCGGGCGCCGTTTTACTCACTGACGGCCGGCGGCAAAGGGCGGCGATGGCGTGTGCAACGTCGCTACTGCCACGGTTGGGTGGCGGGCAATCTAAATTTTGAAAAAGGCATTGCTACCCTTCACATGGCAATCTAAATTTTGAAAAAGGCATTGCTACCCTTCACATGCAATTTTCTCGTAAACTAAGTCTTTGGTTGCCACGAAACAAGCGTTGCGAATTTTTTTTTATTTCTGGGATGACATTTAAACAATCCACGTCGACTTTGTATTTGCCTTTAGTGTCACTTTAACTGAAGTGTGTAAACACTTCGCGTGTCCACCTAACTGTGTGGTTTACCAAGAGTACACGTTGAGCAAGGTTGTAATTGAGAACATATTGGACGCTATATTTACGTATAATCAGGAAGAGAAACATATAGAACATGGACATACACGTCATAAACACGCGTCTTGTCTATTTACGTGCTTTTTTCATGGTTGTGTCTTCGCAATGCACTAGCTATGTCATGAAGTGCGTGAGTAACCATCAAAGCGACTTAGGGGCGTTAAACGACATGCGCGAGATTTGAACGTAAGTGACAAGCAAGAGTCCGCATTGGGTATCGTTTTTTTGCTTTAACTGATGAATAGGATCAAAAATACCTTCCTATGTACTCTAGTTTTCATGTCTTTACGGAATCACAATGTGGTTAATTTAAGAAAATTTCTTTTACATGGTTCTCAAACTGAATGCGTGGGGAAGTGAGTGGATTTCTGTGAAAAAAAAATATGTGTATATTGTTAATCTAAGAAGCTAACATGCGTTACTGCAGAACTGTGGATAGCTTATCTAGTCTGTCATTATTCGTGACAATGAAGCGCAAACAAAATTAAATTCTAGGGCTTTACGTGCGAAAACCATGATATATTATTATGAGGCATGTTGTATCGGGGTACTCGGGATAAGGTGCACCTAACCGCGATGGAACCCTCGACATCCAGCTCAGCAGCGCAGCGTCATAGTTACTGTACTGCTTCGGTGGATTAGAACCACGAAGAAAGGTGGGTTTCAAGATACCCACGAAGACCACGATAAGGCAAGCGCTCTGTCCGCATGTGTGTGTTGGGGTTCAATACCACAAATGGTTGATGTCCTGGGGAATGAAAATAGCCTTTATTGAGAAGGCGTCTACATTACATACACAAACTAATTGCACGCGTTGTAAGCAGCAGGGCCCGGACGGACGCAGCGATGCATATGGAAACCAATCAACATTCCATGCCTGCTCCGCACGAGTGCCGCTTAGCACGCTTGCCCGTGACAGACGGCGTCGCGCGGCCATTGATTGGCGCCGGGTCCGCCGCGTCCCCGTCGCGTTCCAATGGGGGCGGAAGGCGAAAAGCGATCCTGCACTTTCGTTTAGGCGGACGTTAACGCAAACCAGACGGTCGAAATTATGTCCGAGTCTCAGGACCACCCCATTCATCGTAACCTACTTACGGTTCGAGGACGCTAAACACATTAGACAAAATCTATCTAGTGTGCTGTACGCTTACGCACGGGAGTACGGCTTGATCCTAGTAGGTTGACCGACAGTTGTAACGTTCTCGAATGCATCATTAGACTAAACGCCGCTCCGCTCGCAGTGTTTTTGTTTTTATAATCAAGAAGCATTTAAAAGAAACATGTACCACTCGTTAACGGCGTTCTATTAACTCTACCTCATTATAAATGCTGTCCTCGCAAGTTTCCTTCTTTATTTGCTTGCGCCGCAATAGCGGAATAAAACGGCCTACGGTCGTCTTACCAAAATCAATATTTTGCTATAGCCTACGATTTTGAGATAGTTTGATGGAAGGCATAGCTCCGAGAAAAATCTGACGGCTAGATACCTCAGCTAATTCAGATGGCAACCGCTCGCGTTTGTAAATGGTATTCTGGTCTCGGCTTACATTCACGTATTCGATATGAGCGTGCTCTTTAGAGAGCACTCATATCACAACTGAGTGGCATTTACGTATATCGCGTAAGGTATGTTCGAAGCCGAACGTTTGGTCACGAGTGATAACCTAAAGGAATGATGCAGACTATTGTCTTTTCTGTAGGCCACTACAAAACTTGACAACATGGAAATCGTGAGCTCAGAGCGCGGTATAAAGAAATCTTATACATTTGGCATATTTACAACTGATGATCTAGAAAATAAATTATATTAAGATATCAAAGCAAAAAATGACGGGACAAAAACCATTACGAACTGTGAGTGTCCCTATTCCCAATATATAAAGAAAAAAATGATAAGCGAAGTGCGGTAGCCTCGATTTAATACAGCGGCTGCAACTGTGTGTTCTGAACAATAATTTGTGCTCTTGCTTTAATTCTAGCATGCAGACCGTGTTTCTTGTACGCACCATTCGGACAAAGCGTAATGAGCTGAGAAAGACAGGCATGCGACATTTGCATATCTTCTGAAGTTTTGACCAAAGTTTTGTGAGCCCCATTGTTTAGAGACGACGGTGGTGACATCGCGGATGTGTTAGGTGCCCGTGCCTTGCCATTATATCCGTTTGTGAGCGTCAGTGTTATGCATCACTTTGTCTGCGAACGCTTCCTTCTCACGCTGACGGCAAGGTGCTCCAGTGGCGTTCACACGTCTCGCAGTACCGCGAGCCAGGAGGGCGAACACCCGAGCTTGCAAGCACGTAGCTCTGCCTTATGACTAATTTATACGCTCAAAGCCAACAGTGCGTACAAAGTGTGCGCGACTGCTGATGCGCGAGGAGCCGCGTGAAGAACGACGCCGTCTAAAAGGCTTCGCCATGACCGCGGCCAGACGGCACTTTGGATTCCTACCTTTCAATATGTGCATATTTGCTGCGCGTACGCGAACGCCTTTAATAAGAGATGCGATTCTGAGGAAAGACGTTCTCGCGAAAACGAAACTTGGGACCGAGCTGAAAACAGTTTATTCAGTATTACGACGCGTTGAGTTGAATAATTCGTTGCCAGCCTACGCCGCTTTTTTCGCCCGTAGAATGAGGCGCGCGAGAAACCGGCGGCATCAATAATTGCTAAGCTGTGTTGGCTCGGTATAGTGCAACCACCTGTGGACTGAGCATATTTGCAGGGGCCGCTGTGAATAATACGTCAGCAGCTCAGACCACGTGTGATACGGAGTGCGGCTGTGGTCCATTACCTCATCGGAGGTTCATCGCGTGGGTACTGAAAAAAAGAAGAAAAAAGTGGGCGCCTTTGTGGTCAGTGTCTTTCACCCTTCTGTTTCATTATTCTTTCTTTTCCCATGTGCATTAAAGCTCACCGTGTGTAACAACGCGTAGCGATCACCTATTTGTGAGGCTAGAAATAATTGCAGATCCCGTCGGCGAGGCATATTTGCCGAAAGTTTGCTCAAATCTTCAAACTCTAATTTAATTCTGCGCTTCTGTTTCTTGAGGTTTTCTTTTCCTTTAACTTTGACTCTGTCTTTGACGTGAATGTGAGGTGTGGGTTTCCTTGGTAACTCCATGCTACATTCTGGAGTATGCTAACATTGACACTTTGGGTGTGCACCACTGTATGCACTACGTTGGTCACACTGTGCAAGCGTATATTGTCACGTGGTAGTGACGATAAAGAACACAGTAGAAATACCACAGAGAAAGACATTCAGCAACAGTGGACATTTTCATGAAGCCCAGCAGCTGAATTGACTTTGGCGCATCAAGCGTATGGGATTAACTCCTTCCGGTTTCGGTTCTGGCGCGCGCGTTTTGAACGCTAGATGGCACGCACTACGCCGGCTGCGCTACTCGGTGCTTTCTTTATTTTTTATTTTTTTGCTGCTGCTTAGTCGCGGGTGGTCTTAGTGCGGAATCGATTATTTAATTAAAATGATTGCGAACGATCTTTGCAAGCCTCCATCGAATCTGTGCCACGTGCAACTTCATGAAGTAGACGCAAAATACTTTGTAAATGAGGAATGTTTAATTCGCTCTATATAAAGGCTCGTTCCGGGCTTTTTGCGCTCTCATCGAAAGTTGTGCCACCAAGTAAGCAGCAGTAGTTCCCGTACGAAGCTCCACCGACTGGAATCAGCTGAAAAAAGTACATTACAAGCATGTGTCATTTTGGTATGTAGCCCTTGTAGGAATACTGCGTGTAGAGGGGAAAGGTGCGAAAGCGGTGAACGGGTGACATTACAAATAAAAAGCAATTTTTTTTTTACCCACATGGCGTCTAAAATACCCGACTAATTCCAAGCTGTACTATAAGTTACGAACAAAACACCTGAATTCCAAATATTCCCCCATTACTCTGCATTATTTCCTGCACTTTAAGATCACGAATGCATGGGCGACTGCGCGTTTCCAAAACAGCTTGGCCTCAGCCGACGCGATAGTACGCTGCGCACAGAGAGGTGGCCACAACAACACGGGCTTCGGTGGCCTGTCTGGCTCAGGACGGATACATCTTTTGCGCCTGGCGTGCCGTTATATTGCTGCTAGGTAACGCAAGAAAAATAAGTCGCTAAGCATAAGTTCATTGCTACGCAATATTTTTTTTAGTTTTAGCGGGAAAGAAAGAAAAAATTAAGAGCTGTTTGAAAATTCATTTCACATTCTTTCTGATTCTCGCGTCAACTAACGGATGGAATTAGTACTAGGCTTGTAATTAGTGATCTACTTCTACATCTTCTGTTCTACTAGGCTTGTAATTAGTGTTCTAATTAGTGTTCTACTAGTAGTTAGTGTTCCCTGTTGCCAGTTTTCGCCGAGTGTCCCCTCTTGCTGAATTTCTTTCTCCATGGCCACACCAGGGTGCGGAAACTGCCTACACCTCCTTTGCGACGCTCGGTCCCACGCCCACAAGTGGCGGCAGCGCCGTTTTCACCACTGGCGGTTGCGGGATATCCAACTGGAAATAATTCACAAACAAAACAGTGCCTCCGTGACGTCACTGATGAGGTCATAAGACGGAGAAAGAGGGTGCGCCGTCGGGAGTAGGAGGCTTGACGCGAAGCCCTCCTTTCGCATGCAAGCGGGCTGTGTTCGTGCTCTCTTGCAGGACCGCTGGCCGCGCGGCGGCATTGGCCAAATCGCGGAGCAGAACCCGCTGAGGTGTGCCGCGTTTACGAAGTGCTTTCTTTTTTCGCGCGCGTGTACCTTGGACGCTTCCATTCTTTTAAAGCACTTGGACAGCGCTCGTGCACACCAGTGCCTAGCAACTGTAATAAGAAATATTTATTTAGCCAATTGCCGTTAACTACCAATATCGCAGGTAATATATTACGTATCGTCATTTTGTAAAACTAGCCGCTTTGAAATTTCTAACTCCTGGTTATGTTTAGGGCTGCAGTTCAACTAGTCCACAGATAAAGTGGTGGGTAGTATAAAGAAAATAACTTCCTGGCACCATCAATCGTTAATTTTGTTCTCGTGCTGTGAAGTGGATCCACCTAAACCTCGCCGATTTCTCAGTCAGCCAAAGCTCAACTCGTTCGCCAACTCAATTCGCCTTTCTATTCACACATTCCGTACTGGAAAAAGACTGACCTCCATGCAGTGCGAAAGTGTCAATCTGCAGAAGCAAGTTCCATTCACAGCCTAATTAGCGAAAATAGGTTCCAGAGAATCCATACCAATGCAAAAATTAACCATCACGGGATGGTCAGGCGGAAGTTGACCATCACGTATTTTATGACGGCGACGCATTTTGTGGCTTACAGAAAGAAGGTAGAGTGCAATACATGTATTTCATTGACAGTATGAGAAGTAAGAACCGACAGAATTTTAATCTGGCTACGTGCATCTGCATGAACAGGAAGTAGCCTATAATTGCTCTCTTTATTTGAACTACATGGCAAATGAGGGGAGCATATTTCTATAGCACGTACAAGCGCATGTAATCTGCATGTCGTCACACTTCACGTCATATTCATATATGCAGAGAAGCACGGCGAGTATCAGGACATTTTTTGACACAATGGCAACGTAAGGAACCGATTATTCACAAAAAGAAGCCTAAAAGCACTCTTCATGGCAAGGGGTATTACCAGTTCGCAATTAATGAGCATTAAATACACTATACTTCTATTACTGGAGTTATTAAATACATCTTTTGTTGGAAAAACAAATAACATTGCGTCTCATCTATAGTACAGGTGCTCAAAAATTCTGATAAAAAAGATAGATTCAACCTTCTTCAGTACAATATTGCAGTAATGGTGCACCAAACGCAACCAGAAATTACGTGCGTGCATCCTTTTGCTGTCATTGCGCTTGAAATTCGATAAAATATCACAGCTGTCTTTTTTTCTTCTTTACTTTAGCCTTAGTTGTATGTGTCGACAAAGTAAAGAGTGAACAAAATGTATAGCTCAACAAACACGCACTCAAGCCCTTCAGTACAAGTATTGACAACTTGCAGAAGAGCTGCCGTCATGACGCATGGGCCGAGTGATGTCGACACTGCCCCCATATCAGACCACTTAGGCTTGCACAGAACTGGTTTACTCATGCACAATGAATACCTGCTCAGAAAATAAAGTGAAATACTAATGCTTACCAGCTGTCATTAATAAATCTTAAAAACTTCGCCCAACTGGAATTCGCGGTGCTAGAACACGACACAGTCGCGCAACACATGTGATGCTTCGATTTAGCCATCTTCGTCTAATGATTGGTTGACCTGGTTCCCTGCGTGTTCCGTTAGTTGCACGGCTGATCGAATTCCTCTGTCTCATCTTTCCCATCTACATGCTCGGGATGACAACCGAAGCAGATTACGAAGTGCGATCCGACTTTTTTATCACTGAGCGAGCGGCAAGCGTGAGCGGAGGTAAGCTCGACGGACGCACGAAGACATCCACTTCCCGCGCCTCGTGCTATTTAACATTCACAAAAAGAGAAATGAAAAAAATGAGGTAGGATCTTCGGCAACCACTTGGAACGCGCATGTTCGTTGAAACCGAAACTAGCACTGGCCTTCCGGGGGTTGGCTATACTGGGAATGACAAAACTAACTTTTAGTTGGCCATCCTGTGCCCACAAAAACAACCTGCATTTAAGGCACAACGATAGCGGCGAACATAGTCGTAGATCGTCGAAATCTGATCTACCGGTCAAGCGCGTCGGCTTTTATGTACGAGCCGTCGAACGTTCCAGAGTAATCGCTGATGCCCGCGTGTCTTCCAGAAATTTCTACACCATCAGCATCGCGCATACGTGAAATCAGATTACACAAAGTTCGGTGACAACAGACAGCAGATGGAACCATCGATAACACTCCAGAAACTTCCACTACATGGAGACACGTCCCGCGCTGAGCGATAACATTTGTTAGACGGTGAAAAGCGCCCACCAGAAAAAGATAAACAAGTCCACGTGTCAATATGAACATTATAACCAGGTGAATGTAAAATCTTTCCTTAGTGTTTATTGGCAGCACCTTGAGTTTGTCTGTGTGCGTTGTTCCTAACGGACCGTAAGGGAGCGAAATGAATGACGCAAGAGCCAATACTGGTCAGGATTGTAACACAGAGGACGCAGTAGAAAGGCGAGCGCCGTATTTTGATTCCAGACCTGATGCTTGGTTAGCTGCAATCTTTAGCAAAATACCGCAGTTTCGCCCCAAAGGCGAAGCATTGAATGCGATAGCAAATTTGTGGACAGCTATACGAAGTAAGGCTAGTATTTTTGTCAGCCGTATAATCTTGCAAGCATAGGCATAGTAACTAAATTTACAAACATGGTGTCACGGGTGCACAAGCAAGCGTGAACATGTCTCACTCGATGACCGCGGAAACTCGCTGGCAAAATGCTGTAGCGAGGAAGCGCGGCAGCAGCAGTGAGTGACTTGGCCTTCGTGCTGCGTCTCGCATGGATGGATGGATGGATGGATGTTATGAGCATCCCCTTCGGAATGGGGCGGTGGGTTGCGCCACCAAGCTCTTGCTACTATAATGCCTAATATTCTACCTAGGTTAAACAATGAAAAAAGACACACAAAAAACACTATGAACTACCACGCCCACATTTTCTGATCCCCTATTGCGAACTGTGCTTTTGTACGTCTCCGTCTTTTGTCGTTTCCCTACTTTTCTTCCACCAATCCTCCAGTCGCCTCTTACTAATGTCTATTGCGGACATGTTTGCTTTACCACTGCTCCCTCTGAACCCAAGGGCTCCAAGGAGGCCAGTGGTGCCTAAATCGACCGCTGGGTAGACGTCTTCACATTCTAATAAAACATGCTCCGTAGTTTCCCTACCTTTACCACAGCAAGCATGCTTCTTCTTCCTTCTTATATCTCGCTTGATAGGTGCGTGTTCTAAGGCATCCTGATCTCGCTTCGAAAAGTAATGACCTTCCCTTTGAGTTATCATAAATGGTTTCTTTCCTGATTTCGTTTTTTCCTCTTGTGTAGTTACTCATGGCAGGTTTCTTTTCCATTGCCGCCACCCATGAGATTAATTCAGCTTCTCTGACTTTCCGCTTGACCTTTGTTGTTGTGTTGTCCACCCTACAGGCCGCATACTTGCTGGTAAGCTTCCTAGTTCTTTTCCGCCACTGTGAATCAATGTTTTTCCTGTACAGATACCTGAACACTCTCCCAGCCTATTTACTTTCTTCCATATTCCTCAGCCGTTCTTCATACTCAATTTTACTTCGAGCTTCGCTCACTTCAAAACTAGTCCAGCCCATATCACCCTGCACAGCTTCATTTGTAGTCATCCCGTAAGCGCCCAATGCAAGGCGACCCACTGACCTTTGGTTCCCGTCGAGTCCTGATTGTACCCCTGATTTATAGCAAACAACCGCATTTCCAAAAGTAAGGCTTGGAACCATCACACCTTTCCACATACCTCGGAGGACCTCGTACCTATTGTATCCCCATAGCGCTCTGTGCTTCATTATGGCTGCATTTCTCTTCCCCTTTACTGTTATGGTTTTTTTCCTGTGCTTCCATATATCCATTGCCTTCGTTTATCCATATACCAAGGTATTTATATTCTGTTACCCGAGGCATTTCTTGGCCCTGTATCTCCACTGTCTGTTCACTGTTTTCATTGAATACCATAACACCTGATTTTCTAACACTAAACTTCAAACCTAAATCGTTGCCTTCCTGTCCACAGATATTAGCCAGACGTTGCAAATCACTTTGCTTGTTAGCTAGCAACACAATGTCGTCCGCATAAAATAAACCTGGGAGTTGCTGCTCTATTACTGTACCCGCCTGTTTGTATGAGAGATTAAACCCGATATTACTTCCTTCTAGCGCCCTCTCCATCCTCACCATGTACATCATAAACAGCAGCGGGGATAAAGGGCACCCCTGCCTCAGTCCCTTGTTGATTTGAACTTTCTCCGCGCTTCTCATCCCTTCCCATTCAACGCAAACGGTATTTTCTAGGTAAATCTCTCTCAAAAGCTGTAGACAATCGTTACCTAAGCCTTCCCCTTCCAGAATATCCCACAAAATGTTGCGGTCTACGTTGTCGTATGCTCCTGTAATTTCCAAAAAGGCCACATACAACGGTCTGCTTTCTGCTTTTGATATTTCAATACACTGAGTAAGAACAAACAAGTTGTCATCCAAACGCCTACCTATTCTGAAGCCATTCTGAAGCTCTCCCAAAATGCCATAATTCTCTGTCCATGCTTGAAGCTTTAATTTGATTGCCTGCATTACTAGCCTGTATATTACCGATGTAATGGTCAACGGTCTATACGAGTGAATTCTGTCTTTCTCCCCCTTTCCTTTATAAATCAAATTCATTCTACTTTGCCGCCAACTGTCTGGTATTCGTCGATCATTTAAAGTTCTTTCCACTGCTTTCACCAGAGCTTCCTTACTTTTTGGTCCTAGTTCATTTATCAGCCTAATGGGAACCTCGTCTAGCCCTGTGGCTGTACGCTTAGGAATTTTCTCTTCCGCTTTCTTCCAGTTTAAATTTGTTAGCACCAGCTACTTTTCCCCTTGGGTCTCTTTCATGTTTTTTTTTTCAACAAGTATAACCTCGTCATTGCCTTCGAAAGATTCGGCTGTTGCTTTTCGGATGTAATTTATTGCCGCTTCTCCTTCGAGTCTGTTTTCATCTTCGTCTAGGATATGTTGTTGTATTGTTGTTGACTTCCTGCCTTATAATTTTATGTTGCTCCAAAATATTCTAGAGGAGGAAGAAGAAGAAGACGCAAAGTGCGGATCTGTGTCGCGTCGGCTCCGCAGATTTTGAATGATTCTCGGCGTACATTCGAAGAATTCACCGACGCCTTATTATCGAGAAGGAAGTGCAAGTTCCACGGACCACCCTGATATCATTCTCAAGTAGGTGGACCGTTTATTTTCGGCACATCGACCACTTTATATAGCGCCACGCCGACACGGCCGCTAAGCCTAACCCAACGAAGCTGGTGGCTGGAGCCCCGGTGGCTGGAGCCCCGCCTCTTTTCGGGTTAGAGCTGCAAGATGGCAACGGTGAGCGTCGAAGGGGATGATATACCGAGAGAAGAGTATGAGGACGAAGCAGGTTGGCGTGTTGTGAAGAGAGGAGGATGTGCCAGTGAGCGGACAAAATCTCACGGAACCCAGGATCAGGCAGCGCGCTTCTCCAGCGAGAACGCATTCAGTAATGGGTGGAACAAGGGACAAAAAGCAAGACAAATCATGGCGGCAAGCAAGATGCCCAGTTTGCCGAAGGCGGAGTACAAGATAATAGTGCGCCCACGTGACAGCTTCAACGTCACCGACTATGGGATCAATCGCCTAGAATGCTGCGTCGCCAACGCCGCGGGAATCCCCAGAAAGGAATCGGAAGATGACACGGTGTGTGCCAACTACAAACAGAACATTCTAGTGATCAGCACGCCATCGGAGGAGCGCGCCGAAAAATACAGGACTATCACTCGACTGAGGATGGGAGACAAGGAGTTCGAAGCCAACGCGTACGAGTCGGCTCCGGAGGATACATCTAAGGGAGTGATAAGAGGAGTAACGCACGAGGTGTCTCCTAGAGAAATAGTGGAGATGCTTGTAACACCAAAGAATCCGACGGTCCTCATGGCCAAAAGGATGGGAAACACCACGAATGTCATCATCCTTTTCGACGGGCATAACGTCCCAAACTACGTGAGATACGGAAGAGCACTGGTCAAGTGTTCACTATACCGCAAGCAAATAGACATATGCTACCAGTGCGGACGCCTTGGTCACAGAGCCGATGTCTGCCCGAACCCGAACAGCAGGATATGCAGAGGCTGCGGCTTGGAGAACCCGCCACAGGACCACGAGTGCGAAGCGAAGTGCCAGCTCTGCGGCAAAGACCATCCTACGGCGGATCGCCGATGTAATGCCAGATACAAGTTACCGTATTTGGTAAAGAGGCGCCGCTGGGAGCGAGTCAGACGAGAGGAAGAAGAAACGATGTACCACGAAAGGGAAGCTGAAAGACTGTACAGGCCAGGACGGGAAGACTGGAGACAGCGGTCGGAATATCGGACAAAGGACGGATCTGGACTAGAAGATTTCCCCAAGCTCCAGGCACGGGAAAGGGGCCGCTCGACGTCGAATAGAACCAGATCGAGATCGCGGTCCAGATCGAGATCCAGACCCAAGACCAGTAATACCGAATCTACGAGAGCACAGGGGGGAGGAAGATCGCAGAGCCCAAAAGGAAAGAGCAACGTCAACGACGCCGCAGGTCCCTTACAGGTGAGCTGGGCGGACGCGGCTTCCGGGGCGCGTGCGGAGGCAGAGGCTGCTTTTCAAAATAGAGTTAAGACGCTAGAGAAAGAATTGGCGCAAATCAGGCAGAGCAATGTTGCGTTCATGGATGAAATTAAAAGACTCAGGCAAGAGAACGACCGTTTGAGGAGCGGGAAAGTGCCACGCAATGAGGAAAGCTCGCGAGTTATAAGGGAGGAAAAAGAGACAGCAATGGAGGAGGACGTAGCCCTCACCGCCATTAAACGTAAGACCGAGAACGCTCCGATTGAAACCGGAGTAAAGAAACCCAAGCCAGCCACGACGCTCCAAGGAAGACAGGAGGAATTTGAACAGAAAATCGAAACCAGCATCAAACAAAATGAAACAAAATTTGAAACTAAACTAGAACAACTGGAAGTGAGGCTTGAGGCGAAGATAGAGGCAAAGATGGAGGCGCTAGGAAAGGCGATACTACAGCAAGTGCAACAAATGATGGCTGACTTCGAAGCCAAACTAGCAATATGGGGACCGCAAACAAGTAGGGGGGGGGACCGGTTAAGACGGCCATTAAGCCGTACACTAGGCCCCCCGTACCTGCCGAGGGATTGGAGAACCTGTAACGCCGCCATGGACAGACGAACTAGATACACGATTTGGCAATGGAATTGTAGAGGATACGATCGAAAACGATACATTTTGCAACAACACCTTAAAGACAAAGAAAACCCGGATATTATAATGATGCAGGAAACAAATGGGCTGGCAAAATTGTCGGGTTACAAGTCCTTTGGTAGAGCCGAAGGGGAGACGAAGGCGCTAACGACGTTGGTAAAGCGAAATCACTCGGTCGTTCAACACGACACGGAAGTTAAGTCAATCGATCACATTCTATTAGAACTCATACCCATGCGGAAAACGAAGGACAGCCTCTTTGTATTAAATATTTATAGCAGTCCAAAGTGCAGACACCATAAATTTCGATCGCTCTTTAAAAAAACCCTAGCCATAGCGGACAACCGAGCGGTAGTGATCGGAGGCGATTTTAACGCTCAACACGCGGCGTGGGGTTACAAAATCGAAACTCAAAAAGGCAGGAACCTATGGCTAGACGCGCAGCAGGAAGGTCTGACCCTCGTGACCGACCCATCTGTTCCCACGAGAATAGGTACCAGCGTTTGCGCGGATACTACGCCAGATCTAACATTCACCAAGAACATACGGGACGCGCAGTGGACAAATACGCAACACGACTTTGGGAGCGATCACAATATACTAGAAATAACGGTAAGGGCAGGACCGCGCAAGACAAAGGGTAGACCACTTAAGATTGTCGACTGGGACAAATTCAGGAAAATAAGGGAGGAGGCCGACGACACGACACAAGGTATTGAGGAATGGACCGAAAAACTAAAGGGAGATGTGGCGGCAGCTACGAAAATGGTCCCGCCGGAGGCGCATCTAGAGAACGTAGACAGTAAGCTTCTACACATGTGGGAAGCTAAGGCAGGGTTGCAACGGAGATGGAAAAAACAAAAACACAACCGGACGCTTCGTAGAAAGATAGCCAAATTGAACAGGGACATAGAAAAGTACGCCCAGCAGCTATGCAAACAACAATGGGAGGAAAAATGCAACAACATGGACAGTCAGATAGGAATGGCAAAAACGTGGAACATCCTTCGATATTTGTTAGACCCGGACGGGACAAAGTCGGCACATAGGCAAAATATAAATCGGCTAATACAAACGTACCGAGGGACAGAGCAGGACTTCCTCAAGGAAATAGAGAAAAGATACATCTCGCAAGTGCTGCCCGTCGTACACCCTGACTACACAGGGCTGGTAAATGACAAATTAGACAGCAAAATCGGCGAGTCAGAGGTCAGGGCAGCCCTGCAGAAACTCAATACCAAGTCGGCACCCGGACTAGACGGTGTAACGAATAAAACGCTAAGGAACTTGGACGATGAGTCTATAGCTAAGTTAACCCAATATATTAACGAATGCTGGGAGGCAGGGCAGATTCCGCAGCAATGGAAGACGGCACAAATCGTGTTAATACCTAAACCGGGCAAACGACTGCAAATTGAGAACTTGAGACCCATATCTCTCACTTCTTGCGTGGGGAAACTCATGGAACACGTGGTCCTAGCTAGGATGACCACCTGCCTCGAAGACTGCGACGCGCTCCCGCCCACGATGATAGGATTCAGGAGAAACCTCTCAGCGCAGGACGCTCTGTTACAACTAAAACATCAGATCATAGACGATTCGGGCAGATCGACAAAGGCAATTCTCGGGTTGGACCTAAAAAAGGCCTTCGATAACGTAACACATGCAACGATACTGGATAGAGTAGGAGAACCAGGACTGGGAAAACGCACGTGCGATTATGTACGCAATTTTCTAACGGGCAGAAAGGCAAAGATCACGATAGCGGACCTAGCTTCGGAGGATATCGAGATAGGCAGCGCAGGTACGCCACAGGGCTCGGTCTTATCACCGATGCTATTCAATCTGGCGCTTATCGGGCTGCCAGCCAAGCTACAAGAAATCGAGGGTCTAAATCATACCTTATACGCAGACGATATTACCCTATGGGTGAGAAACGGAAGTGACGGGCAGATAGAACAAACGCTTCAAACAGCGGTCGAAACAATCGAAAAATATCTAGAGGGGACAGGGCTAACATGCTCGGCAGAGAAATCGGAGCTGTTACTGTACAGACCGACTCGCAGAGGTCGCAAACCAGGCAACTACAGGGAAGAGCTCACTCATAGAGAGGAGATACAGTTAAAGACGGCCGATGGGAAACCCATACCCAAGGTCGATAGGATCAGGGTATTGGGGCTCCTCATTGAAGCCAAGAGCAACAACGGAGAAACCCTCAGAAGACTGGAGGGAACTGTAGCGCAAATCATGAGGCTAATCAGAAGGATAACAAATAAACATAGCGGGATGAAAGAGGAAAACACGATCAGGTTAATACAGGCCTTCGTAATAAGTAGAATAGTGTACGTAGCGCCGTACTTAAAATGGCAGGTCGCGGAAAAGATCAAATTAGAATGCCTCATTCGGAAAATATACAAACTAGCCATAGGACTACCGATCAGCACCAGCACGGACAAGTTGCTGCAATTAGGCCTACACAACACTATAGACGAGCTCATTGAAGCGCAATGTATGGCACAATATGAACGCCTCTCTAAGACTAGAGCAGGCAGACACATCCTAGAGAGATTAGACATAGGTTACCACACACAGCATGGTGTCAAGGTGGACATCCCGAGAGATACAAAGGAAAGATTGGTAATACCTCCCTTACCAAAGAACATGCACCCAGAACACAATGAGGACAGAAGAAAGAACAGAGCGATGCAAATACAGAAGAAATTCGGCAGCGACAAGGACGCAGTGTTCGTAGACGTGGCTCGATACAGTCGCAGACGGGGATTTACGGCAGCCGTAATCGATAGGGATAAACGGTGCAAGACATGCGCGACGATACGCACCACGAGTAACGAGATAGCTGAAGAAGTAGCCATAGCGCTCGCAGCAGCTCAGACTAACGCAACCGTGATAGTCAGCGACTCTCAGACGGCAATAAGAAACTTTGCCAACGGCCGAATCTCCCCGGAGGCACTACGAATTCTTCTTGCAGGAGGGCAAAATTACAAAAGAAAGATATATATCACCTGGACACCCGCTCACACCCTCGCGGAGGACGGCAACAACGAGGCGGCACATGACGCGGCTCGAGGGCTTACGGACCGAGCCGCAGTCGCAAGTGACGCCCCGACACCCTCCGGACGTGACGGTGCGGTAAATGAGTGGGAGTGGGAGGACAGAATGACAACATATAATCACATTACGAAACATTATAGGTTACAGAGGTGCATATTCCCGCGACCTCACGCAAAATTGACAAAAAAGCAGTCTGTCGCATGGCGGCAGTTACAAACTAGGACGTACCCGAATCCTGCGCTCTCGCACATCATATATCCAGATGTATATCCTACGGACAAATGCAGAACATGTGAATCCAGAGCCACTCTGGAGCATATATTATGGGAATGCCGAGGGCTAAATAGCAATAAAGAAAACGCGGTCTCTAGCAGCAGCCTTCGCACGCGCTGGGAAGCCGCACTGCTCAGCCCCGCCCTCGAAGATCAATTATGGGCCGTCCAGCGGGCCGAGGATGCCGCCAGGACCCAAGAACTCCTGGCCGTCACCTAGGCGGGCCCTTTGGCCCTCCCCACCAACTCGCAGGGCAAACAATAAAGTTCTTTCCTCCTCCTCCTCCAAAATATTCTAGGTGCGGCCTTCTGTTTCTCACGTATTTCTTGCAACCGACGTTCACTTTCACCTTTTTATTTTGCTTGCACCAGTATTTGAACCATAGACTTTTTCTCCCGGTATATTTCCCATTTACTAGTTACTTCATCCTGTGGCAACTGTGCCTTCTTTGCCTGGCTGTGCTCTCGAGATGCTGTCTGTCGTTCGGCGATCGCTTCTCGTATCTCCTTGTTGCACCAGCTTTTCGGTTTCTTTTTTCCTTTCCAACGAACATGTTGGTTTTCTTTCCGTATTTCTGTCTTTATTACACTTACAAGCTCACCATATTCCCACTCTTTACTTGGCAATTTGCCAAGTTCTTCCTCAACTCTAGTGACTGTATTTGCTATTTGTTCAGCGTTCAAATTTGGAATGGCCATTTTGCTCTCCTTGCTCTCTTTCCCCATTACATATCCCATTTTCAATATGATGCGTTTATGGTCACTCCCTATGCTGTTAAACCCTTCCTCATCGATGACCATTTCTCTCAACTTATCATGAATTCCTTCTGTCATCAGACAGTAATCAATAGTCGATTGCCGGTTTCCCACTTCCCACGTGATCTGTCCTTCACACTTAGGCCCTGTATTCACGATCACGAGGTTATTTTGCTCACAAAGATCCAGCATTGACTTCCCGTTATTGTCGGTATAGCCATCTAAATCCTGTATGTGGGCATTCATGTCCCCTAATAGGACAATTTCAGCACCACTCCCGAAACCCTTAATATCAGCGCTTTTGCATTCCACTTACTCTTTATTCTTCTCTGTGCAATTTTTTCCGGTCCACAAATACGTAACGCCCAGCCAAGTTTCTTTCCCACTCAGTGTACCTGATAACCAAAGATGCTCTTGACATTGTGAATTTACTCTTTTCCTTTTGGCTCCCTGGTGGATGAGCGTTCCAACTCCCCCTCCCTTTCTTTCCGACTTAGTTCTGTTGCACCCTTCCCAAACATAATTGTCAATAACTGGTGGCTCTTCTGAGTCTCTAAGGTGCGTTTCTGTAACCGCATACACCCCTATTTGTTCTCTGTGTAACTGCTCCTCAATCTCTGCCCACTTTTCCTTTCTTCTGCCGCCCTGCATGTTTACGTAACGTATTGCATGGCGAGCTGTTTTTCTTGTTTTGCTCCTTTTTCTATTATCGACATATGCATCAAAGTGAACTAAGGCGCGAAAACACAGCGCGCGGCGGACTCTCTCCCCATCGCCGATGGCTTCCAAGATAGGACGACCCGGGCGGCCGCCCGAGCCCCCCGGAGTAGAACATCCCTCCCTCCCTACCCTCCAGCATTTCAGATAAAGGAACATGGTCCCTCCCGTTTATCCTCCCCTCTTCTCCGACTGAGCAGCGATCGCAGGCTGAAGGCTGTGATGCTGCGACTGAAACGGCGAAAATCAGCGCAGTCGCAACGCAATTTTTAGAGGGTCCATTGCACGTGATTGCGACTTCAACAATGCGACTAGTGCGACGCCCAGGGTTGCCAGGTTTCGTGGCACACGCTGCATAATTCTTTTAATGTAATGAACAAAACGTTTACATTTTAATATTGTTGACTTTTCTTTATTAGTAACAAATAATAGACCTGTTTTGTACTGTAAAAACCTGTTCAAGTTAAGATTTCTTTTGGACTGCACAACGGTGGTTTCTCAAGTTTGGTGCAATGAGACATGGTGCACGTAAACAACTGTTCGCAGCTGGATGTTCAGCGCTGTATGTTGTCTCATCTACCTTTTATGAGCATTTCGTTCCGCCTGCGCTACAACAATCTACAAGATAACGTATCAACAACTTCATGTAGCTAACTTTTCCACATATGCAGAATTCGGAATTCGGCTGCCACGAAGTCGTTTTGTCAGCCCAACAAAATCTTTGTGTTACCTGTGCTCAGCGTTAGCTTCTGCAAAAAATATGTGTGTATTTTCTCGTGATCGCGCATATGCGGTGCCTGCTCCTAGCCATATATTCTTGCACCAAGCGCAGCAACAAGGACGAACCAGAAAGCTCGCGTCCGCCCCTGAACGAAGCCGCAAATGATGTGTGTGATTACTGAACTGCAAATGGAAATTGTGTTGTGAAATTCAACCTTAGCGCTAGCCTGGTTCGGCCAGCGCGGTTCATGTGTTGTGAATATATATATGGGAGTCCTCTCTAAATATTTCTAAACGCACAAAAACCGACACATCAAATTTTTGACCAGTTAGCGTAACTTCTGTGGAAACTACGTCGTATCATAGCATTCTAAAAGACACGCTTCTCGTCCTGTGTCTCGCGCTGGTTGTATGCTGTGAACTTCTAGCAAGGAGACATATCAGTACGTGCAAACCATAATGCAGGAAAGTAGGCCCCCCAAGGCAGGCGCACTTGCCGTAGTGTTTTTCACCTTTCTGCTCAGCTTCACATGCCGCTCAGGGTTAGCCTATGTTGTGGAAATAAATTTTATTTTTATTATTGCTACGGAACAGTATTTGCAATGACGAAGAGGCGAGCAGTGTGAAGACGACGACGACGATTAGAGGCTAGCGCGGGCTGTTGCCTCTTGGCCAAGCATGGCGTATTTTCTTGTAAACATACTTGTATATAGCTTTTCGTCTGCGTCTTCTTACGTAACATATCTGGTGGAGGTGTACGTTCCCTATACCTCGTCATGGAGCTTCGCAGTGGACGGTACGTCGGGCCTTCCTTCATGGCTCCCGGCGACGACAACTCGACTCCGCCGGCTCCGACACCTGCTGCCACTCCGACGACCTACATCACTCTCCCCACTCCCCGTGATCCTGGCGTATTCTCAGGTAAAGATGGGGAAGACGTCAATGACTGGATCAGCCTGTACGAACACGTTAGCCACAACAACCGGTGGGACCCTACTATTATGCTCGCCAACGTAGTCTTTTACCTCGGTGGCACACCTCGAGTTTGGTTTCGGACGCACGAAGATGAGGTCACCAGTTGGGATTCACTTAAGCAAAAGCTCCGAGACTTGTTCGGCAACCCCTACGGTCACCAACTTGCCGCGCAGAAGGCGCTTTCTGGACGTGTGCAGACGTCAACAGAGCCCTATGTCACGTACATTCAGGACGTCTTGGCTCTGTGCTGCAAAGCTGATGTACACATGACTGAGTCAGACAAGGTATCCCACATCCTGAAAGGCATTGACGATGATGCCTTCAACTTGCTCGTATTCAAAAACGTCGCGACGGTGGATGCTGTTATAAAAGAGTGCCGCAGCCTGGAACTCGCTAAAAGCCGACGTATCGACCAGCAGTTTGCCAGTTTGCCCAACACCCCAGCGACATCTTCCTGTGCCGACGCTCCTCGTCCCAACAACACTGGCGATATTACCAAGATCGTCCGGCGTGAGATTGAGGCCGCCTATCCGGCTGGTTTCGTCTCCAGCCCCACCAACGCATCTGCAGTCACAATTTCCCTGATCCAGGCTGTTGTCCGCCAGGAGTTCGAAAACATGGGTCTTCACACCATCTGCTAGGCGCATCGCCCTGATACTCGCCCGGCTTCTTCGTTTCCGCCTCGTCCCGCATCTTCTTACCTACCACGTCTCCGCAACCCATCTGAATGGCGCACTACTGACGACAAGCCCATTTGTTTTCACTGCCATCGAATCAGGCACATTTCTCGGCACTTTCGCAGTCGCTGGAGTTCCTCGACCAGGTCTACTTATACTGCCTACTCTCGCCCCCCCCCCCCCTAGGTAGCCCTTCTCGTCCCTATGCCGCACGCTCCGATAATGCCGCCGCTGATTCTCCTGCACCGAACCGCCCCTATTCTAGTTCGCCTTCGCCCCAGCAACAACAATCTCGCTCTCCCCAGCCCCGTCGCTCCTAATCGCCGACTCCCTTCGGACGCTGCTCCCAGCGAGAAAACTAGACAGTGCAGCGCCTCGAGGTGACGCTGCATTGCTCCCTACGCCGCCAAATCCCCTACTGACAAGTCGACGGTGTTTCTGTGTCTGCTCTTATAGATGCTGCGGCGCATTTGTCGGTAGTGAACCTTCGTAACCGGCTCAAGAAAATAATCACGCCCGCCACGACGCCTGTTGTCCATGTCGCCGATGGCAGAACAGCCCCCGTACTTGGTTTGTGTTCCGCCCGCGTCTCCTTCACCGATCGCTCCACTATCGTGCTCTTCACAGTCACCGCCCGCTGTCCCCACGACATCATCCTCGGCTTAACTTCCTCTCCGCGCATTCTGCTCTCATCGATTGTTCCGCCAGTACCCTCCGCCTTGACCTGCCTGTTCTGGATCCCGCTGAACCACAACCCATTCGCCTCAGTTCCGTCGACTTCGTTCGCTTGCCACCTTTGGCACTGACCTACGTTGACTTATTTTCATCCCCACCAGTCCCCGACGGTCACTACATCGCGGCTCCTAAGCAAGACGTCCTCCTTACACAAGGGATCACAGTACCTCATGCAGTTTTATCTATTGCGGCGAATTGCGTCTGCCTGGCAGTGGTCCATTCTGGCTTTACGACACAAGTGCTGCCAAGCGGGATGTCTCTGGCCCAGCTTTGGTCATTCGAGGATCACTCAGTAGCATCTATTGCAGTAGATGACAATTCATCCGATCCTCCTCTACCATCGCAGTCGGCAACTTGTACCATCGCCGACTTACAGAAAATGATTGCGCCCAGCTTGCCGTCTGAGCATGCTCGTGAGCTCTACCACGTTTTGTTTTCCTACGACGATATTTTTTACTATAACGATCGTCCTCTGGCCCAAACTACAGCTGTTAAACATCGTATGGCGATGCACCAGCGATGCCCCTCCTATTCATCGCCGCCCGTATCGAGTGTCAAGGGCGTCACCTGTTGTACTGGTCACAAAGAACGATGGCCCATGGCGCTTTTGCTTGGATTATCGATACCTTAACAGGGTTACCAAAAAGGGCGTGTATCCCCTACCTCGTATTCATGATGCCCTTGACTGCCTCCACGGGCCTCGCTATTTCTCCTCTATTGACCTTCGCTCCGGCTACTGGCAGATTGCTGTGGACGATCTCGACCACGAGAAGACTGCTGTTGTAACACCCGACGGCCTTTATCAATTCAAATTGATACCATTCGGTCTATGTAACACCCCTGCCACTTTTGAACGCTTGATGGACACCCTTCTTGACGGTGTCATATGGTCCACGTGCCTGTGCTACTTGGTCGACGTTATAGTATTCTCACCAACATTCGCTACGCACCTCGAGCGCCTCTCAGCAGTCCTGGACGTTTTTCGGCGAGGCGGTCGGCAACTCAACGCATCGAAGTGCCAATTCGGCCGTCGCCAGATTACCGTTCTTGGGCATCTCGTTGATGCGAACAGAGGGCAACCGGACCCAGGCAATATCCATGCTATTACGCACTTCCCTGTTCCGAAGTGTGTCAAGGATGTGCGCAGCTTCATCGGCCTTTGTTTGTACTTCCGCCGTTTCGTGAAAAATTTCGCCGCCATAGCACGACCACTGACCGAGCTTTTGAAAAAAGACGCCCCTTTCCAGTGGGGCGATAACGAAGCCTCTGCATTCTCGCATGTAATCGACCTTGTCACAACGCCTCCGGTTCTGGCCCATTTCGATCCTTCTGCGCCTACCGAAGTCTGTACTTATGCCAGCGGTCACGAAGTTGGCGCAGTACTGGCACAACGCCACCACGGCCACCACCGTGTTATCGCTTACGCAAACAGCCTCCTCTCACCCGCGGAGCGCAACTATTCCACCACTGAGCGTGAATGTATGGCCCTAGTTTGGTCGGGTGCGCAATTCCGCCCATACTTATATGGCCCACCGTTTTGCGTTGTCACAGACCATCACGCGCTTTGCTAGTTACGCTCACTGAAAGACCTTATAGGAAGAGTTGGTCGCTGGGCCTTACGCCTCCAAGAATATTCGTATACTGTCACCTATAAATCTGGCCGACTACACAAGGACGCTGACTGCCTGTCTCGCTACCCGGTAGACGCCGACAGGAGTAGCGCCAACAGCATTTTCTCTGCGTCTGTCTTCACTAACTTCGCCGATGGGCAGTACCGAGACCTGTCGCTGCGAGCACTCATCGAGCATCTGCGCTCTACACCTACCGACACATCCGTTCGCCGATATGTCCTCCAGGGCGGCATTCTGTATCGAAGGAACTTCCTCCCTGATGGCTCTGATTTTCTTCTTGTCGTGTCAAGACATCTACGACAGACTGTGCTCTTTGAGATGCATGGTGCACCCACTGCAGGGCATCTTGGGGTAACCCGCACGTACGACCGCGTCTTCCGCCACTTCTATTGACCTGGTCTCGCTCGCTCCATCCGACGCTATGTTGCTGCCTGTGATCCCTGCCAGCGTCGGAAAACACCTCAGGTGCTACCTACCGGTCATCTCCAGCCGATCACCGTCCCTGTGGAACCGTTCTTTCGTGTTGGATTAGACCTTCTCGGTCTCTTTCCCACGTCATCCTCTGGGAACAAATGGGTAGCCGTTGCAACTGATTACGCCACCCGATACGCTATCACGCGGGCTCTCCCTACATGTTGCGTCACTGACGTCGCGGACTTTCTCTTGCGTGACATTATCTTGCTTCATGGCGCCCCGCGACAGCTGCTTACCGTCCGTGGTCGAAACTTCCTCTCAAAAGTTATCGCTGACATTGTGCGTTCCTGCTCCATTCAACACAAGTTGGCTACCTCATACTATCCTCAAACCAATGGCCTGACAGAGCGGTTAAACCGTACTCCTCCCGATATGCTGTCCAAGTACATTTCCAAGGACCACCACGACTGGGACATTGCCCTTCCTTACGTCACATTTGCGTACAATTCTTCCCGGCATGACACCGCCGGATTTTCTCCATTTTATCGACTGTATGGTCGTGAACCTACCTCGCCCCTAGACACGGCACTTCATCCTGCTGCGGTCTCAACAAGCGAGTATGCGCGTGACGTCATCGCCCTCGCCGACCATGCACGCCAGCTTGCCCGTGCTCTACTTACGGCCTCACAAACCACTCAGCAGTGTCAGTACGACGCCCGCCATCGTGACGTACAGTTTCCGCCTGGGGCGCTGGTGCTTCTGTGGTCGCCCTCTCGTCACGTCGGACTTTCAGAGAAGCTCCTTTTGCGATACACAGGGCCCTACCGCGTGCTGCGCCAGGTGACGCCTGTGACGTACGAAATTGCTCCTGTGGGTTCAGCCTCGTCCTCTCATCTGGCATCTAGTGATGTCGTGCATGTAAGTACGTTCAAGGCCTACTACACTGCTTCAGACTCCGGCCTTTAGTCGCTCCGATACGGCGCTTTTGGCGCAGGGGGTAGCGCTACGGAACAGTATTTGCGATCACGAAGAGGCGAGCAGTGTAAACACGATGACGACGATTAGAGGCTAGCGCGGGCTGTTGCCTCTTGACCAAGACCGGCGTATTTTCTTGTAAATATACTTGTATATAGCTTTTCGTCTGCGTTTTCCTACGTAACAATATGAATGTTGTTATTAGATATTTTAGTTCCTTCACTGTAATTTATAGCAATCATCTAGATTTCTTAAGCTAGTCAACCTGTATTATATCAACATTGTTACAACATGCTAATGGGAGTCATTTCAAATTAGAATGCTCAGCCAAGGAAAGTATGTATAAATGAAATACTCAGTGCTTATTCCTATCTGGTATTCCTATCTGGCATGGCTAAACAAATTATATTTGCAGAATTTTATGCCCACTTGAACTGCCTGCAATTGAATGCTCAAAGCTTGAGAAACCTATTCCTTTTCTTGCTGTCGAAAGGCTGCCTAAATGTCGATAGCAAGCTACAATTATTCATTTCGAAAGCGTTAAGCGATGACTATGTCTCTAAGGTTATCAATGCGATTTTGTTGCATAAACACAATTAAGTTTCTTTTTCCCTCTCAACAACAGCCATGGAATAAAACTGTTCACTTTCATAAGGATCAGGATGCAAACATTCTAGAGTCTGTCCTGAACATTTGTCCGCATCCTGTGTGTGTAGCGAATTTTGAAGGAGAGCAAGAGAGAAGTGCAGTGACGTAACTGTCTCTCAGAGGAGGACACCTCACCAGCACTGCACAGGGTAAGGGGAGCGGGGCGAAAAGATCGGGCAGCAGAGAAGGTGTGCGTTTTCAGTGTGCGTTTTCATATCATGTCCTGTTGTTGCAATCACACTAATGTGCGCGTCCTTAAAGATATGGTACAACATACTCATTCATGTGCAGCATGGCCACAATCTACAATATGTGGCCATGCAGTAACGACCACATGAATAAACAAAAAAATCACATTCAGTGCACGTGTTGGAATCTATGCGAAGTGAATTTTTTGTCAAGCGGTCAATTGAATGCTGTTAAACTAACTGCGATATGCGCAATGTGTCTTGTTTGCAACAATCTAACATGTCATTTTATGCAATGTTTGTTTAGGCACCGCACAGATCTCAACATTAATGCCATGCAATGTTTATGCACTACACTGTTAACAATCTATTCCAAAATGCAAGTGGAAGTTAATGTAGATGCACACTGCGAGACATCAACAGAGTGACGTTTGTTGAGGGAGGGATGGTGCGAGGTGCATGAAGATAAATAAATGATACGTGCGAATGGATTTATTTATTTATGTACCTCGCCGGCTGCAAGGTTGGAGTATTAGGTGAGAGGGAATAAAAAAATGTAGTTATAAAAGAAAGAAGGGCACAGCCTTATACAATACCTAAGAAACAATAAAAAATTACCGCCGATGCACCCCGTACAGATGGTGAACCAGCAAAGCTGACGCGCGCACGGCCGGTGTTTACCACTGGGTTAATTCCGACAGTTTCTAAAGTCTTTCTCAATTATTGGTTACGTCTGTGTTTCTTAATGAGGTTACGCACACGATTGTGTTGGGTTTGTCACATCGTTTATTTGAAATGCCACGCATCGCGCTTGAAACGCCACACACTGAGGCTGGACATTACATTTAATTAAATACAGGGACACATTTTTAATCCATGGCGAAGTCGGAGAGAGACTGCTGCGCGCGCGCTCTGCTGAGAGAGAGAGAGAAACGACCTTACTATCTGTGTAGCCAATGGCCCTCCACGCCTCTGCTGCGAGATAATTATGTCATCATCTTGATCATGCCTTAAACCTGTACGTCTCTGTGTCCCTTCTCTGCAATAATACGTAGATAAATGTATACAGTTTAACTGCATAGGCATTTCCATGCCTACCCAGCGAGAAATTTGACCATCCGTCACCTACGACGAATGCAATGGCTCATACGCTCCTAAACAATGGCTCATACCCCCGCAGTATGGTTTCTGTGGTCGGACCGCGAGTATTGCGCCTAGGCATATACAGCTTCGCTGTAAAAAGGATGAACACCTTTCTGCTGGAGACCAAGACGAGCATAAGGTGCACTAATAAATGAACGGTTATTGAACATGCCGACTAAATGCTGGCTGACAAGCAATAGCTTCTCCTTTTTGTGCAAGTTGCACAAAAAGGAGGAGCAAAAACTGGTGTGTCAATAGAGATCCTAATATGAGACGCATTCATCTTTGTAAGTGCAGCAGAGGCCAGGCTGACACAAGATTCTTCCAGTGTCTTTACATCTACAGCTTCTATAGTTTTTCTAAGCAGCGGAAGTGCATAGAATGCTAGCTTGCTTCTCTACAATACACTGTCGAAAAAAAGAGATCTTTGAAGGTAAGATAAATATTGGTGCTTGATGCAACCAAACATGAATAAGAACACTACAGAAAAAAAATACAGATAAGAATTACAAGTGTAGGAAAGAAATCATTCCAATCGGCAATCATGCATGCTAGCACCTTTTAAGACACCCTGTTTTTATTCCAATAGAAAGACTGACAGCTTGCTTATTCAAGCACACTCTTTCAGTTCCATGCCATTGGAAAAAAGACCTGAGCTTCTTGGAAGGTAGCCGTGCTTGCACTTGGTGCTCACAGTATTTTTTTTCCTGAACTTGCATATTTATTTATATTTCCTTGTATTTGTATTTACTATTTATATTTGCATATTGCATATGAATGCAGTATGCAATAAGCTTATGCATGCAATATGCATGCGAGTAATATGACTTACTCGGCATGTATATTAAACTTTCGGTTCTTAGACCATCTCGGTTTTCTTCTTTGTGCTATGTGTTCTCTGGCGCCGTTTGCAGCCAGGTTATTCTTTATTTTTTGGCACTGCAATAAGTCACTTTATGGGCCCTTATGATGACTTTGTGTACCTTATATATTTTTCTTTATTTGGGCAATGTTGCAAAAGCGTAGTGTGTGAAGCAGTGACAACTGGATACGCTAACATCTATTTACTAGGTTCATTGTGAAAATGCAGTGATTTATAAAGGTTACCTTATAGTAGAGCAGCAAGAAAACCTGATATATACTAGTGCTTTATGAAACCAAACATAATCCAAAACAGGAAAGAAAAAATACAACTAAATATACAAGTTCAGTGAAAAAAAACATTGTGATCACCAAGCGCGCATGTGACTACCTTCCAAGAAACTCAGGTTCTTGTTGTCCCAACGGTATGGAACTGGAAGAGTGGGCTTGCATAAGCAAGCTGTCAGTCATTATATTGGAATAAGAACAGTCTATTGAAATGCACTAGCATGCACGATTTCCGATTGGAATGATTTTTTTTTCTGCACTTGTATTTCTTATCTATATTTAAGGGAGATCCAACATTCAGCATCTACTACACGGAGACATTAGAACATTAGGAATTGCAATACAAACTAACCCTGAAACACAGAAAGCCATTGCGACATATGGCAGACGAAGTGGCCTGTTTCGAGTAGTGTAGAAGGGGTCGATCAGCCGACGTGAGAGCGGCGGAACTAAACATGCACCTGAGCCTGCATAAAGCGGAAGATCCCAGACTGAGATGAAGAAGTGTTTCAGCCAACAGTCTGGGTACCCGCATTCCCTTCCCTCCTAATCTCCATCAGCGGCCTAGAGCAGTCCCCTTCCTTAAAATAAAGGCTTTATTCATTCATTCTTTCTGTAGCGTTTTTATTTATGTTTGGTTGCATCAAGCACCAATAATTATGCAGCCTGTAAAGCGCTTTTCCTTTGCAAACAGTATAAAGCGCCACATTTTTACAATAAACCTTAGTTAAAGTTAACCCTCATCCGTCTCTAGTGTCATCCTGTTGATACTGCGTCATGCTGTGCATGCTTGCAACGTTTATGTATGTGTGTGCGTGTTTGTGTGCGTGTTTGTGTGTGTGTGTGTGCGCACGCGCGCGCGCGCGTGTGTGTGTGTGTGTGTGTGTGTGTGTGTGTGTGTGTGTGTGTGTGTGTGTGTGTGTGTGTGTGTGTGTCTGTGTGTGCACACATAGATTTGGATGTGAAATCAGCCTTGGGCGGGGCTATCGTTCGTCTCCTGTGCAGCCTCATGAATTCATTAACTATAGGGCAAGAGACATGCAATGGACAACAACGAAGTGAACACACAGAGTGCTTCGTTCTTGTACTTTGTCCATTGGTTGCGCTTTCATTACTAATGAGTACGCACCAACTCGTCCAATGTTTAGTCCTTATGTCGGGCTGAGAAGCCCGCTTGTGTCTTGGAATATCTGCATGGCTGTAAAACCTGTAATTTAATTTTTTGAAATGTGCTTTCAAGTCGCATGTCAATCTCCTGATTTTCCTGACAATCTTGTGCGATTGTGCAGGCCTAGACAGTTTCTGGTGAATCCATGCAGGTGTGCAGGCTGTTGTAGTCTACAAACTTGCCCTGCAAGTGCTGCTTCGTTTGCTTTCAGTTCAGCTTTTCTATGTTTAGGATGACCTGGAATGGTACCCACTTGTGTGGGGTTTAATTTTATGTAGTGTCATACTACTGTTACACTGCTATTGCCACGTCAGTGTGCTATATTTTCCTGATGTTCGCTTGCATCTTCATGATTAGCAACCACCTCTGTGCGTTTGGCAGTTGCATATAGTCTCCATATTGCACGGTATGGGCATGTTGTGTTTTAAGTTCAAGTGCTCATGAGGTTGTGTTTCTGAAGGGAAGGGTAGTCGTCTTTGCATCTCGTATGTTAGCTAGCAAAGTATGTTGGGACCAGGTTCTGAGCTCTGCAGACAAAGAATTTTTGCTGCAGGATGGATTTTTACTGTGTCTAGGTGCTTGTTCGTTTGCTCTTTCTCATAGAGGTCTTCAAGCATGGTAAAGTTGGGAAGCCCTGTTATGACCCGATGCCTCTATTCGATAAGTTGTCTTTTTTGTGCGCTGCTGTTAATTCATACCGTACAATACCTTGGACACAAGCACGGCATCTGGAATTTTCCATAGTATCCGGTCGTCCACCCCCCGTGATTTCCAGATTGCTCTTTTCACTGGGTGTACAGTTTGCATCCAGAAATGGCCTAATTGTTTCAGCCACATGCTGGCTCTGCCGTTATAGTCTCACACTAGCTGAGGATTTGTGGATGTTGACTTGCGGGTATGCTTGTCCAGATATGTGGAGCACAATGTGCAATCTGGGGTAGTTCTTGATTCTAGATTTTTTTCCGACGTCGACGTAAGCTTACTCATCAAAAAGCGAAAGGCCAGATTGGCCAAGAAAGTCTGCAATGTTCTCTAGAGCTTGTTACATAATTCTTTATTTCTGTATAAGATAGCTTTCCTGTCGACTGCAGTATACAACACACATTGAGTACTTCTTGTAGTAAGCCTGTGTTGTTGATGCGGGAGGGCCATCTCGCCTATAATTTTCTTTCTTTCAAAATGTTACAATTGAACTTAGGTGCTCTACGAGAAATTTTCTTGCTCATTTTTCCTTTTATCAGAGTAGCATGAGGTACTGTATTAAAAGCTTCTTCACTCTCTTCATTCTTTCATAAGCGGTATCAGGCAATGCCCTCTAATAAAGATTACGCTGCTTATGGCCCACTCATATCTGCCAGAAGCAACTCTTCAAGAAAAAGGTTTTCTTTGTGCTTTGTGCAGGTTGTAGTATGACCATTCATGTCTTTTGACATTTATAAATCTGTGCAAGTGGCATGGTACTTCATTACTTATAAATGTAGTAATCACAGTGGATATCGTTATCTGGGCTTACACACTAATAAATGTGATCCCAAACTTATTAGAGAGAGAGAGAGAGGGCTCTTTATTAGAAGAACAGAGAATTTCGCCGGCGCGTATATAACCGCTGGCATGCTACTCTGTATAGGGATGGGGAATGGGATTAAAAGATTCCAGAAAAGAGTGGGAGAAAAAAAAGGATAAAAATAAATATGAAATGTCCGAGTGGACCTGATACTAATTTTTACACGTGGCATGGCGGATAAATTTAGGCTTTTGTATAGGAGGGATGCAATTTTTAAAGTTTTCCTATTTGACCAATTTCTGTCAGGTATCTGAACAATAAATCCAAAACCCGTCGCTGTTTTGAAGGGCCGGGCATTGGACCTAAGATGCTCGGTAACGTTAACGGTTCGTGGCGAATCATGTCCATTTGGTGCTGAAAAAATTGTCTCTCGTCGCGGTACGCGGGGCATTCTAGTAATATGTGCTCAATTGTCTCTAAGTTGCGACAGTTATCACAGTATGGGCTAGTGGTAAGTCCTATGCGGTACAGATAATTGTTCGTATATGCCACGTTCAGTCGAAGACGATGGTACAATGTCTCTAAGTGTCGAGGAAGTGGTCGTGGAATTTTCGATCTCATTTCTGGGTCAATGTAACGTAGGAAGTTATCTTGGTGAAGCGCCAGATTCAAGATGCGGCCTTTTTCTTGATAGGCATATTTTTTTGCCATGGTTGAAGCGTCGGCTTTTGTAAAATATGTTCTTCTGAACTTGCGGTATTGGAGTCCATTTCTGGCAGCTTCGTCCGCTCTTTCATTTCCCGAAATGCCGGCATGGCCAGGTATCCACTGGAACTTTATGCAATGCCCAGCAATCTTAGCCCTGTGGTGAAGATAAGCAATGTCAAATGCTGCTGGTTGATTATTGCAACGCTTGTGCCTGTTCCACATACTTTGTAGGGCTGCTTTTGAGTCTGTGAATATCACCCATGTCTTTGGCGGCTGCTGTCGAAGTATATACACAAGGGCCTCCTTAATGCCATATAGCTCCGCTGAAGTAGATGATGTCGCTCGCTCAAGACGAAACGAGAATCGTTGTCCTGTAGAGGGAGCAAAAAGTCCGCATGATGAACGATGTGGAGTTGTAGAGCCATCTGTGAAAACGTGCGTTGCGGCTGCGTATTCTTTGTGCATATATTCTAAAGCTATCCGATAAGTCGCTGCTTGAGGCATTTTCTTTTTCGCACTGATTCCAGGTATGTATGGCACGATTTCCAGTGGGGACAGTGTCCATGGTGAAATGTTTCGCGGTATAATTTGTTACGCCTGAGCAGGAATCGAAAGAGATATGCTTCCGACGGCCTGCCCAAAGCTAGATGTAGCACGGGTTCTGGAAATATCCTTTAAAAAGTGAGTCTTCGTATGAATGACGTGGCGGAGGTGTATCCGAAGTGTCTCCTGCGAACATACCACTTCCAGAGGCAGGCATCCAGCTTCTGCTACAGTCCCTGAGCGGGACGACCCCTTCGGAAGGCCAAGACATACGCGAAGGCAGTTGTTTCGTGCTGCCTCGAGGTTTCTCTTGCTTGTGGGAGATATTTTGTGCAGGATCGGGAGGTAATATCGTAGTGTTCCATCGACGTAGGCCTTATGGAGGAGCACCATTGATCGACAGGTGCTGCCCCACTGTGATCCGGCTAGAAATCGGAATACGTGCGACGCCAAGGAAATCTCGCTCAGTTTTGTCACTTGGGGCGACCATGTGAGGTTCCTGTCGATCGTCACTCCAAGAAACCTTTGCGTCTTGACGTATGGAAGGGCGCGACCACCCAACACTAGTGGGTATTTTTCCATACACCTCCGCGTGAAAGCCATGGCAACGCTTTTGTCGGGGGACAATTTCAGACCCCTTGGATTTAGGTAGGCCGATATATTTGCTAGCGCTCTCTGGAGGCGTTGTTGGGTGGTACTGCGGGAACGCGCCGCACTCCAAATGCAGATGTCGTCCGCATACAGTGTGATTTTGACGCCAGGGGGCAGGTTTCTTTTCAGATGGATGAGGACTAAATTAAATAATACCGGGCTTAACACAGCTCCTTGTGGCACTCCCTTCTCGATGGCATAAAGCGCCGTGGGGCCATCCGGGGTACACATGAAAAGTCGGCGTCCTTGAAGATAGTCTGCAATCCATGCGTAGAGCCGTCCTCCAAGACCAAGAGTTTCCAAAGCGTCAAGTATTGCTCTATGATAGACCGAATCATATGCTGCCTTAATGTCTAAAAATAATGCGGTAGGTATGTTGCCAGAGACCAATTCCTCTTCAATTGATGAGACCAAGGCAATGACATTATCAATTGCGGATCTATTTTGCCGGAAGCCATTCATTTCCTCCGGGTAAGCTTTTGCAGTTTCCAGGAACCAATTTAGTCGTTTGTAGATCATTTTTTCGAATAGCTTCCCTACGCAGGTAAGCAGAGATATGGGTCTGAAGGAGGCGTAATTTGTTGGTTGCTTCGATGGTTTCAATATAGGAATGACTTTCGCAAGCTTCCATTCCGTAGGAACCTCCCCAGTTATCCATGAGGCGTTGTAGTACTCCAGAAGGCGTAGGCGAGATGTGTGACATAGATTTGCGAGTGCTTCATAACTCACGCCGTCATGGCCAGGTGATGATCGCTTGTTTACGTCGCTGATTGCTGCCGTGAGCTCTTCGATGGTAAATGGTAATTCTAAGTCAGGAAGGGTAGCTCGAGGTGGACTAGGCTGACGACGTGCAATTTGCCGCAGAGGTTGTGCCCCGTTGGAAAGGAGCCTGCAGTACTGCTCAGCCACCTCTTTCAGGGATGTGCGCTCATGTAATGAGAGGGCGATAAAAGGATAAAGCTGTTGCGGCTCTTTGCGAATGCCTCTGACGACTCGCCAAATTTTGCTCAGCGGTTGTCGTATGTCCAGTGTCCCACAAAAGTCCCTCCACCTTTTTCGGTCCAGTTTGGTGAGGTAACGTTGTATATGTCTTTGTGCCCGTCGACCAGTTCTGAGGTCTTCGATATTCTTTGTACGTAGAGCCTTCCTTTCGACACGCCTTCGAATTGCACATAACCTTTCAAATTCATCGTCGTTTGTTGGTACATTACAATGCTTAGTGGCAGAGCAAGTACTTTGTTTGAGGCAATGAGCTATTGTCGGTATTATTTCTGTATTCGTAGTCGAGGCTGTGATTCCTTTGTCTACGGCTGCTGTGTAAGCTTCCCAGTCTACCGACTTCAGTTTCACTTTTCTGGGCGACGTCCGAAAATGAAGGGCAGAGATTAGGATCGGGTAGTGATCACTACCTCGAGTCTCGAAATCTGTACACCATCCGAACATAGGGGCCACTTGACTTGATACGAATGTGACGTCAATGCAGCTAACAGTCGTCGGATTTTTCAGGTATGTTATGCTGCCATCGTTCAAGGGCTCTATATTGTATTTTGCAAAAAGCTTCGCCAGCTTGGCACCCCGAGCACGTGTATGTGAACTACCCCAGATCTCGTTATGTGCGTTGAAATCGCCACAAACAATATGTGGAGACTGAGTGTTTGTAAACAAGTTTTCCAATCTGGTCACGTCGAAAGGTGATCCTGGTTCCAAGTAGACGCCGATCAGGGTAAACACTTTGGATGCAATCACTGTGGTTGCGCAAATATATTCGTTCTTGTCATGTGGTGTTACGTCAATCGCAAAGGCAGGTATGTCGTTGCGAAATCCAACGAGCAGTCGGCTAATTCCATTTTGTCGCCTTGAATGATGAAAATAATACCCTTTTATCCTAAAGTGCTCGTCGACGCGAGACTCGGAAATGACTAAAAAAGGGAATCGGTACACTCGCGTAAGATGCTTAAAGTCTGCTAACTTCGAGCGCAATCCGCGAGCGTTCCACTGGAATATAGTACATGTGCGGAAGTGTTTGTTGGTGGACACCGCTTGTGAGACGATTTTTGGCGAAGCCATCGTTGCTACTGCGAAGAATCACGGCTTTGCGCCGTGAAAGAAGACGACACTAGCGGTTCCAAAGCCAGGACGGCCTCTACTTCAGGGATGCTCTTAAACGATGGGCTGGCACGGAGAATAGCCTTGATTGCGGCGAACATCATGGGAATCAGCATACTTGATATCTCATTTGCAGTGCTACCATCTAACAACCTTTCTTGGTTCTTCCTGTTCTTCTGCTGCGAGCGACCTTGAGGACACTTGTTGCTGTTGCAGGGTTGAGGTTATATCACTTGAGGGCTTTGATGGATTCGTTGCAGTTGAAGGCCTTTGCTGGTTTTCTTTCACGACTGAGGCGTAGGACATTTTCAAAGCCGTGTCGCTGCGCTGCACCATGTCGTGTTGATTTTGGTTTGTAGATGTATACATCACATCCGGATTCGGTGGTGGTTCTCGTCGTTTCCGTACTTTTCCTTGGATTTGCTCCATCGTCCGTGCAAGAGTTGCTGATTTCTTTTTAGGACACCCTCCGTATGACGCAGCATGCTCAGCTCCACAGTTTGCACACCGAGGCTGGGAACGTGGCGTACACTCCTTATGCGTATGTGGACCAGCGCATATCTTGCAGCGGATGGGGCCTTTACAATATTTCGCTATATGTCCGTGTCTTTGACATCTGAAACATTGAGTAGCAGACCCCATGTATTCCGTCACGGGATAACTGCAGAAGCCAAGCGACACTCGATTTGGTAAAGGGGTGTCCTTAGAGAATTCCAGGATGACCGAGCGTCTTCGGATTTCCGTTACTACGCCATCTTCGTTAGGGACGTAGAAAACTTGCCTTTTAGCAGATATGACTCCTTGTGCGCTCAAATACTCCTTGAGGTCGTCATCTGAGTACTCGACAGGAACGTCCTGTATCCTCCCGTACGTGGCAGAGTAGGAGTATGGAACTCGAGCTTCTACAGGAATACCCGATAGATCTGTCACTGTCAGGAGACGATTGGCTGCGGGAAGTGTAGACACTGTCACCAAGAGGCTTCCATCCTTGTTGAGACGATGGCTGAGTATCTTTTCTTGGGCTGTTGTCACGACCGCTGAAGCCAGAAGATTTGGGTTTACTTTCCAGAAGCTGCTGTCAGGCTGAGTTGGCTTGAATATAACAGGAACACCTGCGGCTCTTTTCTTTTTGTAAGAGACAACAGTGAAGGCTGTCTGATCCACCTCTTCGTTGTCTCCTGCAGATTCTCTTGTGTCGATGTCATCTTCACGTAGCCTTTTCCTTGCTTGCTCATCTTCTCCGTGGTCTACAGAAGCAACGTGCTGACCTGATTGCTGATTGCTTGCGACGGATGCCATCAGAGCATCACGAAGGGCGGCCGACGGCGGAGGCTCGCCTCGCTGCTTCGGTCCGGGGCGCTTCGGGAGCCGCTTGCTGTGCTTCTCTCGCAGGACGGTGATCCCCAGACCGGCGTTCGGTGACAGAGAGGCACAAAGAGTAAAAATAAGCTCTACACTTGCTAAAAAAGACTTAAAATTACAGACGGGCGTTCGGAAGCGAGCCTATCACTCGTCGTCTTCGTCTTCCTCCTCAACTTATTAGAAACTGTTATTAGAAGCACGTAAGACGTGGCTGTTTCTGCACACTTGATTAGCTGTGGACGTGCAATAACTGTTTATACTTAAACGATACAAAGATTCACAGGAAGGGGTGCAACTGGCTGATTTCACGTTGGTTTTGATTTACTTTAACGCGTCGCCTTCTACCGTGTCGTCTACACAAGAACAGGCTGTTTGCCTGCTTTTCGCATTGTTTTTTTATGGGGTTTTACGTTCCAAAACCACTTTCTGATTATGAGGCACGCCGTAGTGGAGGACTCCGGAAATTTCGACCTCCTGGAGTTCTTTACCGTGCACCTAAATCTAAGCACACGGGTGTTTTCGCATTTCGCCCCCATCGAAAAGCAACCGCCGTGGCCGGGATTCGATCCCGCGACCTCGTGCTCAGCAGCCCAACATGCTTTTCGCATTGCTGCACGAATTTTATATGACGGTGCAGGAGGGTGAGTTGTCACTCTGCTACTATACCAAGCTAGTAAATTACTAATTGTAGAGTTAATTACTGTTCAAAGCAAATGCTAATACAGATGCAGCAATGATACAAACTCTGCTACATATGCAAGGTTTATTTGTTTCTGCGCAGAAAAAAGGAATTCTCCACCAAATAATACGTGCAACTTAACGTGCATGAAATATTTGGAAATTAATTGACGATGCTGTTTATTGAAGCCACGGAGTTCATACTAAGTAGACGTAGGCTATCGTAGAAAATTCTTTACGACAGCCTGGACGTTTGCCATGTCAAGTTTAATAAGTAAGCGAGGTAAAATAACCTTTCAAGAAGCATCGGGAAATTCACACTTGAAAACCGGCAGGAAACGCAACTGAACGGTACCGCATTCAGCACAACGTTGAAATTTCGGGTACTTTGCTGTCTTGTCATTTGCCCTTGACGAGGTTCAAAGTACTTAGGCTACTCCGTACGTGTGAGTTTTGTAGGCTACTCAAAAAAAGAAAATTCTGACCCCATAAGACCATGTTGTCTCGTGGGAATCCAACACATCGCAGTATTGACAGCTCACAAATGTGTACGAAGCAAACGTGAAAATGCACTTCATTTGCTGCCTAGCGCGTGAACGAATGCATAGAAGTAGGAGAATAGAATCTGCGGTACAAGTTTTTTATGCTCCTTTCACGCACGTAGCAAACTCGGCAATCCTCGTCTCCCCACATCACACTTGTTGAGCTAGACGCCATTTCCCTAAGCAAACCAGCGAAATAGCGCTCCGCTGAATTTCGAAGGGAAATCGGAGCGATCGCTGCGACGGTGCCACTGTGCGACCAACCAGTTGGTCGCAGACGAAAAGGGGGGGGGGGAGGGGGGGGCACTGCGACTGCGATTTTCGTCGCGAGCGAGAGAAATGGCACTTCGAGTGCGACAAAAATAGTATCATGTGAAACAGGCTTCACCCTCGCGCGTGTGCAATCGCACATACAGCATACGGCGCACGGTGACAATTTTATCCACCTTGCACTTTATACAGAACTCACGGCGAATCCAGACATGCGCCTGCAGTATCCGTATAATGGATATCGTAATAAAACGTGTTCCAGCGGCTCGCTTTCATTAAGTGAAACTTCATTAGAATGACCTCTTCAGCCGCAGGTTACACAAAGCATGCTTGCAGTATGGTAAAACCGGCTCTACACTATGTAACTATGAGCACGTCTGCCCCGTTTTCACTTGTAAATTTCCTTTGCACATCGCTTGCAGAAATAGGAGCAAGCACTACTGTCGGCCAGACCAGTGCCTCATCGTATTTCTACAACGAAAAAACGTGCAGAATAAAACATTTTAATACTGCAAAAACTTTTGCTTTAATTGTACACACATGCCAGAGTGTCATGTAAATTACCATGCTGAGTCGGGATAGAATTTTATTGAGCAGAAGGAACTGAAGCTCACCGTCGAAAAGATGAATTCGTAGCAGAGCTCACAGGGGTATGTGATTGAGATATACTACAGTTAGGTTGAATAGTAGCTGCCTTTTTTATGATCCATGCTCACTTAAGAATTTTTTGGCGCTCTATAAGGATAAGTGGTCATAGCGGTAATGATTACGACCACCCAGTTATGCTTTGCCGAAGTCGTAAACATTTGGGATTTTACAGAAGGGTGTTGTAAGAACACAAGAGCTGAAAGGCAAGAGTAAAACTATTGTGTCCGATGATAAAAAATAATCTGGAGTTTCGCGTGAGAAAGTCATAATATTATTCAGTCATAATCAGCCCACGCTGTAGTGGGTTGCTCGGAATTAATTCTGATCCCCTGGGGTTCATCAAGGTGCACCCAATACGTGATACATGACCGTTTTCACACTCTGCCCTCATCGGAACGCGACCGCTGTTGCTGTGAACGAACCTGCGACCTCGTGCCCACCGGAGCAGCGTCGTAACCACTGGGCTACGCGGCGGGTCTTGTGTGAGAAGTTGCAGACGCAGGGCAGGATAAAATCGGCACAAAGAAGGCAAAATATAGCGCATGTATGTTAACTACTAGAAATAGTGCACAAACTTCTTCGCGATCATCGCCTCTTCTCGTTCTCATGTGCAGGCCTTCCAGGATCGACTTTTCAGCAAGCAGTACCTGCAGATGGACTACATCCTTGAGGGCCTCCCGGACGTAACAGCGGACCAGCTGTTTTTCATCTATTACGCTTTGGTAAAATCAGATCGCTGTCAGACTCCTCAGACTCCACGCTGCCATGACCAGATTGATTCGCTGCTGCATGATCGTGTACACAAATGATTTCCACCTTCAGCGCCCCGTCGAGTTAATGTGGCAATAGAAGTACGCAGACGTTCGCATTTTGTTCCGAGTCTGCGACAGTTATGCCTCGAGAATTTGTCGCGTTCGCTGCTTTATCGATGCTATTCTTTTGCGCTATTCTACTACGAAGACGCAAGCTTGTTCTGTACAAACGTAGGCGCGTGCGCACCAATGGTACGAACCGTGAGATCTTTCCTTTTTAAAGATACGCTTTAGGGTCGAGGCTTGCAGGTGTGAACATTAGCCTGCTCTAGTTACTGTCTGGTGTCTAGTCTTGGTTGCTCACACGCACGTACTCTAATTCGCAAGCGCCACTGCACCTTCAGATTTCCTGTTGCACATGACAGTCTTTTCTCTAGTGTCATTCTGAGCTCTCAGAAACCTCACAATTCAATAGGCTCTTCGAGAGCATTTTATATAGGGTTTCGAGCACCGGCGAAACTTGTATAATATGTCAATCATTCGGAACCATGTTTAGAATGCAAGCAAGAAGTCGTCATTGTCAAAGCAATTTGCTGTTTCTTGCGCGATTTTTTCTATGCACTGGAGTAGAGAGGCATGCAATTTATTTTATACGCTGAGGCTCATCATAAATAGAATTCTCTGTAGTTTATGATGCTTTCAGCAGATATAGATGAGCTCATTTAATTCGCAATGGCTGCCTGAAAATCGCATTTAAACCGAGAGCTGGACAGACGATAACATTGCTTTTTTTTTTCATGGCACTATATCATTTGCATTGTTGGAATTCTTCCAGAAATGAATAACTCATCATTGAGCAATGACTGATTCTCTTCCAACCGACATAATCACAGTTTTGGCACATAATACAGTTACCGAATAGAAACTATGCCAGAGCTCAAGGACTGTTTACTTAACAGTAATTATTAGCACGACATCACATAAGGTGTATCTGTACCAAAAGTGCGCTACAAAAAATAAGCAACAGAAAATATTGTGTTTCTTGAATTTCACCATCGCAGCAAGCTATAGGGAAAGAATCGAAGTGCGAACGTCACTACAATGACTCGCCATACTTTCAACACTGAGTGCAACAAATGCCGCGATTGGAACGTGCTTCCTAAAGCAATGGCATCAATTCATGAGTATACAGACGCGAGCATAATTGATTTGGTACTACCAGAATTCGATACGTCTGTCACTGTAATTCGTCGGTTCCTATAAGAATATAACTTTTTTTCAGGTGAAGAATTTAACGACTCTCACTGTAGTCCGTCTGTTGCCAGAAAAATGTATTTTGTTTTCACGCGATGTCTCTCACGAGCTGGCCTAAAATATGCGCCAAAGCATCGTGGCCATAACCTGATGTGAACAACATCCACGTTGTGAAGCAATAACACAGCACTGGACGCCAATCTAATTACCTCTTCATTTACGACAGTTTAGAAACCGCATTCACAAAGCGTTATTTAGGCTCCAACTCGTGTTAAGAGGAAATGCCAGCTAGTCCTAATGCATGACACATTATTGAAGAAGGTTGCCAGCAAATGGCAAGAAGGACTTACAAACGAAAAACGTTTATTGTTTTGACACTGGATTTTGGTTGTCAGCGAGTGTCTGTTATTATTCGTGTTTTATAATCGGAAAATATATACATTGCAGGCTATTGTAAATGCTAAGCGTATCGTGCGCTCTAACACAGGCAATCCAAGTGCATCTCGTATACTACAGTACATGCAGCCTTAGCCGACAACGTATGCGCCGAAAGCTGACAGACCTAGGCAGCTGCATGTCATAGCACCATGATCAGAAATAGTGGCAGCGTCTGGAGACCTTAAATTTCAGTGCTGCGTCAAATGACTTTATCATGTTCTTTTTTTATACAATGGGTAGAAATGACGTTTTCGTGCTATATGACGCTCTTGTAGTCTAGAAATGTAATGTGTTCATAGACTTGACTTCTTACTGCACTCGCTGAGCCGAATGATAGAAGCGCTGTCTCTTAACGACTGAGCTGGGTCGTGTCGCTAAGTTTAGTGGCTCACGCTTGGCAGACGGGTAAGCGCTACTGCTCACGCCAAGTGTCAGCAGGCCGACTCATTGCACGCAGATGCAGCATGTGATTAGTCGTACAAGAACGTCCACTGCCAATACAATGATTTCATTATTACGGTTATTTCTTTATTACAACTTGATACGGCTTCTCCCACACTTGCAGAGCCACTGTGAAATATCTGGTCAGGGTTCTACCGCGTCCATGATGAACGCAGAAGAGAGGTGAGTGACGTGTGTATTAGTCATATGAGCAGAGCGAGTCGTACAAAAAATGCTGCCTATATTATATGACAGCATACAATAATTTCTTCATTCATTGCTAGCGACCCTTACTTAGCCCCTATATATTACTTTCTGATGCTACTGCCAAAGATCGCTCTGTCTGGAAAGTATCACGAGCTTTGTCAGGATGCGTACTAACTTTTGAGTACATATTATGGTGCGAAGTTAAGGAACACACGCGAAAAACAAGTTGTTGCATTGCGGACGACGCCGACAATTACACAAACACCTAGAGATGAGCGAACCGTATAACTGAACACCATGTGTGGAAAACAGTAGTCTTGTTTCCATGCTATGTGCCCTGTCATGACCTCAAAATAAAGATAATCAAAAGTGCAGGCACGTACCCAGAGGGGGGCCGCCCTCCCCCCATATTAGGCGGCATAGCCGCCCCCCTCCCCCACCCACTCCTCGCCCATGCCACCACCCCTCACGCACATTCCTAAAGCACCAGCATAGCAATCTTGAGACTTGTCAGCTACACATATGGCATTCAACATTTCGCTGCCTTTTTCACTCCTTTTAGATGGTGGTAGTTATCGCCATCTGCTGGGGTGTGAAGGCCAGTTCTCTCATCCATTCGGTGGCCGCGTGATTAACTCGACATGCGTTCACTTGCTACCATCTATTCAACGGTCACACGCGTCGCTGTTGCTTCGTTCACTCAACCTTTGCTTAGACTGAACCATGAACCAGGAAAGGGATTCGGTTCGTAGTCAGCTGGTCTGTATGCTCGTGGAACAAGTTGTGGCTGGAGAAGAGGCCAGTTGCATTTAACTTTTCTTTTTCTTCATTATTTCCTCGAGTGACGGCTCGCCGCCACGCTGGCAGATCCTCGGAACCATATACCCATGATATGGGTTAGATAAGGTGGAAAATAACATAATGCGAAATAGCGTCCATCATCAAACCCTGCGTTAACCCTTAAACCCATAAGCAATAGGACTGTCACCCGTTATCGGGTGGTCCTTCCGTAATTGTACAGCACTTCTCGTGCAAAAAAAAAACGACATCTGGAAACAAAAGCCGCGAGGAGTTGGGACATTAAGCGATCTACTAAGAGTCAATGCAAAAGCCAAACATGGAGAAGAAACGAAAATTTACAAATTTAAGCGTTATTTGTGAAAATATTCATGGATCAATATTTTTTCACTTAAATAGGAAGTAGAGAAAACACCGCCGTAAGTGGCGAACGATTGCGTGTGTTTAGAATAACGCTTTTACAGTTATAAATCGAGCCGTCTGACGTAGCCACTTCTCTGCTGTGCTTATGTGGGTGTTTTTCTAACCTTCCGCGGTGGGCGCAGTACGTCTAGTACCGCAGCATCCGGTGCTCTACGCGGTTGTACGGGACTGCCGGGCACGGATCGTTATGCAACTTCCCAGATAACAATACGAGTCCGTTTTGGGAGTTCACTTGGTAGAGCAGTAAGCGAGGGATCCAGAATAACTGCGATTGTTCCACAAATATATGTTTGTCTATAATTCTTCCAGAGCTAGCTTGAAGAACGCTACTAGAAATTTTTATTTTACACTTTCCCTTGCTTACTTGTTCTTAGCAGTGTGCTTCCTGCGCTTCGTTGCTGTGCTAGTCCATTTGATGTGGTTACTTGCTTGCCAAGTAAAGGAGAGGTGTATTTCAGGCATAACTACAGCGCCGAAAAAACCCACACAGAAGAAAGGAACACTGACAGACACGGACAATCGCTGCACTCACAACTGATTTTATTCCATGAAAAGAAGTCGAATATAAAGGCTCCTTCGCGCATGCGCGTTCGGAGAAAAAGAACCCGTGCCACCACAGAACCCCACAAAGTACATCTTATCTCCTTGCCGAGAAAAGGTCACATTCCGAACTATATGACACAACTGACGTATCACTAATGTAATCACTGCCCTTTCTCTTTATATGGATGGCTTGCAGCATCTCTCGTGCCGTCTCGTCTTTGACCCTACCTCATATCTTTGCACTCAAAATGCGGCGAACGCTTCTTCCGGGAACTGCAGTGCTGTACCAGGCGCACGTCTTCGCTGTTCTCGAGATTTCGTTGACCCGCCGTGGTTGCTTAGTGGCTATGGTGTTGGGCTGCTGAGCACGAGGTCACGGGATCGAATCCCGGCCACGGCGGCCGCATTTCGATGGGGGTGAAATGCGAAAACACCCGTGTGCTTAGATTTAGGTCCACGTTAAAGTACCCCAGGTGGTCAAAATTTCCGGAGTCCTCCACTACGGCGTGCTTCATAATCAGAAAGTGGTTTTGGCACGTAAAACCCCAAATATTATATTAAGATTTCGTTGGTGCTCCCTCAGCCGATCGTTCAGGCATCTGCCAGTTAGGCTTGCATAGCCTTTTCCGCAGGACAGCGGTATCTCGTATACCATTTCTGATTGGCACCGCACATATGGCCTGGCATGCTTTCTTCCACATCCACTTTTTGCGGATTCCTTGCTGGAGATACCAGGACGCAGCTTGGATAGCTTTTCCGGAGCGGAACAAATGAGCGGTGCCCCAAACCTGCCGGGAACCTTCTTCAGCTTGTGCGAACGTTTATGTAGGTAGGGTACTACTTCAGGTCTTAACCTTCTTTGTTCTTCCCTCGCCTTCAGGCTCGTCGTGCGCAATTCACTTTCTACAGGAGGGTCTCGGCAACAGCAGACACGACAGACTGAGGGTAACCAGAAGCTAAAAATCTTTTGAATTCACTATTAAAGCTGGCTTGCATTTCATGTGCGCATGATTTCTCCAATGCTGATACCAGGCATAGGTTTACAATACATTGTTTTACGGTGTTTGAATGGGAAGAATCATAAAAGAGGAGCTGCTTTTGTACACCCGGAGCATAGGCCCAACACACACGTTCCTCAACAATCTTGGCACGTATATGTCTAGAACCTGAAGGGCATTCTGCTTCGGTGACTCGCAAGTGAACGTCAGTTCCTTTACATACTTTTTAAAAGCACCTTAAAATTTTATTTACAGTGGCGCAGTAGTGTAAATGGCTCTGCTTGTCCAATATGATAAAAAAATTGTCAACGTATCGGTACACTTTCGTGACTTCTTCCGGATTAAAAACAGAGAATAAAATTTGGTTAATAATGGTTAGCAATCACTTAATAAGGGTGCAACTGCATGATCCGATGCAAATGCCTTTTGGCTGCAAGTAGTGCTTGATATTAAGAACGATAAAAGTACTTTGAAGATAAAAATCTAAAGCGCTAAAGAAATTACCGAAAGACATACCGGCCCATTCTGGAAAGAAACCACCCCAGTCTTGTCCATGCACTGCTTTAGTGCTTTGAAGAGCTCTTGTTGAGGTATTGCTAAATAATCTAAATATCCTATATCTACAGATAACGCGTAGCCAATGCTCGGTTTAGACTTCAGAAAATTGATAATGTTCTTAGAATTTTTCATAAGGAAAGGGTCACTGCATGATGGTCAATGTTTTAACGATTTTTGAAGAAAGCGGCCTAATGAGCAGTTGCCAAGTCCCCCTTTCACTGACTATAGTGCGGAAAGGAACATCAGGTTTGTACGTCTTGGCACTAAAAACATTCCCAACGCATTGCCTTTACAGTTGATAATCTTGTTACATAGCATGTCGATTCCGACATCCTTGCAGAAGTTGGCAACGTTTTGTTTTGCTCTAGTGGTACGGCCTTTTTAACGGGGAAGTTTTTCTGAACGGCCTGATGTGCTTTTTCCTCACATGCCCTTCGGTAGAAAAAGAAGATATATAAGTAGATATAGAAGATTTATATTATTCAATACCTCAGCAAGAGCTCTTCACAGCACTAAAGCAGTGCATGGACAAGAGTGGCGTCATTCCTTTCCAGAATTCGGCTGGTATGTCTGTCGGCAAGTTTTTTAGTGCTTTAGATTTTTATCTTCAAAGTACTTTTATCGTTTTCAATATCAAGCACTATTTCCAGACAAAAGTCATTTGCATCGGATCATGCAGTTGCACCCATATTAGGCGATATTTTTTAACCATCATTGACCAGATTTCATTCTGTTTTTAATCCGCACGAAGTCACGAAAGTGCACCGATACGTTGACAATTTTTTTACTATATTGGACAAGCAGAGCCCTTTACACTACTGCGCTACTGTTAATAACATTTTAGATGCGTTTAAAAAGCATAGAAAGGTACTGGCCTTCACTTGCGAGTCACCGAAGCAGACTGCCCGTCAATTTTTAGACCTACGTGTCAAGATTAATGAGGAACGTGTGTGCTGGGCCTATGCTCCGCGTGTACAAAAGCAGCTCTTGCCTTGTGATTCCGCCCATTCAAAGGTTGTAAACGAAGTATTGTGTACCTATTCCTGTTATCAGCACTGGAAAAATCTCACGAACATGAAATGCAAACCAGCTTTAATAGTCAAGTTGAAAGATTTTTAGCTACTGGTTAGCCTCAGTCGGTCGTGACGGCTGTTGCCGAGACCCTCCTGAATAAAAGTGAAGCGCACGACGAGCCTGAAGACGAGAGAATAGGAATGAAGCTTGCGACGGGAAGTGGTACCCTACCTACACAATATTTCGCACAACCTGAAGATGGTTGCCGACAGGTTGGGGGTATCGCTCGTTTTTTTTTTCGCTCCGGAAAAGCTATCCAAGCTACGCCCTCGTATCTCCGGCAAAGAATCCGCAAAAGTAGATTTGGAAGAAAGCATGCCAGGCCATATGTAGGTGCCCATCAGGAGTGGTAATACGAGATACCGCTGTCCTGCGGAAAAGCCTATGAAGGCCTGACAGACAGATGCCTGAATGATCGGCTGAGGGAGCACCAACGAAATTTAGAGAACAGCGAAGACGGACGCTTAGTACAGCGCTGCAGTTCCTGCAAGAAGTGTTCGCCGCATTTTGAGTATGAAGATATTAGGTAGGGGCAAAGACCAGATGGCACGAGAGATGCTGCAAGCCTTCCATATAAAGAGAAAGGGCAGTAATTACATTAGTGATACGTCAGTTGTGTCATATAGTTCGTAATGTAACCTTTTCTCGGCAAGAAGATAAAATGTACTTTGTGGGGTGCTGTGGTGGCACGGGTTCTTTTTCTCCGAACGCGCATGTGCGAAGCAGCCTTTATATTCGACTTCTTTTCATGGAATAAAATCAGTTGTGAGTGCAGCGATTGTCCGTGTCTGTCAGTGTTCCTTTCTTCTGTGTGGGTTTTTTGGCGCTGCTGTTATGCCTCCAATAAGTGACCAACTGTCCCAACAATTTGCTGAGAGGTGTATCTCACAGGCGTACGTGGGAAGTACACCTTATTTCATTTCTTTTTTGCGGGTTTCCGCATCCTTATGGCGAATGGTGGGCATTATTCATATTCGTACTCGTAAAGGTAACCCTCCTTATTTGCATAGAAAAGCTAACTTAGCCACCCCCTCCCCCACAAAAAATCCTGGTTACGTGCTTGACGCAGTGAAATGGCTAAGCATAAATTAGCGACCCTCGAATATTTAGAAAAGATTTAGAAAATAATTATTTAAGTAAGTGACGAGCATCATTTCATTTTTATACGTGCAGGGTCAACGTGCCCCTGATGAATTCGCTCGAGTTCTCAGCTGCCTTCAAATGTGCCAACAATAGCAAGATGAACCCCAGCAACAAGTGCAGCTTCTGGGACTGACCACTGTCATGGGAAGAAGACTTGCTATTTTTGAAGAGTGGACAAAAAAAAATAATCATAACAAAATGCGCTGCTAAGCCGCTTGGAACTTCAGCTGGGTGTCCATTTCGATGGTTTGTTTATTATTAATAAAAGGGAAAGCTGAACACTACTCACGATGAATTTCGATGGTAAACCGTTTAGTATTGAATCAGCATAACGACTGGACCTATTGTCAGCGTCGAAATCAGTTATCTATGAGGCGGATTTCCTTTTTCATGCTACGATGGTGACGGTGGTTGATTGGCATTCCCTTTGAAGCGGAGCAGTGACAAATAGTCACCTAACCTGCTTGACTTATTCAGGTATGCTACACATATTTTTATGTAGCATTTTTGCATATATCTCCTTAACCTTTCTTTTCCTTCAATATCTACCTTGTACCTCTAGCTATGACTGTAAGAGATCCGGTCGCACCAATCTCTTCCCCAATGTTTTCCTCCAGTTCTCTAAACGTCTCTTGCTTATCACGGTGGCTGACCGCTTGGCGATGCGTCCACTTGAAACGCAAGCGCTTCAGGAGGGTGTTCGTTACCTACGGTTCTCACTGGGTGAATTTCATGAATTTCTTCGCTTTTTATTAGGATGTGCTGAGTAGTCTCCGAATTTTTGTGGAAGCATACACATGCCTCATCTGGTTCCGAATATTTACTCCGTTCTGTTTTTTTTTGTTTTTTTCCTGGGGCAACCAGCTCGAGCCTCAAATAGCAAGGCACTACCTTCAATGTTATCGAACATGTTTTCCCTTCTGATTTATTTCTTTAAATTTTTTAAAATCTTCATGGTTTCTTGTTTCCATTCTTCGAATGTAATTCAATTCTCTCAGTTTCTTTCTGATGAATCCTGCTTGTCTATTCACAGTTTCAATTAGCCTGTACTTGGTTGCAAACTTTCTTGACATCTTTCTCTATTCTGTGGACATGCTTTTCAGGTACAGAAACTAGTGGAGTTTAGCCGCCCATTTATTTTGGTTCACGTTGCTGAGCTTTTCTTCAAGACCAATGCTATCATACGCTTTACTGACTTCAAAAGAGGCCCAACCCTTCTCACTCCGCACTGACTCATTTGTGGTTTTATCGCGGGGCTCCCGAAGCCAATCGTTCTACTGACCTTTGGTTAACTTCCAACCACGACAAGATATCCGATTTGAAGCACAGAATGGCATTTGCGATAGTCAGCGCTGGCACCGTTGCTGCTTTTCAGATTCCACGCACCACCTCACATCCCTAACAATACTCGACGCCATCTAGCGCCGCCGCCGCGAAGCCTGCGCGTGGCCTTCGAACTGCATGGCGCCCCGGTGCGTCCGAACGCAGAGAGACTGCTTCATCTTGAAATGGGGCTTCTCTCTCGCGCGTCTTTCGGGACGAGTTGCATCGTGTTGTGCACTGGCTTGAAGTACGTTCGTGGCCTCCGAGACGAGAAGCGCGGCACGCCGGTGCCTACGTACGCTAAGAATTGTTCACAGCCTTGCTACACTAAGCGGTACATACTCGTTGCCGCTTTCGGTTCATTGAAGAGCGGCCCATAACCAGTGTATTCATGGCGCAACTCGCTAGAGCGTTGACGGAAAGGGCGTTCCTTGAAAAGGGCCACTCGCGCACTACATTCGCGTCGCGTCCTGATGCGTCGCGTTGATGTCCTTGAAGAACCCTTGTGACGCGCGTTTGATTCCGCTCAACATCCGGAAAATTGACTTATTCAGAAACAAGCAGCGCCATGCTTTCCCCCTGCGGCGCCTTTTGGCGAGAGGATGCGCCGGCCAGCTGCCGTCAATATGAATGTGGAGGCTTCGTGCGATTTTTTTTTTTCGTTTCTGTGGTAGTACTGATATATTTTTCGTGGTTATTGGTTGCGAGCTGCTGCTAGTGTGCGTACTGCGGCACGTTCGGTAAGCATTTTGCAATTAATTCACTGCCTTAAGCGCGTTGCAGAGAAAGAAGAAAGGTGGCAG